>NC_046626.1:12353458-12967094 GCF_900324465.2 Anabas testudineus | reverse complement strand
CACGAAACCGACACAGGTTTTCCAGCACACACCTTATTTACACCTACTCAGATAGAAGTCAATCAGAGGACAAATACCATCTTGTCAAGTTGATTTAATGTGCTGTGGATGCAGCATAATAATCATCTTTATAATCTTTTTTTATTTTTAGTATTTTGTTGCCATATCATATATTTGTTGGTTTTGTTACCTGGGTTGTCTCTCTTAATTTAATTGCCCTGTCTCTGTGAAACACCACAAGGCAAGGTAGCTGTAAAAAATATTTACTCTCATGCATCTAACTACAGACCAGCAACCTATCGTGTTTACAAAAGGAAGTCTTTGTCTGTGATCACAGCACAACTGTGTACTCCTTGTTTCCCACTGACAAACCTACATTTTGGATGTAAATGAATGAGGTTATTTAGATCTTTTGTGCTTAACGTGAAATAAAAGCGACGTCTGTTCTCCGTGTGGGCTCTGGAGAAGTCCATAAACAGATCTCCCAGGTGGTCTAAGCACAGATTTGTCCGTGCATGTGTTTGTGTCTGTTTCTTTGTGATTGGTGGTTCTGTTTATGTGTGTGTGTGTGTGTGTGTGTGTGTGTGTGTGTGTGCGCGCACGTGTGAGTATGTTTGTTTAAGACAAAAGAAAGAGAGAAAACCAGCACTTGCATGGAGCACAGCCAACCTCTTATGGATGGCGGCACACTCAGCAGAGCCAAATGCAATCTGACAGCAGAGTTTAATGATATTTATTTCCAAGCCACACGCTTCCAGACCTGTTCTGGATCCCTTTCTTTCGGCTGGACCTGAACTCAGCACAATGCAACAAGCCTGGTGCGAGTTTACTCCTAATGTCTGTGAATGGAGAATGTTTACATTATGTTTGATGAGTGTGTGGAGGACGTCCATTTGTGTGAGAGGAATCTCTCTCTCCATAAGAGTAAGATTGCGCTCAGCAGTAATGTATTTTTTTCTCGACAGCCTGGATACACACAAACTCTTGTGAAGGTGAATTAGCTTGCTCCTACCTCCTATCCTGAGAAGATTAACATTTTCATCTGCAGTCCACACATCTCTGCTCCTTTGGCCCCACCGCTGCATCAGATCAATGCTCTGTTCAGTGTCAGCACTAGATTGGACTGTCTCTAGAAAGCAGCGCCACACTATGCTGGATCCCAGAGACGGTGATTTTGATCACTTGGACCACCACTTTGGCCCAGATTGAAATGTCTTAACCATTGTTAAAGGAGTTACAGTTGTGTGTGGTTTTCATTGTTCTCAAAGCATAAACCCAGTGAGTTACTTTTAATGACTGAAAAACCGTGAAAGGGAGCAGACAAAAATCTCCCACGTACTGATTCATCCACTATTAAAAATATTTGATTAGTGGTTCTTATTTTTGTGATTTTTTATTTGTTAAGTAAGACTAAGTGAGATTGCTGGCCATTCAGGAAAATATATTTATCATCATTTGTAACGGATTAATCACTTATTTCTAGTAGCTAAGCACTACTGGGTAATACCATAACATATGGAGCAGTGTACCAACTTGTTCACAACCATGTCAGCAAATATTAGAAACATCTGGTATAGTTTTCCCAATCTCACTGACGTAGACAGTAGTGAGTATTTCCAAATATTTTCCCACTAAGCTGATGTAAACGGTTTCCCAAAGTCTTGTTCCCATTGTGACTGCGTCCAAGAATTCAAATCAAGTGGGGATTGGGACAATTTGTGTCGTCCGGAAACTGCACCTTTGCCTAAAGCTAGAAGTTCTAAAAGTTCTGTGTATTCCAGCTGTATTTATTTTATTTACAGAGCTTTTACCAAAATTTTTTAAATGGATTTCAGTTAGGTACATTTTACAAATGCACTTTTCTAGTACACCTCTCTTTTAACTGAGTGAAATTCATACGTTCTCCATGTTCCACAATTTGTGTGACAAATGTTACTGCACAGTGGGAAAAAGTTACTACAACAAACTACCCTGTGGGGAGTAATTTAGTTAAACTACTTAGAAAAAGTCGTTCAAGTTACTTTGCAAAAAAACAAAAAAACTAACACAAACAAAAAAATACAACAAACAAAAAATATACATGTAACACAAAAAGTCACATGCCCACAAAAAATGTCACTCAGCTGGGTTCACTGCAAAAGGTCTTGAAGAAAAAAATACCCCTCTGTTCATGGGAAAGTGTCAGTTTTAGTTTAAGTTATGCCCATCACTCAGATACTTACTTGGAACTAGAACAGGATTATTCTTAGTCAGGTAACTTATTGTTAACAAGTCTGCATTTTGTGTTTTCTAGCTACAAACTGTGAAGAAAAAGAACTATTTAACACTGACCTTTTCACAGCATCTCACCAACTTTAGCACCAGTTTAAAAAGTGAGTTAATTCAATCCAGAATTATGACTCTTCTAAATGTTTTAATGATATCACATTAAAACTTTTAGGAAATTCCTAAGTTTACTTAGGATTAAAGGATAAAGGTTAAACTATTATTTTCTTAGTTCTAAGAGCCATTACACCTTTCTTGCCCATATCCTTAAGTCATGAGTAATTTAAGATTGAATGTAATAGAATCTAAATATCCTATTTGAGGTTATATTTTTCTCAAAAATTTTTTATCTGAAAACCATCCTTCTGGAAGTTACCACTCATAAACACTTTGGTAGTTCTCATGTTTATATGACCTAATTCAAAGAGAGCCAATGTTTGATGTAAGTTGTTTAGTCATAACCTGCCATAATGTGACCATTCACGTTTCATTCACTGTTTTATAACTCATTGTGCCATCTTGCCATTGCTGTTGAGATTTGTACACAAAGATCATTGAATCATTGTGCTGGTCGAAACATGACCTACTTCGGATACAATAATCTGGTATATGGTGTACAATAGCACTACTACCTCATAGTCTTACAGCATTTTATGATCTTAATTTCTAAGCACAAGTTTAAATATAAACTGTAGTTAACTATCAATCCACTGTATATAAAACACCCATCTTTGGGTGTGTGGGTGTTTTTAAGCAATACTGTTCTGATATCATTTTATGGTTTTGCCAGGTTGATGTTTATTTTCATGCTATCCAATACAGATTTATTAGTAATGGTTGACCTATATTATTTCTGAGAAATACAATCAGTCACCATTTTTATAACATGCAGTGGATTACACAACATTTTCCCCTTGAGGAATAAAGTGTAACTACTGTCTATTGCTCACAATTTAAAAAAAACACACATCCAAGTGTTATCATCCTGGGCCATTATCAATTCAAGATGAATGGTACATTTGTCTTACTTATATCGTGTTTCAGTTTATTATATGAGTTTCCCTCATGTGCCACATCGTCATTTTAGCATTCTTAGATTTGAGGATCTGTTACTAGCTTTTAAAATCAATTACTTCTTGTTAGTGAAAGAACCTTCCCATACCTTCTTTATTTTCATAATAATCTTTGGAAATTTCTGTATGTCTATCAGGGAGAAAATGTCACTGTAGACGTTACTTAAAGAATGTGACTAGTCCAGATGTAACACCCATTTTAAGCATGAATTTATGTAATAGAATCTCCCAGACAGAAAACAAGTCACATAACTTGTGTTAACATATTTTGGATTTTTTTATGAAGTACCTATGCACGTAATAGTAGCTTGATCGAAATGTAAATATTTATATCTGCACTTCTAGGTGTGATTTATGGAAGCGTTTTTTACTGTTATTACAAGTGACAAAACTAATTGAAACTACAAATGTGGATGTTAAAACGTAAATATGACATTTCATACAGATTCTTTAAAGGTTAGTGATGACTTACCAATCTAGCTGTGTTTTTTACAGCAATACATGAGTCATGTTTAAAAGTCACATGCTCTGCATAAAAAGAAACCAAGTCTTTCAGAGCCTGACATTTTCAGTCTTCAGCAAAGCAAATGTGTGTCTTGGTTTGCGGTATGTCTACAATGAGGAGAATGTAAACTGTGCCTGAAATGTGATCTTCAAGAGATATTTTTCTCTTCTAGATTCAGTTTAGAGATCTGAGAGAGATTAATGCGGAATGCACAATGTATGAAGTCGTCAACAGTGATTGCTCACGGTTTCTAATATTCCAGTTTTATATTAGTTAGACTGTCCGTGAGGGTTGTTTTTCCTGCAGCTCATAGCTGTTGAAGGCTAACCTTGGTGAAGCCATTGGGCCATGTGGCCATCAAGGCTTTCAGGAATCTTGTAAGGATAAACTTGCACAATCATCCAATCAGCCCATGCCAGTAAAGTGCGTGAGAGACTCTGCTCCACCCCATTTATGAATCATTCTTCATCTATCCGATCAGTAACACCAGATAAAGCAACATAAATCAGTTGTCTATATAAACATTCCTCATTGTGACTGGTGAACACGATTGAAATGAACCAACACTATGCATGATTCATGTGGGTAAAGTTCAAACCAGACAACAGAGTCATTTAATTTGTGCCCAGGATCTGGTGATTTGGAAACAAACCAGAGTAAATAAAAAGTCAAGCCTATGGCCTCATGAAATCTCCCTGGTACCATGGTGGAACTGGGGAAACAAGGTTTCTAAATTTGACTTGTCTCCAATACAAATCTATAATTTGCGTAACATTGTTAACATTTCTTTCTGTAAATAATAAAATGTGTATTTATCCTTCAGTCAGAGGTCATAGTCATCTACCATGACTATGAGCTCTTAAAGACGTGATCACAACAGAATTCAAAATGATTTAAACTGTGTTTTTGTGTCCAAATCAGCTAATAAGTGCTAGTTTGTAAGACTAGCTCAGACTACCCAGTTGGATAGCTTTTGCGACCAACTTGTGCCAGCCTGTTCTGAACTGACTCGAGTGGTAGCAGTTAGCTCACCAGCTCCAATAAATCGCTATTTCATTCTTGCATCGTATTGTAAGGACATACCCATAAGGTTTGCTGGACCACTTGGTGACCAGACATCCAGAATGGATTTGAAGGACAAAGTGTTGGAAAGTGCATACATGTGGTGACTGAAATTAATAAACATCTATACATACACCGTAACCATGTGGTCGAAACAGAAGTTCCCTAGTGATTTCACATATGCAGCCTTATGCTATAAAAGACTGAAAACACTATTGTTTGGTTAAAGTGGAGTTCATAGACCAAACTTATTTCTAGTGTGTAATCTTCAGTGAGATTCACAGACCACTGCAATGACTCACCAGCTGTTGTTGCTTGACAGGGAAGTTCAGGTTCAAGACACTCTCCAAGAGTTGGTATACCTTTTTCAGGAAACTGGCAGTGGGACAACTTGTGAAAGGATGTTTTCATTAGTACGCCCAGTGTTTGTCAGGTCTGAGAAGGGAAGATGGGTTATGATGAGGTCGATTGAGAGCTTGAAGGAATTGCAATTTCTATTTCAGTCTCTTTGAAGGACAGCAGTGTCCATCCTTTGTCTGGGGTCTGTCTCTTACCTTTGACCCAGACTGTGTAGACAGACCTATGGGAAAAGAAAGGAAATCCCACTTTTGTGATCCGCACGTCCATTGTAATATATTTGTATCTTAATCTTTGCCTAAATTTTTCAAAAATCTACAAAATCACGGCTGTAAAATTAAACTTTGTCCTGTAAGTGATCTTTTGTAAATTGGTGTCTATGGTACTACATTCCCTTGTAACATGTTTCAGGGAACAGCAGCAAGCAAAGATGTCTTTCAAACTGAGACAGTGCATCTAGAGATGGTCTGGGAACTTCATTAAGAAGCATGAACTTAAACTTTGGCCCTCCGTAAACACAATGGAGGGCCAGAGTCAAAGAGTCAGGCACGATGAAAGCATTTCCCGTCCATTGACCTCTTGTCATTCCAAGTCTGCCGTGGTATGGAGCAAGATCAAAACAAAGTCTTTGTAATCTGATCCTCATTCAGCATCAAACAACTACTACCAACAAAACAACAAACGATGAGGTAAAAGGGCACAAAAATAGTCAGGAAATGGGCCATAACACAATGCCATTGAAACTGTAGAGAGAGACACTGGAGACTGACATTTTGTCTGCTTTCTACGTTGGACACACCTTTCTGTCTACAAATGCTGAATTAACTGTTTCTAAATCCCTTTACACAGGTCTGAACTGCAAATTAACCTATTAATTAATTATTGACCAATCATGCTGCAGAAAATGAGACATGTTTTAAATATTGAGAGAAAAGATCAATAGTCCTCAACAGGACAAAAAATGTTGTTTGATCTCTCAAACACTTGACAGAAGCAACAATTAACACAGTCTATCAAGTTACACGAGAGCCAGAAAGTAAGACTTTTGGAATAGCTGAAATTCCTCACGGCACAGGTGCAAACTGCCAAAGCTAAAGCAACTGAAAACCTTCAGGCTTTAAAGGACTTCTTTCTTTGCATGTGCTGCAGGAGCGTATAAGGTAATATAAGCAGTTAGTACATCAGGATTGTTTGTTGATTTACAGGCCTACTGATGCCATGACAATCAATAATTCATTGTACATATGGCCAGAGAAAAAGGAGATGAGCTGGCGAGCGGCTACAGTGGGAAAAAACGGCAAGCACTCCGTGAGTGTAGGAGGCTGTGATGTCCATTCAGAAAACCATAAACAAAGCGTGACTCATCGTGACGCATAAGGCCGTCTTTTGAAAAACATTTTCTAAATCCTCATTCTCTTCCCTCAGTGAGAAGGCTGTTCAAATATAATGGGAACGGCTTGTGTTTTGAGAAGGGGACGAAGAGAACAATGAGAGCAGCTGCTTTTTTTTAGCTGCTATCACATAACAACAGGTAGTATTGTATGTCCACACATTTGTTACTTCTGTTGTGGTACTTTCACAATCCTTCGTCTTTAACTTAACATAGTGTTAGTATTCCCAGAAAAGCAAGCATCAGATACCATCACATATCATACGTGTCTGATTAACCATCTTTCATTATAGTAGCTGTCTTAACTGTTTCATAGTTTTGCCGATATGGTCAGTGTTCGTCAAAACATTGTACTCCAAGGTCAAACTCTTACTAATTGGGGAAACTGATGCAAAGACATGGCCACATGTGGTAAAAAGGTTTCGTCTTGAGCTCTTATTTGCGAACATTTCTGAATCTGCTTCTTAAAGTGAGAGACGAGAGGGAAAAATCAGAGAAACAAGAGGGAATACTTTTAAAATAGTAGCAATAGTAGTCAAATGGTAAAATGTAATAGTTAAGGAACACACAGTAGACTAATAGTTATTGCACATGCCATGTAACTACAGTGTCTCTAGTTCAAGTCTGGTTTTGATGCGTGTCACGTCTTCTTTCTCTCTCAATGTTCCTATCTGCCTTTCTCATTGTTAAACTAACAAATTAAGGCTTAAAACGCCAAAAATTATCTATACAAAAAGTAACGATTAAGTGAATTCTTAGATCTGTCAGAGTAGATATGCACAGGCAATCTATATATATATATATATATATAAATAGCTAATGTGCGTACAATTGGTGCAGGAGGTGTTTGAGGTTAATCGACATGCACAAACGGTCCAGCAAAGTAAGATTTGCGCAAATGAGGTGAAAGTGCATTTTTCTATTTGTCTGTCAGAAGTTATCTTTGACCAGTGTCCTTTACCTTGTACATAAATACATGATTAGAACTGTCTTCTTTTACATGAGGAATATCTCTAAAATTAGGAGCATCCTTTCCCAAAGTTATGCTGGAATTTTAGGTTAACGTTTAGTGTTAGAGAATGCGTTATGTCATTGAGTGTCTTCAAAATTATAGTGAGATCAGTAAGACATGAGGCCTCATAAGGGGTAATAGACAAAGAAACACTGTGGTTCAGCACTACAGTAAAAAAAGGTTTATCAATAACTGGTGTTTTATACTTCAGAGATTTGAAGATAAGAAGCATACAGCAGGTAAGATCTTTTTTTCCCATAAATATGATGCTAGTAATTGTATAGCACTGCTGTCTACGTAATTACAGCTCTTTGGGAGCTTTAATCACTGCTGTGCATGAGAAGTGAATGGTGTTTTATTACTGTTTTTAACCGGAGTTGAACACATACATTGTTATACACGTGCTGCTAAGCAACCACTCTCAGCTAAACTGAAGAGCCATTAAGATAACTGTAGCTATGAACACCTTCTTATTATGATTTTGGCAAAGGTTGACAGCATAACACACACCTTTGTTGCGTGCAGTTATATTTGGTGTTTCAATGTGTCACTAGCTGAGAAAAGTGAATTAGCTGCCTAACAAAACCTAATGTGCGCACATTTTGGAGTTACTAAAATAGCCCCCATGGAGTCTGAACGTCAAAACGTTAAGAAAATGAAACCTGTCCAACAGCTGAACACAGACATGTTTTCAGTGGTAACAGTGAAATAGTTTAACAATAAAAGCAGCATTTCTTGAATGAAAGCTGTCAGTTGGGGTGAGGCCCATATCTAAACAATCTGAAGAGTAGCAGTGAGGCACACATACACAAACAGCCCTGAAATCCTTCAGTGTTATTCTTCTGGGGATTTTAAAGCTTACTTAATAACCTAACTGATGAGTAAGACACAAAGTAATAGTAAACAGTAATGACTAATGTCTCTATGGAAGGGAATTCTATGTTTTGGGCTCGGTGTTGACATGGGTGACTCCCATCTGGCACGCGATGTGGACTTAAGGACATAAACAAACCCATCTCTGATTCCACAGGAGGCTCATATGTCAAATTTCTTACCAGAATGTTGCACCAGGTACAGATAGAGACTGGTTTTACGTCCTATTAGTCAGCTCAGAACGGGCCTATCCTGTGTGGTTATTTTTATTATTAAAGACATTCATGCAGGTCTACTGAGATTATTAATCATGGTTAAAATAATAAACACACAGCATGTACGGGCAATGGCGTAGGTAAAGGTAATGGAATGGGACTGTTTTGGTTAGGTTTAGGTTCAAAACTACTTGATTAGGTTTAGGGAAATCATGGTTTGGGCTTTAAAAAGTCTGTTTTGTTCAGGTTAGAGCATATTCATTTTCGTGGTTAATGACTTTTTCTCTATGTACTATATTACTTCACTTTCTCCTTTGCTGCTGTTGTAATGACGACAGCCCCTAGAGGTCACCTGACAATGAAACATGCATGTGTTGTAACTTGCATGCACAGATGACCCAAAGCAGACAGTCATTGTGTGAAAAATGAGTCCATATTTGTCTAGCATGTTATTCCAACCACTGTTGACATCAGAGAAGGTGACAACACCGTCGCGCTCCGGTGAAACTAAACTGCAAACACAATTATGCATCGTCATATCATGATCATGTTCTGATGCAACACGCCATATTTTTATACAGTTAGCGCGGCGCGTTTTAATGGAAATTAGTGGGTGCAAAGGACATCAAGTCATCCTAATGCCTAAACTTAACAATGTTAGCGTGAACTAAACTAGATCAGCTGTATTTAGCATAAAGCTCATTCACTACCTGCCCGTGCTCCTGTCCTGCACCAAACAGCAAACAGGCAAAAGTGGTGTTGGGGGAGACCAAAACAGGGCTTGAAAGACAATTAATATTGGAATTACACTTATCAAAAAAAATACTGCATGTAAATAGGCAACTGTTTCTGAGTCTGCTGATGACACTTCCTCTCTAGGTTTTCTGAGAACGACCAGTTAAAGATATGGTGATTGCTTTATCCCTCCCCTTCTCCTCTTCCACCTGTCTTTATGGCAATGTCAGGCAGCCTAACTAATCCTTTTATATTACATGATTGATATATTGGTTGGTTAAACTTTAAATGACTACATTTGGTACTGTCAAGTAATCAAGGAGTCATTTCACATTTTGGGAACAATGAATGGTGAAAGAATATCCCCTTTACCCACTGTGATGGAACTTTAAGAAGTGTTATGTCCTGGTTAGACTCAAGTTATATTGTACAATACTCCTTTAAACTACTGCAATGACCTGAGGATTAGAAATCCTGAAACATATCTGAGCCATGTTTGACCTTGTTGTATTGTTACAAAAATAGTTCTTTACTGTATATTTACAGTTGTATTTTACAATATTCAAAGGTTATATGTGAGTTTCAGCTGTGATACTGCCACTATTCTGCATCCTGACCATACCTGTGGTCTTTTGAAATGTGCTATAAACTTGACGCTATTAAGATAAGAAAATGCTATAAAATACAACTTATCAGATCATAACTCTGACTTAGCACTGTGACTAAAACCCAGTTTGATTACATTGTAAGTTGTGTTGCCTTGTGGAACTTTGTTAATATTTACTACACTAGGAAGAAATGTTTAAGTGGTATGTTGTAGATGATAAGTTAGCAATTAAACTATTAATCAGTATCAATATTCTCTGAAGAAGTTCATTAGATTATCAGGATTTATTCATCAACAGATAAAAAGTAACAGCAGTAAATCTTTGTGAGAGCATGTGCTCAACAGAGTGAGAGAGTGTGTGTGAGGAGCTTCTTGTTAACAGTTTTCGCAGCTGAGAGAGGCAGAGAGGCCTTTCCTCACCTCTTGACAGCTGTGTTCTGCTCAGTCACGCTATAGAGGCCCAGCAGTGGTCTCCCCCTCTGATTATAGGGCCCTCTAGAGGTGAAGTAAAAAATATAGTCTCACTGACAGATGAAATATTCACCAGATGGAAAAAGTGTTGGACAAAATCTTTCATATATGAAAAGCTAGTCTACGCCTTAAGACGCCCAAAAATGACTTTTGTGTTATATTTTCTTCTCATGTGTAAATGATACTTTGACCAAATGCAAACTTGGGTAGTACTAATCCATTAATAATGTACACATTACTGGGCTGAACTCAAAATTATTGCTGTTATAATTATATGGAGGCATTTAGTGTAAATGTGACACTCCTACTTGTTACACAAGCATTTGATAATGTGATTGATATGATCCCTGTTTCCTGGTGTAACCTAAGTGTACCATTGTCCTTACATGGTTGCATTAGCTACATGATAAATTATTAATAATGAGTAATTAATCTTTCTGTTGAGCAAGCAGTTGTTTATTTTATCACAGTAGGAACAGCAGCAGAGAATGAATAAAGAGAGACAGAGGCAGAGAGAGAGAGAGAGTAAAACCACAGACACACAGTGCATGGACACTGTGAACATAGTTAGAAAAATCAGTAGTAAATTGAGTAACAACATATAAAGCAAGTCTGTTGTTTTAGCTCAAAGCACAGGAAAAAAAAATCGTTGAATTTTGTATATTTTGTGCTAATAGAAAGGCTTCAAAGAACACTCCAAACAAAATATTAATGGAGAAATGCCTGTGTTTAGTGAAAATTAGCTGAAAGAAAGATTAAACTAAGTTATTGATTACAAACGTTACCCTGGCCTAATCATGTTCTCAACAGATGGAAAAAAGAGATAAGTTAATTGTATTTAATTAATTTAAATACATTTCCCTGCCATTATGTCTATTTAAAATCAAGGTGTGTTATTTACACATTTGCAAGACTTCTTACATAATGTAGATAATATTCTCTTTGTTCAATGGGACCAATTAATAAGCAATTAATGGTGTGTTTACTTTTCAGGGCGAAACCTTTATAGATTTTGTTAAATGCAGCTTTAATTCCTATGAACACACAATAGTGTTTGATAGTGGCATAGCATTAGTGTAGTTTAGCCATTATCAAGGCATTTATTTTTCTAAACCGAGGTTTTTGGAATTAAATAAGAACCAGAGTTAGCCCGATCAATATTCACTTTTTGCTATTCACAACAATGAAAAATGCTAATTATTCATCCAACAACAGTATCTCCAGAACCAGAGTGCACAGAATCTTAAAATTATATGTCTGTGTGCATTAGCTTGTTTTTGTTTGCTGGTTTATGTAAATTAAATCCTGTACATCAACATCAGGTGAGGTTGGCTTAATGAAAACCTGATTAACAGTCATTTGATAATAGTGTACTGTCACCTAAAAAATGTTGAATCTGTTCAAACCTGTGCCGGCGTGATATTACTGTTAATAGCATTCCATCTAATAACTGATCTTCAGCTAAAAATACTTTTGTGTGAGTAAAATCTAAGATTTTATCAAGAGACTCCAATCATTAGCATCTCTAGGGAAATCTTGCAGAAACAGATTTGGGAGACAAATTAATGGAGCATTTGACTAATGACTAAGTGTTGCAGATAGTATTTGGGAAATAGAGAAGCAGTGCAAATGAGTTCGCAAGGTCATGTTTCATTGCCCAGTAGATGTAAGTGACTTGTAAGTGCTAGAGGGAGGAGTGGTTATTGGCACTCGAAAACAGAAATTCCCATCCATTTTATGGAAACTTACCCTACCCATAATCACTACTTGACAAACCTTAACCCTTACGCTACTCTTACACTAAAACCAAACCAAGTTGTCACACTAAACTTTCATAATTTACATCATGGGGGCTTGTGTTTTGTTCCCAAAATGTGTGTAAGCACATTTATGTCTCCACAATACAAGTTGGAGCCCACAAGTACATGCACATACACACACAAACACACACACACACACACACACACACACACACACACAAACCAAACGTGCGTGCACACACACACACGCTACCTCCAACAGCCTCCATGGAAAATTAAGTGGGTGGATAAGGTGTACAGAGGGCAGCTCTTTCCGATCCACTGCTTGAATGATAACATTCATATGTTCACTTAGTTTCATTTATTTGCATTTATTGGATAAACATCCCATATTTTGTAAACGATGGTAGGCTATTTATTGTGTATGTCTGTCACATTTGAGCACTTCTATAACCCACGGGTACTTGTAATACTACGCTGCCTCCAGTCCTGTAGGCATGGTGTTAAAATAATTCCTTGAATTTCATTATAGTACAATACATGGAAGTGTTTCACCTTTTTACTGAACTTTTCATAGACAGTATGTCAAGTGTCATTCAAACATGGTCAAAGGAGTGTATCCAAGTATGCCCCCTGCTGGACACTAATGACAGGGGAGCTCAACGAGTCTCCCCTGGATAAATATAATGTGCAAGCTGACTTTAAAATATAGCAAGACACCACACTGACCCTTTTCTGGTCCCTAAAACTTATTAAATTAGCCACTTGTTGACTGCACAAATCAAATAATATCTAATATCTATCTATATAAGTTAAATCTGGATAATTTCTATTTGTTGAAGTGCATTGATTATTAGATTAGTATTAGTATTAGTGGATAGTTTTACTTTAGTTTTTGTAGTTTTTTAAAAGTACACAACAATGTCATCAAAAGCTAAAAATTGCTTTTCCTAAAATATCAAACTGGTGGTGTTTTTTGCTGCTAATTTACAGTTCATGTATATGAAGCTCTCTAAAATAATAATTGAATGGATTAGGGAGCTGTGTTGTTCCAAAGATTAATTCCCAAAGATCTACAAAAAGCAAACATGGACATCGAGTTTTACAAAATATAATAAATGTTGGTAGGCTCTCTCGCTATTAACCTGTTTTTACATCATTGGTATAATAACAATTGGGTGTCCATTGATGCAGGAAAATGTGTGCCTATTTGAGTCTCTGGACTTGAATACGTTTCAGTTTCACTATTTCCTGTATTATGACTAAAATGAGGTCTATATTTCTCCCTTTTATGATCAAAGTTGCAATTGGGTCAATATAAAGAAATTTCATGGTTATTATTTTGAATCGTGGTAACATTCTGTAAAGTTTGGCAGATCGTCATTCACAGAGAAAATCACTTTGTGAAAGTTAAAATAAGAAAATCAATTAATAAAGTCTGACATATCAAAAAAGTTTAGAAACTATTCGGTTGTAATTGTTTTCTAAATATGTATGGAAGACATTCACATGCCATTAATCCTCTATCTACCAAGATCACATAACTTATATAAATGTTTTTGAAAAATTTTAATTTGTTTTTTTTCTATTTTAAAACCACATACAAAAAATAAACTCTTAGCAATTAACATATTTTCTATAGCTGCGGTAACAAAGCATGCAGTAGCAAAGCACCCTGAGAAGTAAAACCTTGGACTAGATGAATTCAAATCTTACTAAAATAGTAGCGCACAAGAGCTCCATTCATATAATATTGACACACCAACTTGTTGCTAATCTCTACCATACCCCAGCAAATGACTATTCTCTAGGCAAATACACCTCGATGTTGTCCCCTCTCATGTTCACTGGGCCACTTTATCCAACACTGGGGTGTTTCCCTGCTTGTACCAGTTTGCAGCTTGTTGTTCTGACCGAGGTTGTTAAAACCACCAGGCTGCTGTTAAAAATACATTCCCCAAAGCGTTTGCAGAGGTCTTAACACTTAAGCACGATAGAAAGCTTTAAGTCTCATTTAATGGAAGGTCAATATTAGTGTACGTTTTCGTTGTGTCCTTTTCATTTTACACCTCAAAGAATGTAATTGCAGTGGTGCACTTAAGAATTAATGCTGCCTTAATGTGCTTTCCCATTTTGTGAATCCAGTCTGCCAGGATGGATCTTGAACTGTGGAACATAACATAACAAGTAAGAGGCTTGATGGATTGTATATGTAAGACTTTGACTGTTCTATGACACGTGAAGGCTTTGACCTTTCCTTTACATGTGCACTCCGAGATCATACATACACTGTATGTGTTCAGCTTGAAAAAGTCTGTTCTCTGGGAGCTAACCAAATTTGTAAAATTTTGTTGATTGAATTTAAGAAAACGGGTTCAGTAAACTTTAGCTATTAAAGCAACCCAAATGTTTAAACATACAAAGTTGTTTCAGACGAATCCACATTTCTCAGTTTAAATACTCAGTTATGCAGTAACTGTCATAACAAGTTGAAAGACCTCAGGGAAGAAAAACTTGTTGTTGCATTTTTAAGTTCTACTATTTTAAAAATTAAAATCAGGCATTTAAAGTTGCATCACATATCTCCCTGCTTCTCTACTAATAATATTTTAAACAAGCTGCCCAGCAAAATTAAGCAGCGCTACAGAATGTAAAAGAGGAGGGACCTTGCCACAAACCCAGCTCACTTCAGTGTGTAGATGTTTTTATTTTTGTGCTGTTTGTGGGCGACAGTGAAAGGACAGAGTTTACGTTGAATTTCAATAAAAATGTGTAAAGACATTTTACAGTACTTTTATGTCTGAAGCTTGAAAGTGAAACTTGAAACTAAATCTCGCTTTCTTTGTAAAATGTGTGGGCTAATCGATTTGTGTGTCTAGCTTTACACATTAATATGTCTATTTAATTTCTATTAAACCTGTTAATAATAATGATGTTGTTTATTGATACCGATATGTTAAAATGTCAGTGTCACATTTGTTACCACACACCTGCAAAGTTATTGACATTCAGATTCTTTTTAACTATCAAATGTGTGTAACATGGTTAACGTTGCCACTTAATATATATAATATATTAACATAGAATATTAACATTACAATGTTAGCATTGTCACTGTGAGCATGCTGACAACATTTTCATTTAGAGCTACGAACTGCCTCAAGGAGCCACTAGTATTTGTTCTGATGTAGCTAAGACAAAACAACACAAATCTGTCAAAGATTCTCAGCAAAGTTGCCAGTCTTCAGTACAAAGAGGATAAAATACATGAAGCAACATTCATCAATCTGTCAGTCAAAGTGGGAAGCTTGTCAAAATTAGACACTGCTCTCAAAGTGAACAGCCACTGTTTATGTCTGTTTGCATTGAGGTTCTGAAGTGCAGATTCAAGGCCACAGAAGATCTCCTGAGCGCTGTGTTTATACTGCCCGTTTCCTGTGTGGCTTTTTGTGACCCGTGAGGGAAGAGGCACTGCAGTCGGACACCAATCAAACATAAACACTAAACAATAGATGATGGAAAGAGGAGGCTTAGCTCCAAAGACGCAGATTTGAGGTATCGAAGTTGATGCCATCTAACTATTCTGTGTATATAAATACATGACAAAGATAAGTCATCATATCAGACCTCTTTCTCAGGCTTTATCTAAATGAGCACTGCCCTTTTTTGGGTGAAATTGTCGTCATTAAGAAATGTGGTGGTATCCCTGAAAGCACTATCTGGATTAAAAGTCATTGTCGTGACAGCTCATGACTCTCTGGGGTAATTAGGCCTATGCTGAGTTGTGTTTATGTTAACTAATAGGCCCCATGGTGTTAGCCAACTGACAATAGCTGGGGCTGTGACCAAGAGGTGCATGAGTATGACACACTGAGTGCCATCGGTCTACTTAACATCTAGCTTTGATCAGGGAGGTATCAGGGGAATCTTGCTACACTATCAACTCACCATCTCTTTCTTATCACAACAAGAACCAAGTCTCTGCCTCGCACAACTGGACCCCAGCTCCTGGGTGGTCTCAGGGCTTAACTGCGTAATAACAGTGCCTAGCTGTTCCAAGAAGACATGGAATACAGGGAGAATGCCTCATTTCAGCCAGATAGGAATTGCCTGATAGCGTTGATGGGACTGATAAGGCAAGTTGGTGTAAGGCCTCGTTTCTCAAAATTGAGTAAATGAAATTTTTCTAAAGCAGAGACAACTCAACCTAAAAATCGTGTGTATAATCAAGCTTATGGTGATTTCACTGGTATAAGTATCAAATCCTATGTGTTCGTTCCATGCCCATATCTGAATTTTGTAGAAGTTTGCGTAAGTCCCGACCTTAAGAGGTAAAAGAAGAAGAGCACAGTGGAGCTGGAGCCAGATGTGGGAAATCGGCCTGGACTGGACTGCTGCCACTGTGTCTGCACTGCTACTGTCCTATGTCCTCAACCTGGACCTGGACCTGGACTCTTTTCACAAGTAGTGATGGAGAAGTAGGCGTGGTCTTGTCTTGTCTAACCCATTTCCTTCCTTCCACACCAGCTCTAATTGGAAATTTGGGTGGCCCTGTTTATTTACATGGTTGAAATGCGGTGAGGTTGTATTTATATTTTCATGGCGCGTTCTCAGCAGTGCTGCATTACATAGCCTTCCCCTGAGATCGCTGTGGGAGAGGGAGAGGAGTGTAGACTAGCTCAGTGGTTGAATATGGGTATGTGAGCGCACAAAGAGTGACAGGAGTGAGGTTGTATGAGGTCTTATCTTCCTCAGTGGAGTCTGTAATTAATGATGTTAAATTGCCTGTGTTGCCTTTGTTACATAGGGGGGTTATGTCTGCACACTAAGCCTAAAGGGTAATAAGACCAAGACATTACAGAAAATATAATAAAATGCGTTAAACTGAGTGAAATTCATAAACAACAATCACACAACACATAAAATATTCAGAAAATAAAATCCACAAAACCCAAATTGCTCTCAGTACACGTCCATGAATACTCTCAGTAGGTAAGACTAAGGAATTGTTTCCCATCTAATACTTTTAGGACTCTGCAGACCTAGACCCTTTAAACCCTCTAACCTAAAGGTCTCTCAGGTCCCATAAGTATGCATGGATAAAAATTATCCTTAGATGAGCCATGTCAGAGTGGTGGCAGTGTATGTTTATCTTTCAGACCGGAGCTGCTGAGTGGCGGAAGGCAGAGCTTTCTAGTCAAGCCATCGCTACAGAGGGCCTGGACCTGACTCTGGATAAAGTAAACACTAGTGCACACACACACACACACACACACACACACACACACACACACACACACACACACACACACACACACACACACACACACAAACACACACATATGCACTCACAGGGCTCTCCCGTCCTCCTCCCTGGCCGTCAGCTGGAGACCACACACCCAGACCACACAGAGTCTGAGAACAGCCCGAGTCACTCTCACGCAACACAGCCCACGAGCTGTCACTCTAACCGCCTCCATCTCTCTGTCAGCGCTGGTTCCTCATGTCGCTTCACACACAAAGCAAAGCATTTCCGTTTCGAACAGATAAAATGGAAAACCTGGGACCATCACTGACAGGAAACAGTTTGTATTAAATCCAGAAAGCACAGATGTAATTGTAATTGAATGAATACAAATCAATGAAGGCAATAAATTAACTGTGTTTGTCCAAGAGGCAAAGCTGCTATAATGAGTTCCCTGGACCATTAAGAGGGATGAAAGGGTTTTTCAACTGCACTGATTACTGCAGTCTAACCATAAACGTGTGACCATTATGGTTCATATTTTCACTTTCACTGCTACCAGCCAATGACACATCACTCCCTGCTGGCCGTTTCATTTACTGCACCCACATCCCTGCACAGCCACTGCTGTTGGAGAAGTTTGAAAATCTTCTTCGCTGTATGTTTTTGTCCCTTAAGGAAATCTAGAAGACAGCATTTCCTACTTACATTTTAGTGTAACATCCTCTATCTTTTCCAGCCAAACTAAACAGGCAGCCCAACCCTTGCATCAGTGCCAGTTAGCCTGTTTATACTTGTGTCCAAAGTCATCTGATTGTTTTTCATTACTATGCTGCTCCTTATCCGACAACTGTTATTGCTTTCCTGCCATCATATTGTATTGGGTTGACTACATTGTTATCTGAAGAGTCTCGGATAAACACAGACATATGAAAACAATTCAAGCTGATTAATTGTGACGTTAAAGATTTTATTTGATGGTAATTAGGAGCAATTCTCATGCCTGTGGTAGGTCATATCCAGAGAATTAATTTAATGGGTTATTATTATAATAACAAAGGTTTTGACATAATTGTCCATCAAGAATTTAACTCATCATTCGCTGCTATCACCTACTGCTTCGTGAGAGCACATCATCAGCACTGTGTTGTGAAAGTAAAATTAGATCAGCACCTTCCTTGCCATGGGGTCAACGTGCAGCTTCAGCAGATGAGGAATAAACAGGACTGTTATCAAATCCCAGGCAGGGGTCCAACCATAAACACAGTGACGTCACTGAGTCTTGTGGTACTTCTCTCTGCAAGGTTTTAAAAAAGTGAGGGTCTCTAGCCAGGCATTTCTAAGAATTAGCAGGTCAAGTAACTGTGTTGAGTGTTTTAGTTTTACTCATGTCTTATGTCTGATCCCATCTGGCAGCTCCAGCTGGGTATAAAATATCACCATGTCTACAATTTGCCAAGTGCTTTCAAGCTACTATGACCTCCCACAGTTCTGACTGAGCCTGACTTCTACTCTGTGTGGCAGCGTTAGCATACAGTAGTGACCCCCTGCACTGTATGCCAGTGGCACACAGTGTTTTTGGATTGTGACCCTTTAAAATCTCTTTTTTTACCCTGTTCGTGAGCTTAATGTATATATACTTTTAAATAGAAAATGTCCTTGGACATATTTTTATGGACCAGAAAAATATGCATATTTCTTAAGCATTTGTCAACAAGTATATTTATCATATACTCACCATCCTTTTCAGCTGAGAAGTCAATGCTTGATACAATTTATTTTGTGCAGCTGTAGATACACTAACCAGCAGATGTCAGCAAAACACTGCGTTGCTGCATTTCTGGTGTGAAGCAGCCTGATTTACATCTTCTTCAGGGCCTTGATGTATTATAACAAATTAATAACCCATCAATTATAAGCAAGGTTGAATTCTGAATATACGTTTCTGATTCCAGACACTCAATGAAATGAATACAGGACAATTTCATTGTAAGCGTATAAACAAAGTTAGAACATGATGAAATTTTACAGTAAATGTGATCAGTGTTGATGCTGCTATAATCCTGTGAAGCCTCCAAGCGTTTGACGATCTATGTTGGGAGTAAACATTATAGTAAATGATCAGATAGAGATTTACACAACACATTGAATATAGTGCTTTGTTACTTTATTTTAAATGTGATAAAAGTTGAATAATGTTACAGTATGTTGAATTATCAAATTTATCATTTTCAGTTCTAACTCAATCACTTTCCTTGGATAAAGTGAAGGAGTTATTGGTTTCGTTTCTCTCTAGAAAACTTATTTAATTTGTTTGGGTCACTAGTTGACTAAACTGTCTGCTCCAAGGCATCAAGTGAAGCAGTGTCACTTGGAGTAACGGCTCATACGGGTGGAAAAAAAACTGTAGCCTGACTACAAATGATGTGGCTTCCTGCAAAAGGGGAAACACCATGGCAAATGTGTGACTGTGTTTTATCTATTTTTTTTTCTTTTTGTTTTTTTTTTTTTTTGTGATTTTTTTTCTTTCTTCCTCTCTCTGTCTGCAAATCAGGGGAGCTCAAAGACAAAACAGCACATCAGACAAGAGTACAAGACTGTTAAGTTTATTTTCAAAAGTAAATCATCTATTCATGTGGCACTTTTATATTAAACAATCTTTTGCTATTGCTTTTAAAAGAAATTCAACTTTACAAAAAGAAAAATGAATTTAATATCCACATTTATTTTGTGATTTCCTCTGTAACCTGCTGTGTATGTTTTACTGTAACTATAATGTGAAATGGATGTGTGCGTCTGAGTCACTGATGTTGTAGGTGGGGGAGTCACATGTTTTATCCCGAGTCCATAAATGTCAATTCCTGATAACAGTAATACCATAACCATGACACTCATACCCCACCTACACACAATTAAACAGGTCCCTTTGCTACACACACACAGCATTTACCACAATAGCACACTGTACATTTAACCGGCAACATTTTCACTCTTAGGATTTGATTTTGAATGAGTCAAATGTCAGACAGCGAAGTAGAATTACACTCAGCAGACAACCAGGGGGGTTTACTAGGTGTTTGAGAAGAAGAAGGATTTATGATGCACTCACACACACTCAAAAAAGCATTCCTGCCTGTGATTTTGGTCAGACTTTTGAAGGCATTGTGAAAGTGATGTGGTTTAAGTGTGAAGGAAGTAAATGCAGAGATCGAAACTCTGGACCACAGAAGAAAACACAACACAGCCTTTATCCCTCCTACCGCTGCATCAGCCTTTAGGACTTCAGCATCATAATTAATTACTCTAATTAACCTTTGCATCGTAAGCGATATATGCAGTAGACATAGTAGATAAAGGACATTTTGTCAGGTTCGCATAGATTTTACGACCAGTGGGCCTCAACAGTATGGGAACAAAAGAGCTCCTCCCTGGCTAAACCTGCACAAAGACCACAAAGGTAGTTTTTCTTCCCATTTGTGTGGCTACTAGTTTCAGATCAAGAGGAACAGGTACAGTTTCCCTGTAAGTTACGGGATGAGTGTCATTTTTCCACATAACTTTCTTCAGTCAGGTCAAAGACACTCATTACAGTCAGTGTTGTCTGGTGACACAGGCCTTGAGCCCCAAGCTGATAATGTGTTATAAGCCACTACTCCCTATGTTTTTTGCTTGTGAACACTTAAAACGTGGACACTTTTTCTAGTGATTCGTCCTCACAAATTTGATTTCAAAATAGGCTTTCAAAGACCACAAAGGTCTTTAGGGCCTTAACTGTGTGTGTGTTTCAGCAAGAAAACAACTGTCGTTACATTTGAGATTGCTGTGTGGATGGTCTGTAATTTACCATAGGTTTGACGTCTAATGTTAACAGCTATCAGACAATAATATAAACAATAAGTGAGTTTAAGATTAAGTCTAAATGTAAAAAAAAAACCTGTTGATGCAGTCAGCTTATACTGTAATTAAAGGTACAGTGAATTATATATTGTATAAAGAGGATGCATTTAATTCTTTATGCAACATAAGTCAAATTGTTGGTTTATGTTATCTCCTACAAACAGCAATTTCTGATTTAGTTTAATAATTTTGGTTGAATTTAGAAGAAATGTTTATTTTTACCATTCAATGTAAAGGGTTTCATAAGCCTTCATGTCCTGCAATACACGTAGCAGACACGAGGGAAACAATTTGTGATAACAGCTTCCTCTACTACACCATTACACTAGTGATAACATCTAACTAGTGAATTTCTCTTCCATTCTAGTTGTACAACATTTTTCCAGTGAAATTCAGAATTTAGGTATACAATTGACTAATACTATCAATTATTGTTACGTTATTATTTTGTACATCAAGTAATGCATTGCACTGGAACTGCAGAAGCTGTGTCAACTGAGTTTAAAAGAGAAAGTCTGTGTTTCTCTTAAGTCCCACTGGTGTGTGTGTGTGTGTTTGTGTGCAACAAAACCTGTCAAAAAATTGTCAACCTGCTGCTACCTGTGAAAAAGCATTAAATATTCATTCATACTCAGTTTCATCCCTTTGACGGATCAGTGTTTGTCTTAGGGGCCATTCTTCCTGTGCACCTGTGCGAGTACTTCCTGTCTCAGTCGCCCTCCGCTCCCCTCATACCCCCACCCTCAAACCGCATCCTTCACACTGTCACAATAATACTTTTAGCGCAAAAAAATAGAAAACCTTACTCCACAGTCAAAAACACAAAGACTACAACGTATCGGTGTGCATTGTGAAAATCACAGGGTCTTCCCCATCGCTACCCCTCAGTAACAGTTTCTGCCATTTACAGTACTCAGCACTGCAGTCACAACAAGTCAGCATCGGTCAGAGGGTTACATTGCCTTTCTACATGTGCGTATGTTTTATGAATTGCTGTCACTCCTGAATATGCTGCAGAGGTCTCTGGGGAGGATAGTCGATTGGCAGTGATGTGTTCTGTTCCTCATAGGCCCGCAGGTAGTGGCCATTGTTCTGCTGGTAATAATACACCAGTTTTCTGGCAAACATTGGCTCCACCTAGAAGGAAATTATTTCTATATATGAAATATGTCTGACCTGCTAAATCATATTATCCTGTTGTGCACCACAAAGACAGAGAGCAATGTTTTTTCATTTAAAAACAACAAAGCCTGTAATACACTCATTTTATGTCTTTACAGGCTGATTATTTTTTTCCAAATACTCAGAAATGAAAAATACAATATTTGTATATTAAAAATACACCAACAGTCACAATCTCTCATGTATTTATTGAACACACGTTTATTAAACATACAGGGTGATGATGGAAAACATAATGGCAACACTAGCTTTCTCATGTTACTACTACTCGAGACAGGTGATAGCAAACCTGGAGCCCAATTAATGAAACAAGATTGCAGGTGTGGTTTAGAGCTATCTTGACTTATTAAAACACCCAAACAGTGTCAGTGTGCGTTTTTAAGTAGTATCAACTGATGTGAGCAATGCCTCTCAAAACATAGATCTCAGAAGATCTACAATCAACGGTTATTAATTTGCATCTAGATGGAAAGCATTACACTTTACTGTATACTATGTAGCATTTAGATCAGTCCACGGGTAGACATATAGTCTTTAAATGGAAAGATCTGGTACTACTCTCCATAGAAGTGGCGATCCAGCCCAGACCAGAAAAACACAATGTGGGATGTTTAACAAGGTGAAAAAGAACCATAGAGTAATAATTAAGGACATAATTTAGACATTAAGGATTTACAGGAGATGGTTAACATACAGAGGAAGCCACTGCTACAAAACATTGCAGCATGTCTGAAGTTAACCAAAGACCACTCGGCTCTCCAAAACACTACTGGGACAATGTCTTGTGGACCGATGAAACGAAAGTGGAACCGTTTGGGAAGACCACACAGTGCTATGAATAGCAGAAAAAGAGAACTAATCACCAACATGAAAACACCATCCCAACAGTGTCACACAGCGGATGGAGCATCATAATTTGGGCCTGTTTTTCTTCCTCTGGACCTGGACTGCATGTCATTGTTGAGGGGGAAAATAAATTCTCAATTTAACATAATATCCTACAGAATAATGTCATGATGATTGTCCATAAGGTGAAACTCAGAAGAAGCTGGGCAATGCAGCAGGACAATGAGCCTACTTATCAAAGTAAATCTACTACAGAATGGCTTCAGACACAAAGAGAAACAAAATTCACCTTTTAGAGTGAGAGCCCAGACCTCAACCAAAAAGAGATGCTGTGCAATGACCTCACGAGAGCCTCCAACATCCAAAAATCCTAAGACTATGGCTAAGCTGAAACACTTCAGTAAGAAGGAATGGTCCAAAAGTCCTCCAGCACATTGTGCAGGTCTAATCCACAGCTACAGGAGGCACTTGCTTGAGGTTGTTGCTGCCAAAGGTGGTGCAGCCAGTTATTAAAACACCGTAGCTATTGCTTTTTCTACCATCACTCTGCATGTTTAATGGATGTGTTCACTAAAGACATGAAAGATCGTGAGTGTTGGTGTTTTGTCAGCTTAGAGATATTTTGTTTGTTTATAATTGTGATATATGTGTAATAGCTTTCAGTTACTGGGTTCAGTTTTGTAGTGCATAATACCTGTGCTGTGATCAACTTCCTTGGGCGCTGTGGATCGGGATATTCATCTCCAAAACATAGCACCACCTGGTGTCTTGGTGGATGTCGACCATTGTGGGCAAAGTCTTGAAGCTCTGAAAGAAGGCGAGCAAGGAAAGAGAGGAGATGCATTAAAAAACAAAAATCACCATGCACTAATCGTCACACACTAGACAGTCTCATTTAAATTATATAAATTACACTATATAAAGATTTTAAAACTCCACATTGCTCAAGCAAGATTTTCCCAAATTGGGACTTTTCTGGAAACTACTGATGAAGACGATGGAAATTTGAATGTAACATGGCACAAAAATACCATATGTCACACCGTGTGGTGGACCACAGGAGGTGGGTGGGGACTCCACACACTTTGGCCCCCCGCTGAGAATGTGACTAGCTTCTCTGTGTTACCTTGGCATCGAAAGGGATTTACCCAGCTAAAGGACCTGTAGCTTCTCCCTTCATCATCATCATCATCAACATCATTGCAGCCACGATCAATATGACCACAACCTTCACCACTGTGTAAAGCTCAAGCAACATGGGTACTGGTGCGTCCTAGTTATTCTACTCATTTACAGAATGTACTGTGCAGTAAAGAACTACATAGTTGGAGGACAAGTAAATGGGCATGTGACAAGATACTGTCAACCCTTGCAACGCAGTTCAACACAATGAAGCAACCTATGGAACAACAAGTTAATGTAAAGTTGGCTAATAGCTAAGGAGATTGATTAGTGCACCTTAGTACTTAACTTCACTTTACGCTAAATTTTACACTTCTATTTTATGATGTTTTCAAAGTTAATTTGGTCATTTTACTTCGCATTTATCAAACAACTTTAGTGTTTTTGCAGATGTTACATACAAAATTTGTGATAAACTTACTAAATATAATGCAATGCAATAGTTCAAGTTAACAACCAACTGCTTATACTTCACTAGTAGCAGACCTATCACACAATGTAATGTAGTGGTGTGTTTATGTATGTATGTAAAAACACATAATGAACAGGGGAAGTTATAATTATAATCATATTGATTTTAATAATTGTATAATTGATGACAAATACTGTAAATTACGCAAGTCTTAAAATATATTATTATCTGCTTACAAGTACAGGATAGTTTAATATAAACCACTAACATTTTATAGACCACTTACAAATGCTAAGGATTGAGAAATTTACATCTTAAATATAGCTTTGATAATATTTTTATACCCTGTCATAACATTTTATGTAATCAAACACTTCTTCCATAACTGTCAGCAACACAATCTAAACAAAACATCAACGTTATAATAAAAATACTGTATTACTCTGGTTTTTCTGTCACTGTGTCCAAACCTGTAGTTGTGAGCAGTAAATTACAGCAGAGTATTAATGCTTACCCATAAGGAACTGCTGCGTATCAAACAGCTTGCTTGGCTGCTCCTTCTCCAGTTTGTTGGGTTTATCCATATATGGAGCCAGAGGTCCCTCCCAGTACACTCGTCCCTGGCACAGGCGCTTAGCATACAACCCATCAGGCATCATCCACAAAAGCACCCCCCTCTCCAGTATGTTGGGAAGCATCTCAGCACCCTGCCTCTGAGACTCAGGGTACGGGAATGGAAAAAGGATGACTTCTGCACCAGTGTGAAACTTGTCCTCCGGGCACGGGGAAGAAGAGCAGGACGATGACGGAGAAGAGGAGGAGGAAGTTGTGATCCGACAACCCTCTGGGCTGGTAGTAGTAACTTCCTTTACCAAGGATTCTCTGTAGTACAGCGACACATGTAAGCTGAAATCTGGGAGAAAGAGAGCGAGGGAAAGGGGTTAAATTCCTGTTGGAAACATTGTCAACATCACAATGTCATTGTCATAGCTTGATCAGGTTGAGGCCTGAAAACAGCTTTCTTTTATATCTTTTTTAATAGGCTGTATATAGCTAACAGGTAATCTAATTTCACTGTACTATCATTAATCTGTACTATGTGGAATTCATGTCATACATCCTACTATAAAGTGACTGATGAGACAATCAGTAGGCTTTCAAATCAAGCAATAATGCTAAAGTATTTACATGCATGTCTAAAGTGAGTATGATCATTTTCTGATTATTAACATAAATATTTTTATGCTTATTTTACCACTTAGTTCTCTAATTTTCACATGGAGAGTACTGCTCACTTCTCCTTTATCAATCCAAGTATGTCTTTTTTTACACCTATCCTCATGATTTAAAAAACAAATCTATTCAATACAGTGACCTGCTGCTCGGATCAGAATAGGGAAGTAAGTAAGTGTTGGACCAAATGTTTGTAGTTTCTTATCTGTAAATGCAAATACATTCAAAATAGAAAACCATAATAAGCAAGTGAGTGCAAGTGCAAGTCTGTGTGCACTGCATGTGCCCTAATGTGCCCAAGATAATTTTTTTTACCTGTTATGGTATTGTTGGGATCCATTGCATACAGGGATGGTTGGGATTCTGAGAAGTAGGTGTGAAAGGACAGCTGAAAACCTGTGCAGAACGTAAATGCATGGTCACAAAGTTTTATTATCAAGTACTGAAAGTGAACATTTGATATGTGATCCTGGAACCTATATAAATATAAAAACATACATGTACATGTGCACGTACATTGTATGTTTGTTATTAACAATTTAATATTTTATTTCATTTTCTACCTTTATACTGCTGTAATGATTAAAGGCTTGTGATAAATGCTAATGCTGATAATTGCCTGTAAAAATACAAATACAAACATAACTGATATAACCTTATGATTACCTGGATCAAAGTACTTCATAACGAATGATGAAACAAAAAGACGTAATTGCAAGTTCTCCCTATCTTACATTACCTCTCACCTAAAGTGATAATTTTATTCCAACTCTTGTTGGATAAAAAAGACTTGACAGGATGTCACAGCCAAGTGGGATGGCTGTAAATTAGGCTCATTATTTGAATAATGTTCATGAAAACTAAAAAATATATTTTTTAATTTTTTAATTTAAAATGCTTTTTAATCAAAAGAAAAAAAAGGAAATAGTCAAATGTTATTAACCAATTTAGTGTGTGAATGTATTCTGAATGTTGTAATTATAACGTGCAGCAGTATGGCTGTACTGTAGTTTACCATTTTCTGTATGTGACCCCGGCCAAGCTCGGCTGATAGGTGATGGGTAGTGACACTGGCCGTACGGCAGCTCTGCATGTGGCCCAGGATGATGTGGTGGAGGAAGAGGTTGTTGTTCTGCTGACGAGTATTCCCTCCACTCCCTTCTCTCTTGAGAAACCATATAGCCAGGTACCTGATGAGGACGGAAAGGGATGGTCATAAAACCAAGACATTTTTTGTTATGTGTATGGCCCGGTTAGTCGGGTACAGACGCCACACAAATTCGCTGACCTGATTGTGAAGAGGTGCATATGTGGAAATATAGCCAAGGGCATTTACATGTGATGGCGTCTCTTCCATGCTGCTCATCTTCATACCTGTGAATGTACAAAATCAGTAATGCATTTGTGAGATAATGCGTCAATAATATTGGCCATTGTTTCTTATAAAGACACTGCTCATTCACAGTACAGCTGATTCTCGTAAAATTCATTTTAACAATTATACATCAAAATATATTTTTACTGTACATATCAACAATAAACCAAGAACATCTGAGGTTCAGTGGTCTGTGGTCCTAACTAGTCTACTTCACTTTGGCTTCAACTTTGAACATGCTTTATGCTCTTGCAAGGTCCTGCTATTTTAACCTAAGTGACAAAGTAATTTGCACAGTAGGTGCAACAGATAACTGAGACAAGTCTACATTGTCTAATAATATTGCTAATCAAGGGTTAGTCCAGAGAGAAAGAACTGCTCTGGTGTGACAAAAGCTGTTGTACAAAGGCAGAAACTTAGTTATGCAAGGCTGGAGGTCGTCTGGTTGTGTTATGTGCACCCTGCACTTAGTAACCGAAGCCCTCTAAAAAAAGCACTACGGCCTTTTTGGTACAGGCTTTGGCTTCCTTTGTGCTTCCTGCCTCATCAGAATCAACTGCAGTCGTGCATATGTATTTGAAAAAAAAAAAAAATGTGAGTAGTCTATAAACAATGTGAGATGCACTCTTAAATGAAGCAGTATACTATATGCAAATGATCCACTGCTATAGCAGGAGTTGAGATTAGGTCCAACACCTCTTCTTATCACCTACTACTACATAAATGGGTGGCTGCATGTCATTTGCACGAAGTTCTACTGCATCTTGCATGAACAACACTGACTTACCTTTTTTGGCTCCCTCTGGAATTATTCTGTAGACTTTGTAGGGCTCTGAGATGTCCAGTTGGCTTCTTTCTACTAACTCATCAAAGTCATTGCTTTTATTAAGAGCACAACGTAATCTGGTTTTCCATGTGGGGGGATCTGGCTTGTCCACACCTTCCTTGTATTTTCCCTTGAACATTGCCCATGCCTGAAACAATTATTTTAAATGATCCATTTAGTCTCATGCTTCAAGGATTTTATAGCCTTCGAAGCACGAATTAATGCATGGATGTAGGCCATATAGAATAGTATTTCAAAACAACATTACTATAATATTACAAATCTCTCAGTATATTATGTAGTTTAAAAAAAATGCAGTTAGTGCATTAGTGTGTTCACAGTGCAGTTGTTGGTTTCAGGTGCAGGGTGAGAAGACAGGTGGGACAGTCTGACCTTGAAGAGAGCAGCATCCTCGTCTCTGTTGTAGTCTTGTTTTCCCGCATGTTTCCACGGAATCCTGAAAATTGTTTTTTCGTCATTTTCCCAAACCAGGCCAGGATATCTCCTGCTGTCAATCTGATCGATCAGCCACTGTCTCAGTTTGCCGTTGCCGCAACTGCCTGGCAGGCTGCTGTCCTCATCCAGGCTCATCACTGCAAAACAAAATAATGAAAGAAAGTTGATTTTTATGTCAAACTCACTTGTTGTTGCAACTTCTACATAGTAGGCCTTAATGAAAGTCAGTTAGTTGAAGTACACATTGGCTCTGCTCTGCAGCCCTGTTTGTAACACCACTAATGATACACATTTAATCCAGTTGTCCAGTCAGGGCTTTGACGCTGTTTGCCATTAATCTTTTACAAATGAGACGTGCAAGTGCAGGGGCTGAAGTAGCCAATGACCCACGACTTTCATCACTCATTAGAGAGACATTTACAATTTACAATGACAATCTACATTTAAATTGCGGTTTAAAGGTGCTCCCCTGTGCACTCTGATGCTGATTTCCACGTCTTTCATCAGCTTAATGGGACCAGGCTTGCAGGACGTAATTACACTTTAATAAAGTTTAAAGTTACTAGAAATTAATTTAATAAAACTCACAATAACGACTCAACGTTATCTTGAGATTGCATCTGCCAACACTGATGCTGATTTGAATGATTAAGATCAGGCTCACTCTCTCTCTCTCTCTTGGCTTAAAACCACTGGAGCTGATTGAGGTAAGTTTTGTAATATGGATTTGCAAAACGCCGTCTTTCGTTTCAAAAGAGCTGCCTCTTACCTTTGATCATGTAAGCTCCCTCGCTGAAATCGGTTTTGAAGCTCTCGCTGTCCAATTCTTAAATGTTATCACATCTTGATTTGTTGAAGGGAGGAGCCTCCTGCGGGCTCTGTTGAGATCAAGAGGAGATGCGCAGCAATCATGCGTTCATTTCTGTGAAACTCGGCCCCCACATTGCTGCGGTGGGGAATCCCTCCTGTGACACCCTGAGCGCACGCTGGGACGGAATGGAACAATTTACCTGTGTACGCTTGCATCAGAAAATATCCCCCCCACATGTTTTTTATTTTTCTAAAAGTCTGTGAGTTCAACCTAATTTCCACTGACATGACTGCTGACTGGAAATGGCTATAAAGTCTTACTTTTATTATTGGGGAAAGACATTTGTCTGAATGACGAGCAGCGCGTAAAGAACCAATGTCACAAGGGGCACATGCTTGATTTCAGCATAGTATTTATTTTAAGAGGACTCTGTTGAAATTACTGCCCTCCAGTGGCTATCTATGCACATGTCCAGGTGTCTATGTTATTAAGAGGGCTACTGCAAAACCTCACCATGGAGAAATTAACCTAATTTTATTGCTTCTAGTCTGACAGATATTTCAAAACGAAGACTGAGAAAAAAAAACACAATCTGGGTGTTATTGATGCCACCATGCATGACCTCCCTTGCACTTTAGACAAACAGGAAGAGAACCAGGAAACAGAGATGTAAACACGACACAGAATGTGTCTTATCACCTTCAATATGACGGCCCACCGACAACCTCGCAAAGCACTTGACTTGATTCTTTTTATTTCACTGTTTGAAATCATCTTGACACAGTACAAAAAAAAAACAACAACATGTATACAACGGTTATAAGTTTAAAAAAAGGCTGCACCAGAAAACTCAGTGAATAGTGGAAATGAACATAAGTGCTTTGCATGTTAATTGTCTCTTCTGTCACACACTCATGGCATTTTGAAGATTACTCCAGCTGCAATAAATATCCACACAGTAGTCACGTCCAAAGCACATTAGACATCCAGGTATGTCCAAAACTTTGCAGAGCGAATGACATAGTGGTGTCATTCTCCGGGCTCAGCTGCAAAAGATTTCATCCGAAGATCTGATCAGATACCTCCAGGTGGAGTGGATGCCTGTCGTTCCACCTCCTCACCGCCGACACTGGACGCCCTGGCAAGTAAGTCACGTATATCTGCCTCATCATTGAAGGGGTTCTCCTTATATTTCTTCTGTAGCCATTTTCTAAACTACAAGAAAAGAAAAATTGTTTCTAACAATGATACAGATTTTACAATTCATGCAATAATTACAGTATAAGAATATATTATAATTAAATTGTGTCACTGTCACCCACATTCTCTTATACCCCACTTTCCTGACTGACCTCGTCAGCTTGAGTAGCCTCAAACTCCTGGAGCTGCCTCTGAAAGCCCAGGTTGGGCCCAGCACAAGGCCGCACCACCTTGACAGCCGCCAGTGCTTCCTGCCAGCCCAGCCCTGTCACTGTCATGATGTAAGCTACTACCAGGGTGACACTGCGGGAGACACCTGCCAAACTATATGAAGTGAGGGACGGACAAAGAGTATATTCAGCAAGAAATCAGCGTGTCAGACTAGATAATTAGCCTAATTTCCAATAATCCGACCACACATGGATATAAAGTGCTTTCTCTTTAAATTAAATATGTGGTAATGCAGAGGACACCTTTTACTCTTACTCTGTTCTTTCATGATCTAAATTAAGATGGACAAACTATCTTTAGCTCTACTGGAACATAAACATACAGCACCTAACATTGTAAATCGGTAAAAATAAATAAATAATGTCATATTAGGTACCTACAACAAGTGACCTTCTAGACAACACCGACCAGACTAAAGACAATGAGAGATGCAATAAGAACAAAATAAAACAAGGGGAGTGTTATTTTATAAAACACATATGTGAATTAATCTGAATTGTTTGTCACAGGCTGAACAAGCAGAGAAACTTTAGCAAAGAAAATGTAAAAAGAAACGTGTTCCTTTGTATTTCTGAGAAGACCCGCTGTCTAACCAAATATAACTTTCCCCAGTGAACATGTGGTCAGCTTCTCTACTACATAAACACAATGTGGTCAGACTTGTTACTGTACTCTGTTTTGGGAAGTGCAAGAATATGCCTTTGCTTATCATTTAATCTCTTCTGTGCAGCAGTTACACATGGGTTCACTTGTGTACTTGGTTGATCTCAGTTTTATTTTCAGCTGTAGATGAACACTTTACATTTTCATTCCACATTATGAGATGCTGTACATGGAGGAGCTCTATCTTGTTCAGTTGCTAACATCTCTCATTTCAATAGCTTGTGTGGGGGAACCTTGAATTTAGCTTTTAGGTACGGACACGAAAAGGTCTCACCAGTGAACAAGGCAGCCCTCTCCTTTCAGGCGGGACTCGTGCATGAACATTATACTTTGTTTAAAGTGCTGAGTCCTGTGGAGCATAAGAAAATGTTTTTTTATAATAGGTCATGACCGCAATAAACTATTATGAGAACAGCAACAACTGCAGGAAAAACTGTGCTGCTACGTGCTGTCATTTTGCCTTTTGAAGACCAAAGATGGATCAGTATATGCACTTTATATTTTTCTTTTTTGCTGTTGCTGTACATGCTACTGAACCTGCCTTGTCACACCCTTACATTTATCATCATAGACGATCAGGATGGGGACAGGTTGATCTCAGGTTTGAGACAGTTGGTGTCTATTTCACATTAAAGATAACATAATGCACCCTGAACCTGAGAAGTATGAGGCAACTGTGGCAAGAAGAGTGACATTTCGCGGGCATTATGTGTGCATATGTGTGTCTGTACGCATGTGTATGTCCATATGTGCGAGTGAGTACGTATGTGTGTAAATAGACGGTTGGTTGTATAAATAGAGGCACAGCATCAACCATCGTGCTAAAACTGCAGAACTGAGCTGCAAGACTTCCTTCCTGCTATAGGACTGCCTCAAATGTGAATTTGGCCAGAGATGATTTGTGCATGTTTGTTTTTATGCACGTGAGTGTCTAAACCAAGGTGTTACTTTATGATCCATGCACCCCTGATCATTTTTCTTGCCCGCTTATTCACATTCACACATATAAAAACCGCTGTAGGCATTTGTACAGGTTATTCGTTCATGTCAATAAAAAAACAACCATGCATTAAGAGCTGAATCCAGCAGCGTTACTGTGGTCTCGTCACAGAATAAGTTCACAGTTTAATGTTGAGCTTGTGAAAGCATATCATTTACACGTTAGCTTGAAGAAAATGAACCTCAGACGCCCACACAGTGCAGCCTCAAATGGATGCGGTACTCTCTCTTGTTGCTTCAGCCTTTCATTGTTTCTGTGCCGTGTTGCTGTGATGCACGTTTTTGGTACTTACAGGTTTTGTGTGGGTAGGTCAGCTGCTGAAATGCAGAGATAGGTCATCTCCTGAGGGACAAAGAAGACTAGTTACCTGTCAGCGAACACTTGCACTGCATTTAACACAAATCAGTACACGGCATTTATTGAACAGCATTGCACATCAATGCTCTTATGTGTTGCAGATGGTGAACACAGACTGTGCTAGTGCATGTAGAACAATTGGGGGTGTTTTTTCAGTTGGTCTGTCATCCCGTTCATGCGTGCCCCCCTTCATAAGAATACAAAACTGAGAACAGAAACTGCATTTCTACAGTTCAAAACTGCACAGTCCACACTGGACGAATCAAGAAGAACCACCTACTCTACAACCCACGCTAGCACACAACTCAGCACACTGACCAACTGAACTGTTGACTGGCGTTTTTTTACGATACTCCAAGAATCACACGAGTGAGAAACATCTCTGCTTATTGTTTACGCACTCGGGATGAACTGATCCATCAGGAAGCAGTAGTTCTGGTGAGCATTTCTTTCCAGAACAACCTGACAAACTGGTTCACGGGTTGTGTGAGAGCTCACATGATGTGCACTGCACTAACGCACCAAGAGCGTCCCATCCAGTCAGATAGGTTCAGCCTCATTTGCCTAATGACACTAGTTAAGTTTTAATGAGAATCGTGTGAAGTACCATGTTTAGGATCCAAGTGAGGGCAGCGGTGCTTATGTGAAGGCGACGGAGAGCTTCTCACCTGGAGGATGGGAGCTGCACTGTCATGAATGGACAGGATGTGTGTGATGTTGTTTCTCGCTAGCTGCCCTCGGTCTCTTGCATCTGGCATAAACATATGGCAACACAATCAGAGACCATGTGTCTGTGCAGCCATGTATACGAACCACATAAGAAAGCCTACATAAGAACACACCTTTGAAATTTCCCAAGTATAAGTCAGGCAGGACCTGTGAGGAAAAAGAAAAGAGTAAAAACACATTTGAGCATCACTGATGTAAAACTTAAAGCAGCTGACTCAGATCACACACCTGGACACTTGAGACATATGTTTGAAAGCTCACATCACGTGACTGTGTGAAAACGCGTAAAAGTCTGTGTCAAATATTCACAGTTTGACTAATTGTGTTGTTTACACTGGACTTGACCCACGTTTAAATCCTGTAAATCTAAGGAGCAGACGCAACTTTTTTTTTTTTTTTTAATTTCCCAAACACCGCAGACACTGCTGAGGATGACAACTCTCATCTGCTTGATTTCACTTCAAAACACCGAGGACCAGCCTACAGCGCGCGCAACAGATGAAAACCAAACCTTGTTGATGCCGTTTCCCATGATGAAAGACGCGGATCAAGGACGGATGAACAGCTGGAGTGGCACGGTGGGGTTCCTCTTTGTTTCCAATTTGCTCATCCAGCAGCTTGACGGTTTCCCAAACGCGCTGAACGGGCGCACAAGCGGCAGCTCCCCCCCCCCCCGTCCAAGTGGAAGCCGAGCACTGCTGCCCAAGCTCCCGCTGTTGAATGCTGGGAGCTGTAGTTTCCTGATAGAAAGGAGAAAGGGCTTTTGTGGCAACGGCACAGGTGTGAGTTAAACCCAACCCTGGATTATGTCAGATATTAATACTCTGTCAGACAGCCTACATACCAGGGCCAAATTAGCCAAGCCCCAGTGGGAGTATTCTGGGAATGTACTGTGTGTGCACTGCTGCTCGGGCGCACAAGACCTGTGGAAAGGAGTGGGTGACACAGCTCCCACTTTTACAAAACTTTACTACAACAGATGCAAGAATAAATAAAATAATAACGTGTTTTAATTGGTGCACAAGAAGTTATATACACTGATTGGTGACATTAAATTCACAATGAAAGCTGTGGTGAACTTTGTGTTCAGACACCTCGGTACTGTAATGTAACCAGCATTATTTTTTCCGCGCCGTTCACCACAACGTTGAAACCATCAGGTGGATTTAATGTTGTGGCTGATCAGTCTCGATACGTTTTTGGCCCTCCAAACCTTGTGTCTCTGACCTGGGAGTGCAAATGACCTCATTTCCAACATTTGCTAAAGTTCCTAAACAGACCACAGTGTCACTGCTAGAGAGGGATGTTGTCACATTACCCTTTTCTATACAAATAAACAACACTAGAATTTGCTTCATGTCACTACAGACTCTGCTCTGACTACCTTTGCTCGCTGTCAAACCAAGACAAGAAACAAACCCTACTGTAGCACACTGTCAACTCTAAGCGGGCAACACTGCCCCCCAGATATCTCTGCAGAACAGAAAGGCAGTAAGAAAACTGGGGCTGACATTAGCAATAATACATGTGCACCTGCTATTATTGAGAAAGAATGGCAGTTGTGTACTGATAATCGTCAACTACGTCAACAGGAAGTGCTGCTACCCACTGTCCCACACTGACACATATACACTGGCCGCACATTTACACCGCAGGCACCAATTGGTTTGACTTCCTGGTGATCTGGTGTTCAATGTGGGGCAGCATATGACTGCCAGACTACAGTTTGAATGAGAGGAGCTGTCTGCAGGATGCATGTGAGGTGACCAAAGCGCACTACACAGATCCCCTTGATAAGGCAAAGTGATGTCTTGTGCCTCAGCTGGGACCAGACTGCATGGGGTGAGCTTGATACCATTTCAACCCATGTTGATGCTTTTTTGTCACTGTTAACAATCTCTTCTCACGAGTTCTCACATTTGTTTATTTATTTATTTTTGCAAAAGCTCGCTGTGGAGCAGGCTTAATAAAAAAAAAAATCCTTAATGCTTTAGGTCATCTAATTTACACAATTTAATATTGTGGATGGAAAATAATTTGCACATAAATGCTGTCATGATTTCAATCACACATTTGTTTGTTTAATACTTTTTTCAGATGGAGGGTAAAGTGAAACATCCTAAAGATTACCTGCAATAAAAAGAATAATAATAATAATAAAAAAAAACACATGTAAACCATAAACCTAGACAACACTAGACAGGTAAATATGCTACTGCTTTGTTGTGGCTTTAGTGTGCAAAAGGAGGAATTTATAGTGTGGGTGTTCACAGATAGGCTGCCCAAAATGTAGGCCTACATGTCATACATCGCCCACGCTGTCAGAGGCTACAATTCAGGTGGTTTCCCGCTCTAGTTTCACATTAACACTTGTTTTATCAATGAACTTGTATTTTTTTATAATTAGGATGGGGCATCGTTTCAGCTGCTTTAATAAATAATGTTATGAGCTTTATTTGATGTTGCAGTTCAAAAATATCCAAGTTATTCTTTGCTTCCTCATTTGTTCAGGTTCTGTGAAACCTTAAGGTGTCGGATGACGGATATTTCTCAGGCGCAGCTATAAATTGTCTGGAAGTCGAGTTAAAACTAAAATAGTGCCTGGGCATGACCTTTAAATCTCAAATTGGCAAAGCCACAGTCCAATTAGGTGTTGTGTGTTTGTTTGTTTTGTCACTGCAATAACTCATTTCACCAGTAGGTGGTGACAATGCCACACGCTAAAATCAGCCGTGTGGCATCATGCGACCCTCTGTTAAAGACACTATATCTCAAATATAAATTTCAAATTATTAATATTAAAATAGCGGGAGGAGCAGCAGATAATGCACTGCCTTGCATTTTAGGACTTCTTTTTGGAGTCTGCTTCAGGACTTTTCAGCTATGTTAGCCTGGATCTGCTGATCTGTAATCGACTTGTGGGGCTGTTTGTAGTTTTTTTTGTGACGTCTGCGTGGTTTCGCTTTAGAACTGGATTCGGACGTCGAAGAAAAACCGGAACTATAAATAAAGTGCACCTCTCGGGACCTTCTGGTAACTGTGTAGTCCAGATTTACTTAGACTGAGTGATTGTGGTGTGTGTAGTGTTGTTTTTTTTGATTGTGTTTGGTTAATGTTGCGAGGACTAACTAGCTAAGTGTTTTTCTTGTTGCTGAAACTTTAGACTGGAGGTGTTAGCTTAACGTCCCGTTAAGCGACATCCTGAATCAGGGTTTGTGGATGATTTGGATGCTTGAGATCGTCGCTTCCTTTATTTATTTTGACACACCAGTGGACTTGCCCGCTTGCTGTGAGTTTTTTTACTCGTTTCTCGTTTCGTTTGTGGTGACTTCTTGAACCAGGGATGGCCGCCGCGCCGCACTCTTCGCCGCTTCACATGAGGTCGAAGGACCTCATCAAGAAGGAGCCGCTGGACGGAGGAGGGTTTGGAGACGTGTACCTGTGCTACCATGCGACGCTGGGCCAGGTGGTGTTGAAGACCGTCTATACAGGCTCTCTTCGAAACGAGTAAGCCCTCTGTCTGTGTGCTGGGTATTCCCCCTCGTCTGGCCATAACTAGGTTAAGTCATGTGTCCGCCTGGACGCTGGGATCCGTCTCTCCACACAACACTTATGTTGTCACTCTCCTTTTGCTATTTGCTGTTTTTTTTTTATGGCTTGTGTGCTTAGTTTTGCAAAATCGTACCTTTCTAAGCTTAGTTATTGGTGTTGATCTCCAGGCACGAACTGATTACTTCCTGTGGAAGCTCGACACGCTCATCTGAAATGCGGATGTGGATCCAACAACCAGTTTCAGATCAGATGCACCAGCAGTTTATCTGTTACACTGACCATTATGTATAAGGACAGTGCACTTAATGTGATGATACCTGCTCTGCTTAAAATAATCATACCTCACCTATCTTTACTCCCCAGAGAGAGTAAGAGGTCACTGCTAGAGGAAGGAAACATCATGGCAACCTTGAACCATGAGCGAGTTGTCAAGTTGCTGGGTGTGATCATGGAGGATAAAGACTGTTCGCTAGTGTTGGAGCTCATCCCCAGAGGCAACCTGTTGGTCATGCTACAGATGGTTAGCAGATTTAAAATCTGCAAATAGTCTTTGGCTGCCCAGCCACAGTTTACAGTCTTAAATAACTTCAATGTCGACGTTTAATACAAAAAAAAAATCTCTCTTTTCCTAGGTCAAAGTGCCAATATCCGTCAAGGGCAGAATCATATTGGAGATTTTGGAAGGGATGGTGTACCTCACAGAAAAACATGTTCTACACAAGGATATCAAGCCTGAAAACATTTTAGTCGATAAGGATTTTCACATAAAGGTGACTCGTCCTGTAAAGCTCATTACACATGTAGGTTTCTGGAAGCAGTCAAGTGCATCTATAGTAGTCTAAGTATTTTGTACTCTGTGTTTTCTAGATTGCAGACCTGGGCTTGGCCACCTACCACACATGGAGCAAACTTACGAAGGAGGAGTCTCGCAGGAAGAGTAAATCGAGGCAGACAGTGAGATGTGGCGGCACACTGAGCTACATGGCTCCCGAACACCTGGAGAGTATTAATACACCCTCCACTGAGAAGTCTGACGTCTACAGCTTTGCAGTCGTAGTTTGGGTCATTCTCACAGGGGAAGAGCCATATGCAAGTGAGTTAGTATGACACAGACACGTCTAATCCACAAATAGTAATGTAGTGAGGCCTGGCTTACAATGGGACGCATTTGTACACTAACTACATTGAGTAAACCTCTTACAGGAAACCTAATTAAGTCTCTTTTCTATGTCCAGATGCCAGGAATGAAGACCAGATCAGCCAGTGTGTTCGTAAAGGTGACCGACCAGCAGAGAACCTCATTCCACAGGACACGCCTGCAGAGATAATTCAGCTTATGAAGAGATGCTGGAATCATGATCCGCAGCAACGACCAACATTTAAAGGTGTGGTTTTTGAGTATGTACTAAAAACAATCCAACACGTTGTGTCATGATCATAATGACACTGTAACAGGTCCACACACTAACGTTTTCTGGTGCTGGCTTATGATATTGTATACTCATGTTATTTATAGTTGTTACAAAATACAGAATGTTTCTATATTCGTAACATGTTGGTGATGTGGCTCTTCTTTTCATCATTTCCTTCCTTTACCTTATTTGTTTCCAGAGGGCTACAGCATCTTCCACCCTTTCTACACTGAACAGCTTGAACCACATTTAGAAAACGATTTAGTTCAGCTCCGGGTAAATATGCTTTTCTTTTTCCATTCAACGTGTGGTAATCGTGTCTTTTATGCACAGTGAACACACTAAACAGTCACTTTGATGTTGTTCTTGTGCTTTTTGTACAGGATATATATGAAGGCCCGGGTGAACTTGTTGAGAAGATGAAATCTTTATCAATGAGTCATGAATGTGTTTCAGTAGGTGAGCACTGACAGTTTTGATGAATCTTCACTCTCTAAAGTCACCTTTTTACATCCTGCATTACATTTATTGGTCTAAATGCTCACAAATGAACAGAAAATGTTTAAAAAGATTGACTGCTTACATTGCAGATTGCCCTGCTGCTCTGGTGAGTTCAGAAGGTGCATCTGTGCCAATTGAAGCCAGTATTGAGGACCTGCACCACATCGAGGATCAGCCATGCATCGACTCTATTCAGTCGGATGCAAGGCTAGTTTACACCCCTCCGGCTTTGGATGAGAAGCTGAATCGGGAAATGCAATACCACAAACATGGTAGCTATAACTGCGATAACCAGTCTGATGCCGCCAACCATTACGGCAACTCAAATCCTTTCCTGAGATGCTCAGATCATATTGTAAAGCAACCAGAAGAAGAAAGGCCTCTTTGTGTATCGTCTGTCCACTCGTTTACAAAAGTTGAGCCGGTACAGCCCACAAGCCAAGAAGAGACTTTTTATCGCTCTCCTGCTGGTCGCTATGAGTCCATGAACAGTTCCGTTCACACTTCAAACCTCTTTCCAGTGTCTGTGAGCAGCCCATCTCTTCCGTTTAACCAGCAGCATCCACATTCCCACTATGATCGGCAGCAGTCCTGGCCGGCTTACCCTGTATCTGACACGTCTGCTCCTGACATGACTCCTTCCAAGTATAACTCGCTGCAAGATTCAGGTAAGGGGTGAAGAATTTCTTTAGCAGATTGTGTGTGTATAGAAAGTAGATGTCTGAGGTTGTCTTTGTCTGACATGTATTTGACTGTGTGTGTGTTCTGTGCTTGTTCTAGGATCTCTTTACATTCAGAACGCCAGTGGGATCCAGATTGGGAACAACAACATGATGCATATCAGAGGTTATGAGCCCTTCAGTAGTTTATCTGCATCTTCTAAAATCTCAGCTAGCTCTCTGCTCCAAGAAGGCATTCAGAAATATGGTAAACCACAACAGCATTTCTTTAACGTAACAGGTGGAGGATAGGATGTTTATATACTTCAAGTTTGAAAACATGATTGTTCGTTTCTTGGGCTGCAACCATCACTTGTGTTAATGCTTTATTGCTTATTATATTGATTAATTTTTTTTGCTATGAAATATTAAAACTGGTGATAATTGAGCATAAAAATTGGCTGAAATGTTCAAATGCCTGTTTTATCTCGCGCACCAGAAATTATATATATATATAGATATAACAGAGGCATGTGTTTACTGTACGATTTAAAAAGCTTAAAATGTTTGTTTTTGTGTCTGTCAAATTATCTGTGAATCATTTTAGCTGTTACACGATAATCAAAATGATCTTTAAGATTATATAATAAGTCTGAGTTTACCATGTAGTTGGTTGTTTATCTCTGCCCTAAGTTATTTCTCTCTTTTGTTATATTTAGAAGACTGTGCGGTCACTGAAGAACACCTAGATCTACTGAGGGACAACATAGGGACCAAATGGAAGCAATGTGCACGGCGTCTGGGTTTGACAAATGTAGAGATAGATACGATTGACCACGACTACTTCCGCGACGGCCTGCCAGAGTTGGTGCACCAGATGCTGGAGCGCTGGAAAATGAAAGAGGGACGTATCGGCTGTACTGTTGGGAAGCTGTGTCGAGCATTGCAAGGAAACGTAAAGGTAGACGTTCTGCAGAAAATAGTGGACAACTGCTGTTCTTCCTCCTTCGCGTCATAAACATTTTTCCCTCGACAGATTTGCCTCTTTCACTCTAAGTGACTTACTGCCTATAGTGGCAACATTTTCTGGATTTTCTTTCACATTTAATGGCACAGTTCTGCCGAAACGTCTTCGTCTTCTTGGTTGCCCTGTAACACAGCAGAGGTGAATAAAATGTAATCTCTTATCTTAATCTGAGGAAAAAAAAAAATCATGGTTACTCATGGTACATGCGGAGCTTACTGTCGGTAATCTTTTAAAAAGAAAGTCATTTATTTTGAATAAATGGTCACTTGGACGTTTGTTGTGATAGTTTAAAAGCTCCAACTGCACTTTCAGATTATTGCATAACCTTTTCTACCAAGTGGGTTAACATATTCATGTTGTGGGTTCTTCCAATCAAGATTTAAAAGCTATTACTAATTTTTTTATTTACTTTTAAAATTGTAATGCTCTGATTTTTGTACTATCAATTTTGTCATATTTGGTTTTCAGAAACTGTGCAGTGATAGCATTATGCAATTATGATTAATACAGCTTTAATTAGCATTTGTTTCAGCCAAACACAAACTTGACTCCCCTGATTCCAGTGACACAACAGGTCTAATCAACGATGCTGGAAAAATTATGGAATGTAAAACATCTAAAAGGATAAAAACATAGTAGCGCAGTTTTCCAGCACATTTTTATTATTGCTGCTAACTGTGACCACCTGGACAGTATAGTATGGTCATAAGTAAGTCAAATTAGGCTACTTGTAATGTGAGACCTGTTGCTTTTAATGTGACCTTCCCCCAGACCAAATTATGCCTAATGAACTACTTTTTTACTTGTGATAATATCACATTATCTTTAAGAAAATGTGCTACTGTACTGGCATTTGGATTGCAGTTACTTGTATTACATGCCACTTTAGCTTGAACATATGTTTGTGTCTTGTCTGTTCATGTCAGCAACTGTGGCACCAATAATTTAGATCACAGTATCTCAATAAAAGGGGGCGCAGGTCCTTCTCCCTACACAGTTCAACAAACTTTACCAAACATGGACTTGCTGTACATTCAGGCATTGAGAATAAACTATGTACATATGTTTCTAAAACTCCAGTGTGCATTGCATTTCATTTATTTGAACTTCTACAACTCTTTTCTAAAAATCCTAAATCCTAAAAAGGGTGTAGCTTTTCTTCTTTACCTATTTGGTTCACTCAAGCAACTATTTGCTGGATATCAGGGTACACGTCTAAAAGCATCGCAACAGTTGCAGGACTTTCTTCTTTAGATTATGATCTAGCTTCAATCTGTATCATGCAAGATTGTGAAAAAAGTTTAAACGATTTAAAACATTTAAAATAATTTGAAAATGAGACCCTCAGACTATTTGCATCTGCGTTATTTGCATTTCTAGAGATCGGGCTAATTGTTGAAATAATAGCATAGTTCATGTGTTTCAAAGGCATTCAGGCAAGACAGATGCAACGATTGAAGGAGTCTTTTACAGAGACAAACCTCTGGGACAAATCTGGCATGATCCTAATCTGACATAATAGATTTACACTGTTCAAAAGTTTGAACTCACTAAGTCATGAAAGGAATCTGAATAAAAAATACAGCAAATACAGTTTTTAAATGCCAAAATATGCTTTTCTTTTAAAATTAAGAACATTACTTGGCAGCTCCAAACTTTTAAATGGTCATGTGTGTCATTGAACATGCCCTGGGAAATTGATTGTGTGAAAGAGTGGAAACCCTGATCTTATCACTCAAAAGCATCCTGTCCCGCTGGCCCAGGCCAAAGCATTTAATCAAGCCATCATCCACCAATGATTGATTTACGTCTTGTTTTTATAAACTGTTTAAATAGGGTTGTAATGCATTGTGCGTTGTTTGAGCTATTTTTGGGCTAAAATCAGAAATAACACCAGAACAAGAAAAGAGTTTGTCTAAATACAATTTTATTTTAAAGCAAGGATTATCAATCCTGAGTGTAGGAATTTACACTGAACACAGATGAATCTCCTTTTTAAATCACCCAAATATACTTTTTTTTTTTTCACCGTTGTCATTGAAAACACTGTTTGAAATCACACTTTATTTTAATAGATTGTATGTTTTTGCTGATCTATCTGGTGAGTTTAATAACCTCTTCACTTACCATAAGGAGATGAAGCGTTTTGTGCTGTGAGGGATTTAATTAAACTGTTTAGGAACATAAATGTAGACAGACCTTTCGGTTTTCTTAACAGCTATAACCCTTTTCTGCTTGTTCTTTTTTTTTTAAGTGTTACCCTGTGTTGAACATTAGATAATAATGGTGTTTTATTTTACAGTATTTATCTATTATCTGCAGTATGCTTTGCACCTAAGACATCCAACAGAAATGAGTGGCTTTATTTACTAGATACATCACTGATGGATCAGCAGACGAAAAACAAACATTTATATGTGTAGCTGAGCAATTCAAACAGATTTGTGTACAAAGAGATGTATATAGATAATTAAGCACCATAAACGAGATACAGTACCTGCACTTGTTAAGTGTAAACAATTTGTGGGCTGGCATAGTAAAGGTTGTGGAACAGCTTTCAAAATTAAATCACTTCTCACCTGGCTGTGATAATTAACCAAAAGAGAGCAATCATTGTTTAAGGCTCATCATGGAAATAACCAAATGCACGTTATACCTCTTTTACAATTGAGCCACAATTCAGGTTTACACCACTGTAAAAAGGCAGTTTTTAAGACACTACAGTATAACAACTATAGGAATATACAGATCATTTACAATAAATAACACACTTATTAGGTGTCAGTCTCAAACTCCTATCCATGTCTCCAGCCTATCCATCCTAGGCCATGTAACCTTGGCATAATATTTCTGAGATGCATATTAAAACAGTAACATAATTAGATTGTAAACAAATACCCTTGAAATTAAAGCTGTGCATGTTTCACCCCAAAACTATTCTGTTATTCATCAGCGTATGCACAGTGGGTGATAAATAATAAATTATCGACCATCTAACTAGTTAATTATTTACTATGCTGCACAACTTTGGGAGCATAGTGTACATTCCTGAACAAGGTTTCCTGAAGATATAAATTAAGTAACTGCACATTTTGAAGAACACAACTTGCAAAATAAGTCCCAAGATAATCATTCAGAACAATATCACGGCCAAGCCAATTTTGCATGCCCTGGCGTCAGCTCCAAATTGATATGGACATTATCTATTTCTGAAATTCGTTTGGTGTACATAATGGCCAACATAGGCTTCTGGGGCTCATTTCGAGTCTTCTGTGTACGTGTCTGTGGAACTGGAAAGTCTTGATATTTGCATGAGTCTCTTCTGGCATCTGGGTTAGTGACACCACACATTTGAGGGTAGTGTCTGAAGCATTCAAAAGCATCCTTACACCTCCCACAGCTGTGATCATTTAGTGCTATCATCGGAGGCTGTGCACAGGAGTTGGGTGAAGGAACCTGTTTAGTCTGGATTGTGCCCAGTCTGATCCTGATCTCTGGTTTGGAGCAGCACTTTTCTGGGTCCTTGGTACATTGGCAGCCCCTGAGACACGTGTGGCACAGAACACCCAGGTCCCTCCACATCACCCTGCGGAAGTTTGGCCTCAGCATTAGGTAGATGATCGGGTTGTATATGGTGGAGGACTTGGCAAACATGGCTGGCACTGCAAATGCTACTGGAGGGATGTTCTCAACATATCCAAAGGCAGCCCACATGGACACCACAGCATATGGACTCCACGCCACAAAGAAACTGACACAGGCAGCAACACTTAGCTGGCAGGAAAGAGCACAGGTGAAAAAATGGAAGATGTGAGAAGAATAGGATTTTGCTCTGCAAGCCTTACTTTTTAATAAAATAATTGTATTATTGGGTATTATTTGGGTCACTTCATGGGATTTAGTGACAGTATCAAAAACACAGAATTCAACCATGGTTTTAAAAGGGAAAGATAAAATCTTGCTGACTGACTTTGGGTATTTATATTCACATCTACTTTTAGTTCCTTGTGTCTTGAATATTGCAACAACCTATTCCCCTGTCATAATCAGAAAAACACCTAGAAACTGCTAGTTACTGACGGCTACTGACTACAACCAGAACAAGAAGGTTCAACCACATAACACCTATTCTTGCGTCTCTACATGTGCTGGATTTATTGAACCATTTGATTGATCTGATGACCATTTATCAGCAAAGGCAGCAGTAGCTTCTATGTATCACAGTACAACCAGAGCACATTCCTGCTAATGAGAGGCATCACGGGAGGATCTATCGAGGTCACTGCCAATTTCTTCAACCTATGGAGTAGTGAGAAACTCTGCCAAAGACTCTCTTCTCTAAAGAGGTACTGTGATACTCCACTCCTGAAACTCAGCCCCTCCACTACCACGTTTCCTGCATGTTGTGTCATGATGGGTTGGGTTATAACCAAACACTGTTTCATATGTTTTAATAGTAGGTCACAGACTGGACGTGCAAAACTTCAGCACAGTTTGCTGGATTTGTCTATATCCTGCCTGTAGGTGAAGAATTATAAACAAACTTATGTTGTATTAGTCACCTCCTGTTGTGCCTATTCTTAGAACATGTTATTTCAAAGTTAGTAATGAATCCGTCTTTAATCAAGTAATCATTTGTGCTAATCAGACTTTCCTCTTACCTTAACAATAATTGTCTGGATACTGCTCATGTGTGTCTGCCTCGAAGCGTGCTGCTCCATAGTCTTGCGGGATGCATGCACTGTGACCAGAATACCTGTGTATGATGCTACAATAACGCAGCAGGGAAGGATGTAACAGAAGATGAACAATGCCACGGTGTAGGAGCGTGCAGTGGTGTGCTCATTGGACAGGCGCCAGTCAATGCAACAGGCTGTGCCATAAGGCTCTGGTCCATATTCCCCCCAGTGCACCAGCGGGGAGCAGGCAAATAACAGAGCATTGACCCAAGCACAGGCAATAAGCAGATGACCATGAACAGATTTAAACCTGTTTCCTGTAAAAAAAACAAAAAACAGATTAAGTTCATATTTTATTATTTCGGTAGTTGAGAGTGGTTTTTTACATTGTATTGATGCTACATAAAACTAGATGATGTAAATTAGTTAGTTTGATAAGCCTGGTTCTTTGAGTTGGACATAAGCAACACTCAGCATAAAGGGGAATTATACTGTGTTTCATCAGTGCAATGGACTACACATATGTACACAAATAGATTTTTTTTTTATCACAACAGTGTGACAGAGAAGTTCTTCTTCAAGTTTTGGCAGCTGTTGCAGGAAGTGGGCACGATTAGCAGGTTGATGACTGCATCTCTCAGTGGCTCACCGCTATTAATATCTGTGATGAAACGTTCTGCCTACCACGTACGTGAGGCATATGTGTGTATATGTGTAGAGTTTGAGGAGTCAGTGAAAATACCGATATAGAAACAAATTTATGATTGTCTGGTCTGGGTGCATCCTGATTATGCTGAGCACAAACAGTGGACACTGGGTGTCCTCCTGCATCTTCCATCACAAGTCTGATTCACTGAGGCTAAGAGGTATTTGCTGTGTTTAAAATCATTGTAATTCTCAAATGGTAAATGTCATCTTTTATAAAGCTTTTCAAAGAAAAGCTGAAATTCTACCCTTTAATCACATCTTGATGGTTTTATTTTTAATCCACTGTCGTGCTGTATAAAGGCAAAATAACAAAAACTGCCATTGTCCACATAGTGCTAGACCTAACTGTACATAGATGAGTCATTTTCAGCTAATTGTTTCAGTAAATTTGAACAAGATGAGATTCAGCAATGACACATGACAGCATATTTTGTCAATCTATCCTTTGTTGACCTTATCTGGGAAGACGCACTTCATTTAGGTCAAGTAAGTCCCATTGCATGGCATTACACATCACAAGTAATTCTTGTTGAGCACAACCCCTGGACCTGTCAGTGATTAAAGAAAAAGACACTTAGGAATTCATTTCACTGGGAAAAAAAAAAAAACTTACCATATAGTGGATAACATACTTTCACAAAGCACACCATGCTTAGCAGGGTTAGAGTGGTCAGACTGCAGATGCCAAACAACATGCCACAAAAGGCGTATATGGAGCACACTGTTTTCCCATACAGCCACCTGCGTGGGAGGGCAAGGGGGTGTGAGAAAAAGAAAAGAGGACGGTGCAAAGCAACGGCAGGCAGATCAATGAGAGGGAAGGTGAGAAAGAGGAGAGTAGCATGAGCATTACGCTCCATATCTGTGAACCCACAGTCAATTATATTGCTAACTAGCCACATAATAAAATATGTATGTTAGTGAGACTGATTTTAAAACAAAGCACTGAAGCTGTCATCATAGTAGCACATGTTTCACGTGAAAATACTCCTTTCTTCTTCTGCTTTTATTCTACCTGTGGTAGAAGCTTGAAGTTATTGCCATGGGGTAGAGCGACAGCGTCAGGCCCAAGTCACTGACAGCTAGGTTGATGATGAAGTACTCCGCAGGTTTCAGGAGATGCTTTTTCTTGTAGGAGATGTAGAGCAGCGTGCTGTTGCCAAACAGGGAACATATTCCTGCAATGAAAAGTGTCAGGGGATTGGTTTGGTCTACGACTCGTGTTACCTAATTAAAGCACTACTTAAACATTTCAAATGCCTATCTGATTTTTTTTCCTGATAATTGCTTCTATAAAGCCGTCAAGGCAAGCAGGTTACTGCTCCCAACCAATAAATAGTTAGTGCTATTTCCTAAAAAACAACAACTGTTTTTGCACTTTTGTTATTTTGCACAACAATAAAAAACATGGTAACATGTAGTGGGCTTTAGGGGTAGTAGTACTGTATAAACATGTTATGACAGCATTAGTATCTATCTGGCAGCTTCAGTGGCTCTGTGTGATGACTTACTTGTTCCTGAGGAAGAATGCACCTATGTGCAGATAGGGAATTGATACAGACTATATAGTAAATATAGGTAGAAGTGATAGTTATTTGTGAAAGCAGAATGCTAATCACGTGTTGTCAAGGCTTCACAGTGGGCTGTCTTGCTTCACGCTGTTACTCATTTCAGCTTGAGCTAAATGAGAAGAAAACTCATTGACATTAACCCCTTTTTAGGTCTGTTGAGGAATAAAAAAGACCGATAGATTTGTTATTCTGTAGGCATAACTCACCAAAAACAGAGTAGACCACAGCCACCGTTATATCAAGTGGAACAGGTATGTTGGAGTGGAATGCAATGTCTTCATCTAACATCCCCATCTGAAAACAGATCAGTTTTTCAGAACCAGTGTTAGAAATTGGCATTATTTTAGTGCTTAATGTTATCATTTTACTTCATACTACATCATTTACTTGAATAAAGTGTTAATGCGTTGAATAACCTCAATGTATTCAAAATTAGACAACAATGCTTTTATTTACTGAAAGCACTGCAGTGGTGGCTAGTGTTGAGGTACTCAAGATCAGTCTTGCTGTGATTGTAGTACTTCTAATGCAACCAATAGCTTGACTCATTTCTAATACTGGTAATGGCTGTCAAAAGTCCACTTCACTCTGATTAAGGGACAGAAGGGAAGCTGTGGCTGTCTGGAAGGACAGTAAAATGCTGTGCAATAAAATCTGGTTACATAAACCACAATGAGTGTGTTAAATTACCCTGTGTGAATATGGTACTGACTGTTTACAAATGGTTTTAATCTATTGAAGTACTATTAGTGAAAAGTTCACGAGGAAAAATAAACTTCTTGCATTTACATGCACTATAATAATCTACCATCTGTGTTTAGTTTGTGATGGTATTAAACTTTTCAATAACTAATACCTCCTTAAATGTAGACTAATACATGAACATGCTTTTAAGTTAGGGAGCAGTTTAACTTAAATGTGACTGACAGACATAAATCAATAAGTGATCACTGAACAAGGGAAATGCACTTCAAACACATCCTAATTTGTTGTTCATGTGGTTGGAGACATTACATCATTTCCAGTAGTTTGAATTCAAAGATTTCAAAAAGAAGAATAAAAATAATAATAGTTAATAATAGTGTACCACCAGTTTATGCACAAACACGCACCAAGGTATGTGGCACACCTTCAGTGAAGCATGCTCAGGAGTTCAGAAGCCATATTTTGCTTAGTGGCCTGTAAAGCACCTTTTTTTTTTTCTCAACACTTTAACTCACATGCTTGGTGCACAGGGGGTTTCTACAAAATCTCAGTGCGCTGAGAAAAATTTGCACAATTAGGAAAAAATAAACATGCATGTACCTTGTAATTATTTAAAGTACTGTAAAAACTACATCCGTGCGTAAAGACGCAAAACTCGCACATTAAAAAGATGCAATGGTCACTTGATAGGTAGAGTTTTGAAACCCTCCCGTAAACTGTCAGCGTAATGAGTTGGTTAATGTTGGGTTCAGGTGAAGATGAGGTGAAACGCACATCGAGGCTTCAGTAACATTCAACACTACTGACTGAGGAAGAGGAAGAAACAGTTTTCTACTTTCTGTCTACATTCATTTGAGTGACAGTGAATCCGATTTGACAAGACGTGGGAAATGAGACACGTGGTCAGCATCCTTTTTATCACTTTATCAGTTAACACATCTCAAAAACTACAAATCGAAATAATAAAACTATGCATTCAAATATGTCGCCGCATATTCCAGAGAAGCAAATCGGAAATCATTTCAAAGCGTCTTACCTCAGCGAATAAGTGTTGAATGTCCTAAATCCGAGTGTTTTAATAGCCCACTAAGAATGATCCATTGATGTTGCCAGTAGGTTTTCACTGCTGTTTAGACTCTGTCTCAAGTCTGAGATGTGGACTCATCTCCCAGCAGCATAAGAGTGGCACCAGAGAGAGAGCATCACTCCTACTGGACAACACTGAACGACCGTGTGAAGCTTGAGAGGCAGATCACACACAAACTGCTCAAAGCAAATCATTCAGAGTAACTGTGAATTTGAACGTGGTAATGGTGAAATAATTATTAAAATGCCCTCATGCCCAAAAATGAGTCTTTAATTTGCATTAGTGTCAATTTAGAAAACTCATATGAAGGTCTGATTCATAACTTGTTATTCTCAAGGGACACAATACAAACTGGTTTTGTAGTTTTATTTATAAAAGTAGAATGACATGGCAGAGCTTGAAAAATCAAATATCCCCTATCCCCAACTATTTATTAGTAAAGTGCTGATTGTTTTTGAAACCTCACATCACAAGGACAGTATGTGAAAAAAAATAAATAAATAAATAGAAAGTAAGTGAAGATGTGAAAAATATTTTAAAAGATATTTCTAGTAATTGAACACAGACACTTTCCTGTTCCTGCGCGGTATCTTCTTATTCCAGCACATCATCCCGCGTATCACACTACAGCATTTTGAAACCACTAGCCAAGGTTACTGTGCAGACTCTCAGCATCTCTGCCTCGGCATTGTTCACAGTGGATGTAGCTCACATAATTCCTTTCAACACAGACCTTCAATTTGTGAATGGTTCAGGGATACTAGCAACAATCAAAGTCAGTACCTTAACCCTCTTGTCATTGTTTGCTTTCAAATCCAATTTCCTGAAGTACAAATATCACATCGTATATGCTGAAATGTATAGAATTGTATAGAAACTTTCTTTTTTTTTTTTTTTAAAGGGGGGTTGGGGTGTTGCCATTTGTTCTGAACATGTGTCTAACTCCGGATGACATACTATGATATTTAATTTTTGGAGACCTTGCTTTCTCTACTGGAATTTAAATGGAAATTCTTTGAACTTCAACTTTGTTGAAATAACAGACGGTCGGAGGGGCCTTGGTGTGGAAATGGTCCATTTGAATGTTTATTGTTTCAGCTTTTTGGTGCTTTATAGACTGATGATCAATTTCAGGCCTATAAACATCCCTTTCAACGGTGCGAGTTTCCCATTGTGCTGCTTTTAAGTGCAGTATGATATTGCGTATCCCTCATGTAAACATAAATTAAATCAATCACAGGGGTGGCATGGTGTCACTTGAAATTTGGAATTTGTCTCAGAAAATGTAGAAAGGGAAACAATCCAGCTTGTCACACCTTGAAAGCAGGGCTGGCTTATCTTCAAAAGAATTGTATGTAGTGAAAATATTGCCTTGTATGCCATGCCTGCTTTCCTTTTGTGAATTCATGTCCACACACACACACACACACACACACACACTGACTAGCGCATTGAGCCAAAGCTTGAGATGAAAGCTGCATTCAAGGTGTAATGGTGTTGTCAGAAAATTAATTGTGATGGCCACAGAGGGTAGGGAGTAATGGCTGTCCTAGATAAGATAAACAGTTTGGACATCAAAGTGGTCCAGTGGGAATACAGAATGAGTATTTAATACATTTATTTATTTTTTTTTTTGCCTTGAAAGAAAAAGCTGTAGCTGCCTGTAGATAGCCACGAATATTTGGAGGATTGGTTAGAATATAAATCATCCCATTGCTGAAACATTTTTTTTGGTCACAATATGTGTCCACATTCAGTGGCTCTTTTTTATGTTTTTTATTAAACATTTAAATATATCACTTTTTTCTATAAATGGAGCACAAGCTCCCATATTGGTTCCCACATTTGTGCCATCGCATGTTTGTATTGTACCTACATAGTGACGTCAAATAATGGAGGTGCATTTGAGATTCTGCCGTATTTCTAGGTCAGCCTATTCCTCAGCTATGAACGTGACAAATGATTTCTGTTAAACCCTGCCGTTACATAGAATTGACATTCGACACACAAACATTTTCCACTTATAGGTAAAGTTGATTCAGCGCCTAAAGGTAAATGGGTTAAGTTGCAAGGTGAGTATATCATGACTCACATCATCTACAGACTTGTTAGGGGTTTTTTTCCAGTTCAGTAGAAGCAAAATGAGTTCACGCACAAAGTCTTAAGATACAGTTAGATAGATAGATGGTGCAATACATGGGTTGTAGCGTTTCAGCGCTGAAGTACGCCAGAATTTTGTTTAAACAATCTTGCAGGTGTTTCGATTAATACAACCTGGGGCTGGGAAGTCACAAGAAAAATATGGCCAGAGCCTGAACTGCATCAGTTCAGCTCCATTAGACCCATCTCCTCTGTTAGTCCAGTTGTTAAGTAATATAAAGCAGAGGGCACAAAATATCAATAACTAATCACAGAGGCTTAAAATATGACAAAGCCTAAAATATGACACCACCGAACCTCAGACACCACCCAAGGCTCGTATGGATGTGAGAGCTGCGTTGGTTTGTTCCTGCTTTGTCCTAGTTCCACTGTAATCAAGCACACAGTGAATAAAACTGAGGTACTGGTCGCCGGCCCAGCCCAGAAAGACACCAGTTCAGTTTGCCGAATGAACAGCACCTCGTTCCTCAGAGCCTGAAGAATGTTGGTGTCACATTTAATCCTGGTCTATGTTTTTAATAACACGTTAATGACGCCACCAAGACTGCCCTCTTTCACCTCCCTTCCAGTCAAAGTGCTAAAATTAGACCTTCCCTTTCCACGGCAGATGCTAATTCACACCTTTGTGTCAATATTTACTGTACGGTTTTAAGGTCGGGGTGAGCTAGTGCAAAAACTTTACATATGGTCTAGAAGTCAGAATCACTACATCACTATAACAAACTTTTATTCCATGTACACGAACATACAGGATGTGGCCTGCTCCCCTCCTGCTCTCTGTCTCTCTTTCTCTCTCTTGCGTAATCTGTCCTTGATGGAGGGGAGGTCATGTTGACCAGCTCCAACCTGCTGGCAGCACCTGGAAGTCATTGCAAAACCCCCCAGTCATCGTCTTCATCTGTAGCCTTTTTCTCTCTCTGCTCTTCACTCGCTACAATTGGTTAAGTCAGATGGCCTCCCACCCTGTTTTAACCTGGTTCTTTTAGTCTTGTTCCTCTCCACGGTCACATAGTGATTACTTAAGAGGAATTTACTGTTTGTTTGTTTTCACTATAATCCTGCAGACCTTCATATAATAGGTGTATTTATTATTATATTATCTTTGTCGTGCTATAAATAATATTGAGTTAAAATGGAAACGTTCATTGGAGCTTTCTAGACAGAACCACACAGCAAGAGATAACCCTTCAGTGATTAATTAAAATCTAAACTTTTACAAAATTCACACGATGGATCATCAGTTTTATGAGATTTGATGTGTTTTTGATTGGCCTAGATTAAAAACAAAACAAAAAAAAACGATGCCTTCTTCTCATTATGTGCATCTTTAGATTGGGAAAGCCACTGCCACCTGCAGGACAATATGGATATAACACACATCTAATGCACACAGTGAGCCTCATTCACTACATATTCTCCAGAGGAAATGTCTTCTTAAAACCCACTAATATGGTTTCAGGACGATACCGACATAAATCAATGTTTTTGTACAAAATCCAGGTGAACTCACTGACGCACATTTCAGTGCTGGCATGTTGCATTTTTTCTTTAGTTGTATATTATAGAAATTAAATTACTATAATATTTTGATAATTAATAACATTTTAAAATAACTTTTTGTGAAATTAATAAACACTACTCTACACTAGTACTTCAGTTCATCATGAAGCATAATGTTCCCAACTCCCTCAGCCAACGCAGGGTCCTGACCCACTCCTGGCACCGAGCATCACACCCGCTAACGCTGAAAGTCTGTACCAGAAAGCGATTTAGTCCTCAGATTTGACATCAGAGATGATGCTGCCCAATGACAAATACACAGTGTTGCTGATGGAAGTGGGGTCCAATCTGCAAGTGGCAAAGAGATTTACAACAGAAGCAGGTTAGGGTTGTTACAGCTCTGATGCTGCTCAGGTATTCTATTTCTATGTGAATATCAACTGAGGGTATATGTGATGCAGTGTCCATATACAATCAAACTAAAGCGCACAAAGGCAAAGCTGCAGCTGAAAAAAAACAAGAAACAAACGCAGCACTCAAGTGGCACGTGTGTCCTTTGATCACAGTCTCACGTCACACGCTTGTATTCAGTTTTGTGTAAGATTGTAGATTTTCATGTAGAGAAGTGGTGATTGCATAAATATCTTTTGTGGAGAATCTGCAGCTGATTAAATGTGAAGTAATGGGTTTGTCATTGGTGTACAAGCCAGTACAACAAAGACCTCATTTGCAGTGTTATTACAGTGGTTACAGTAAAACTTTCAGTGTCCTGTTGGTGTAAATGTATTCTGGCCAGTGTGTGTTGTTGGCTCTAGTTTCTTGCCACTTTAAGTATATGACAAATTATGATAATTAGTTGAGTTATCAGTATTTTAATATGAGCAGTTTTACTAGTATTCTACTGGTGATAAATAATGCTGCTCAGGCCACATTAAACTGTGATAATATGATGATGTGATTTGATAATTTGTCTCAGTGGAATCTATTTGGGTCTTGGCTGAACTGCACAATTAACTTTTACTGATCATTGGTAGGTTTAAAGATGCAGGTTGAAGATAGGCATTTCTACTGTTATTGCACTAAAACCTTGAGTGGGCCCACTGAATCGTGTCATAATAAAAAATAAATAAGATTTTTCAAGGTTACAACACCTGATGTCCTTGTCGGTGTAGGCAGTTGTCAATAGGCTTCTGTTACTTCAAGTGTTGGTTTGACTGGGGTCAGTACAGTGATGAAGGTGACTGATGCCGTCATTAAGGCTTCTCAGGATCATGAGGATGAGATTTATTCTTTGCAAAAGCAGTGGCAGCAGGAAGTGCTTCTGTGCATATGCTGCAAGAAGAAACAGAAATTAATAGGATGTAATAAGAGTTGTCACAGTCTGTGGCTGCTGAAACACTGGGCAGAGCACACTGACGTGATGACAGATGAGTCCAGTTGTCTAAAGTTTCTTTTCTAAAATTCCCTGAATGAAGCACAGCTATTATGAGGCCTGGGGCATTGTTATTTGTGACAAGGATAAACTTTGACCTGTAATGATCTCTGAGCTGCTTTTATACACTCTGAGAACAAAACAGGATTTCCCACATAGACCAGGAGACGGTATTTTTCTTTTTATTTAATGCAAAGCAGCGTTGAAACAGAGCCTTGGGGAAATGTATTGATCTATTCAATGGATCAGTAGTAGTTGGATAAAGGAAATATAAAGTGTCACAGTTGCTCCTGAATGTACAGGAATACACAGTACTAAAAGAAAGACAGAAAAACCCACAAATACAAAACAAAGTGAAAATAAATAAAAATTTAATTTATGGTTCAGCAAACGTTTTTTATAAAACAAACTTATGGACTGGCCGGGAGAAAAGAGATGATACCGCTAGAAAAGGTGATAATTTGACCTGTAATTAGCATCACAGGTGTCCTCATACTTGTTACCAAAGAAGTGTATTTCAATATCAGTAAGCATGCATTGCTAATCTCTAAGTGTGTAAAACTCTATCAGTGGGCAGGAGAGTGAATTGAAGTTGTTGAGTAACTCAGACACTTTACACTTTACACCTCTGCCAATTATTGACTGTGGATCACGTGTTGTTTATTCTATTCCTTGCATGAACCTCTCTCTAATTTCTACTTTTAAGGTGTCCATCAGAGTTCGGCACCTGTCACTTACTTTCTTAGGACATGGCAGGAACGCGATCAGGTGCACTGGTTCTTCACATCGTATGTCTCCTGTGTGGAGCTGCCCTTTGCATGGTGAGACAAATGGTATAATTTGCTAAGACATGATTTTATAATGAGTACATTTGCAAATCAATAACATGTACACATAATTCTCTTTTGTTTAGCCCACTGCAAAGATATTAGGTAAGTGATATCTTTATTTTTTTCAAGACAGACTTCACTGTTGATGAACAGTTTCATATTCAATTTCCTCTCATTCATTGTCACAGACTACGATGTGGACGGTGGACTGGACCTTGATATTTTTGACATTAACGAGGGTATGCAAAAAGATGCACTTTGTTTTCCCATGTGTCGAAAATTATAATTCAGCAACCGCTGTGAACCAATTTTCTTTGTGCTTGTTCCTCCACAGACGCAGGATTGAATCTAGTAGAGGGGGATATTGTGCTTGATGAGGTGTGTTAATTAAGCTGCTTTTAATTTTCACTAGCACGGTTGAATGTTGTGGAGACAGCTTGTACTTATCATGTTCCTCCTGTCTTTCTTATTGTTGTTATTAACTGTCACAGAGGCAAACTCGAAACTCCTTAATAGGGGACGAGTACAGGTGGCCAAGGACAATCCCATACTTCATGGAAGAGGACTTAGGTAAGGATGCCTTTTAGTAAGAGGAAAATAATTATACACGGAAGATTGTAAAATCTATGTAAATTCACCCGGACTTTTTCCATAAGTATTTTGTAATATTTTGTTTGAGTAATTGTTGAGCTGTATCAATGTATGTGCTCAACTATATTAGTCTAGTTATAAGCATGGGGGTGGAACTAAGGCACTTCTAAAAAGTGCAGAATTCAATTTTAAAAAATGTATTTACAGTTCCATTTTGTCATGTTACAGTTACTAATTACCTTCACATAAAATGTTTACAACATGTTTTTACAATATTTAAAATGAAAAACGTTTTGAATTTGCTGTTTTCTTTATGTACACATGCAACAGTGGGGTTTCTGGCAACAATAAAAACAAGCATTAAACAAGCAGAGGCGCATTAAATTAGCCGTCATGATCTCAAAAATCAATCCACAATCCATAGTGTGGAGCTGCTTTCAAACATGTTCACCACTGGGTGTATGTTGTGTGCATGATATTTAGCATTTTGCAGCCGACACAGTGCGTCAGGCCTGAGCCTCATACAAGGAGACATAATATCAAACTTTAGCAATTAATTAATTAACCTATTCTATAAATTATAAAGTTACAGAACATGATGGTTATCAAGATCATTTCATCTTTAACTGTAGCTCAATTTATTTATTATGTTTTCTGCAGAGATTAATGCAAAAGGTGTGATTTTGAAGGCCTTTGAACAGTATCGGCTCAAGACCTGCATTGACTTTAAGCCATGGAACGGGGAAGCAAACTACATATCCATATTCAAAGGGGGCGGGTAAGTCAGGAAGAACTTTTATTATTTTATTGCCTGCTTAGATGGCAATACAAGGATTAATACATTACATAGCTAATACCGCTTATTATTGTTACAACAAACGTGTATTCTTTTTTTCTCCTAAAGCTGTTTCTCCTCTGTGGGAAACCAGCACGTTGGGAAACAGAGGTTGTCAATAGGGACAAACTGTGACCGCATCGCCACCATTGAGCATGAGTTCCTTCATGCCCTGGGTTTCTGGCACGAGCAATCCAGAGCAGACCGTGATGATTACGTCAAAATCATGTGGGACTACATCTCAGAGGGTACTGAACCAGTCAATACTACTGACTTGCATGTGTGTATTCACAGTTTTGTCAAATTGAGGCATGTAAAAAAGCTTTGGCACATTAGATTTTAAAATTAGATTTACCTGCTGATTTCAAGTTGTTTGTTATGTAGGATGTGAAGGACGGCACACCATGTGCCATTTGATTTGTGTTGTGTGATAAGCATGTGCATTCAGCAACACAAGCAATATGCATTATCAACACACCAAGGAATATGACACTGTATATCTTGGATGCACTGAACTATGCTCATCAAGCTGTTGATGAATCAAATTTAAGCACAGGTGATATTTGGGTGCCACCTGTACCACAGAAGGAGCCTGTGATTAAAGTGCAGAGTACTTTGATATGTCAGTAATCTTATCTCAAGGCTTTCAACGTGTCAGCTGTTGAAAAACAACAGAGATCCTATTAAGGGAATTTGGCAAAAGGATTAAGACACTGTGATAATGAATGACACTGAATTGACAACAAGGTTTGTGTCTGATCCACAGGTAAAGAGCACAACTTCAACACCTACAATGACACCACCTCCAGCTCTTTGGGCGTACCCTATGACTACGGCTCCATGATGCACTACAGTAAAACTGCCTTTAGCAATGGTACCGAGCCCACCATTGTCACTAAGATCCCTGCTTTCAGTAATGTCATCGGCCAGCGCATGGAGTTCAGTGACAGTGACCTGCTCAAGCTGCACCGCCTCTACAACTGCAGTAAGAGTCATCAACCAACTCGCTTTAGTCTGTGATGGAAGTGTTAAGTGTTGTGCTATGTAAAGGTTATTAATACATTTGCATTTACGTTTAGCTATTTGGCAGACCCCTTTATCCAAAGTGACTTACAAGTACATAGCAAGCAAATATCTATGCTTGCTTAATAAAGGTGATATCATCAGTGAATTAGATAACATATCTATACTTAGTTAATAGCAGTTTAAATTCCTGAGCTTTTATATGTGTGTTTGTAAAATGTCCTCTAGCCCAGGCCTCCACCTTCCTGGACTCATGCGACTTTGAACGTGAGAACATTTGTGGTATGATCCAAGGACAAGGGGATAAGGCCGACTGGGTGAGAGTTGCCCAAGCTCCTGGAGGGCCCAGCACAGACTACTCCAACATGGGCAAATGCACTGGTGAGAATTATTTTGCAGGAAACAGCAAAACACAAGATGCATTTACAGTTAGTCACTCACATTACACTACACTTTTGCATCTTGTCTTAAAACAACACTTACATTCCTGCATGTATGTTGTAGTTTTTGTTCTTACTTTCAAACTTAGCAAATCTGAGCCACTTCAGATCAGTCTGCATTACTCATGTTCTTGTTTTTGTATGAAATTCTGTTGTTGCATTTTCATGGACAGTGTTTCCTTCTTGAGCTGCAGTGTGCAGATAGTAATACTTGAAAACAATCTCCCAGGATTTATTGGATTACATTCCACATATTAAACATGTATCCTCTTCCACTTTATCCTCAAAGTGTGTTTATAAGTTTAGATGTTGACAGTATTAATCCAGTGACATTTCAATCTTTAGGCTCAGGGTATTTCATGCACTTTGACACCGGCACAACGAGCATTGGGGACACGGCTCTGCTTGAGAGCAGGCTCCTCTACCCCAAAAGAGGTTACCAGTGTCTGGAGTTCTTCTACTATAACAGTGCTGGCCCCAACGACACTCTGAAGATCTACGTCCGAGAGTATGACAAAGCCAACCCCGATGGAAAACTGCGCTTTATAAAAACCATAGATGGTGAACAAATACTAAATTACATTACTGCTCAATATTAGTAAAAATACAATAAACATATGTTGGTGAAATGTACAATATTCAGTTTTACCTCCTTTGCTGTCCTAGGAGCCCCTCAGGAGCTGTGGCAACTGCACCACGTGAGTCTAGACGTCAAAACAAAGTTCCGCGTTGTCTTTCAAGGTACTAAGGAGGGCTCTGGACCCTCGATTGGGGGGCTTTCCCTGGATGACATCAACCTTTCTGAGACCACCTGCCCCGAGTTTATCTGGCGCGTGAAGAACTTCAGTCATGTCATGGACAACACCCCGACAAACACACCTATCTTCAGTCCCCCTTTCACCTCAAAGGAGGGTTACAACTTCCAAATGGCGCTATACCCCAGTGGTAAGGAAGGCTACCCCAGTGAACTGTCGGCCTTTGCTCATCTGGTGGCTCGGGAAGGGGACACCGGACAGAAATGGCCATGCCCCTGGAAACAGATAACCATGATGCTGATGGACCAGCACCCACACATCCAAAAGCGCATGTCCAACCAGCGCAGCGTCACCACTGACCCCAACATGTTGTCAGAGGGTGCAGTTCTACTCCCTGTTAAATTACTTATTCCCAACATTGAAACAAATCATGAAAATACAGTTTTTACTTTAATTCTATGTTTCGTTAACAGACACATTTTTCTGGGATGATCCTCGTAAGGTGGGCATTGAGGTCACAGATTCAGATGGGTCCAAGTATTTCAGAGGGCCAGGCGCTGGCACTGCAGTGTATCTCACCCACCTCAGAACCAAAAGCAGGGATTTTATAAAGGGAGGAGATGCCATCTTTCTCCTCACAATGGAGGGTAAGAACATTATATTACAAATTCACTGGATTTTAAGAAATATTCAGTGTACAAAAATACATAAAATAAATATTTTGGAGAGAAAACCACCAACTCATTTACATCATCATCTTTGACCCGATATACTGTACACTCTGAAACTCTATCCTTCATACATTATATCATTTGCTCCTCTACTTGATCCCATCGCCTCTCCTCAGATGTGTCTCATCTGACTATAAGCCAGCCCGACCCTTCCACAACCATTCAACCTGTCACCTCTGCACCTGCTGATGTCTGCCTCAACGTGCAGTGTCTGAATGATGGAGTCTGTGTGGAGGATGAAGGGAAGGCTGCTTGCAGGTTAGTGCTTTTGTTCAATGCACTCACTAAACTGTGGATGCAACAACCTGAGAGCAATTAACTGAGCAATCCCAATGTTCACAGCTCTCTGTGCAATTTTATTCTTAAATGATTAGCTGGCCAATTTTAGAAATACTTTTATTTGCTCTCTTACCAAGATTAAGATGATTCCACTGATCATTTCTGTATGAAAAATAGTAATATGGATAGTAGATGGTTTGTTTAGTTGGTAATTATTTACTTTAATGCCCCCTTATTTTGCATGTTTAAGCAGTATATAAACACGCATTTAACTGCATTAAACTCTAATTAGTTAAAAGCAGACTTAAGGTTTATTGATGTTTCAACAATGTACAGCTGGATTTTTTTTTTTTTTTTTTACTATAATTGTTGCAAGCAATACACATTAATCAACACTTAATTATATATAATCTGTAACTGCTTTATTTGATTTGAACAATTTATTGTTTTACTGCGGCTTAAATGGAGGATTACTGGAGTGAAGTGTCACACAGCCTAAAACTGTCCAATCCAACCCTTCCAGTTTTACTCTATGATGGGCTATTTCTAGGGCCAGTTATGCAGTAGCTGTTAACTTTGGACAGAGCAAGGTTAGTTATTTATTTCTGACTGACATCAGTCCTCTCATCTATGTAACTATTGGCAAAAACATGAATAACTGTAGTTCCCAAAATGCCTACTTTAAGAATGTATTGAAATGCCGGAGGTGCTTGTTCAGTGGCAGTGGAAGAAATCTGTTTTATGAGAGCTAGGACTATCTCGCAGTCTGATGTTTCCTCTCTGCCTTCCAGGTGTGTGGTAGGTGATGACTGGTGGTACTACGGGGACAGCTGTCAGTACAAGGGCTCTGTCATGGATTATACTACCCTTGCACTTGCTTCTTCTCTTTCTGTACTGGGAGTAATGCTTGTGATTACAGCAGCGAGTGTCATCTGTGTGAAAAAGAAGTATAAGAGACGCGGCAAGGAGAACAATGTTGTCATGTCAAACATTTGTGCCATTGAGAAAACATAGTGGCAGACACTGGAGTAGTGTAACTTAATGAGCACAAGAAAACAGTAAAAAATAATAAATAAATAAAAATACAAGGCTGATTTTATATATAATAAATAAATAAAGATATTATGACATTGCCCCCTTGTGGTCATTCAATGCAAAAACACTAAAGCAAGAGAAAACTGTATTATTGTGTTAAATATTTGGGAATTATGTTGTATATATAAATGTCTTAATATCGCTAATAAAAAAGCTTATATTAAAAAAAAAACATTTTAAAGTGTCTGATATTTATTAAAAACAACTCCCAGACAGCATGAATTATATTCCCAAATTTAAAATTTATTATACCAAAGCCAGGAACATGTGTGTGTCTCTTTTCCATGTGGATATAGTTGTTTGTATTACTGAACTTGACACAATCATGCCGGTGGTAACAGTTAACTGTAGGAGGGAGGGTGGACTAATATCACCTGCGAGTGTCCGTGTATGTTTGTTTGTGTGTATGTATGCATGTGTGCATGCAAGGATCTGTCTTTTAGTGTTCATTAGATACAGTGATGACTACGGAACATCACAATCAAACAACGTGGAGCGAACCATTGCAACTGTGTGTAGTTATATTGCATGGAATGTTGGGTTGTCCGATCTGCAATTGCACATATACAGTACATCTGTGTGTGTGTGTGTGTGTGTGTGAGTGTGTGTGTGTGGGTCTACAATGTAAAGTAAAAGCGGGACACCTCCATAACGGAAAACTCTTGGTGAACCACACTTCCTCCCCACTACTAAAACCTTTACCGACATACAGGTACGCAGTTCCTTTAAAAGAATCAGTATACAACATTTCTCTTATTTACAATCATTGGAAAAAAAAAATCACCATTTCTCTTAGAGAAGATTAGTAAAAGTGACTGAGTCACCATAAAGAGTATGCAACTCCTAGGAGTTAGTATTTCAAATTTCTACAAAAAAAATTCTATGCCACTTTACAGGCCAAGAGCCATGATTTACTGAAGAAATACAGTATTTTAAGTGCCCTATCTACAACAGTTAAGTGTGGTATTACTGGTGTACCATTCGACATAGTTCACTGATAATAAAAAGATTATGTGTCTGTTTTTAAAAAGTTCTTTCAGCAACTTCACTGCTTTCACATTAAAAGATATGTTTTTTTTTTTTACAAAACAAAGAAACAAACAAACCATGGAATTATTATCCATATTAACAAGTGTTGTGATGAGCTAATGCTATTGCAAAGAGACTAGTGTTGATTACATACTCAGCTGGTTGTCTAATGTAAAAACAATGTTCCAAAGTTTTGTGAAAGGGCACAACCACGGACACTAGGAGGTGTGTCCACAGGCTTTCCAAAAGGGTTGAGTTTCATTAAAGGGCTCATTTGCTTGTTTTTATTCTATCAGCTGCTTGGGTAAAAACAGGTGGAACAGGTTACAGTGCATGGTTCTCTAAGGATGAGAGCTAGATGGCTGTTAAGAAAAAGCTGGATGAAACTTTTTCATGTGCATTTTACAGCCACTCGAGGAACGTCATTTGTGTCCAAGAAAAATAATCAATACGTTAGTTAGATTTAAAGTTCTGTGCATGCTGCCGCGGGGGGGAGGGAGATGATGCTGTAGTTGTAGTTCAGAGAGGGGTGTCGTAGTAGTCCATGGGCTGATCGCTCCCACCTGGTTTCTGCTGTTTCTGCTGATGTTGCTTCATGATTTCCTTCACCTCCTCCTCCAGCTCAGGGGGGATGATGAACTGATCATCTGGATCAGGCTGGGCTGGAGCTGTAAAATAACCCCCGGATTTCTTAGAGGGAGCATCAGCAGCCACTTCAATGAGGTTGTGACTCTTTTCCTGACGTGCCACAGACCCATTTACCCTCCTTTTGCCTGCCAATTTTCCTCCATCCCCACCTCCTGCTCTGATTCCCTGCCATGAATCCTCCCTCTCAAAGCCATTCTCGGTCTCTCCAAGGCTCATGTCGACCCCTTCCTCCAGGGGCTCTGGTGTGCACGGCGGCGGAGGAGGTGGGGGAAGAGTTAGTAGGGTGCGCTCCTGGCTTGAAGGTGTAGGTAATGATGTTTGGGGTGATGAGGAGGAGAACTCTGTTTTGAGGCAGTGTATATCCGCCTCTACTTCGACACGGCTCCCGTTAGAGAAAACACCAGCGATGGGCTCCTCATCCTCACTGTCAAGCCCATTATCAGACAGGGCACTGGAGAAAGTGGCACAAGACAGCTGCCTCTGGAAAGAGCCTGCTAAGCAGGCAGGATGGAGGGCACAGCAGCTGCGGGTTGAGGGCAGCTCTGTGGCTGGGAACAAGTATTGGCAGGGCTGGTTGGTTGTGTGGGCCTGCTGGTGCTGCAAGGACAGTGAGTGGACCTGATGGTGCAGATAGAGATGAGTATGGTGGGACTGCTCATGCAGCAGCACCAAGGAGCTCTGTGGTGGCTCGTCAGATGAGGCTGTGGAGCCCACCTCACTGCTCATTTCACTGGTACTGATTTCACTGCTGATTTCGCTGCAGGAGGAAGGGGGTACAGGAAGAGAGCCGTCTGAGGGCCGCTCTTTCATGGCAGAGGATGATGGGGGATATGGGCCCAAGCCGGGACTAGGAGGTGGCTGAGGAGGCTCGGAACAGCAGCAGGAGCAGCAGTCTTCGCTCACACTAAGCTGGACCACAACAGCACTGAGGCTGTCAGTGCAGCCGTAGCCTTGTGCCAGCGTGCACAGCTTCTTAGCAGCAGCTAGGCCATCGGGGACATTTCGAACAGCTTCAACTGCCTCGGTTGGAGACACAACATCCCACAGGCCCCGGCTACCCAGAATAAAGAACTCATCCTGAGGGGTAAGGGTGACTGTCTGCACATGGGGGCAAGGGATGACGGATGGGTAAAGGAAGGAGTAGCCCATGATTCGCGTAGAATCGGTTACGCCATTCACCTTGTTGTCCTGTGGAAAAGAGTATAAATATTACAACAACCATGCAATGCACATGAAGGTAAATGATTGACTTGAAGGTACTTCGGATGTTTCTGTGGATCTCTACCTCAGTGATGATAGCCCTGTGCTGCCGGATCCTGCGGTACTCCTCCTCCAGCCCTACATTGTGAAGCAGTGACAGGGACAACGGCTTTCCGTCCCGACACAGAATAGCCTGGCACTTGCCCACGTTAGCAGCTGTGAGGGTGAAGCAACCACTAGGGTCAGTGGGGTCATGGCGAATGTGGCACAGAGCTGCCGAGCCACCCAGTTTCTGACCTGCTGTTCCGAGTTTCCTTTAAGGGCAGAAAAGATGAAATGGATAGAGGAATTTTAATGGGAAGATCAAAGTTTTTGTTAATGAGAATAGAAATATTCAATATATAAAAGATGTTATGTAAAAACCCCTTTTCCAGAAAAGTTGGGACATTCTTCTAAATTGTAATACAAACTAAAATCTGTGATTTGTCAGTTTACTTGTTTCTGGGGGGAGACTCTGGGGAAATTTCAGTGTGGTTTTGTAGACAAAGGATGTGTGCACTTGACTGTCCTCCCTGTGGTGCGATCTCTCTATTGAAAATCTATGACACATCATTACGATCAGAATGAGACAATAGCAGCCAAAGACCACTGGAAAGGGAAGTTGTGTATCCAGCGAGAATAAGCATAATATTTAATTTGCAAAAATGCAACAATTAGTATCCTTGGTTCCCAAAGTGTTAAGAATAAAATTAAAATTAAAAAGTGACAGATTTATGTTTGAATAGCAATATAATAACTTTTCTAGAAATGGTGTTTGGAAATATGAGAATGACTAAATATGCCCATAGAGTCAATCATGTACCTCTGCATGACGAGGAAGGTATTAGTCATATAGTCCTCTTCACTTTTGGTCTTGTGTAGTTCTTCAGCCAGCACATCATTCATTGTACACTGCAAAAGGTAGGGCACTTCCACATTCCTATCCCCATCAAACACACCGTACAGGGCTTCACGACTCCCACAGAAACTGTTTACTGACAGGGCCGCTACGCACAACCTGAAAAGAGAACAAGCAAAAAAAGGCCACAATTTCATTGAGGCAGAGACAATAAGGGCTTCAAAGGCATACATCCTCCGTTCATATAGTGACCACTGTGCACCACAGACAAAGATTGTATAGCAGAACTTGCCTAATGAACATAACTTATGTTCCCTATACGGGAATTTGAAAACAATATGTGCAAGTACTAAATTGCAGCCCTAATAAGATGTTTTAGCATGTGACTAGACATAATTCATGTTTTCAATAAGCACCGCGTCAATATTTCCTTCATTTGAGTCATCTAGCTTTAACAATGCTCATTCTCAAGAGGTTTGGATTAGTGAGACTTCACTTCACATGCGTGATGGCAGCTGTTTTGTTTTTTTTTCTTCATCTTGATGAACTGAACTCACTTGTTCTTGACGCCTGAGGCCTCTGTGTAACCATGACTCCACACAGCAGGCCCACCAGATGCCTCGTTCGACGAAAAGGTTGGAGGTGGATCAATGCGGAAGCAGCGAATATTACTGGAAGAAAAAAAAGGGTCAAATACACTCTCTCTAGTTGAAGCATAAACGCACATTAATCACAGAGAGGATTACATTCTAGCTATTTCTAAAAGACAGACTATACATTACATATACAAGAGAAAATAAAAAACATATCAATGAAAGAAAATCAATTACAACATGTACAAAACAGATTTAACTGTAGTTAGCTGTAGCTAAGAAAAGCAAAGACATACTTGAGCTGCTCAAGGGTCTTATGGTCCAGGTTGAGACGAGGGTTTCCTGTCAGATCCAGCTCCTGAAGCTTGGGAGGCAGATTCTCTGGTAGTGTGATCTCGCTCAGCTCGTTACAGCTCAGATCCACGCACTGACAACAAAAGAATAACAGGTCAGTACTCACAGATACGCATTTATAGTCCATGTTCACAGCACTATGCCGTTACTACTGGCTCACTTTCATCTCCATCAGCTGCATGACCTCGGGAAAGACTTCGATGGCATTGGAGTGGGCGATGAGTGTGTGCATTCTCCGGCAATTCATGATGGTGGTGGGCACAGTCTTCAGCATGTTTCCACTCAGGTCCACCTCCTCCAGCTCTTCCAACTTTGCCATTTTACTAAAGGATAAGCGACAGCGGTGAGTGAGCTGCAGTGTGTCTTTCCAAAGTCATAAGGAAGTAAGAAATACATGAACTTTGTTCAACTTTCAACATTTTCTTTACCTGGCTGGGAAGGTCTGGAGATGATTATAGGCCATGTGCAGAACTCGAAGGTGTGTATGGCCGGTCAGCATTGGTACACACTTGTCTGTCAGCTGATTATTGGTCAGGTAGAGTTCCTGCAGGATGCTGTGGCTCTCCTCCGATAGACTGGATGGGGGCAGGTGCTCCAGCTTGTTAGCTGATGCATTTACACATCTCAAGCTGAAAGTAGAAAAAAAAAAAAACAGTCCCATTTTTGTGTTCATTCAGACAGAGACATTAATAATTGAGATGAGTCACCTTAATGTCAAACTCCTGCATGAATGTCTACTTCGATGACACCCCTTAAAATATTCCTTCTCCCATCCTTGTGATTACTGGTTGTTTTTTATGTGCTTGTGCCCATTGCCCTTGAATGTCCTGCCACTGATTAATACATTCCCTATGTATCATTTCTGTCCATCACCTTCATACACATGCATATTTTTCCTGCAGTTGATCTTCTTTTCAGCTGGTGTATGCATTACCTGGAAAAAAAAAAAAACCTAAAACAAAACAAACCTTTCAGATTTGAGGAACAGGTTGCAGGGAAGTTCCACTAATTGATTGTGCTGTACGTCCAAAACCTCCAGCAGAGGGCGCTCCACTCTTTCAGGCAGCTTGTGCAACTGGTTATGTCCTGCACTGAGCTTCCTCAGACTGTTGCTGCAGAACAACCTGCAGCATGAACAGTATAGAGATGGTTGAGTTAATACTAAAACGTGAGAAATAAAACATGGACTCAGACAGACAGAAAGATATGTGATGAACAAGAATGGTGACAACTCTTCCACACAACTGTCTTGTGAAATAGTGAAACAGTCGTGAAACAGTTGCGAAAATGAGGATAGTGCAGCAGGAGGATGGGAGCAAGGATGAGAAAACAGATAGCAGCGCCTCTAGTGGAGCCCACAGCTGAAATTCATCATCCTGACACTTAGTAGGTAAAAAATACATTTGCAGACATTGATGGGAACAGATGAAGAAAGAGAATAAGAAGAAAAAATGAATAGTAAGAGGGAAAAAGGCAGAAGACAGAACTATAGAGAGGAGTTGGAAGTGTGCTGCATTCAAGCTGACCTTCTAAAGGCTATATAAAGAGGAAGAGAATGGACGACGACTGTGGAGGTTACAGGCTGTCTGTGTGATTTATGAGACTCTAAGGGGGATAGATGACTGGCCGATAAAGGGCAGGGAGAATAATGTTGCACTGCACTCCATTTACAGGTTTACGGACACATTCACTGAGAGCGAGACTCACCGCGCCGGGAGCTCGGTGATGAGGTTGTGGCTCACGTCCAGGACTTCCAGTTTCTTTGCTTCACACAGCCAGTCTGGCAAAGACTCCATATGGTTCCTGGTAGGGGATGATGATAATATGATATGATGATAATAAATTATGTGCAGTTTGTAAAATGAAATACTTAACATGAAACATGATGTGCTGAGACAATTATCAAGCCACTCTGTGACAAAATAAAGTGAAGTATTAGCTATGTTGACACCTTTAGGCTAATTACAAATTACATATTTACACTGAACAACCAACTTATTAGCTACAGACACTGAACTATAAATGAGCTGTATTTGCAAAATACTTTTTTGAAATAGTGAAGCATTCCTTTTTTGTATGCGAGTGCCCTTTTTTCTCACCTCGAGATGTCCATGTAGCTAAGATTGGAGGGCACAGGACTGACATCCAGTTGTCGTAGCTCTGTAGGAAGAAATCCAAACACATTAACCTACAGCAAGGACAGGGCCCAGCTTATTACAAAAGTAGGCAGGTGATAGAAAATGGAGAGGAGAGATTAGAAAATGGGCGATGACAAGTTAGAGAGGAATGACTGAGAGAGACAATGACACCACAGCATTAATGTGAAATATTGATGTAAGATGAGCATGGGGGAAATAGTAATATATGGCAGTGATTTCAGTGATCCCTCTGTCTAATCACACATGATTTCCCTTGCAGTGAACATGGCATCCTGCGTGCGAAACCCACCGTTGTTTGAGGCGTAGATGCCTTTGAGCAAGCAACCCTTGGCCTTGAGGCTGATGATGCGGTTCCTCTCGCAGTGAAGCACCTCCAGCCTGGGGAAAACCGAGGCATCCAGCTCCATCAGTCTGTTATCCCTCACATCCAGCTGGGTCACGTGTCTCAGCAGGTCAGGCTCATCTGGCACCATGTTGGAGATCTTATTTAACCTGACAGAGGGTGCAGGGAGCAGGCAAAGGGTCAGCTCTATTTGGCTCAGGTTGAACTGCACATGCTGTGGTCTTTCTTGTAAGGCAGGGAACATGCCTTGGGTGACGGCTGATATATTGTGTAGCTTCCTGAGTTCTGTTTAGCACTCCGCTATTCTGTGTGCCACACTGAGTAAAGTGGTTGTTGATGTATTAGATCTCGAGAGTATTTGTAGCACTGTAATCGAATGTAGAGTATAATTCCTACTAAAGTTACTTTAACTGTGCATATTGTTTTTCTAAAAACACTCCTGGTTTGGAGTGAAAATAACATGTCACAAACTGTTACTGTACTTATTATTACTGAAAAGAAAAGTGGGAAGAAATAACAGTTCACATTCTAGTGATCGATTATTTTTATTTTAATAATTAGTCTATTAGTGTTTTACTTAAACAAAAATTACAATTCCTCAGTGTCTTGAAAGAACTGATAATTGATACAATACTATCACCTCATTGATTAATCTTTTTTTTTTTTTTACCCCGTTTAGTTAGAAGGAGTGAAATATTAACTGGAAAATAGTGCAAGTCACACTAACTCCGTGTTTCTTTAAACAAAGGAAAACACCTGATCGAGTCACTGCAGGTAAACATTTGCTAAATGCTGTCTGGGTTCCTGTTTGTTTGTGTTTTGGTTTCCTTATTAATGGGTTTTGTCACTGGGGACATTGCTTAGGAAAAGCATGACTATGGGCTACAAATGATGCTATTTCTTGACAATAATCAACCTCATAACCATGTTTTTTTTTTTTTAATACTCCTAATAACCTGCTAGAATTGTTGTACCTTAGATCAATGTGTTTGACACGAAGCAGTCTGAAGTTCTGCAGGGTGAGTGTTTCTAAGTTGTTGCCAGCCATGCACAGCTTCTCCATGGAGGCCAACCGCTCCAGAACCTGGGGCACATGGCTGAACTGGTTGAAGGAAAGGCCTAAGTAACTGAGCCTCTGGAGGGACCCCAGCTCATTGGGCAGCTCATCTAGACTGTTTCCATCTAACAGGAACGTCTGCAAACTGAGAACACAAACAAGACATTAGATTACTGACCTCATTCATGAAAGAGCTGATAGGCAGCATGGTGTTTTAACAAAGCCTTCTTCTTTATTTGCACATAGTGTAGCTCAGGATCAATGGCGTTGTTCCAACTGGGACTTTCAGCCTTTATAAGCAGTACAGCTAACATCCAGAAGATGGCAGTAGCGGCATAAATGCCCTACTGGCCACTACAGGAATTTACAGACATACCAGATCATTCCCGCAGATTAACTTCTCATGCAGGCCTATTGCAACCCACATACCTTTATGTTTATTTTCGTGTGAGGCGTCAGTTTTAAGAACAAGTTCTATACACGCTGTCACAGACATTAAAATTGAAACTGAAATTAAAGAGTAATGGAGAATCCTGTAACATTATCAATACCCATATTATATGGCTTTGATTACCTGGATTAAAGTGCTAATTTAATTCACCGTGTAAATATTTTTGCATTTTTCTGACGCTCAGAAAATCAGATTGTGAAGAAGAATATGGCTTTTTCACAGACAAGAGGGCTGATTGTGACTCAGCCAACATGTAATGTTCTGGCCTGGGGATTCCCATGACTTAAAAATAAATAAATAAAAATTTGGTATGAGCCAGCAAATGTCTTCTTGAAAATGCTGGCTCGAAACTAACAAATCTTTTTGGGGGGCAGAGCAGCATTGTCATCAAGAAATACAAGTATTCCTACTCAACCACCACTCAACTAAGTGTCTTCAGAGTGGTGGTTGAGTAGGACAGAGCAAGAGAAATGCAAGAACAAAGTCAAAAGAGATGGCCAAAACTGGATTAGCCACAAAAGCAGATTACCTCAACAACACACTGAAGGATAATAATGACAACAGAGTATAAATACAAAAGGGGAGGTAACTCTATCTTGTCGAGGCCAGAAAATAAACAGACTAGAGGCAGAAAGTCCCTGGAAAGCACGACAATCAAATGAGCAAGTTGTGCTGTTGCTTGCTTACATATTGAAACCAGTAAAGTATACCACAGTGGCTGGTATGCCACGTGCTTGTTGCTAGGTATCACCTACATTTGGCTATGTAAATTTTTTGACACTCAAAGCAGTAAATATGTAATAGGCTTGTGAAAAGTTTCACTGTTTTTTTTCAGTCTGTAGAATGACATCAATGCAGCTGTGTGAGCAGCAACATCCAATGTGACTTTTACTGTATAGGTCTGATGTACCATGTATACTCAGCATCTGAGTATAGTTTTACACTAATACTGGTAGCTCTATAGTGACGTCTATATAAGTTACTTCCTGCTGTTACTTACTTGGTCATGGCTCCCACAGAGCTAGGGACAGAGGCCAGATAGTTACAACTTAGGTTGACCTCTGTCAAGGTGGGGATGTCGCAGATGGCAAGAGGGAATTGACCAAGGTGGTTGTTGGACAAGTTGAGGCTTCGCAGACGAGAAAACCTGCAACAACAGAAATAAATGACTTAAATAATTTGTTTCTGAAAAAAAAAAAAAAAAAAAAACACATCCATGAACACAATCTTTTTGATGAGCAAACCAGTTGTTTAAACTCTTGTGACCAGCCAAGGAAACAAGGCAAAGCCTCCCTGTCTTTCTTTATCCATCTACCAACACACAGACACACACATGCAACCTGCCATCACCTATCATGTGCATAGATAAAAAACAGCTATGGCAAGCCGGAGATGGGCAGCACACCATATTATCACCGGAGGTGTGGCTTAAACTTGCACTACTAAATGTTCTTCCCCATATACATGTACATACACAGGTTACACATACAGAACATAACAGTAATAGTACATAACGCAACTGAGACATTAAAGCTATTGATTAAGGTAGACCCAATAATTCCACCTGAGGGTGGCTCCTGCAGACAATGGTTAGGGGTGTTGGAAAATGCCATTCTAACATTAAATCATCCTCAGCAATCTGCTGAATAATGGTTGTACACACTTCCTAGAGTCTCATAACTGTGTGATGCTCTGTCATTCTACTCTTTCATTGTGCATTTAAAATGGCACTATCTACTCTTTAGTAAAGAATTGTCCCAAAATGTGCAGTTTACCTTAGCCCTGTGAAGCCCTTTAGCTGCTTTTGGCTGGTTTGTCTGCACCAAAGGACAGACATAGACAGCAACTAGCCAGTTAAACCTGGCTACATATGCTTTTTTTTTTGCAAGAAATTGCCAAAGACTGACACAAAGTTGAAAAAAAAAAAATAAATGTAGGTTTGAAGCTGCAATTACATATATTTTTTCATTTGGCCTTAATTACCCCTTCATCTCAATTTTGTGTTATATTTCATCCAACTTTACTCCCTTTCCCCGTCCCTTCATTTCCATGGCTTTTATTTCCTTCATAACTTGCTAAACTATCGTACATATGTAAAAAAAAAAAAAAAGAGGTCAAAGGTTCAATGATATGCATGGAACGATAGACATTTGCCTTAGTGAGTGGTGATCTCAGTCTCAGAGAGGGATGCATGCTGGGAGGCTATTCCCATTCCTGAGAAAAGAGCTAGTATCCCAGACAACTCATTATGCATAGCTGATGGCAATTCACACCCCAGTTAGTATTTGGCCAAAGGTAAAAAAGGAGAGCAGGGAGAGGCATGTGGCAGGTTCACACATTCCAGTCCTCTATGGACAAACACAAAGCACTATAACCCTACGTTAGATGTCAGAGAAAACCATTGTTTATACTGAAACAAAATCAGACTCTCACACAACTGTCCACACCAAAACACATACACCCACATTCAGATGGCTGCAGACAGAGTATTATTGTTCCTGACTTTAGCCTCTCAGGGGCAAAGCGCGTATTCAAGTAACTCTGCTATATGTCTCTGTCAAAACCCCTCTATTTTCAGCTAACTATTCATCTCTTTTCTCATTACTGACCTCTTTTTTTTCCTCTCATGCTGGGTCAAATGTGGATGAGCCTACTTCAGATTGGCGAAGCTAAATAGATGTTATGTTGCTTGACCAGCAGGGGAACAGTGCGTCACTCAAGAACTAGTAATTTCCCTCACAATATCTACTTTTTAAAACCACTCATTATCACAAGAATTTTGTATAATAAATCAGACCATTGTATCATCAACGTAGTATCGTCAAATCGTCTACTCATTCATAATTTTATATCAGGAACACGCACAAGCACAGAAGAAAAAACAGAGCCACCTTAAAAAAAGGAAAAAAACAAAAAAACAAATGCCATACTGTATTAAGACTTTGCATGCACTGACCCCAAATCTGTAGCCTGCAGCCATCTTTTCTGTTGCATACAGGCAAGCTACTCTTGCTCTCCCGCACACGCACACACCTTTCTGCAAATACATGCTCAAAAAATAATGCTGTGACAATTGTGCACATGTATATATGCACAAATGTAAATTCATGCATACACACACACATGAACACACATGCACATATGTCTTGGATGTGGGCTCTATCTGGTACCATGATAAGCATGCAGCAGATGGTGCCCAGAGAGAGAGAGAGTGAGGGAGGCCAGGCACATTAAAAGCTTCCCTGCAGACACATCTAACCTTCTGGGCTCTGGGCTCGCTTGGCCTTGCCTGGTACAGCACAACCCTGGCTAGCCTATTTGGTCCCTGTGTGCCAATGGCCCCAGTCCTAGATTGCTCAGGTCGATGGCTTGCAAATTGCAGGCAAAAGCTAAAGCTGTCCAAATCACCCAGCCATGACCTGCTGTGTCCAGTGAAGCCTCACAGTGTCTCGTCTCTCCCATACTTGTACAAGAGCCCAGCCCATTTCCTGTTGTGGCCAAATTATATTAAGCTGTGCTAAACCCATGAGTTTCATCATGCCCAAACTAGCCCTTTCAAACCCCACACTGTCTACTCAACCTGTAATGCCTCCCCAAGCCTATCCGCTTTTTTCTCATTGTTCAGTTTCTTTTTCTTCCCGTCTGTCTAGTTTAGTCTCACGTGTGTTTACTGTAGATTTACAATGGCACTGTACCTTTGCAACTGCTGCAGCCGCTGGTCTGCAGGCAGGAAGTTGTGTTTGAGGTTAAGGTGGGTGAGATCGTGGCTGTAGAAGAGGTTAGGAGGGAGTTGCTCCAGGCTGCAGCAGGACAGATCAACAGAGTTGATTCTCTGGGACACCATCTAGATCAAGATGGTGAGGAAAGTAAGAAGAAAGGAGCAGTGACAGAGAAAGAGAAAATAGGAGTTTAACAGGATTACTGGAAGATTTTACAGGTGTGTGTGTGTGTGGCCTGCTGGTAAGGCACTTAAATGTCACTCAATGGCTAATCTTTTTAGGATTAAAGAATCAGAAGAGGTAGAGGAAAAGTCCAATAGGTTAGTGACCTAACATCACACATGACCTCACTGTCTAATTTAGTTGACTGCAGGTCCATAGCGCTGTTAACCTTCGATTATTTGATAGTCAAACTTACAGAAACACAGAAGCTGCAACTGACAGCATGAACATCATCCTCATCTTAAAGCAGCAAATGTACAGGCTTTGAACTCAAGGCTTTCAGAGCACAGTTAGCTAGAGGCTTAGCAGTCGTCACTAGGGCACGTGCTGCTTCTAACCAAGCTTCTATTCTGAGTGGCCCTCTGGGTGCGGGTGACATGCATGTCCCTGTTAATATTTATAAAAGAGGTTTTCTGGCTATGGCCTACTTGAGTTCAAATGAGAGAAAGAGAAGAGGGACATGAGTGGTGTTTGTGTGTGTGAGTGCACCCAGAGCCACTTGGGTTATATACTACAGTTTGGATAGCAGAGAATTATGTACACCTTTAAATTCACTTAGCTCACACTGTGCAGGCAGACTGTGGCAGGTGTACTGCCATATTTTCATATTTATAATCTCTGATAAACAATATGGCTGACCAGTAAGTACTGTAGAAACAGGGAGCATATGCTTAAGTTCTCCTTTTCTTTTTCTAACTCTGATACACATGCACACAAACAGTACCTTGGCAGCGTGTCTGTGCCAGCGCAGGTGCTCCGTGAAGCTGTCAAAGCTGACATAGTAGGTTTGACTCTGAGGCCCTGCTGAGCTGAAGGCCAAACAGTGATTGTGCTTCTTTACCTCCTCCACCTGCAGCACAAAAGACACACGAGTGGCATTAGAGTCTGATATACTGACATTGCTTGACCCACCTCTGATTATACTGTAACTGATAAACCCCATGCCTATACAATGACACATTATAAGGAAAAGAACCCGAAAGGAAAAGCTGCACATTGGTGTCCCGGTAGATTTGTTCTTATTTGAACTGACTTGAAGAAAATAAAACGGCTAAAGGCTGCAGGTTAACAAATTCAGTCAACCTGGAGCACACTCATGAAAATATATAAGGCATGAATGACCATAAATTGTGTGAGAGATGAGCTGAAAAAACAAATGTATGTGGAATTACTTTTTAGACACACTTAAGCACCTGGACTGTGAATGAATGACTGGCTAGCTACGTTTGAATAGAACACCGGCAGGCACATGCACAGGCACAAATTCACCACATAAAGGCACATGCCGAGGCACTGTGTGAATTAATAGTTGAGTAAAGGTCACATGTTGTGTGAGAAATGTTTAAAAACTGGGTGTGGTGGAGTATGGTGTCCTTTGTGTAAAGCTCACTAGTAAAAAGAGCCCTAACGGCTTCTTTATTACCCTTGCAGATATATATCCATAAAGCCATAAACTGATAAAGGTTACTATTTAGAGAGGCACTTTAAAACATTGCAGAGAGAAACTGTTTTTCAGTTTTTCAAATGCTACAGAAATCTATTACATTAAACATTATAACACATCTTAATTATAGATCAGACATATTCAAAAAAAGAATGCCAATAACATCTTGTCTTTGTAAAACCTGGCTTGTAATATTTCCATTTGACATTGAGCAGAAATGGCAGGAAGCATTAACGGATGTCAAATGAAAGGACACACAATTGTTGAAGGTTAAATGGCATTAATGACAAACTCTATTGCACCGAGAAACATTTGTGGAGAGTAGAAACAGTGACTGTATCAGATGCTATGACATTATAGCTTTGCAACCCAAAGCAAACAAAAAACAACAGAGACAAAAAAGATGACGACAGAGTGGGGAACAATAAAACTATTTACGTGATGGTATTCGTGCTCATGTCGTGGTGTGATTTTTACGTACTTTTCCTCCAATGAGTGGCAGGATATGCATCTTCCCTGTCTGGCTGTCTTTGACAGAGGAGACGATGAGGCAGGTACCGCACAGAATAACCTGCCGCCTGGTCCAGCGGTTGACTGGTAGCTGGAGCTTTCCTTTCCGAACGTTGTATGTCCCCGACAGCTGGACACGCTCTGAGCTCTCAATGCTTTGGGGCTTGCCTGGAATAAAAATGGACACATATTGTGCAGTTAGCAGCAATGTCGATGTGACCTTGACACAGGTCTGGCAAATGATTAGGTACTTTATAGGGAGAACATTGAATATACAACCACTGAATAAAACCAGTCTCATAAAATATCTGAAAGGCAATAAGATTTGCTGGTAAGAACTAAACAGAATATTTTAACTTTGAACCAATAATGGTGCTGGATGAAAAGTCAGAGATGACAAAAGTCATTAGAGTAAATATTAATATATTTCAAGAATGCCTATACAAAATTTAATGGCAACAACTTCAGTGAATGTTGCAACACAGTTGTTCAGATATTGGGACACAACTGGATTTCTATTCAGCTCTACGTTAGCCTCAAATTCGATACCAGGTGCACCTCTTCTAAGTTAGGCTCTTACAATTTCTGAGCAATTCAGTTTTACCCATCTGTCTCCCTCTCCTCCAAGCCCTGTTCTCTTGCCTGACTGCAAGCCTGCCAAACCAGACAGTCAAGCTGCTTATCAGGCGTTCTGTCATCCAGGCTGTCTTATCGTTCTGTCTAAACATCCACCTGCTTTCTGTCTACCTCCACCTCCGCAAAAACCTCCAAGGCCTGGCATGTGCTGTCCCCCCCCCCCCCCCCCCCCCGTCGTTTTTATCTGTCCGATTGCCTAGCTTTCGGTTTCTCCATTCTATCTATAGTTTTCTGTTCTCTTCCCCGCAGCATGTTTAACCTAACTGTTTTCCCCTTCAGCCAAGAGATTCATGGATTGGTTTACGAAGTTTTCCTTTCCAAGTGACAGATGGTCTTAGAAAATATCTCCCGGCCTGTGGCCTGCTGCAAACTAGCTGCATCCCTCTTGCGTTGTCACTTTCACACACATTTCACTTAACTCTAAGCACAAAGAGTGAATCAAAAGGCGATGGAGGTGCGTTAAACAGAGGAAGAAAGAGTCAGAAGGGTAAGCAAGTGCAAACTTGCACACACTCTAACGGCTTTAAATAATTCCAGTCTTTCACATGCCGACTGTAAGGTTAATGCAGTTTATTATTGTATTGTACACTGCTGATCTGTCAACAGTCAATGTTTTCATGTTCACATGGCCACAGGTGTGCTTATTACAACTGATGTGGCTAAATCTGAGAAGTCACCAACATACAAACAGTTGAATTTACCATCTCCAATAGGCAGTGTTTTATGCAAGCAATAAGGCAATTGTAATTTTTTAAACTCTGCACAGTCACTGAGCTGTACATGACCTTTTCTCTGTGCTACAAGATAATCTTGTGTTTACAGCACCCTCAATAGCCTAGTTTGCAAAAGGATATTTGCTTTGACTAAATGCAGAGTGTGTAACATACAGGCCATGACGTCCAAGCACCTGAATAACTGTACACAGTGCAGAGATATGACCCAGCACAGTAGTTTATGTTTCCAGCATTTGTAAAATCAACATCCCATCAGCCACCATTCTATTTTTAACTGCAGAAATTACGTCAGAAATTACACATCTTTCTTACACTGAAATAACAATGACTCAAACATAATAAGTCACTTTGACAAGAAATTACAGCACATAGTAGTACTTGACCATAGTGATTAGACATATGTAAATCATAGTACTTCAATCACTTAGGGGGAAGTTTATTAACATTTTGCTGAGGCACCTCCTGGTTTAAACCCAAGCCAGCCCACAGAATGGTATTGTTTTCACTTCCAAAAAAGCTGTGTAGGTAAGTGAGCTAAACTGGGACTGCTGTTTTCTTTAAAACAAGACTTGGGGAAGGGGAAGATGTGATCAGCTTGTTACTAGTAATAAAAAAAAAAAACCTAATACATATATTCAGATGTGAATACATCTCGATACATGCTGCTATATGTATGTTGAGAGCCATGAACTGCTCCTAACATTAATGTGTGTACATTTAACATAAATGAAAGGTGGGAACAAACATCTTATACCTCAGACAAAATCTAAACAAGTCATTTGTAAACTAAGAGCATGGTATCATCTGACAAATTCCATCCAAATCCATGTGCTATCTTGCTAACAGACAGGCTGAATCTGCCTGTAGTGATTGAACAGACCGGTTGCCCCCCTCCATCTTTGCTGGCTGGAAGAGGTAACCAGCAGGAGCATATTTTCATGATTGCGCTTAGGACTGGGGGTATGTGTTGCATTAGACAAATTATTCACAAGCTTTTAGCCTCAATATGTCACATGGGCATATTCCTACTATTTTTAGGCCTTTTGTTGGAACCCACACAAGCATATGCACAAACACACGCACCCTACTCCTCCCTCCCACTCTTCACACACACACACACACACACACACACACACACACACACACACACACACACACACTCACATGCATGCACACACATACAGTGAAAGTGATTAGCCATCTCCATATGTGCATCCGTCTAATTGTCTCTATTCAGTGTTGATGTACCAAACATGTTTTTTTTTTCTGAGGGAGAACAATGCAGACAGCTTGAGTGGACTGCTTCTGTGATAAGAGAAGTTCGAAAGCTGCTCCCGTATAGAAGGTGCCATTTACAGCCATGAACGTGTGATAACTGGCAGGAGGCAGACGTTTCAGTCTGGCGATGGGAATCCACAACAGGGGAAGAGGCGTGATGGGTGGGACTCCCACGTGAGCATCCTGTTTACAGAAGTGGACCAGACAAAAGCGGGATCTCTTGGTAACTTGGAAATTATAAGAGAAAGAGTTGCTGCATTCTAAATGCATGAACCACAGGCCACCTACACTAGAAATATTTTGAGCAGTGTTGTTAGTCATGGTGGTCATCTCATATCTTATAATCTACTGTACTATAAGTGTGATGCATCAGATGTGAATTTAAAAATAATAGACAGGCCCTGCACGGTGAGTGTGATAAGTCTATTCCTAGACCTACTGTATGTAGTTGGAGGAGTGTGTTAGTTACTGGAGATGGCTTCCTTCCTCTCCCCCTAGGCTCAGGAAAAGAGAGTATTTCCCTCCCACACTAGCCTCCAATACCTAAGTATGTGCACCCCTACTGCTCAAACACACACACACACACACACACACACACACACACACACACTGTGCAAGACTGCAAATACAAACATGATTGAGCAGGGCAAATGCTCTAAAGTCTTCATCTACAAGAAGGGAAATGTTCCGGCTGATAAGATTATACACCCAGACCGTTGCAGTGTATAGCTGGGAGAATATATGGTATCACTTCTCTGTAGGAGTGGGGAACTTGGACTATTTGTTTTCACTTCATTTCAAGAACATCGATGCACATTACTGCATAATTCAGGGATAACACACTGGTGTGTACTGCCAGTGTGCATTCAGTATTTTATACTGATAAGTATACAACGATATTGCGTGCCAGGATAACCACACTGACATGAAGCAAACAACCACTGCTTTCTTAATGTCAGCATTCTGAGCTAATATTTCCACTACGAGGACACAAAGCTGCCTCCCAGATGCACTGCTGCCCCTGTTATCATCACTGTTAGTCAGCAGTACAAAAGCCAACCTTCTCAACAGATCAACGCTTCTTTCCCCTAGAAATTCTCAGTTGTAACAAGGACACATCCCTAGTTAATCATCTTGTCCTGCTAAATGTAACCTGACATCAGCACACCTCTACTACAGAACTGGGCATGCTGTACCGTAGGGCATCGATGACCCACATAAGTCACAGCAGAGCACAAACACGCATAGACACACACTTGCTTATTCTATAGGTGGTGACATATGGGATGTACTGGATGAGTGCTTCCAAGCCCATATCGGGTTCCTGCATCTCCAGTAACCATTGTTTGCTCTTTTTCTTTTTTTTTTTTTACTTCTCTCACCAATTAAAGCTCAAACTACAAAGTAGGCATCTTTAAAAACTCAGAAATAGAATGTAATAACTATCAAACTATCACGTTTGGTGCAGAGTACTGTAGACATTAACTTGTAAAGTGCAAACTGCAGTTGAGGGAAGTTGGTGAAGACGTGACATAGAAATAGAAGTAAGACAGAGCCAGACCAGCTGTTACTCTGCGACACAAATAGCTGCACTGTCCTTCTGTTACAGAACACACACACTTATACGCACACACACACACACACACGCAATGTCAAATCTATCTGCTTAAAAGTGTGTGTGTGCAGGCAAAGAAAGGATGTGCTTCCCACATCTAATCTGCCTAAGTTTCCCCACTCCTTGTTTCTCCATTTCTCCTGCCTCTTTTCTCATTCTCTGTGGATGGCTTGAGATGGTTCCTCAGATCCAAAGTGACAAGCCATGTTAAGACAACTGTCTGCTCAGGAGGCAGTTGAAGAGCCTTGCTGGAAGGTGGTAAAGGTCAGAAAAGGTGACAGGCTGCTTGTTGCACATTATCCCTCACGCTAGCTCTCTGCACTTTTCAAAATGGCGCACATGTTGGATTGGTAATGCGCAAAGTGATAATAAGATGTGGTATAGTACATGCTTGCATAGGAAATAAGTGAGATGCCCATGTATCACTGCTGGGTGACAGTGCCTCACAGCACTGCCTGCAGGCCCTTAGATCTTTATTAAAACAGCTTTTGAGAGTTTTAATTTGGCATTCTGTTTTATTCATAGAACATAACCATGACCCAACTGTAGCAAGTCTATAATAAGTACAGTATGTGAATATGTGAATACCAGGTCAACCATGAAATTGTGCTGTAGACTATGTGGTGTTTGGATCGTGATTTAGAAAAAAAAAAACGAGATGATTACAGTACAGACTTTTAATGATCTGGCATATAAAACTTCATCTACCAGTAATTCAGTATGAGAAGCACTGATTTTATGTCCTGTGTAGAATGTTTTCAATCCTTCTAGGAAAAGCTGAGTGACAGCTTTGTGCTCCTGTCTATTGTCAGACATCGAACATCCCTCAGCTTAAACAGATCAGCTGAGGTGATACTTGTTCTTCGTGAGCTACAGCATTAAGGGGCAGATCTCTTTGGCCCATGGAGATCAGGGAAAATTAGGGAGATCAGAGAAAATAGGCAACCTATGGCCATCCCTCCATCCACAGTGCAAGGGTGAAGTGGATAATTGATAGTTTGATAGATGCCCTGAACTTGTTCCTGCTCATCCCTTTTAAGCATGTCACCAGAAAGGATGTAATCAAATTGAAACATGCACATACAGATGCGAACACTCTACAAAATATCCTCTGTGAGTTCAGTGAAACAAAACTAAAGGAGGTCACAGCCTGCAACATCTCCCCCATCAAATCATTATTACCCTTTGCTCCTGGGAAGAAGGGAACTAAAGTCAGTCCTCAGCTATTTAAAGCATAGTATAACACTGGTTATCAGGTCAGTGCATTACCATCCACCACCTGCAGGGGCAGTGTGGGGATGCATAGTGACATGGGGATGACCTGAAGGAGGATTTTTAGGTCTTTTGTCAGAACCCACATCTGCATCTATAATTTCTAATAAGACTTGATGCACAGTAGTGGGACCTCAGTGCATTTAATCTTCACATAACAGGTAATAATAGTAATTAATATTTTATTGCACTTGCGGAAATTGATGCAACAATATGTCAATATTTAATAATAATATTAATAATGACATGCCAGGCGACTAGAGTGAAGAAGAACAATAACAAACGTGGCATAGAAGGTTAATAAATCATATTGTGCATCTATGAATTTTGCTCTTAAAATAAAATAAATAACCATTTTCTTTAGCAGCAGCATCCTCACACCACTTGCTTCACTGTGTGCATGCCTCACCATGCCTCATTCAATCGATAACAATTAACTCAAATGTAACAGAATGAGAGGAGAATTGCATTGCGAATGCAGATGCTGGCATCAGTGTGAGAAGAGAAGAGGAGAGGAGAGAAGAGGAGAGAAGACAAGATTTTCCCCAGTGATTCCCTCTGTCAGTGGAAGCATCGGCCGCTGACGTACATAAATGTGTGCTCCCCCTCTTCTCAGTTCCACTCCTCCTGCTGTTATGTAATGAGTGTGTGTGTGTTACGAAAGCTTACAACAGAAAACACGAGCCCACTGATCAGCAAGCTCAAGGCACACATACATACACAAACACACAAGAGCTCTGGGAATTGTTTTTTACCTTGGTATATGAGTGTGTGTAAATGCAAATGATGTCACTGTGGTGCACAAAAGTGTCTGTGTGTTTGCTCATGCATATGAGATGTGCATGTTTGTGACTTTGTACTATATATTAATTGAATGTAAATCTGAGCATGATTCAGAGGCAGTAACCGCATGAAGAGTTTCAAAATTAATAATTTATTCTGTTTATGGGTACGTGTAAATTAAACTAAAGGAGAAACTCAATAATAATGGGAGCTATGGAGGACTGTCTATGGGAGGGGTGAAAAGAAAATCTATTGCACATATAGGGCAGCAGCATATATGAAAATAAAACAAGACTGAACAGAATTAGCTAAGATGAAGAAAAAGAAAAATTATTTCTCCATAAACACACGTATAAACAGAAAATGGATTTGGCTTAAGGCGTATCCTTTCCCCTCAGGCAGGAAGACTAGAGTGGAAAGTGTTGTAAAACGAGATGAGCTAATCTGGGTCATCTGTAAACCTCAAAATTAAGACGCATAACACCACACAAAACATCTCTATCTGATAAAATTAGGGATTGTGCAATTGTATAAAATCAAGTATAAATAGTAAAGAATAATTATATTTTAGGGTCTTATTTGTGTAGTTTTGGCCAATTGTTCTCATCAGTAATGAAAATGTATGTTAATGTAATGTGTGCATGCACATCTACAGGAAACAATGCATGCAAGTATTGGACTAAATTTAAAAGACGAGCTGGTGTACGTGCACGTCGATGCATGCTCTTTTGTTAAGTATAGAGTGTGGCCACGGTGACTTGTAATGAACAGATGTTGTATGAGTTGCTTGTTCCAGTGATTGATAAATGTTGTCACCAGCGAGCAGCTGTTACACTGAGATGTCAAGAATATAATCACTCAAAAACCTGAAGTATACCCACTTTTTGTTATATTAAAAAAAAAAAAAAAAAAGCACAGTCCTGTTCTGGCATGATCCTTTAAACAAAAGCCAAAGCAGCAGAGATGCTATAAAAGAATCGTGAGCTCTAGTTACTTTCCGTGAGGAACTAAGCAAGATTTCTAATAAGAGCTTACATTACACAATGTCAAACTAATTTAATCCTTATCATGTGTTGCTGGTCCGTGTAGACTGAGTTGAAAGTGTGTTCACCAGTGTGAAAGAGGATGGCTATTCTATGCTGGCAAATAATGAATTACCAGTAGGTCATGACTGCGTGAGAAACGAATGAGAGGCTGCGCTTTCACACACCAACTAAAGCAAGCCTGCACACGTGTGAGCTGAGTTCCTGTTGTGCGATAGTAAACTGGCAGGAGTGCCCAGTTATGTAATGAATCTTCTTCTTGCTCTCTCTCCTTCTCTCTCTAACACACACACACACACACACACTACCAGAAAGGTTGTACCATACTAGAGGTATGTGTGTGCAAATTTTTATCTGCGGACAAGGAAGGTCTCAGCCAAAATGGCATTTCTTAGTTCTTCCACCTTTGGTACCTTCCTCCATAACACACGTCCTAAAACATATAGCTTTCTCCTTTCTTCTATTCATATTTAAAATCTTACTGGTTTAATGTGTGTTTCTGACCCAGCTCACGACCTGGCCCTTTTTCCTTCACACTTTACAAAACCACAGCCCTCTTTTGAAAAACACCAGGACACAGCCTGTCCTCAGGTAGCAGCTCAGGTTTGCTGCTCTGTAGCTGATGATTCTGTCTGACCTCACTCAAGAGAAAGGGAAGTGAAAAAATAACTTATACTAAGGGCCACATTATGCACTACAGTTATATTAGTGTCTTATTCAGTCCTCCCTCTGCTTTAATAGCTTCGTATCTAGCCCCCAGCCTGACCTAACTATCCGCTGGCCCCACCCACAGCCCAACGCATGCCAGCGGTCCCCGCAGTATGTCCTCAGCACAGCCTGTGCCATCACGCTCAAGGATACGCTATTGACAGCTACGGGTCACTGCAATCCAGACACAGGGTGGTACATGAATGAATGATGCAGCACTCGCCTTCAGTCTTACAGCTCCCTCACTAACAGACGAGGACACACTACCTGGCTTGCCACGGGCAATACACGCACAATGATGGTGGGTTGCAGTGTGTACTGAAGATGCAATTAAAGCAAATTCAGAGTGCAAAAAAAAACAAGATAGACTTGGTGATAGAAGTCTCTGCTTAGAGAAGCTTTTAAACAAGATATGAAGTGAGGCATAAACCCCAATTACAAGCACCATTATCCTGTATGTAACATAATTATAAGCTTCTTTAATAGTGGTCTAGCAATAGAAGTCTAACATTTTAACGAGATTATTCACATGTCTAATAAGATTGCAGGTAAACAGAAACAGAAAATTATTTCCCATGTGGTGAGGAAGGTTCTTAGTGATGTATCACACTAACTTTATGGTGATTATGAGAAGTTACCACCACACATCTTTTCTCCCCTCCATATAGCTTTGTTAAACATATCCTGGGTCAAATTGAACATGGCTGTGTCACAAAAGTTGGTGAACGCTACTGACGCATTCTGCACTTGTGGCTTCCGTTACCAACTTGTAGACTCAGAGCCCAAGCCAAAATTTAAACAAAGAAAAGCTCCCTCCAAAGCTGGAGAAGAGCTTCTACAACACAATGAGTACCAAATCCTGTGACAAGTAAACTAACTGGTGTATAAAACTGTTGGAGTGTCCCTTTAGGTAAACATATCAAACATTTGCTGGTTCCAGCTTCTCAGATGGCAGGATTTCCTAATTGTCCTTTTTATATCATTGCAAATTAAAAACTTTTTTCTTTTGGACTGCTGATTGGCATCTTTGTCTAAATATAAAAAAAACAAACAAAAAGACACTATTAATCACCAACCAATAAAAGATTAGCAGATTATCCTGCTGTACTATATTTAAGATTTCACCAAATCATGTAACAGGTTTCTCAAACACATATTATCTCATACTTCGGGACACTGGCTGCTCATCAGCAGTGTCACTGTGTCACTTCAGCCTCCGCATTCTGTCACTCAGCAATTGCTAATGGCCTATACAACAGCAACCTGTCTCTGCAGCACTCTATACAGCCTTGATAAAGTGAAGCACCTTACACTCTGTATGGGGGGGTTACTGTGAGCAAGATAGAGCGGGTAGTGAGGTATTGTCATCTTAAGCTCCAATACATTAACCCTCTCCTACAAAGATGTTTAGGCTTACCCACCTAGCATTCAACAAGCCCTCTGGGACATGCATCAGGGGGAGGGTGACACATGAGAGCCACATGCATGAACACAGACACGTTTGTGAATCTGCATTTATTTGTATGTTAGTGATAAATAAGCTTGCAGGGACTCCTGCCTGTCACTCTCAGTTTCCTTCTTCATTTTCACCACTGCATTAATTATGCGAGTCACTGATAGATGCTTTCCACAGTGTCTTAGCAGAATCATAAATCCTGTATCAGTAAATCAGACAGATGACTGAAATCAGTCCCTTTACATGGGGAGAAAAGAGCAGCACACAAAGGACAATGAACATTAACAAATGAGTGTAATACGTTGCATGATTACAGGTTGATAGAGTCCTAATATTCACACCTGACAAAAAGTAAATATTGTGATGTGAATTTCTCATTTCTATATTGTAGTGCAGCAGTACCAATCTCACTTAATTTCAGGATGTCACTAAGTGAACAGTTGGATCATAATTTTCACATATTCAGGTTTCAATGGAGACTTTTTAACAACGCCACAACTTCAACCTGTCCATTCTAATATCCATTAGAAGGAGAACTTCAGAACTTCAACACTGAACACGCTAATCAACTAGACTGTTTCCCAGCAATGCGAAAGATGTAAAATCTGAGGTATCTGCCAATTTTAGCATAGGCATAAATAATCTACTCATAAACTGTGCAAAGCATGCATTACACAGCTCTAAAGATTATTCTCTAATTTTGCAACATTAAAAAGCCTGACAAATTCACATGCCACTTTTAAAGCAATTCATTTTGTGTCACAAAGGAAGATTTCAGGCATAATAACTTAACTGCATCAACGTCATTCTTCGCATGCTAACCCACAGCCTACCTTGGTAAATATACAGTTCTGTGTTATGAAAGTGTTCAAAATTATCTGTGTTAAAAATATGACATAGCAACTTTTGCTTTTCTCTGCAAACAGATGTGATTTCATTTAGTCTGTGTGCACTGACCACATGCTACCAATCAATGAGAAGACAGATTCCTAAATAGAAAAAAAAAAAAATGTAAGTAAGTGGCTGCACCATTTTTTAGAATAGCAGTAGAGTGAGCAGGAGACTTGATGAATACCTGTAGTGTAGTATCATGAGGAGTGTGTGTTTAATTGGTGGGATGAATATTGTTCTGGGCGGACTGAAAACTGCAGCCCGCTCAAGACTCCTGTCTGAACTTGTTTTGCTCACAAACAAGGATATGAAACAGAGATTATTGGTGCCACTTGAAATCACAAATACACCAAACTGCTAAAGAAAAATGCAATGAGTTTAATCAGTTACCACAAATAAAAAGCAGCTTAATGCCTATAAAAAGCAGAAGTAACAACTCTGTAACAATGTGTTGCAGTTTTCCAAGAAGTCTCATTGTAATCTATTATAGTGACTTTCAGTAGTATGAGGAGATGGGAAATATTAGCTGGTAATCCATGACGAATGAGGTGTTCCAAGTTTTCCCTCAGGGTGGACCACAGGCACACGGATAAACACATCAATTGTTAGCGTTTGCACTTAAACCTCTAACGTCACTACTTATCACACCCTGAGAAGGACTCTCGTAGTGCTGCCCAGTGAACCGGTATGTTGTTGCAGGTGCCCAAGCTGTTCTGGGAGACTTTATATTAAAGGCTGTCATGTATTCCTTTGATAGTGAAAAAGAAGCAGACTAATAAGAAGGTGCATACAAAGGGGGTAGGAAAAGCAATAATAAAAAGATAAACAATGACTGTTATTATCCCTGGTCCAGCTACCCTGCTATTCCACAAGTATTAAAATGCATCTGATTGGCAGAAGTTGCCTTTTGGATAACCGAGAAGGAAGTTGTCCATGAAGACAGCAACTACAGAGTCTGTTGTTCTTTAATCCCACAGTAGGACAGGCCACAACGTAATCAGACCCCAGATCTGTGGCTAAAGCTACAATCAGTCCAGTTTAGAGCAAACAGAACAAAGAGAGAGACAGAGAGGAAGGCTTTCACACAGCGAAGAGGGGAGAGCGAGTGCAAGAATTAAAGGGCAGCTCACTCCTGATGATGCACAGAGAGAGGACGAGTGAATGAATGAGATTTTGATGTTGTTGCACATTCCCTGAGCCCCACGTGCTCACTTTTCTTTTTATTTTTCTTCTCCTTCTTCCGACTCCCTCTTTTCCTCTCCTTTTGTTTTGTTTAAAATTTAACAAGGTCTGGAACAGTGGAGGGCTGAAGTGGGCATCCGGGGTGTTTTGGCTCAGCTTCATGTCACATGCAGGCGCCATGTGAACACAGTGGCACTGGGGGAGAGGGAGGTGGGTGATGGGGTGCTGTGGCAGGAGGGCAGCGAGAGTGAGAGAGTGAGAGAGAGAGAGAGGGAGAGGGAGAAAAAATAACTAAGGATGGGAACTCTTTATCAAGAGGAACCGAGAAGCAGTTCGAGTTAGAAGAATATGATATTTTTGAGAGTGCCACCACAAATCAAATATGAACAACACTGGCCAGCACAAAATAAAGAATAGCAAAATAAAACTGAATAAAAGTGCAATGGATTTGGGATTGGGTAAGTGAGAAGTAACTTCCAGGGCTGGAAACAGGGCTTTCTTTAAGTTTCACAGATCCCAGACATACTACTTAGTTTACACATATATGTGTAATTGAATTCAATCCAATATTAATAGTCCCATAATGAAGCATATAAGTTAAGATCTCTTTACTTTGTCTGTAATAATCAATTTACCTACAACTTTCACAAAAGGGTCTTCTTAATCTTCATTGTGTGTGTATATGTATATGTGTGTGTGTGTGTGTGTTTGTATATATATATTCAAACTCCTATTAGCTCTGCTTTTCATTTCCACAAACTCATTAGGGACGTATTTGGCCCTGTTCACTAGTGACAAAAACTATTAGAGCAATAAGTGTGAAACAAAACAGAAAAACAGAAAACCAAAACAGTGAGCTAAAAGGCACAAAAACATTTAATAAGGACCTTCTCAGTGGGTTCATTAGTACATAGAGTGGATTACGTCAAGTAGTGATACATCCAATGTGTTAACTGTTTTTTAAATATACTCTTATGGTAATATTTGCATACTAAGTATAGGGTTTATATTTGTAACCTAGTAGTTTTAAATTGTATTCAGGGGTTTTAGTATTCCTTCCAGCACACGCTCCAGCCACTCAAAATTAGATTCACAAAAATGAAATATATAGTATGTCTACTGCACTGCATCAGACAGATGATGTCTCTGGTAACTCATTTAAACATAGTTCTACAGGGTAAATAAAGATTTGACATTGCAGCATGTACAGTACCTCTAGGATCAAAGTATTATGCCTGTACGTTAACTGCTGTGTTGTGCTTTATGTGCTGTATGGGCTGTGGCAGCATCCTCTTTCCATTTGCTTTCAAAGCCTTCCTCTCAAAAGTAACACTTGCCAATGAGGAAGTATCCTTGTTGTGCTTCAGCAGTTTTCGAGAGAGATGAACTTTAAACTAGGTCATTTCATATCAACAACTCTGTTCCTTTTTATTAGAGCAGAGTCCGAAGAAACAAGCTCAGCTCCACCCAAACACAACTTATCTAGCTGTGTCCAGATGACACAAACAAAGATTCTGGGACAGTGTGATACAGCTCTGAATTCCATTCACACAATACTGTTTGCAAAACACTCCATCTCCTCAGGTTTTTATTTCTGTGTGGCAGGAAAGTGTCTCTGTGAAAACAATATCACCAATAACCAGCTGTCCAACACCTAACTGATCATATCCACATGCAATTGGTCATTGCGTTTTAAAGTAAATAAAAATCTTAGAAATTGGAATTTTGTGTGTGTAGTAGCCTCTCTGGAGACTAGGGCTTTGTAAAACAAATCAGTGTAAGCACCACTGGAGCGATGGTATTTAAAAACCTCCTATCCAGGAACTGACATAGTTTTGTCCTGTATACTAGCAGGCATGCAGGCTGTGTGTTCCCTAATCACTATTTCTGGGCCTCTTTAATGCTAAGGGTTGCAGATGTTGTCTGGTATTAGGCTGTGCTGCTGCTGATCAAAGCTGGGGAGAGTGAGCCCCTGCTGGCCTGCCTCTAATCCCCCTGCCTCATGCATGCGGTCAGTACAGGGGCTGGCGCTCAGCTCCGGGGACAGTCAACCTACTCCATGACCCCACTGAAGGGGGAACCTTTTGCCCCGTCTTTGCTCACATCTACTCCAAACCTCCGAGATTTCTGAGGATCATTCGGCAAGGGCAGTTTGACAGACAGCTGAGAGGCCAAGCTGCTCCTAAAACCTGCTACCCAACCCCCTTTCCCAATTCCCTATCTCAGAAAGTGCCAGCAGGCAGACAGGAGTGACATAGCAGCATGACATTGTTCAGCCTAGATTTAGCTGCTTACCACAAAGCAATGAGAATTTCAACTGCATATACCCCTTCTGCTTTTTTACTTATTTCCACAGGGGGCACAAACTAAAAGCAACTGTATACCAAAGCAAGCATACACACCCAAAGAGAGACAAAGCAGTGAGGAAAGTGTGTGCTCCACCTGCAGAAATAATGGCCCATTCTATTTTTGCCTTTTATTAATATTTTTAAAAGGACAATTACGAGGGTGTCCGGTCCATCTTGCAATGGGGAGAAAAAAAAGCTAGGCAGAGATAAAAAGATATGGGAAGCTAAATGGAAACTGTCAGATGGTGTGAGGGAGGAGGAGATGAGAGGAAGGATAGTGAGAGGAGAAGGAGGGGGATAGATCATGAGAGAAATTGAGAGACGGAGGAAGATTCAGCGTGAGAGGAGAGATGGAGGTGGGAGGATGTCAGCCAAGAAGGCAATCTATATTAGACAGAAAGCAGTTCCCCTGGCTTTAACTTCTACAAACTGACACCACCATCCTCTCAATGTTCGCCTCAGTAAACAGACACACACATGCAAATCTTTAGATGGCTCAGTACTGATGCTGTGTGACCATGTTTCATTTAAGACTGCTCCTCCACGTGTGGCTCGCACGTGAAATACACCAATCAATTCTTTGATCACTTGCTTTTATCTTGGGTGCACACATAAACGAGTGAACGCAAGAACATTAGCGCACACGACACATGTGCGGACTGGAGCTCTGGAACGTGTGAAATCTGATTACACAATTACATAATGACTCAGCAGTGGGCCCTTTAAAAAAGTCCATTAGCTGTCAGGCGAAGACATAGATGTGAGAAAGGATGAGGAAGCCTAGTGCCTAAATTCTGCAGAGATCTCCCAGGAGTGTTTGCATGCATGGGAATACTATAGTTTCAGCAAACATAGGGAATGTTTTATAGATTTATTTGAACCTGACACTTCCAATTGCAATTCAAAGTGCAATTCATAAATCCCTAGTGACCAGTAAAACATTATTTTTAACAACAAAATTCATTCAAACTAAACCACTTATTGTTATCACGATAGCCAGTGACCGTTCATAAAAACAGAAAGATGACAAAAACTGTGCAGACTGTTGTCCTTCTGCCTTTGAAAATGTTTTCATAGAGATGCAAGTGTGAGTGTAGGAGCAAGCTGGCGTGCTGACTGTACGATGAGAGCGACGTGGCACCGACAAGACAGAGTGAGCGGTTCTCGGCTTAATAGCTGCCACAGAGCGTACTGGAGAAATCTAGGAGCTTCATTAAGCCTCTGTGGAGTTCTTGAAGTTATCATGTCACCAGCCACTGCCTCCTCAGAGAAGGCCGGAGTTAAGAGCACAAAGAAGCAGCCTTGAATTGGGAATTCTCAGCTTTTAGAGTAATTGACCTAACACTATCTTCTTAAAATGTTAACATCCTGTGTCTACATGAAATAAAAATGCATCGGTAGGAGTCAAGTGAATACGCTGCTTCCAATAATGAAACCTTTCATCATATAAAGGTTTTAAAAAAAAGCTTCAAGTTGATCAGTTTAATAATTTTAGGATTTTACTTGGCATTTTGTTAAAAAATATTTAACTGTGTACAAGTTACAAAATACACTACACACACTAAAAATGAAAGTAAGTATGGGCACATGGTTTGGATTCTTAGAAAGATGACGATCTGTCATTTACAAATTCTCTGGAGTTAAACCAGGTGATGACAACAACGCAGAATGTTGGTTTGCAAGGGGAGCCTGTTTCTCAAAGCAATAAAAACTTAAATCATTGCTTGAATTTTATAAATAAGCATCTCAATAACAGTGAGACAACAAGCATTGAATCAAGATTTGTTGTGACAATCATTGCAATGAAACTTTATATTAAAATGTGCGATACAAAAGATTCAATGTGTTATTTTGGGAATTCCCAGTAGTACCCCTATTCACAGCATTTGATGAAATTAAAATAGCGGTTTTGTTTGCCACAAATGTGAACAGCTATAAAAATTTGTGAGCAGCTACATCTTATGATTTTGTTGTGTAAAAACAGAGTCATTATCTGAAACATTTCATTACATATTGTATCTCTGTTTTTATTAGTTCTGCATGAACGGTTCTTTCTGCCAAGTTCACCTTGTTGGCAGAGACTGAGAACAACAAGGGAATTAGCTGAAAATTGGGTGCAGCATACTGAAGCTGTTATCGACCATGACTTTGTTTCACAGAAGCTTGAGCTATAAACCTGCACAGAGCTCAAAAGAATTAATACCTCGATAGTTTCGAGGCCAGGGTACGCCACTGGTCATTAACTGTGCTCATAAAGCAGGTCAAATCTTAACACCACTTTAGATTTACAAGGAACAGCTTTTAAAAAGCAAACATTTCAACTTTAACAGGCTGAGCAGAGAGCTCACAAAAAGCAGTGGGTATGCCGGATGAGCGTGAGTACCCTGAGTAGGCTAATGAATCTAAATAATTTAGTGTTCTGCTTTGGTTTGGTTAAGAACTCTGGGTCCTCAGAAACCCTGTGCCAGACTGTGTTAGGGTTTACTATGCCAGTCCCTTTCCTTGCAAGTCCACAAACACACACACACAAACACACTACTACCTCTGGATAAAGGACCAGCACAATCCAAGCAGGGGGCACATTTATTACTTGCTGGGCTAAGGATCTTCTGTCCTTGAAGCACTATCGCGGTGAACCACACTCACCTGTAGTCTTCTGTATATTATACATGTGTGACTGCAGTTAGAAAAACCAAACTCTCATGGGGAAGTGTAGCTATATTTAGACATATGGCACTTTGGGCTTGTCATAAACATAATGTGATGGTATTGATTATTTTAGTCTATGTTATTTTCCTCTTTTTGCTTGCACTCAAACCCCAATGAAGTTGGTTAAGCATTACAAGAGGCTCCTGTGTGGGCAGCTCTGAAAGGATCACTCGTCAGCCTGCCAAAGAGGACAGCGGCTCTTTGATCTAGGTGGCCTTCTGTATGCATGTGTGTGTGTGTGTGTGTGTGTGTGTTTGCATGTCTAGCAGAAGAAAGTGACTTCTCTCATCTAGCCACTGTGGAGTCTGTACACTCCAAGCATGACCTGACCCCTTTAAAGTCAAACTAGCCTCTGCACTGTCCAAAGGATCTGGCAAAGTTTACCATGGCAACTCCTCCACTTAATGGCCTCTTCCCTTAATTTCCCTGTTTCTCTAATCATGCTGAGTGCCTCGTTTGTTGCTCTTATTAAAGATAGAGTTTATTAGCTGTTCATACGCATAATATCTAGGTTACCATTGAAACTGCACAGCACTCTTATTGAGCATGTAAGCTATAAAAGAGAGTTTAGATACTGGACCTCTCGTATCAAAGGCCACTCTGCATGCATAGGCATGCAAACAAAAAGGCCTTCACTGTGAATGAGGTCTACAGTTGTGGCAGCTGTGCCTGAGAGTCAGCCAGCAAGTCAGCTGAGGCTGGTTCCATCTCCACTATCTGAGCAGGACAACCATTCAGAGTCAGCTCAACATGTGTCAGCACAGTATTTTCCTGTATACCCCACCCCCCCAATGCACTCACTTCATCCTCAGCAGCAGACATGCTTGACATTTTAGAGGAGCCTGCGTACATTCCTAACATGCTTCCATTGAGTAAGGAAGTGGAAGAAAAGAATGCCAGACATGTCACAAAGCCATCAGCTCAGCTTTATCTTCACAGTCCATGCTTCTGCGTGTATTTATGAAAGTACTTTTCAGTGTCCTTCTGCATGTGACTGAATGAAAATTAGGGCTTTTGTGTTGACTGCAGCCTGAGCTCTGAGTGGTATTATTGGCTGGGAGGCTGGAGAGAGAGAGCTCAGGTGACCAGAGTTAAGCTGTCTCACATGTGATGTGGAAGCGTCAACAGAGGGGCATCAGGACGTCTTTTCCCCACTTTTAGTTTCTGCTGGTTGGGCTAAGTTGCCTGCACAAAGGTTGAGTAGGAATCGTTTATTTTCTTCGCTTAATCTGCATCCATCCACACAATGTGCATGCTCGTACAACCTGCCATATGATGCTATCGAAATCACATTATTCTAACAGAACCTTGAGCAAGCTGCTATTTCAAGAGCACAATAGGTCATGAAGGACATGCAACTGTAAACGTGAGCACATGTGGTCATTTTCAGCTTTGTATTGAGCGACCTCCAGTTCAACAGCCTCTCGGAACAGGAAGCTAGAGTCAGGGTTAGCCTCTTTTTTTTGCAGACCTAACAAACAGATTCTCCTCAACTGTCATTACCAGACACTAAGTTTCACCCCCCCCCCCCTTCAATTCTCTCAGCACGTACACCAATAGCATCAGTGGTGGAGGCAGTGGCATGGTGAAGAAAAGGGCTTCCTGAGCTTTGGAGGAGCATGTTAACCCAGCTTGGCAGGCAGTTAGTTAGTGTGACAGTGGCTGCAATGGATGCCAATAGGACAGGCACTGTGCCGCATCTCAATGACTAGAATTCAGTGATTCCACAGAGAGGGTTTATGGTCCTCCCAGCCATACTGCTCCCACCCCTATGCTCCATCCAACCACAAAGGCATTCAGCCTTTTCATTTGGATGATAATGGGGCAAAAGCCGGAAAGGGCCCCATGTCTGAGCACCATAAGTTGCAGTGATGGTTTTGTGGCGATGTCATGCGTGTCCATGGGAGCACATTGTGCTGCTGGAGTCCAACAAAGACAGTCAACGACAGAGGAAACAAACAAAAAAGATAAACAGACCCAAAATTGTAAAAGAAGTTCATTGGGCAAGGTAAATCCGGCAAACTAGTAGCCTTTAGAGTGTGACCACACTCTGACTCATTAACGCTGGTTGGAACTGAGCATAGTAAACCCTCACCAGGATGTACATACTCTAAATTGCTGCTGCAGTTATCAGTAAAGCACCTTGCACAACAGTGTTCACAAACATGTCAGGTGTGACAATAATATCAGGAACATGTGATCTGTTTTCCCCCAATCTTACAGGAATTCAAACACTGAGAGCTTGTTCAGTGTTCAAACTAAGGAAATGCACTACCCTCCTACAAAAATAACCTTTTAGGGGAAAAGTAAAAGAAACAGTTCCTCTGTTAATACAATGACATAACATACACCTGCATGAATGCACCCATCTCATTCTGTGATACAGGTTGATAAACTGTTCCAAACACCACAGCACTAAGCATCTGTAGCCCAAACTGTGAACAGAAGATGGCCTCAACAAATCCTAAGTCTGATCATGGCAGAATGCGATTATATCTGAATGCATCATCTCACTTACCTGCATAGAAACGCAACAAGGAGCCGATTTCTGTGTTAAGCCCTTCCTCTTGAACTCTCCACGGGTCCCTAAATCCAAGCTTAAAGAGAAAGTCGTTCTGGATCTGCAGAGGCCTCTCCTCCGGGCTCAGCCTCCTGACAGCTTCACCATGCAGCTGAACATACAGCATGGGGCTGGTATCACAGGAATCTCCATTGTGGTCAGCTGTCAGCCCTGATTTTACAGCACCTTGGCCACAGTCTGGATCTTGGAGGTCAGGTGTATTACTTGTAGAACAGGATCTTGACAATGAGCCTGCACTACTGCTGGGTGGCAGGCTGCCCAGACTGTGTGGGTTTTGTCTGCTATCTGGCTCTATATTGTTTGTCATGTCATTTAAATGCCCCATATTGCACTGCTTGTAGTTGGCAGTGACAGCAGTGATGCCATTGGTGTGATGCTGGGAGATGGCGTCTATGCTTGAGCTGGATACAGGACAGTCGAGCTCAAGTTCATCCGAAGAGCTGCCATACATGTCGTGGCCCTCTGTGGCACTATCAAAAGAAGGGCTGAGGATGGATGCCTCTGTGCCCAGAATCATGTCATCACTGAGGGAGTCTCTGTGCTCGCTGAGCCGAGCCCCAGAGCTCAGATCATCAAATGCACTGCTCTCCACATCTGAGCCAGAATTTAATCCGTAGCTGTCCAGACCATTCCTGTGCTCCGAGTCATCATCGTTGGGGGTATCCATGTTTGAGTTAGAATTTAAATCAGACAGTGAGCAGGTTATGTTATCTTGTGATTCTGATTCTGGAGTGAAAAGTTTTCCATCAATGTCCTGTTGCTTTTGCCTCTCATCTGCATTCTCCATGAGCAGCAGTCTCAGTCTGTCACTTGGATGGTCCCTTAAGTCTGTGCTTTCCAGGGCAGTAAGGTGGTTGCATTTTATACTTGATTCTTCGTTAATCTTGCATACATTGACATTAAATGCATACTTCACATTGCAGTTGCCGTTTTGGTCAGTCTTCGGGCTTTCTTTACAAAAAATGCGCATAACGGAGCTCGACTTGCTGCAGAGTTTACTCAGACGGAGCGCCACCTCGCCGGCTGTGGTGTCCATAGTGCAAAGGACCGGTCTGGGATATGAGGGCGTCAGTCTTTCGTGGACATGTATACAGCCCCGGTGGAGATCTGCTCTCACCCACTCGCGATCTGCAGACTGCAGCTGCATGTTCTGCCGGTGCTTCAGCAGGGTCTTCCGATCCAGACTCCGAGTGTGCAAAGACGCAGAGGACAGGGCCGAGTTCATCTTGGCGCCGCAGGCGGCGGTGACAGCTGAGGTGGTGCTGGCTGCAGCTGCCGCCGAGAGGTTCCTCTTCAAGCGCCTCCGTCTCAACAGGAGAGAGCTGGAGTTGCTGGACGAGCCCCGGCCATTAGACGCCACAGTTCGGTTTGACGCACTAGATCCCGCCGTAGAGGCGGAATGAGAAAGGCTATTCCCGTTCTTTGCCTCTACGCGGGAGGCTGCCAAATGTCCACCGCCATCATCCGCTGGAGTCCCCCGGGCGACAGGCAGTCCACCGGGCTTCTTCATCAACTTGGTCGCGCCTCCATCCGACGCGCCGTCCTCAGCGACAGCCTGCACACTTTCCATCTCTGCCAATGAAAAGTCCCCCGCTCTTAATAAAAAACGCTGCGCACTTGGTTACACCTACAACCCCTACATTTAAAAGCCCGAATACGTGTCCACGGTGGTAAATGTCCGCCAACTGGGCGGTGTTGCCGACTTATTCCACTAGTAGTCATTCACTTCGTGTCTCCTCCGCTGCTCCAAGATAACATTTTACCGATTCAATTCGCTGGGAAGAGGCTGGGAGCGTGCGGACCGAGCAGGGCGGAGACGTGACTGCGCGTCCCATTTGGACCAAAACACGACGCTCGAATATGAAATGAACGTCGGCCGACCTCCTACGCAAATGCCTCCTGATATATATTCATGAGGACGACTCAAGATGGGGTCGCCAACAACAACGCAGTGCACTGTGGGAAGTGGATTGCATAGGTTGGCGCACGACCGGACGCCGGCGCTGGGGAGAAATACATTTCCCGTGAGGCCGCTCTTCAGTTTGAGTCAGGTGAGGCGGCGAACAGACGAGAGGCGTAAACATAGCTCGTATAAAATGTTTGGAGTCCAACTGTAGCGCTGTTTACCCGCTGTCTGCTCCAGCGTTGTGCGTAATGGGTCTGTCGGTGCCCGATAAAACTGCACACACTAAAACTTAGCAGCCATTCCCACCTCTTGATCGTTGGGATTTGACATTGATTCCTCACATTCCGCCGCATGGCATCATTCAGCCCCCCCCCCTGCACGTGTAATAATTTTATTGCACTGGTGACGAGGCGAATAAGTTCAGCACCATCTCATCAGGACGCCATTTCACAAGGCCACACAGCCACACTCGGCCTCTATTCTGGTGCATTTCTCGCCATCTAGTGGATCAAACCTCAACACTTGAATGCAACTTCTTTTTTTTTTTTTTCCTGTTGAGGACAGAGCGACCCTGAATGAAAGGACAGTGAATTCATAGGGTGTGTGTTTTTATTCAGGTCACCCTTATTCTAAATGTGGTGAGGACAACTTGGGTTATGTAGTTAGTACAGTCTCACTGTCAGATGCATCATAGGAATCCATATAATTGCGTTATATCTGGTATTCAGTCTCTACCTGTTCATTAGATATCTTCTATTACAAAAAGTAGACTTCTGAGTGTAAAGCTGTTTAAAACCTTTAGTGTTATGTGTCATTTTAGAATAAAAACAACTAATGTGGGAAGATATCTAAACTAATTTTTACATAACTCTGCTCCATGGGCTGTGTTTAATCACAAAAGATCTATTTCTAGTGTCATATTTATGGTTGTAGTCATGTTTTTAGTATCTATAAGACTATGATGTAAATGTAAAGGGAGAAAGACTTTTAATGTGTTACATTTTTTAAGTCGGTGCCTGGTCTTTGTCAGTATTCAGTGTGACAAGTGGAGGTTCGCAACCTCTTTACAGAATGTGTGCCAAGCAAGTAGTCGCAAGGAATTCCCTTGTGGTCCAATTGTGCATGTATTTTGCCTTGCTTGCCATCTTAATACATGCCATAGTATACTGCAGAAGTAGTTGGAGTGGGTAGTGTGTGTACAGTGACTCATGAGGACTATTCATGCAAGTCATCATTAAAATTACTTTTAAAAAAAGCCTGGAAGCAGTAGAACCTGTTGCTGAATCAATAACTCTCTTTTAAAGTAACAGGCTTCATAGTCGGATACACAAATAAATGACTTTGGTTAAATGAGAATGAAACGATGACTTGTGAAAGTATGTTATACCTTGAGCAACACACACACACAAAATCTTAATAAAGCAAAAGAAATCGGCATTCAGAAATGGAATTTAATTGGCATGATGTATCCTTTACATGGTAGTCTGTATTTCAAAAAGAGAAAGAAAAAAAAATTCAAATTTGTTCAGTTGCTTCACCACATGTAAAAGGAAATTATAGGATTATTGCTGAATTCATGTTCCTTGATTCCAGCAAAATCAAAATCATGCTAGTGGCTCAGGTTGTTTCCAAGAGTTGAAAATGAGATCTGGAGTACATTTGTATAAATTCATTCCTATTAGGATCTATTGTTTTGAACCTACAAATGGAAAAAAAAAAAAAAAGACATGATGCTGGAATCATACAGAAACTGGTTCTAAAACAAAATACCATACATTTCAAGTCTCTGAGATTAGATGACCCACCTAAATCCTGATTTTGACATGAGTTGTGTAATGATTCTAAAGAGAGCTGCTTTAAACTGTAACACATTGCCATTATTACTATTTCACATACAGTATAAACCATTAAGGGCAAAACTATTTTGCATTTGGGTCCCAGCTTTTATCGGGTCATGTGTCCATCAACAGTGGTGATCTTGAAAACAAGGGAGAGCACACTTTCCAAAATGCATCGTAGTTGGCAGCTAGTAACCGTTCATCTCTCCTACCTTTCTTCATCTGACAATCAAGATATTGCAACTTTAGAAGTAATGCAGTAAAAAATAATAAAAATATTCTGTATACATTAAGCTCATGAGCATTGAAATACTGGTGTAGGATCTGTGATCATGTAACAAGACCATTACAAGTGAAGAGACAAACTGGTCACAGATTAGAAATCCAACAATATTATACACACTTGGGCCCTGACCTTAAAACAGTGACCTTTGTAAAGCCTTGACAGTGCAAAGAATTTGAGCAATAAAAAAATTAAAAATCCTGACTCAATAAATCCATTAAGTCCAGTATTTCAGGTTGTTTTTTTGTTTTTTTTTTACGTTGATAATGCATCACTGTGTTCAATTTAATCACAAGTTCGAGAAGTGAATCAAATCTTGCCTGAATGTGTAAGTTAATATGTCAGAGAGGCAGATTTTTGAAGTGGCTCAGTCGAGAAAAAAATCCTCCTGAATAAAGCTTTCTTAAAATAAAGTACGGTATATAAAAAATTAAAACCCTGAAGTGAGGCATAGTGTTTAAGCACAGTAAAAAATGGCGGGGATACGTGTCACCTCACCTTTTCTCTACAAACAACAGATATTGCTTGCTCAAAAGCTTATATAATGACATGAGTATAAAAGTAAAGTGTATAATACAATGGACATTATGCGCAAAGATCATTAAACACACTATTGCGAACAAAAAAATGTAAGAGAGAATAATGTGGCGAGGCCTAGCTCTTGCTTTCTGTTTTAAAAATCATCACACCAAAGAGCCAGGGTATGTAAAGATGTGTAAGTGAAAAAACAATAAATAAAACTGACATTATAAAAGTTCATTTTGCACAAACTGGAACCAGAATTTTTCTGCCAGCTGCAAGTTTTACACTAATTTTTATAAGATCTGACAGGAATAAAACTTGGTCAAGCATGATTCTTCTTTAAATGTACGTTTCTCTCATCAGTATAAACAAAATGTACATTGGGAGAGAGTGCAGGCATTGCCCAGACTCCCAAATTCACAGTTAGCAATTAAATGTCAACATTGTCCATACAGTGAGAATTGCACATACAATAAAAGAGAAGGACTGATGTCTGGACTACATCGTAATGACTCAGAGGGGACTCCAGGGGGTGCTAAAGCCAAAGAAAATAAAATACTGCACATGATTTTAATGTTTGACCCTCTCTCTCCTTCCTGCGTGTCCTTCTAAGCCCTTTCCAAAGTCCTAGCAGGTGCAGTAAAGATGGGTTTCCTGTGGATTTAGTGAACTCAAGACCAATCAACACTGCATCCTGGCATAAGGGCTAGACGAGTCCAGACTGACAGCTTCAGAAAGAGGAGGGATAAAAACACGTCCACTGAGACAAGTCCACCGGTGTTATTGATGAACCAAGGAGCGATGGCCCCCAGAAGATGTGTCAGTCAATTGCAAATAGACATAAACTCTCCTGCTGTCCAATTCACCACCGACAATTCACCACCGAACTGAGCGCCTGCCTGAGAGCTCAGGAGAGAGGTTTAGGAGGCAGTCGAGCTAAATCCACAGAGGGGCGACGTGAACCAACTGGAGTCTTTATGTGCTACTACAGTGAATGGTGTAGAGGGGTTCTGCATCTTGTGGTGTAGTACCGACTCAGTTGTGTGGGTCTTGAAAAGGCATTTCAGAAGACATGGCCTTATTATAGAAACGGGCACCATTTTACTGTCCAGCACTTAAGGTTCTCAGTGGAGGAGAGCGCCGGTCCGGCACTGCTCGAGACAGTGATGGTCTACTATGGTCTGTGAAACCTTCAAATGCAAACATAAAAAAAACCACACACACACACACACGCACAAAAGAAAAACATTAGTTTCAAACATTTCATCCCATTTCATCACACCGGCTACAGCTCTCTGCGCGTTGTACCAACACCTAGAGCACATGAATAGCTACACCGGTATGAGGTTTATTTTTTTATTTGTTATTATTTGGCATGTATTAACATGCAGTTTAATAGAACATTACCTGGTTAAATGGCGACTTGACTCATGTACTTCCATCTCATTGCTCTTGAAATCATTGAGTTCCTTCCTTATAGCAGCCTGCAGTGGAAAAAAAAAAAAAACAAGCAAGGTTGAGAGAAGCTGTACAAGGCTTAGTACACAAACTGCAGCCTCTAAGCCCCGACTCTACCTCCTTTTAGCAAGCTTCATGCATCATTTACACTTATCTCAGGGCTATGAATGATTCTGCTGAATTATCTTCACGCATGACAAAAGCCTTCAATTTCCTCCTCTTGAGACATCTAAAAGCCTTAACAATAATATACAATCTTCTGCAGGGGCACTTGGTTAGTCAGCCGTCGTGTTTTTAACTTTAATGAAGTGTTGATGGAAAGGATTAACAAGGAGAAAAAAGAAAAAAAAGACACACTGAAATAACATCTAGACAGAGAGGTTTACTTACAGAATATCAAAGTTAGATATTTAGGTGTTACATTCTTTGGACGGAAAGAATAAAGTAATCGGTACATCTGATACTTCTCCAAAAAGCTTTCCGGGCACAAACCAATGCTATTTCCCATTTGTGAGGTTCTACACATTCTCATTTGGGACAATAAACAGTGAATCGTAGTATTTAAGTAGATCCACTGGAGCAGTGGTGGTCTGAATGCCTTGCCCAAGGGCAGCATTACTGTAAAGAGATTCTCAAAGTGGGAATGAGTCAAAGTTCCAGGAACTGAAACAGTGTGCTGAGCCTTTTTTTTTTTTTAAATAACCCCACACCCCCTTTATAACGTCATGTGCGACAGCAACCCAGCCAAATGAAGTCATTGCTTCTGCTATTCAGCATGACTCAAGGAGACGTCTCCAGCCTCCAGGGAGGATGCTTCTGTGACAGGAGAACAAACAATATTCAAATCTGTGCTAGATGGTAGAAACTGTCTGCAGAGAAGTGCTCTGGCTGAGGGGGTCCTGAGACACTGCTTATTCTTTTATGTAACGGGAGTTGTTACGTAATCAAAACGCTGAATCCCTACGACTTTCACGAGTTTTCCTCAGGTGTGACGCAAAGAAGGCAGCATATCGGCACAAAAATCAAGAACTCATTAAAAGTCAGAAGCGTGGACCACTGGGCAGAGAGCAGCAAGACCGCTCCGAGGCGTTTACTCACAAACGATATAGCTGAGGTGGAACCTGCGGCAACAAGAGGGGAGGAACACATCCTCCTACCACTTACTCTCCTGTGTTACAGGTTGCATCATTTGAAAGCGTCTCTTGATGCACAGAGACGCATGACTGGGATTGAAGAGAGTTGAAAGCAAGCAAAGAGAGATCTTGAGAAAACCAAGAATAACTAAGATTATCTCAATTTAAGGGGTGATACTGGCCTTGTCGGCTGCTGTGAGACGGGTCCAGGGTTTATCTGCCCGTCTGTCATAGTCCTGGGCGTCTGACACCTCCACATAGTCGCTGAATCGGATGAGAATTTTGGCCTGTCTCAGCTCCTCTACCGTGGGCCTCTGGCTCAGCTGGAAGAAGAAGAAAACCAGGTAAATTAGTCTTAGCCACTGTCATACAGTATATAGCGTCATATATTCAAGTCCTTGCAGAAAACTTTTCATGTCCAGTATTTCTTGTGCAGATGTGTCAGAGAGGAGCTCTAGATCACAGTGCTCGGGAGTTCAGGACATTTATTGAACCAGTTCATCAAATTAACGTTTCAGTCCCTGCAGAGTACAAGGTATTAACCTTCATAGAATAAACTATGAAGTGTGTCACTTCAGCATCCCTCGTGCTCAGCTTGAACTCACAGATGAGCACGTGATAATCCAGTTATCAAACATTATTCAGTCATTGCAACAATCTTAAACTAAGCATCTAATCTCGAAGATTTATCAAGTTCCACCAAAAACGAACTCAACACATTCAGATCATCTCTTATTTTTAAGCTGTAAAACATACCTGGTAACTTGAAAATGATTAGCAGCTGGTATGCTGTTATAAGAATTTTGTTTTTAAATGTTGTGCACAATAAGTGCACGTGATACACAGTAAGTTCCTGCAACAACAACAACAGCTGTGAGTTTCGGGGGTTTGGTTGTTGTTGTTGTTGTTGGGAGCATCATGTCTGCAGGTGAGCTCAAAGTGTTATTCTTTAATCGAAAGTGATGGGAACATGCTCAACACCACCCTGCGGGGATCACAGGATTTGGCCAGCAACATGCTGATGGGCCAAGGGCAACAAGGACATCATTGTCTCCTGGAGGGACGTTAGACCTGTAACAGACTGGATTTCACTGCTAAACACAGATGAGTCAGTGTCACAGCTTGCACCCTTTGGAACTATTTTGGACTCACCTTTCGTGTTAGCCTTCGTTTTATCTCCCTCTTCTCCTCCATTTCCTCTTGCTCATTGCGAGCTGTGGTGGATGAGAGCATAAGAGTTACAGGCATACAGAGACGCCAAACAGTCTACGAGATCTTTTGAAATTACTGAAAGGGGAACAAACACTATTTCCATAATATGGCTCATTAGATTCACACTAAACTGGATAAGTTTCTCAAAGCTTAAAATAGTTTTCATCATTGGCTGTTTAATGCTATTAGGAATGGGTATCAGGGGACAATGATTTGTTTCTTTCAAGTTGTCCCAGGGCTTTCTGCTTCATGTTTATGATCAAGTCATTAACCTATTTAAGAATAAACATTCATTTTAGATGATGAAATGCTGATTACATTAAGTTCTCATCTCCCTAAAATTCATGTTGCAAGCCAATTACAGAGACAAAAGTCTCCAGCTCAGTGGAGTAAGTTAAAAGGAAAGACAAGAGCAAACAAGAAGCATACTGGGACACGGCTACTGTTTGCAAAAGCTTCAGCAGCCAACGTGAATTTGTGCTCCTGCTAAACACACATTGTACCCAAAGTACTACTATAGAGTAAAACTCAGTTTGTTTAACCTTGGTACTGTATGGCTGTGAGTGATGCTGAGGACACGACTTGTCACTCATGAATTCTTCTACTTTGTGTTTTGCTCTTGCACTCTGCCAATCATGCACGAGCCTCTGGGAGAGCAGGAACTGCTGGTAAATCAGTCTTTGATGTGAGCACTGCAGAGTCCCAGACAACAGAACTGCTTTTCTCTGATACTGCATGTGTTTTAGCTAAGAAACCAGTCTCTCCGGACAAGACTCTTTAGGGAACACTGCTGCCTGCCTGCCTGCCAGGCTCACAAGACCAAGGAGGAATAAAGTGAGAGACATATGCCACTAGCTTTGACATAAATATGCCTATCAAAAACCAGGCTGCACCATACAGTGTGAAGCCTGCACGCGCCAAAGGTTGTTACACATATGCACTCCCGCATTGCTACAATGCTTTAAATGTGTTTAAGTGTCACATTTTCTTTTTAAGAACTTATTTGCTTTAGCAGCCTGAAAACAACGTTAAATAGACACTTACGTTTGAGGATGTTCCTCTGTTCTAGCTCCTCTGCTGTGGGTCTCTGACTCAAGCGCCTAGTGACAAACATGCAACCATGGTCAGCACATAATCACAGGTAAGAGGTCGGCAAAAACACTGAATCAATACGGGGAAAAGAGCTTTAATCCACAACGTTAACCAATTTACTTTTTAATAATCACACTGGAAACCAGTGGGGACATTTCACAGGTTATTCTTTTGTGATACACATAGTGCCAGATCAGAAAAAAAAAAGCTGCTCCTTGTTGCCTCTTCCCCACATTTCGGCACAGTTTTAACTTCCCTGATTTGACAGCAACCCTCTGCAGGGTTATCATATTGACATTTCGACACACAACATGAGTACTTTTATGACTGACAACCCAGGTCCTTGGAGGGAAATGTAATGTTTTAGTCCCAAACTGAATTAAATATAAATTTGGTGCATCCTTCCTTACTTCCAGTAGAACTTATTTATGAGAGCAACACAATTGTATATTGTCGTTTGCATCGTATTTAAGATTTTAGAGCTTGACCGGTACATTTTCCAAAACCTCAGTCGGACACGATTACAGATCCCTCTCTTTTTTATGAACAACTGCACGATAAGACTTTGGTGCAATGCAGGAAGACCAGCAAAGGCCAGATATTCCTGGAGACTCAGCTCTTATCTGATGCTTAATAGAGCAAATGTGACTAAGACACATTCAAATACCAACTGAACGGTTTTAACACTTGCACATTTGATCAAATAAACCTATTTCACACATTTTCACAGACAGATATGTGAAAACGGGAAAACCAGGCACTTTCCTCATTGCATTTAAATTTTATGAAACATCTGAAAAGATACTATTCACCCATTTCCCCCCCCAACAGTACAGAAAGCGGCTGAAGTAAATAACCCACATCCAAAGACAACCTCTGAGAGGTCATTCAAAGTGCTTTCATCTGCTGACTCTTATTAAAGTAGTGTGTCATGTGTCATGTCATGCAACTCCTGTAAACAGACACACAGACTAATCAATAAACACCTATGTAGGTTTCTCCTACATCACAATATATTTTTTTATTATGCTAGAGCAGTTAAAAGGTAATGATGAATACTGCTCTACATGGTCTCCCAAAATGTCAAACAATTCCTTTAACAGACATACACTAAACCAATAAGGTTGAAAGCTGAAACTGAACATAGATCTCCTCCCATGAGATAATGGGTCTTCAGGGTTTTCCCAGTGAATTCGGTCAATAGAGGAAAGTTGAGGTCAGCATGTCCTAGAATAGCATTATCATAATCAATTGGTTGGCCTGGCATAAGCAACAACATTAGATAGTATAATGCTCTTGGCAAAACACATGACATTACAGCAGGAATGGTGCATTGCATGACACTGTGCAAAGGACACTGTGACAGAGCTTTTTGGGAACATGACAACAAAGCCGTACAAGCCTTCTGGGAACGAGCTCCATGTTCCAATCACAGTGGGGAATAGTGACTTGTACGCCAGTGTCTCCAGACAATACTCCATTCCTCCCTTTCAACCATATTTCCCACATCTCATATCTTATTATACAATCCGGGCTTTCTACTCTTATGCTTTCTTCTATCAAGATATTATTATATGCCCTTCATTCAAACAAGTAAGTCGTGTTCAAAGAGCCGAGTGAAATCAAATGAGGCCTGTGATCCACTAGGGAAAAACATTATGTTGTTTGATCTGTTCCATTACTAAAATTCACATTCATGGTATCAACATACTGAATGTATACAAATTAGTGTGATTTGTTCATACTGCACCAGTGTGTGTGTGTGTTTGTAAACTGCTGATATGAAGTGACTTGCGTGGTACTGCTGTGTGTGGAGGAGTCAGGCGGAGATAGTTTGGCACATGCATCATTGTGGTGATTCAGTGAGCGAGGGAGGAAGTCAGGCAGGAGAAAGAAAGAGGAGAGAGAGAGAGAGTGAGTGCACTAGAGAGAAGACAAGAGAAGGGAAAAGGAGGGAGGGTGATGCATTGCTGAAATTAGGTCAGCTCCATTTTCAGAGCTTCATTTTAACAAGATAAAGCGTTTATCCTTATCGGGTGTTTAAAAAGAAAAAAATGAGAGGATATAAAACTGTTTCAATAGAAAAAAAGGCTTACATTTGCATCAGCTTTGGACTGAGTCACAGCCCTAGCAGCCAGAATACTGGGCCGTCGTCGGCCGAAAGTAAGGCAAAATGCTTTGTTTGGCTGAGAGAAATCAGCACTGTTTCCACAGCAGCTTTGGCTCAGTTGGCTAATACAACATCAATCAGGTTTACTAAAAATATCTGGCGCATAAATTGTGCACATGTGTAAATGTGATCAGATTTTAAAAATGCATGTGTCTGCATGTCTCACCTAGTAAGTTTGGTGCCTATCTGTTGCCTCGACTCCAGCCTTTCCTCATCTGTCTGCATGGGCAGGATGTTTTTCTCCTCCAGCTCTCTTTTCGATGGACGGTTACTCAGCTTGATGGCCAGAGAGTCTTTCCTCAGCACCTTCTGAGCCAGGGTACCTAAATCCAAAGACCGTCGTCAAAACATGAGATAAGCTGCAGGGATAAAGCACAGATCTTACGACTAACTTACTGGAATGTTCTTTGACTTTTTTTGTTTCAAATTGATTATAAAGCTTATCAGCATTCATCTTCAAAAGAGCCTTTAAACTAGAATTACTGCATTGCGGTCGTCGAAATCCGCTAACCAGTTACAATGTAGTGTACACTCAGTTCTGTCCAGACTTACATTTTGATAAGTTTATGCATGAGTCTATACATGAGGTCACAGTGACCTTGACCTTTGACCACCAAAATCTAATCAATCGACTCCTAGTTGACAATTGTGCCAAATTTGAAGGTATTTCCAAGCATTCCCTAGATATCACATTCAAAACAAACAAAAGGGCACTTAAAGTCATGATGTGCCATACTGAGCTATTCCACCACACAAGCAATCCAATCACAACCTCTGAGAACATGCACCCATGTGAAAACAAGGATACACAGTGTCAAACCGTTCTGCACAGTTCAGTAGTTTTGCCGAAAGCATTACCACGAGTGACAGCATGACTCTGGATGCACTTCTGTAAACCTACTGTTTGCCGTGCTTTGAAGGTCAAACTACAACTGAGTTCCAGGAGCCTTCAGGTGTAGCTAGCAGTACTGTTGATCATGTTTAGTCAAGCAAAAGTGTCATATCTGTAAACAGTGAACATCGGCTATCCTTACTCACAATATGAACAAAAAGTGCTTCAATCAAGACACAGTATCATCTTTGACAACAGAGAGACTTGAATGATCCCGGAGATCACAGGATGTTAAAATGAAGCATTAACAGACTCAAAGTTCAGCATAACTGCCGCCACTCACTTGTAAATATGGAGTCGTCATCTTCATCGTCATCGTCATCGTCATCCACATCGTCGTCCTCATCCTTATACATGCTGGGCAGATCTTCGTAGTCTGACTCGTTGGGCATGTTCTCCTTATCGTCCTCATAGTCGATGATGACAGATGGCACTTCTCTTCTGTCCAGGGGTAGACACTGGCCACCGCCATGCAGTGCAGAGCTAGTAAAGGGGAAGATAGATGTGTACGTTGGTTTTCAACCAAATCTGAGTATTAATGTAATGGGCCATGATTATGGCATTTAACTTTGCTATGAAGATGAGCTTGTCCACCCCCAACAGTGAGGGCAAATATTCTATATATAAAGCAAATCTCATATTTCACTACTACTACTACTACAGTGACAAGAAAAAGTCTTTGCTTCTCATATGCTTTTCTGCATTCATTTGTCATAAAACATGATCTGATCTTCATCTAAGTCAAGAGTGTTAACAAATATAATGTGCCTAAGATAACAACCATAAAACAAATTAGACAAATTAATGCAGAATAGCACGAAATTCTAAAACGTTCACAAGCTTTTTCTTGCCACCGTATGTCACCTTTCAGCAGAAATTGCCTAAAACATGTAGGATTAGTTAAAATAATAACAATAGCGATAGAAGGTGAATGGAATACACAAAGCCTGAGTACACACTAGAGTACAATACACTGCAATCCTACGCAATTGCATGCAATCCTCTGAACTTCACAGATGAAGAGAAGAGTAACTGATTGTACAACTTCTATAAATCAAAACAAGGTGGCAGGAATGCATTTCATATTTTAGAAGTTATCAGTAATGAATGCATAGTTACACGTGTCAAAACGTGTGTGAGTATTCCTAACCCAAGTATTTGATAGATTGATTAATCACAGTCGAGCTCCTTATGATGAGCCACTCTTATGTAACCATTTCAAGCTTTCAGACTAATTGTGAGCAATGTCAGGACCATTAGTTCCTTATCCCTGCCCAAATGGCTTTGGTGAAAGAGAGATCCTAATGTAAGAGGTTACATAATGGTCCAATCCGTTATCCTGTCCCTTTTCTCCAAACATGAAGACACACAGCTCTTGTAAAGAGCAGCTGGTCATGTTAAGCCAGGCCAACTGCTGGAGGGACGCCTACTCCACGCATACGCACATTTACTTCAAAATTAGGCCATGTTGCCCTGTGAGGCGGTGTGCTGATTTAGACCTGTATTCCAGCACTGCATGGCCGGGTGTGACCTCGATAACACCAGGATATGTTTGAAAGTAGCCGAAAATGTAATTGCTAATAAACAAGATGCTGTATTCTAACAATTATGTACTAATTACTCTGATTAGTTATATTTTGGCAACAGCTTTAAGTAACAAGAAATGCATTTTATTATTAAGTCTATCAAAATTAATCGTCCGAAGTTTTGTTAAAATCCATCCAAGATATTATGTGTGATGTAGACAGATCCATAATCCCTCAGCGACCCACTTGAGGACAATCAGATTTAATAACCTCAGTGCTGATGGCTACTAACCTTTCAAACCTTTGCATGGAGAGTGCCAGGGTTTTATTGAGCTCCTCAATGATGCGGCTGGGAGCGTGCAAGCTGCCATACTGAAGCTGGAGCGGGTGCCCGTGGCTCTGGTGAAAACTGGACAGACCGGCGAGCTGGGAGGGCAACAAGGTGCCGTGGTGCGGAGGGGCACACTTTTGGGAGAGAGCACTGAGAGGGTTAGGGGACGGAGAAGGGGAGGTGGAAGTGTCCAGCCCCCCCGGAGGCACACAGATCATCACTTTCTTGGGAGGCAAAGGAGGAGAATGCTTTCCTCCCGGCATACAGGGCAACTTCATAGGCTGGCAAGAATCTAGAGAGATAAGATACAACAGGACAGATAAAGGAGGGAGTGAACATTTCTACTAAGTTATCGTGTCCATTACACTTTGCTGGTGCAGACAAACAAACAAAGCTCATGGATGATCAGACATGGCTCAGACGTCAGCACAGAGCAGTGGGAATTAGGCCAGGGTAATGCCACTTCCCTGTACTGACAGATTGACAATGACAGAAAGAGCCCAGCTGACCAAACCACCGGGGAATTTAATGAGACTACTATAATCCCATGCACATGTGTGGCAACGCAGGTAGGGCTCAAAGCGATAACAGTCATAGTTTGACCGTCTAATCAAGTACATACTATCTCATGAGGGCATTTTATCTTTACTGACAGCCAGGGAAATGAAATAAATTGCATTATATGTGTATTCTGATGAATGCAGCATAACTGTGGAGGTCTGGAAAAAAGAAAAACCAAAAAACACCACAGTCCAAGAGTTGTGTAACCCGCTACTGAGCGTTAACTAAGGCGACTACTAATTGATTTATTGTGAGACTGACCTGTGCTATGGATCCTTGTGAAAGGCTTTGGAGGGAGAGCAGGAGGTTGCTTGTGGTACAGTGGTGGCTTGATAGGGGTATCCTGAAGTTCACCTGAGTAGGTGACAGATTTCTTGGTGGGCAGGACCATAGATGACTTAATAGAGGACTCCTGAGTGCAGACTCCACCGTCCATCGAAGATCGGAATTCAACAGTTGCTGAATCAGAGGGTAAAAAAAAAAAACAAGCAGGTGTTGAAATGTGTTCAATAGCGGAACAAACGCACTTCCTGGGAGGACTGTTCAAATTTGAAGTTGAACTATGTGTGTTGACTTTTTAGACAATATGGGGAAGAGAATTTAAAAAGCTAAAAATGTTTAACAACCCAAGGGCCTTTTATCAGCACACAACAGACCAAGGAACACTGTCTGCTTAGCACTTTGACAAAACCTTTTCTTTTACAGCTCGGAGCCATTTGATGGTTTTTTGCATGATCACATTTTAAGGCTGACAGTGCAATTCACAAAGCTCACATATTCTGACAAACTATGCATTTATTTTGGGAGCTCTTCTCGCATTTTCTAGACTTCAACTTGTTTTTCAAAGACAAAACTATAAGATTGCTGACAATCAAATAAAAGATTAGAAAAAGGACAAAAAGGACACATTTTTTGCCATTATGAGATTTCTTTTATACAGACACACATATATATATATATATATAGTCAGTGACTGTCAGAGACATTTAAATGTTTGCTTTGCAGGCATAAAAATAGCCTGTGCTGATCTATCAAGCTATACACACAAGCTTCTTTGATTAAGGAAACTAGGTTGACTCTAGGCAGGAGAATTGAGAACACCTGTCCTCATTAATATGCATTGTAGGAAGTGACACAGTTATTGTGCAGACGCAGGATAAGAAGCTATTCAATCTGTTTTGACCAATTTACTAAGATGTACAGTATCTGAATGCTCAACGTACACACAGTACTTTCAGTTAAGGACGACGTGCTTACATCTAGTTAATGCACTGTTCAAATTATAGAATAATTTGCTTTTTAAATTATTTTTTTTTACCTTTAGTGACTGTCTAAAAAGCTTAATTTAAAAATCATAAAATGAGACACACTGTATATTTCCTCAATTGCTCTCTTTCTTGGCAACAACCAACTGACTTTTTCAGCTTCCCCACCTTTTTGTTTTTTATGCCCCAAGGCGTGAAGCACCCTGCCATCCGACTGAAATATCTCAAGCTTTGAACATATAAGGCACATCAAATCAAGATCAAGAAGTTTATAAAATGCTGCAAAATTTGCATAATGAAAGATTATATCTCTAGATGGCCTGTGCCAAATCTTACAGAGAGCACTTCAGAGACTACTGATTAATGAGGAGATGAATAACTGAAGACCTTCCAAGTTATTGCTCCACATCTACTCTTTTTGCAGTTTCTATATAGAGCCGAGACAGTTTCTCACTCTTGTGAATCAGACTGTAATTGTGTAATATCATCTCACCTTTTTCAAAGATCTCCTTCAGCACTCCTCTCTTGATCAACTCATCTCTGCTCTGTCGCATTGACATCTTCCTCTCCAACGCTGAATGGGTAAAGGAGAACATAACATCATTTTGCAGTTACTCAGTGAAGTATCAGTCATTTCCTTTCTTTAATTTTAGTCAAACCCATTTCTAAGGCAAAAAAATACATAACATTTCCAACATGTCACTGAAATCTATGGATAGGAAAGGTATATGAGAAAAGCGCCTAGTTATACCAAGATGCTGGTGAAGGAATTTGGAGATAGTTGCGTATGGCAGGAAAAAAACTGTGAGTACTATTTTTAAAACATTAAAGCTTTGACACTTGGCCTCAAATAACAGAAGAAAAATCAAAGATAAATCATCCAATCTTCTAGTTATGCATTCTGCACATGATGGCATGTTGCAAAGATGTTGCTTGATTCCATTTTTAGGCTTTAAGCGTTCAGGCACTTAACATCTTATAACAGTAGGCTGAGCAAAAACAGTTATAAATCATGTTAGTGATTTCTAAATCTTGAAATGCATAGAAACCAATTATGAATGTAAAAACAACACTTGAAGAGGACGATCACAGATTGTAACGTGTGTTACAAATGAACCACATGTGTTCCATGAAAATACAAAATACTGACAATTTGACCTCTCATCTCCTTGCCTTTAGTCACAACACATTCAATTTAAAACCAACTGCTGAGAGTCCAAGATTAAAAACCCAAATGAGAGACATACAAATGTCAGATGCGATGGGCTCCGGGGCAGAAATTTCAATACTCTTTGCAGTGTTCAAAAATACTGCAGCAGTGCAAGTTATCATCAAACAGTAAACTCCATTATGAGCTCCTCCAGGATACCAGATGTTTAATATCACTCCATGTTTCAAAAGCTATCCAAAAGGAACCTATCTGAAATTAGCTCCAAGCTACTACTGGGATAGGGGTGGGGCAGTGGGGTTTGGGATATGTTACCAAAATATCGCCAACGCATCACATAAAGAATCATCTCTACTGAAACCCCAGGGAGTAGTAAATATAAGGATGACGACTCCATCAAAAAGTGATACCACCCCTAGGGAAGGAAATTGGAAAGTTTATATATGGACTAGTAAAAAAACAGATAAAAAAGTTGACCCAGGATCAACATGGAGGATTTTTGACAGAGAGAGGATACAGTTCACTAAATTGTATGAGGCATGGTTGGGATTTACATAACATTAACAGTTTGCAATTAATAATGCATGAATGTGCAGTACCTGGGTAAAGTAAATAAGACAATTCAAACCTTATAGTAATGGATATTTTAATCAAAACTCGAAATATTTTCACCATAGCACTGTCAATTTTTATAAACTCCACCAACCTTAATCAACTCATAAGCAGTGACATCTGAAATCTTGTAAGAAATCAACATTGATTATACTCCGAAAACCCCTGTATTTAAAAAAAATGTTTTTTTCAGTTTACAGTTATAATATGAGGAAGAATCAAAAATCACTACCAATTCTGTGCCAGAGCGGGGAAACCCGAGGCTAAAGGTTGATGCTAGACTGAGAGAGCTGTAATATGTTCAGGGATTATAGTGCAGTTGCATCCAAAATGAAAAGTAATTACTCAGAGCTTTATGACATAACTGTTATGGCATGTGATGCACACAGTTACATAATACCATTAACTCAAAATCCTTAATGAGGATGTGTCTTTAGATTTTACAGATAAATAAAACAAAAGAAAAACATGACAGAGCAGTTGGTGCGCTCGCTGAGCATAATGTCAGGAGTTAAAACATCGCCTAATCTTGTGTTAAAAAAAAAAACAAAAACGTTATTTAATACATTAATTCTGTGCAACTGTGCAGTGTTTATTTCATCAGGAAGGTCCCGTGAGGGAAACAGTGAGCGAATCACCAACTATCAGTCTGCCATAAGGTCTCTTATGTACGTATGTGCGCACGCAGAGCTGAGGGAGATTCATTGAAACAGCAAACAAACTTTATCACGGGCCCATTGACATCAAAAGACACAATGCAAGCTTTCATATCAGGGTATGAAAATGAGATGCTGTCCTATAAATCTCCTTGAATATCAACCAGTTCCTATTTTGGACTGCCTATGTTGAGTCCACCACGGACCAAGTGGTGTCGAGTCCAACACTCCAGCCACTCAATCTGTACCAAGCTGAGAAGATTAGACACTCATCAGGGAGACTCAGTTGAGGGCATATTAAATGGAACTGGCATATCTGAACATAGCCAGTATTGATCTGAGAGAACTATACTTAGTTTTTTTTTTTTTTTTTTTTTTTTTTTAGAGAAAATATATTCCACTGTGAAGTGACCCAGATAGTCAGAACACATCCTACCAACCCCGAGGCTCAGTAGCTCAAAGTGGAGGCTTTTACCGAGGCAATTCTCTCAGCCTGAGCCTCACAAAAACTGTATTAAAACTTTCATGCAGTCTTTTATCAATGACAAGCTCAAGCGTTAAGCCTCGCACATCAGAAGCTTTGGAAATTGACAAATGAAACCTTGACACATGATAGAGCAGGTTTGCAATACGACATTTCCTCTCCACACAATATTTATTCTGTGAGCAGGTAGGAAATCTAGGATTTGTTTATTAGGAATTATGCTAATTAACACAAAGAGTGAGATCCCTTCCTGATACAGGTTTGCTGTGATTTGAGCTGGAAAGGAGCAGTCAGCACCTTATTCCTTCCTTCCTGAGGTAAGGAGCATCGTCCCCTAGAGATGCCCCTTATCTGCTTAACAGTACTATACATTCATATCCCTCTACTGTGCATAGTGTCCAATTAGGCACAACAGAATGTGCATCCCAGTGTCTGCTGTGCTCCCCACTGTCACAGGAAGCATAATCAACAGTGAGGCGTCACAGACCACTACAGAGAGAAGAAGATGGCACATAAGGGCATTTAGGTCCCAGATCAGAGCAATGCAGCAGAAATCGCAACTATGCGTTAGGTACATTTTGTGTAAGGTTGACAAATGACCAACAGTGCCTTCTAAAAAAACTGATTTCTAACTGAAAATATATTAGTACAATAAATCAAGTTAAGTGTTGGTCATAATACACTATGCAGCAGCTGTTTTCTTATGGCTTTGAAAAGAAGGTCATCCCAAAATGATTACCATTTAAAGATAGTAATATATAAGCTGCCGTCTTACTACTGACAAACTAAAATAGGACATAGAGTTTGCACAATATGCAATGGTCCATTTTCAAACCACTGATCAATAGAGGGGCCGCAGGACAACCAAAGTTCAGATGATTTCCTAGATAGGATAAGTAGAATTTTGTTAATTTAAACATCGATTTCAGACTAGTTGGCAAGAACATTTTTGAATAATAAGTACACAGAACCACAAAAACATCATGAACATTATATGTATGTGGCATGTTATAGGCTAATGAAGCTGAAAGGTCTATTGTGAAAATGCTAACTAGTGCTAGTCATTTAGTCTACGATCACTTAAAATAGGATGTAATAATGCAAACAGTCGTCACTGCGACACAGAATAATAACAACAGCACCACAATGAGCAGACACCAAAATGTCCATACAGTGGAACCAAACCAACACAAACTGATTATTATAACCTTAAGAAGACAAGGTTTTACTGAGGAAATGTTCAGATTAGCTAGGTGCAATTAATAAAGAGAGGTCATATGTTGTCCTTTTAGCAGTTCTTTAGAACTCCTTAAAAGTGCTGTTGTCTTAGCCACTGAAGTTTAAAATCCCTGAGCCACTGTCATTTGAATTTACTGCACTGGTTCATGGTTGTGTGACTGACTCCTCAGTTGCCTGCTGCACAAATGAAAGCCACATTGGCCAAGTTGGCTTCACGCTTCACGCTGAAATGGACGTGACAGGTCGAGCACATTTGCAGCGGAGTTACTGTGGCTAAAGCACCCGCCCAAGCACCGGCGAGCTACTTGTGAGGATGCACACCACCTACAACCTGAAACTATTCAGATTTCAGAACTCCACTTAGAGGTCGCTCTAGGTTTGAGATATACAGTGGAAGGTCGTAATGGTCATGCTGCTATCAAAAAGGATTAAATAGAACAAAAAAAAGGCAGAAAGAATTATTTGGAGACAGCAGCATTATGCAGGCAAAATAAGTGTATAACAAAAGCTTTTTTCTCTCAGCTCCGCTGTGCATTAACACCATTGTAACAGGAAAAAAAAGGCTTTTTGTTTCTCTGCACTTGATTATTGTCCTCCACCACAACAGGCGAGATGCTGTTATCATAGGCATACATGAATGAACCAATGAACAGGCAACATCTCCATGACTGTGCCATCAAGTGCACACTCTCTATTCAAACAGTAAAAGTAAAACGCAAGGAGTATTAAGCACTTAAAACTCTATCTTACTCACATTTTAAAAATTTTATAACCATATTTCTGTCTTCCCAAAAATAGAAAAACAAACAAAAAAAGAAAACCCACTTTGTGGGACCATGTTGGGGCAGAAATACCAACTAGATCCAAACAGCAGCAAATGGTTGAATCCCAGTTGAAAGGGAAGTCAGAATAGTTTCCGTTCTTGTGGTAAATGATGGAAATGACAAGACATAACATTCAATCTTGTGATCACATAAGAGATCAGTCATAAAAGCAGTCACAGCGAACATGATCCAATCAGACAGACTGATTCATTCGGTAAATTCACACCAGGAAAATGCTAATTTAACAATATTACTAAATCAGAACATCCTGTTCTGTTCAGGCCGGATTCAGGTCTCTGTGCAGTTGCTCATGCTCTACAAAAGAATTCTGCATCCAGAGAAGATGCAGTCTGACAAAGTGTCTCCTCCCGTCCACCGGGCTGACAGTAGAATTCAGGATATGTCAGCCACGGAAAATAAGTACAACCACATCTGAGGAGAGCATGTCCTTCACTCGCCCCTGACAACAGTGGGCTGCAAGATCAAAGGAACTCTAAAGAGACCTCAAAACATGAAACTCCAACACGGAACTTTTGCTGAATCAATTTCCTGCATTTTCAATCACCCTGGAGACTAAAACTTAATACATTTTTCTTTTTGACAAAAGGATATACACCGAATTTCTTTCACAACCAGCCAGACTATATGCATTACTTACAAGCACCACGGTTGTTTGTTATACATGTTGACCTGCATATTTTTTGTGTTCACATTAACATAACATCAAGTGAAAATCTCACGTACCTGCGGAGGTCTGTTTGAACTTCTCACTCTTCTTCTTCCTCCATTTCCAGGGCTTGAGGAGGCGTCCCAGAGTGGCAAACTTGCTCCGGCCTCGGATGGGTGGGGTATGGGTGCCAGACATCAGGGACTCGGAACGCATGGCGGCCAGCCTCTCTACTTCCTCAGCTGCAAGGGAACAAAAGACATAAGAAAAAGAAAAAAATTAAAAGGGTTCTTTAGGTGAGGATGCATAGAAGATGATATTCTAGTAATGCAGCAGACACTTTTGCTTACTAAGATCCAGGCAGCAGGAATCTGTGCCAAAATTGCCTCCTGAATTCCCTAGTAACTGGATGAGGTAGGGAGAGGATAAACAAACCTACATATCAGATAGAATTACACAGGATACGCTCCAAGTCTAAACAGTTTGAAGCTGCATCACACTGGTTGGCATTCGCTTGCCAAAATGCACTAAACAGACTGATAAGCACCTCATTAAGGCCGAATCTTTCTACTCTTCATCAAATATTCAACTATTGGACATCAAAAACAAAATATATATAGTTTACTGCAATGCACAAATGAGTAGAATTTACCTATGTGGTCAGAATAAAATAATCTAAGGTGGCAGCTCCAAGCAGAAACAAAGAATTCTGACTCACCAATATTTTTGCAGCATGAACCTTTAGTCATGGAACTATTGCTCTACCCTGCTCTTCAGTCTCCATACTTGATTATTTGCTAAATGGACACAGTCATGACACTGTGTGCAGGATAAATTTAAGTACAAATGTATACAGCGAGTCAAGTAGTCTCAGTGAGTCAAGTATCTCAGACTTGCACATTCAAATAGCTAGAATTCAGCCACCTTAGTTGAATTAGTATTCAGTAAGAATAGTAGGTGTGTTGTTTTTAGGACAAACAAGACACGCTTGAGATTTTGTAACATGTTTTATCTACTGTCTTTTAGGCAGCCCTTGGTTTCCATTCATCTCCTTGCCTTGTGAATATCCACTCGCCTGAGGTGGGTCATCAATCTTGTTTTATTTTATCATACTGTGGTCAATGTGCCACAGCTTTTCAAATACATCTGCCCATTGCAACCATGCAGCAATACCAGAGCACTGCATGGACCAACATCAAGATCAGGATCTGGCCTTGTGCCATTAATGCTCACTTCACTTTGGCAATAATAACAACAAACAACTTTTATTATGATGGATATGCTCACTTAGGCATATATAATCATTATATTAAATAATAATGATTAGAAATAATAAAGAAATAATTCATAAAACTATGTATATGTAATATGCTACAACATTTAGAAACACAGACATGGTCCTCCTGATATAAACACGCAGTAATAAAGGTTCACAGAAGAGGTTAGGTTTCATTGGCTGCCTTGTAGCGTGAGTAACAACTTCACGGCAGCCCATGAGGTGACCTCCAGCACAATGATGTTTTGTCTGTTGTCAGCATCACCACATTACATCAGACCATCAATGACACGCTGTCAGGGAACATGCTGGCCCCTTGTTTTACAGTAATTACATCAGAATCATGTTTGCCAACATATATAAATCACTTTGCGGGCTAGTCACCTCCCCAGGACAGAGGAACACTACGATAAATAATGTGACAGTAACGTAGTAGAAATCAGCTCCACGGGCCATTACTGAAATGCTCTGGTGCCTCGGTGCCAACCATCTTAGCCATCCTGCCACCACGCCACTCTATAAATAACCCTACAGTCCATGCTAATCAACTCTAGTGGAGATTCAAATGACTTCACTAGAGGTCCAAAAAGCAGCCAACGAACTAAAGCTACTCAGTCTATTTTCTTTTCTTTTACTGGACAGGGTCCATTCAAAAAAATAAACAAACAATAATTCATTTGAATGTAATTAATACTCAATCCTGTTAGATGAGAGATGAGGGTCAATCTGCACAATGAACAATGTCAGAAACAATGTGACTACAGTGCTGTGGTGTTTCATTATTTATATTTCTTTCATGACATCAGGCCCCCTCCTCATCATTATGCCCATAACCTACATTCTTCACTACTGTAATGCAGGCAGCTGGTGTGGGGCTGGTTTTTATTAAAAACACTTGTTTACATACCAAGATGGCTGAGTGATGATGTAATGACACCGAACTGGAAATGGCTCTTTGCAAACAACCTTTTTTATTATCATTATTGTGATTATTATAAGCTGAATAGGTAAACGCGAGACCCACTTTCACTCCCCGCAACTGTATTGGGATTCATCAACCTAATTTTGTGACGCAACCCAACAAGTAGCAGTTTAGGTTTGAGCCCAACCCTGTGAGAAGTTCCGATCCAGTCAGAAGCAGTTTCCACAGCAGCTACAGTCAATTTAAATACATTTAAATGCACAGTATGCATCGTCCTGCAGAGTATTTTCAAACAAGCACAGAGAACGAGGAGAAGTGAAGCGCATTACATGATGATGTGGTTGTCAAGCGCGCATAGGAGCCTAGAGTCATGGCCATCGCCAGATACTGACAATATCCTGGATGGCAGTACTGCAGGGCTACTATGGGCGAACCCACCACACACTGGTTGCAGCCTACTCACCGTCCTGCGTATCGTTCCCGCGACTGCAGTTGCTGCAAATGTGCTTGATCTCTTTCCCGATGTGACAGTGAATCGTAAAGGGCATGTTGTTGTTGTGATGCGGATGCTGGCCGTGCCCTTTCTTGTTGCTGAGAGACATTATTTTGACCAGGCTGAACGCCTTTTTCTTGGGTTTCTCCACGGCCACGGGCGTGTTTTCTCGGCACCCCGTGGCAAACCAAGTACCGTGCATGATGGTGGGTGCAGGATCCACCGTCGGGTAATTGGCCGTCTTGAACATTGGGACGCGGAAAACAGAGTAGTGCTCCAAGTGCGCGATGTTACGACGGCGTGGATTTACATTAAAGGGCCATCGATTCAATCCTACCTGCCCTACGGTAGCAGCTTCCCTCTGCCGCGTCCCCCACACCTTTACCTGAGATCTCAATACGCGCAGGCTACTCGATTGCGCAATGCAAAAGTCGCTGCTGCTGCTGCTGCTGCTGAGAAAAAAGCCCTGCTACCGGATCCAAGTGAGCTAATAATAAAATACAGGGCGAGTAGTGAGCGGCAGTCACTACCCATCCCTCCCAGAGCTGCACACTGCAGTCGGTTGTGGCTAATCCACGATTAGTAGAGCTGAGCAGTGAGTGGCTGTGATTGGCTGCACGGTGCGCTCGTCTCATAGGCCAGTGTGGAAGGAGGAAAAGTTGTTCATCTCATTGCATTTTTTTTTTTTTCCTTTTTACTGAATTATATTATATGAAAAAAAATCACATTAGACAAGCCCAAAAGGTGACACAAACACAGAAGACAGCCTATTGTTACTGACTACAATAAAATGACTTTAGTTGAAAAGGTTGTAATTAACTGCTGGGTGGTTAAAGCATCTGATTAGATGAGATGGTCTGCTGTAGTAAATTCCATATTGAGTCCTAAATTTGTTCAGATTTAGCAGCTTTCTCCAGTGTCTGCTCATAAATAGGTTACTAGTCCAACATAGAGCAAAAGTGGATCAAAAATCTTCCCTCATTTAAAAAAATAAATAAATTGTTATAGATCTGAAGCTAACTGGAGTTGATCAGTGACATTTTTGCTGGATGAGTTTGACAGTTATTAGAGACAAAGCATATGAAAGCACTCCCGATTACAGACTGAGGCCATTACATATACTCTCAGTAGCAAAGTAAGGATGCGTCCATAACATGTATCCATGCGATCACTGATTGAGTTACAACAAAGACAAATACAGAAATGACAACATCTGTCTAATTTGGACGTAATAATGAACCAGAGCTCAGAGAATTCAAATCAAAGAAAAGAGAAACAGCAAAGGGAACTTAATCAGTGATTAGAAAGCTCAACACTTCAAATGAAAGAGCTCAGCCTAGAGTAACAGAGAGGCATTAAATATTCTTTCTTTACAAATTCTAAATAAGCACTTAGTTGATCCCTTAAGTTACATTTTAGGGTAATTGATAACATTAATGCCCAGTTAATTAGGTGTTAATCATGGAGAAGATAACGGACCCAACAGCATTTGTGGTCACATTTCCTACACATCAGGGGCTGGTGTTGGGCTGGGCGTGAGCATCTTTGATGTTCCATTCAATGAGCTGCAGCTTATTCCAGTGACATCAAAGTTCCCCTGTGAAATGAGCGACAGACCACTTGATTTACTCCCACCACGGTCCAATGCAGCGGTTGCCCCCGAGTTGCCTCTTTTCGGTGCAAAGTTTCACTCTGTTGCACTGATATGCGGTAAAGTTTAGGAAACCGGCAAGAAAGAGCTATTTTTGTGTAGGGTAAAAAAAAAAAAAAAATGAGCAGAGAGTGAGAGGTTAGCAGATAACGGAGAGGAAGTCTTTGCCATGCATGAAGCAGATAGCACTGCAGTAAAATGTGATTCTTCATGCGCGTGAGAGAAATAGGGAGAGGGAGAGAAGCTTTAAGCACTCAGAAACTGTGGGTTCATTGTTTGCTGCACTGCCAGTTTTATTTTGAAAAGGACAGTAATAACGCCTCTGTCTCTCTTAATTTTGTTCATACTGCCATTTAAGTACATTTTAATATAATTCAGGGCCTATAGTCTTGAATTATGTTAAAATGTACTTAAATGAGAAGTGCTCTGTGCCAACACTTGAGTATGTCGACCTGTACAGACGTATATCTTGAAAAACTCCTGACTGGATCCTTCAGCCTCAAATTCCTATTAGCACTTGTAGCAGACAGGTCATTTGTCAGCTGCAAGGAAGAATGATCACATGTGGCAATGTTGTTATGTAAGTACCCAGTCAGGCGGTGCTGTTCATTGCTCCAGCGCATCACTTGAGTTTAAATCATGAGTTAAGGAGAGAATGAATAAATATAATGACTTATCCCATTTTATTGTAAATCATTTTAATCAACTCATGTCAGCTGGCGTCTTTTCTGAAAGAGGAGCATTTTTGAAACACCTTTTCTGCAGCCACTGTTCAGCTCTATATGAGATAAATGTTTTTCTAGTTTGTACCTTTGTAACTTATTTTTACACACTGTCCATTGTCTCACTGTTTATTTTATTTTATTTATTTATATAATTCTCACTGATAAGCTCCCCCTTGTGTTGAAAAGGTGGGAAGAACTAACATTATGCCTGGAATGTTTATTTCCTATATATCTTTTTTCTACTGGATTTATAGTGACTTGTTATCGGCTGGTTATTGAACCCATTGAAATCAGCTTTTTGAAAATTCTCTAACTTTTTTCTATCTGTGTTGGTATTTTTTGTCTCGTTGCCTTTTAAGAAAGAAAAATTGCTTAGAAACAGAATTATTTGAAAAGTTTACTTTGCTTAAGAAAAAGTCTGAAAATATCCTTTTGACCTCTTTTGGTTGACACATACATCATGGGGCTTTAGTACACACCACATGGTCAGCTCACACATCAATAAAGGCACCACTAATACTGAATGATACAATATATACTATGTACTAATACAGCAAAGCTTCACAGTAGCTTCACTGGCCTGTTTGCCGGCCAAACCTGTGGAAACATTTGGAGCATTGGCAACCGGTCTCCTCCATTGCCAAACATTTACATGAGTGCTGTTAACAGAAGAGCTTACAAAACATGCCCCTGTCCCAGGCTCTTCCTGCATTAGAAGATGTATTTTTATCCCATTTATTGGATCGGTTGTGTGTTGCCTGGTGGTTTCCTGTCTGTTACAGTGGCACTTAGCTATAATTAGCATACAGTTTAATCCTGGGATCAGTGCAGGTCTTTAAACACTAAATATTTTTTTACGTGGTTGACAAAATACCTTACACTTGTCACAAACACCAACAAACCGACCCGGTAAGTGCACCCAAAGCTGCTAAGACGTATTTGCCAATCCCACTGTGACTCAGATATGATGGATTTGCTCCCTCATGGTGCTGTTGGTGTGAAACTTCAGTAAATGTTGTTTTTATTGTGCCACTAAAAAGCAGAGACAAACACGGGTGTTACTGCAATTTAACAATTCAGCTCATTAGAATTTGATATAAAATACATTTCATTTGAACGAGGGTTTACAATGTTGGTTTTTGAATGTTTTGGATTCTGGTTTGAACTGGTTTCCATGACCAGGGTGCAGATTTTGGACTAAACAATCTTACAACTTCCGGCTGAGCAGCCTGTCACTACAAATCTGCTGTTCCCGTTCTCCCTGTATCTCTCTGTCTCGTCCCATCTGTCATTCTTTCTCTGCATTATTATCAGTCTTACTCCTGCAGAGTTACTCACATGCACACCACCCCAATCAGAGGAATAATTATAAGGAACAAGTTATAATAAGCAAAAGTGGAAGGTTTCGCCTTTTTACTGTTGTTTGCTGTGAGGAAATATGAATGATAGTTATGCAACTGTAATCTGTAAGGTGATTCATAAGGTGATTTTTTTCTTTTGCACTTCTTGGCTCCAACTTCAGCATTAAGCTCTGTCTGAATAATGTGAAATGATTATGTAAAGTCTATAGACTGCAACATTTCAAGAGCAGATAAGTGGTTCGTTTGGAAGAAGAAAAGAACCATGAGGATGAGACATACAATATGTCAGAGAAATATGAGAGAGGAATATGTATATACTTGTTTTTTATAAACACTTGTGTATATTAAAAACTTTCTTTCTTGACATTAGTCATCACTATGAATTGAATACCTGTTAGATAAACTGAGTTTTGAATAGCTGATATCTTGCATGTCATATGGTATGGATGATAATTTTCCAATAATGTATAAAACAACTAGTATTAAAAAATTGTTTTCAAATGATACTTTGACATATATATTAGGAGGATGGCTCATATTGTTCCTAAAATGTTGAAATAACTTCAACTCTGCTAGCACATGCCTTGTTTGGCACATAATACTCATTACAATGCCGCCATCTAGTGGGGTCATTCAGGAAGTTTGATTTGGTTTTGACAGCGTGTAGGTTGGGATGGGTTGATTGGACGGATGGGTGGATGTAGGTGGGTCCTTTTTTCCACCAAAATCAATGTGTGTGAGATAAGCTCCATGCTTTGTGCGAGTCTTTTTCTCCTGTCACAGTGTCTGCACTGACAGGCTTGGGCATCACCCCCCATTACCACCTTTCCATGCAACTGGTTAGTTTTTCAGGATCTGCTGCCCCACTGCCCTATCTAAGCCAGCAACACTTTGCAGGTGCATTTACTCTGCTGGGCATTTTCTTCCTCCTTTGCTGTCTTTATTGCATGAGAGTCAGACTGGTGTGTAATGAGTTGGGGACAACAAACCTAAAACAGTAGGTACAAATATTTTGACCCCCATTTTGAATTACATGCATTAGAAAACAGGTTGCAAATAATTTAAATACACTTAAACAATTTGTATTAAGGTTAATTTAAAATAGTACCGTGCACCTATACAAAAATCTCCATCTTTTTGTTGTGTTAAAAATCTCAGATCAAAGAGTTAAACTGATACCTATGTTGTGTTATGTGCTCCCTGGATGCAGGAATATTATTATAAAAACTGCATAAAACAAAACTGTTATGAAATGACCCCTGTCTTCTCACGTTTGTACATTATAGCTTCAATGTTTCCCTGTAGCTCTCTAACAAAGAACCACCCGCAAAGCTACAACTGTTGTGTCTTAAACGCCAGAATGAGCAGGCCTAACAGACAGAACAGGATTGATGTTAACAGAGCATAGCGCTGCCCACATTCAGTCCTACCAGCTGATAAAAAAGATGTTTGATAACGCTCACGGTAATAACGTTAATGACGCGATGCATTGTAGCAGGTGCCTCTAATTACTCTAGTGATAATAACTAGGTTCTTTATCTATATGTATATGTTTTCACCCTTAGGGGTTCAATTCCCTTCTTCTCTCTTTGTCTTGTCATCTGTCTGCTACGTTTAATGGATTAATTCATTCACTACTTGTCCGATACTTTGGAAATATCTGAACTAAACTGCCTTTATAGACAAAATTATATAACTATATGACAATAGTATCAGCTGAAGTTCTCCATTGTGGCACTTAAGCAACACTATAAGTAAACCCTCCTCGTGTGACTTTTGAGAAAGTAAAGTTTTCACTAAAAAACGTGACTTAATGTGAGAAGCAGCTGCCTCTTCCAAACGTGGAATAAGAATGTATCTCACATATACAATAGACAGTACAATAATCCTGGGACACATAGAGTGAAATGCCAAAGATAGCAAATACTTTATACCTGCATCTGTCAAATATTTAAACATACCATGTGGAGTTTTCCTCAAACAAGCGAAAGCACTTTTTACATTCAGTGTCTCGTAGCTAAACACACTGCATTATATGCATTCTTGAGATCTAGCAAACACACTGAGTGCATTTCCCTCCTCATAAAACATTTGTGAAACTCATGAGGTCCTGCATTGTTCAAATCCACATTTATTATGGTGTCATTCTGGTAAATAAGACACTGACTGATGTGGATCAGTCTCTTTTCTGCTATCTTGAAAGAGTGTAGACTTTTTTCAAGAGTCAGACAGTTTTCCAGAACCCCTAAATACACTTATTCAGCATCCCAAGCGTCACTTGGAAGCGAGTTTGAAAAACATAAGGAAGAAAACAAGGTTTTGTGGTCAGTAGAAAACCGCAGGCACAGAAATATCCACAGTGTTCTACAAGCTTAGCTCATCACGCTAAATCAAACCCTGTTGATAAAACCAAAAAGTATTTGCTGGGTGAAACTGTACCCAAGCCCCAGGAATCAATGTCTTCTGACTCGTGTAAAAGAAGCAGCCGTGTCAAAAAGTGTTCGGGATGTGGTTAAATATTTACTCGCTCCGCTGACTTGACAAGGCACATGAAATGCCACATTGAGCATAGTCCTTACATTTGTTCTTGTTGTGGGGAAGACGCTGACAACCATGAAGACTACAAGGCACACAAGGAAGGTAAATGTGGGGTTTCATACCCAAATCCACAAGCAAAGACTGAATTCGCACAGAATTTCTTCAGGCTCCACAAACATAACAAATCAGGAGAACACAGCTATTTCAAGAGACATAGAGGAGATCCCAACTGTCACAGATGCACCCGCCAGCTTGCAGACTATACAGCTTGTAAACCGCCTTCGACATGTCAGGAACGTGGCCAAAGTTTCTTATTATAAGAGTTTTGAGAAACACCAGAGCTAATGTTTCAAAGGTTGGCCTGGAAGGAAAAAATAGCAAACAAACACTAACCATTGTTTTGTTATTCGTGCGTGTAATTTCCAATCAGCTCACAGTACCAGTGAGAGCTGCACTGAGATAAGTCCTGAAACAAGTGGAAAGAAAGCAGAGTGGATAGATAAGGACTAAATCTAGCACTGTGCACCATGTGTGAAAAGAACTTTTCAGAAATGATGCTCACCAAAAGACAATATTCAGAGTCCCATAAAAACAGGGGCTCACACACACATAAGAGAACATTCGTATAGCTATGTGAACTGGTTCAACGTCAACGCCAACAAGAAATGTTACACAAAGCCATATCTGCTGAATGATCGTGAAAACATTCACACTTGCGTAACGCTACAGATTAGTGAAACATGCGGGAAAAGCTCTGAAATCTCTTGCATACCTAATTCTGCACCAGAACAAGCACAGACATCAGCAGAGCGGTGTTTGTTCCTACTGCGGTAAACAGTTCAGTACAAAAGACTGCCCGAGAGCACATATGGCGAGGCACGCAGATGGTTATCCGTGCCCAATGTGCGGAAAGAAATACTCTCAACCTTAAAGAACCTTAAATGGCATCTGTATAAACACACGGGGCACGAGCCACACCTGTGTGACACCTGTGCAAAAGGCCGGCTGAGTGCAGGTCAAGTGCGAGGACTGTGGCTCGTGTTACAAGGGGGGAATCGCAACCTGCTTGTGGACTCGCACTGTATTACAGGATTCAAATGCTGTACTTTTAAGAATTTTAAAATACATTTTGGTTGATATTGTTCATCAAAAAGTCACATATGGGGAAAAAACTGGTAAAACATACACCCAGAAGACAAAACGAGTGCTTTCTTGATCAACTGAACAAGGCCTGTCGATCGCATGCATTTTTCAAGCAAAAAAGAAAAATGTGAGGTTCTAGATTTTAAACATCACAAACGGTAATTTGCCTGCATTGAAACTTTCCCAGGAGTAGAAATGCAGAGGTTTTAGCAGCAAAATGCACTGTGCTCAGGATGACCCTTTAAGTACATTTACAGCAAACAGTATTAAAAAACATCGAGGCACTGACTGGTTAATGGTTTTATCTTTAATATGCCAGACTTTTGGATTTAAAAGCAATTAGAATTTCCCCAAACTGTAGATGACATGACAATTTATATTGGCATAAGTGTTATTTTTGCTTAGCAAATAACTTGAGTGTTTGATTCAAATCATTATTAGAACTAGCAGCCTCCTGCTGCAGAAACAGCAGTTCTCCACCAGAGAGCAGTGGTGCTCCACAGGCTGGTCTCAATGTTATCAGCCAGATACTGTGTTTATGGTCCAATATATATAATCTGATGAACTCTTAATTTCACAGACCATCTCCCATGAAATTAAAACTGGCAACAGATTTCTATGTCAGCATGTACAGCTGTCAAAATAAAAACAATCTGGACCACAGAACAATTTGGTTTTAAAAACGGTAATGTAGGACCAGGTTTAAGAAGATGCATCTAATGCTACATTTTTCTTCAGATTTAATATCTGAAACATCAGATCTATTTTGTATGGGCCCATTTTAATTTGTTCCGTGTTCAGCCCTTTGTGTGCAGAGCACAGAGTAACCCTCTGTCTGGGATGTTCCAGTTTGTCTGTGTTCTCACTTTGTCTGCTTATTAAGAAACAGTGTTGCAGGGAAGGTGGCAGAGGGTGACGAACAGTAGCTTTTTTTGGGGGTGGGAAATGAGCATGTCTGTAACATAGTTAGACCACAGGGATATGAGGACATTTGTGTTAGTCTTGTTTAATGAAAGGTGCAAAAATCGGAAAGGGAACACATTATACTTTTGAAAGTAAGATGGAGATGATTTATGGTGAAAAGGTCAAGTTGTATGTTTAAAAAAATCAAGTGGAAATTGCAACAGACGAAAGCAATTTCCAGTGAGGCTCTGCAACACTTACAGACTGTGCAGACTGTACCACTCCTCTAGGATGTTCTGGCTCTGTCTGCAGAGACACTCTGATTTTCCCCTGAAACCTGCATCTGTCTTGCTTGAATGGAGTGGACTATCAACCAAAGAGCTTAGGGCCACTTTTCCCTCTACCGAAGTTAAGACAAATATCTCCTAGTTCCAGGCACAGGTTTCTCAGCATCCGCTGTCCCAAAAATTAAGGGAACACTTAAAGACAAATGATCTCTCCTCATCCTTCCTGACTTATTCTTCGGGGGTTTTATGTTTTACTTGTTTCTTTGTTACTGCTGATAGCATGAGGCAGAACCCGCAGCCCAATCAGGCTACTCCAAGATGGCACACATACATGCAGGTACAAGAAGGCTTGCTTTACTTTGTCTCAAGAGCATGTAATAGATTCCAGATCTGCTCCTTTGTTCAAGGAGGAAGAAAAAAAGCAGTGTGAGAGCCCTACAAAATGACTTCCATGTTTTTGGCCAAACTGTTTGAAACAGACTCTTTGAGGGTGGATGAGGGCCCGGAGTCCTCTAGTACGACCTGTGCTCACAGCCCAGCATCATGCAGCCTGACTGGCATTTGCCAGAGAACACCAGAACTGGCAGATCCACCACTGGCGCCCCGTTCTCTTCTCAGATGAGAACATGTGACATATGTGAAACAGTCTGGACACACTGTGCTGCCTGGAACATCGGTGAACATGACTTGTGATGACTGGTGATGGGTCAGTGATGGTATCCTTGGAGGGCCACACAGCCCTTGCATGTCACACTCTTATGTGACACACACTTTTGATGAGCCTGTGACCAAGTCCTTCAGTTATAGCGGACTCTACGGAGGACTCTATAGACTGGAATGTGCTAAAATACACACTGACGAGCCACAATGCTTCTTGGAGAATGTTCTTAGATAAGACAAAGCTTGAGCTGTTTGTAAAGTCATATTAGCTCTATGTTCACAACGAAAAAGCAAAGCTTTCAAGGAACAGAACACTGTATCTACTGTAAAACATGGAGGAGGCTTTGGTATGTGTTATGCTGCAGCTGGCACAGGGCGCCTGTATTGGATCATTGCAGGGCACTGTGCACTGTGGTGCACACAATGATAGCAAACAGCAGAGTGTGTGATGCAAATTACAGGAAACAGAAATATCACTATATATTCACGTTATTTCTCTGGGGGTAGCTACCAATCAGTGCAGGTCATTTTAATTTGTTGTATTATTTAAAAGTAATGCAGTTTAAAGTTTTTAAATTATACAGTTCTGAAATGCAATTGTTAGTTTTGTCAGTTTCCTTTTTGATGAAACAGTATTTACAACCTGACAAAGTCAACCTTTTGTCATTGCAGTTATTATGTGTTGTGATTTCAAAATCAATTCTTCACTTCAGAGCTACAAGGTTTGCTGGAGACAGGATGGGAGCAAAATGTCCTCCTGTTTCAATCACTTAATTTCACAGAATTATTCAGCTTCCTCAGATCCCAGCCATTTATCCTGTAGGCTATTAGTCTGTCTTTACACAGACTTACATAACTGTCTGACAAGTGGAGGCATAATTTATCACAATATTCTGTGCAGAGCTCACACAGCACTTCACTCCAAAAGAAACTTTATACTATAATATAAAACATAGGATCAACCACTGATATGTTGATGGTCTCTAATCAAATATGGTGTACATCAACCCCAAATGTTCATTTTTCACTTGTGGGGTTTGGAAGTGTACAGTATGAGCCAAACTACATTTCTAATTACAAATAGGATAAAAGATTGAGGACTGCTGAGTGGTGGTGCACTGCAGCTTTGATTGAATTGAGTCCCAGGTTTGCAGCAGCACCGAAGGTATTCAGACTCTGTGTCTCTTACTCAGCAGAAATGTCATATAGAGCTGGTGCACACTGAGAGGTGTACTGGTCGTGTCAACAACAAAACATTTATCATAGCCGCTTACTGGATGTCCCTGTGTGCTCTCCAAACTAGGGCTGTCATATCAGATCGTCTTATATCGTCATAACTGTGGCTAAAAAGAAATTGTTGAATGACACAGTTGTTCTATAATCATTTATATCCTTATCACAAAAATATGGTAAACTATTGTGATACGCTTCTAAGCTGACAACGAGTCAGGTGGAGATCCTCCAGTGTAATTCCTCCTTGGCCATGCTGCTTTTCAGACCAATGTGCTATCTTAACCCTCTCAAGCAAACATGCAGCCACACTTACTACACAGCAAACATGACCCACGGGGACTTTGTCATGCAGCTTACTTCAGCTTGGGAAGCTTTTGAAAAAGGTGTTATTTACCAGCTGGCGTGTGGAAAGCACATCACAGCCAGGAGCCTTTCCCACACTTCCAAGTGCGGTAGAAAGAGGGATGAAAAGAAACCAGAGAAGGAGAGAGATTCTGGAAAGATGTAGCTTCCTGCAACGTCTCATTGAAGACACCTGCCTCTATTTTCCTTCCAACCATCTTGCTAGAAAGGTTGGCAGATGTTCTGGCCAAGTGACACTGATGGTTCACTGAACTTTTATGCAGCAGTAGCATCCAGTAAGAGCCCTGGATATAGCGTTGCTATTTTTGCTCTGATTTTCCCACTCATGTTTTATTCAGCTCTGGGATGCTTCAGCACAAGAAGGCAACCGAGCAGGGATGGTGGGATGCTTGGCTGTATTTATTTATTTATTTATTTTGAGATGCAGGCTTTTAGTCTATCATATGATGGTGTGAAATGTCAGCGATGTGCTGTGCGTTTGTTGGTTTGAGGGATCAGAGTAGGGGCTATAGACGACACTTAGAAAAAGAGTTAAAGAGACTGTGCACTAATACAAATCTAACTAATACAAATCTAACTAATACAAATCTAACTAATACAAATCTCTTGCCACTTTTAACACTTCTAGAATCTATAGTTGCTACAAACAGCTTAAAACATTACAAATTAATCAGCCTCTGCACTGGCTCCAGCCCATCTCAGAATCCTTTTGCCATTCTGACAGCTTGAATCAGGGATAGCATATTCTGTGACAGTGCGCAAATCACTTCTAAATAATTAACAGAGTAGTGAAATATAAAAAATCTGTGCGTGAAGCATGTCCTAAAGCTGCGTTCAAGTCCTGGCCAGTAGCTGTATAAAGTGTTTCTGTAGCATACTGTAAATCCACGGGAAAAGCAAACTGGCACACATAGCTCTGCAGCAGAAATTTGTCCCATCCCACCATGCATTTGGTCCGTATTGATTGCACTTGTGTGCTTACTGTACACAGGGATTGCAACACAAAGCATTAGAAAGCTAGAGAGAGAGAGAGAGAGAAGTGGGGAGTGGTGGGTGGTGAATGAGTGGAGTTTAGCTATCTTTGCTTAATGTGACTGCAACACTGAACCTGGTTTTAATATTGAATTGTCAGACAAAGTACATGTATGCACATGTATTTGTGTTCAAGGTTCATGTGGTTATTGCATGTGCAGACAAAATAGAATTATAGTGTGAAAACAAATTTGCACAAAAACTAGATAAAGTACTGTATTATCAATCCTCTAACACCTGCAATGCAGCCAGGTCTGGGTTTCAGCTTTATATATTTGCATTCAGACCAGGTATAGGGTATGGGTTAGAGCACCAGCCGTCAGCGACCTCCACAGTACACACAGAATCCAGCTGTTCATCACAATTTTCATTTGTATAGAGGAGAGGGTGTGCTATGATTAATGCTCCACATGCTCTAGATTCCAGAGAAGACCCCGAGCTTGTGAGGACATGCTGACCTGTGTTTCAAGACAGCAAGGTGCATACAGCAAACAACAAAAAGACTTACTAGTGCCAAATTGCATTATGCTGCATGACTCACAAACATGGGATTGATGACTTGTGCTTGAATTATGAGAGGGATGTAATTGGGAGAGCTTGTGTGTGGCTTGACTCTGCAGAGGGAAAGCAGATGGGGCTGTAGTTGAGCTGATGAATGATGAGCAAATAAAAACATGCAGACAACCACTTCCAGTGAGATGGATGCTGTGTCAGCATGCAACTCATACACAGCACACTAACAAGGGGATATACACACACGCAAACAGAGGCACTTGGTGCTCACAGGCATGCACGTTGATATGCACCCATGAATGCGCATGCACACACCTCTGCCTACTGGCTAAAAGTCCATAGACAAGATCCTTAGCTTAACAGTATTGATTCTAGTTTCTCAAACACTGCAATCTCTCAGCTGCTAGCACAGATGACGTATGTGTGTGTGTAAGAGAAAGAGAGAGAGAAAGAGAGCTTTGTTTCAGAAACAGCCAGAAATTATTGAAATTAAATCTGTGATGTAGGTCAACCATCCATCTACACCATCACCCTTTCATGTTTTACGACAGGTAACACAATCATCGACAGCTGAGCAATAAGTGACGCCATTAAATCACAGTCGGTTAGACTGCACTCCGAATCAATTTAACTGGGAGGAAAATGAGATTAGCTCAGGCGCAAAACAGGCCAGTGCAATGAAGTAATGTGTCATACATGCTCTGTGGTTCCATTAAAAGTCCATAAAGTGTCTGTTATTTCTGTGCATCAGCTGATAAAATCTGAACAGTTGCGTTTTCTGCAAAGCTCCAGCTTACTCACTTACACACTAAATGCACTATGCAACTCAGTATCATTGAAACATATGCCAGATTGGCACGGTCTTGATTACAACCTGACAAAAAAATTTAAATTGTTAATTGCAAAATACACATGTCTAGATAATAAATATCAATTTCTGTCATTCTTGGCACATTTTTTTGACTATAATAATTTTGTGAGCTATCGAATGTAGAATATTAAGCTCTATTCTAATGACATGTGAAAATTGTAACAACACCAAAACTGTTGTCTTGCTCGGGACTACACAGAGATAATTGCTTAGTTCTCGTTTCAGGTCCTTGGCAGCCCTGGTCATTTATCATTATTAAGCACCTGGGCACACAAACCACAAGACTTTTGGTTTCCTTGGCAATAAGCAAGCTAAATCCTGCTCTGCTTCTTCAGGTGGAAGTGAGTCAACAGTGCTGTTTTACAAATCGCCCCCGTACCATCCGCATGCTTTGTATGAGTTTATTGTAGAGTAGGGAAATAAAAAAGGAGCACAGAGACAGATGACAGTGTCCTGCCATTGACAACAAGCTTGTCTCCACAGGCCAAACACTCATCGACTTGAGCAGCCTAGGTTTTTCTGAGATAAACATGCTGGAGGGCTTCGTATTTTCTTTAAATGTAAGACTCATTCATGCAGTAAAACACAAGAGAGCACCCTTGTAGTAATACGCTGCCTCGCATTACATATCTGGGAGCTGTTGATACAGCAGTTCCTTTATTGGTGACTGATAAGCTGCACTGGAGAAAGGTGCAGTCACTTTAGGGCTGGACTGATGACCTTCTGAGTTACAACCCCTTCAGTCTCTTGAGTCTAAACTGCTACTGTCCTGACTGGAAATAACAGGCGCTCTCCATCCTTACAGTAAAAAAAAAAAGGCATTGGTGCAGAAATGATGAACTGAATCATCTGAATTTGCTGCATTTCTTTAAAAATTGTATTGAGACTGTTGGTTGGACGGGAACAAAATAAAAAAAAAGACAAAAGATGTCATCTTGGGCTCTGGAGAACTGTGCTGGATATTTTCACTATTTTAAGACAAAATGATTAATTGAAGAAGAAAAAAAATCACCAAATCATTTCATAATGAAGTGATTGTTGGTTGCAGGCAATGGGTGTATGCACACACACACACACACACACACACACGCCGTTGTGTCATTCAACACACGTTTTCCATTACAACAGAAGGTTTTAACACACTGCAAAAGCTTTAATTCGTTTCTGAAAGGTTGGTTTTTCACAGTACAATGAGCGTTCATCTAATAATGAAATCACAAACAATGCTCAGTGCTCTCCACATCAGTGCAGCCAAACGAGAGCACAACCACAGTGATCATTCACGTTATAAGATGCCAGTTGGAAATTGAAGTAACAAACATTACACATGTGCTATAGGAATGCCTCGCTGAGCTGAACGCCATGCAAACACTACAGGCGTGGTCCTCACACACTCGCACACATTTTGCTGAGTGCATAAGATGGGTGTGACTCCAGCTGGCTGGGATGCTGGAGCTAGAGTTGCAGTAGCTGCTAGGACTTACATGTTTGTGTGTGTGTGTGTGTGTGTGTGTGTGCGCTTCAGAACATTGGCATCGAGGGAACAAACAGCGTGGGACTTGTGATGTCATCCTAAGTCACACATGTGGGCGCACTCAGATCGTCCTAACGAGCGAGACTAATTGGGGGGGGGGGGGGGGGGGCACATTTGTGATTGGGAATGATAGAGATTGTCGAATGCCATGAGATCTATTTACGGTAAATCTCAATGACAGTGTTGTGTGCACAAGATCTGATTCCTCAGCATAAAATGCCAAGTCACCATGGTAACAGGGGGATGCAACACGCTGTGTGAAGGCTGATGGAGACAGAGGACTATTCACTACGCGCATCATCACGACGTCGATGTTCAAAACGCGGTGATTAAAATGTCCCAAAAGACGCTGAATATCCCCCACGGTTTTGTTCACCACCATCACCACCACCACCACCACCCCTGTCGGAGCTTGGGCTACTACACGTCACGTTGAAGCTTCTTCTTATTATGTAACTGCGTTGTATTACACTCATAGCAATTACCAAAGCGCTGACGAATTTGACACATGGGTGATATTTAAAGCTGTTGGAGAGCTGCGCTTTTGAACGCGTGAAGCCCCTTTCAGCCCGACATTAGTCCACAAAGTTGCATAACATTACCAGTCACATCTCCATCATCCACTGCCCAAACATTTAGAGGCATCAATACAGTACAGACCAGAACTAGTCCACCATAATAGAAGACTGTATGGATATTGTGGATACAAATCCTCCAGTCCACCATAACGACGACCGGCAAAACATCTAACAAGAAGTGTCGGGGACAGCAGGGATGGATGTGCGCCTACCTGTCCGGACGTTGAAGGAGAGCCGGGCTTCAACAAGGTATGGGGTGTCGCTCTTGGAGCGGAGTCTCCTTATCGGTCGGCGGTCTGTGCTGCTGTCTGGAGTGGTCGCCATCAATCTGAGCCAGTGTCCAGTGAAGACTGCCGGCCGACTGGGGCAGACGCAGAACCAGAACCAGGGCCGCTCACACACTGGGAGGTAGCTGGAGAGGAGCGAGTACGCACCGAGAGAGAGAGAGAGAGAGAGAGGGAGAGAGAGAGAGAGAGAGGCGTTGGTGGATCATGGCATGCACGCTGGGAGGAATAAATAAAGTTGGCAAAATAGGCTGTGGGAAAAAATCGACTGTGGTGAACCAGATAATGCTCTGTGAAAAAACTTAATCTAGTTTATACCCTTTCAGAACTCTAAAACGAGTGGAAATAATGTATCGTGTTCATGTATTCATCTGATTTACAGCTACGGCTTATTTTTTTTTCTTATGTAAGAATAAATTACAACAATTATTACTACTCCATATATTTGTGTATAAATATCATCACTACTACTACTACTACTGCTAATAGTAACAATAATATATTACCAATAATACAATACATAATTATGTTTAGACAGTGTTGTCCATAAAATGTGGTGAGTCAAAACATATTTTGTATATTTATTATTATATTTCAGTGTTTTTCTTCAGCCCAGATGTTATATTAAAAAGGTAATAAATAACATGTATTATGTCATAAAAGGTAACAAAAACAACTTCTTTGTTTCTTCGTAGCAATATCAGCTTTCTTTAGACATCTTTCCAGTTTGCCTTTTTCTTACAGATGATTCAGACAGATGGTATTTGTGTTTTCTTTTGGCTTAAAAACAATATAAAATAAAATACCTCGTCTTGTTTTGTGGATCAATCCTCTTGAATGAAACATTTACACTAGTCTACCAGTAGGTGTCGCTCCTAAACTCCGCCTCCCTTCGAGCAGCGTTTGCGACAGCCCGGTTCGTTTTACGGCATCTCGTGTTGATTGCTGCGCTAGACGTAAACAAGCTAACTCGGCTTCACTCGATGCTTTGAAGGTGGAAATATTTGGACACATCCCTAAGCGAGGTATGTACGATTACATTTCTAGGACGGGTTCATTAAAGTACAACGCTTTTAGTGCTGTACTGTGTTGATATTACCGAGATGTGCACGTTTGGATGTGCACGTAGGTCCCTGTTAATGTGGCAGCGAGATTTAATCCCTAGCTTACTTTGTCACGCATCTACAAAACATTATTCTAACAGTTATAAAGAAAAATGCAACATGTTGCCAAAGGTTACCTGTTTTTATATTGTAAAAATGTATATTGTTTACATTTATTCTGCTATTGGTGGTAATGGGGCTACTGAAGGAGGTAGTAATGAGTGTAACTTAGCTAGACAGTTAGCTTGTTGACTCAAACGTGTGTGAATTTCCCCATAGACTAGGTAGCATTACACTTTTAAGTTTGTTCAGTCGCACACTATTTTACGAACAATCTGACTAATAAGGTCTCTTATGTACTGCTCACTTATTATTTTCAAAATGCTCAATTTTGCACATGGATCCAATATAATCAGAAGACCCACTGCACATCTGCATCACCTTGCCTGAAACGCTAACCTGTTTTTCTAACCTACTCTTTGTTTGTTATTATGTGTTCTTAGTCTGAAACAGAGGTGACAATGCTTCTCCAAAATCGAGCCGTGGTTGCACTTGGTCTTCGAATGTGCTCCACTCAGGTGGCCAAAGGACCTTTGATGGACAAAGCAAGACAGAGCTCAGGTAAAATGAAAGGACCTAGGTTTATAAAATGCTTGTCCTCCGAGTTATGACTTCATTAGTGCCATATTAAACTTCATATTGGTGAGCAACGTCTTCCTTTTTGATAGTCACTGACGGTACATAAAAAAATGAAATAATAATATTGTAATGTAATATTTACAATGTGGTACAAACATATATGAGTAGCATTAAAGATACGACTTAGAAATGAGTCAAGTTGTAACTGCAACAGGTAGTTTCTGACTAACTGGATTAAAAACTGCACACTAGATTATGAAAAAATTAAAATTCACTTCATAATATTTTGCTTTTCCTTCTCTTTTTTTTTTTTTAGACATGTCCGAATTCCGCCAGGTCTTTTCCAAAGCCAAACACATAGCAATCATCACAGGGGCGGGTGTGAGCGCCGAGAGCGGAGTACCAACCTTCAGGGGAGAAAATGAGAAATGGAGGAAATGGCTGTCGCAGGTATAAAAAAAAAACAAACAAACGAAACAAACCCATGGGTACATGGATTGTTTTATATTTTTATTTAGGTCAAACTCTTGTGTTTGGTCTGATTTTTAGCTGTAGTTCAGAGTTGTTGCTGTAGAGTGGGTGTATTTTATCTTTACATAATACATCTTCACAGCTTAGTGGATTTATCTCAGCAGCAACAGCCACTAAAGAGAGAAATGGTGTTTGTTGCATAACCTGAATTCATGTTGTGGGCTGCAGTAGTATTTACCTTTGGGAAAGAATCAACAGTTATCCTAAATCCAAATAAATAAATAAAAACTATAATCTCTGACTGACATATTTGAACTTGAACTACACTGCTTTTTATTTATCTTTCTAATTTATGTAAATTGAATGACATTTGATTGTCACCCTCTTAACCTTAGAACTTTTACTTGAAACCTTCTTTTATTTATGCATCGTCAGGACCTCGCCACGCCAGAGGCCTTCTCTCGCACTCCGTCTCGGGTCTGGGAGTTCTACCATTACAGAAGAGAGCTGGTAATGAGCAAGAGGCCGAATGCTGCCCATCTGGCTATAGCAGAGTGTGAGGGGCGGTTGAAGAAGCAGGGACGTTCTGTGGTTGTCATCACTCAGTGCATAGATGATCTTCACAGACAGGCTGGGTCCAAAAATGTGCTCAAGATTCACGGTGAGAGGCAAAGTTGGTGCTGAGTGCGACGTATTTAATTTTCCTTAGTAAATAGCTGAACAAAAAGCTCGAGTTGGTTAAATGCAGAGGGATTTAATTAAATATAACTAATACAGAACCTGCTCAACAAGTGTTCATTCTCTAATGTCAGTATTAAAGAGACTATTTTATTATTATTATTATTATTATTATTTTTTTTTTTATTCTGTTTTAAGTCTATGGTATACTTGTGTTAAAGCTTTAGAGTGATCTCTTAAATGTTTTATTTTAGTTAACTATGTGTCAGCACATAAACCTATCACTGTCAGCAAATTCTATGTCAAGGGAGATGTTTTATCGACACAAGCAGACAAAAATGCAATAACAATTGTATTATCTTGTGGCTACTGCAGGCAGTCTGCAGGAGACACGCTGTATGACTTGTGGAAACGTGACCGTGAATAGGCGAAGCCCCATATGTGCTGCCTTAAAGGGCAAAGGGTAAGAAGCATTATCTCTGGAGTATATATACACACACTGATAAACATATAGGATTTGTAGTGTAATCTTAACAGCATTTGAACCTTAAAGTGGGTGAAGTTCTATTTAACCCAGTGTGTTTTTTTTCTGATTACGCACAGCGCACCTGGCCCAGATGTTCCTGATGCCCAGATTCCTGTGGATAAATTGCCAAGGTGGGATAACTATCTCAATGTTAATGCTTAAAAGAGGTTTGTGACAAAATTCAGAAAATAATTTTTGCCTAATTTGATGCTTAATTTTGTATATGCAAATTTCATATGAATGATTCTCTGCCTATAAGGAGCATAGACATTCATGGTAAATAGGAAGACTGTGGTGAGAAAGAAAAACATGAAGAAACCTGTATTGTACAGAAATCTCTATGGATTCATATTGACTATGAGGTGATTGATCAATAGAAGTAAATAAACAACTTTATGTTCTCTTAACAGTAACTAGTAATGATTTGTATTGAGGTGAAGGCGTCCACATGGGGGCAGTAGTGTGCTGTGCAAAATCTGTCTTGCTGATATTAACAGGGAAGGGGAACCTATGGTCCTTGAGCCCACTGCTCTGCTGCCACACCCCTGTCTCAGATCTTAGAGTATAGAAAATGAAACAAATATGGCCAAAAGGTTGGATTATTGTGAGTTTTAATTATTGTAGACAACTTGTGGACCGCAACACACATAATCCAGTCAGGGACACAGGTTATACAGTTCATGTTGATAGGGTTTTATATCTGTTTATCACTATTTAGTTAATATATCTGTGACTGCATTATGTGTGACCACTAATAATTTTTTAAATTACGCAGAACAGAACTCCATAACTGACCACAAAGTCGGTGAAACTATGTCTGTGGACTCGCTGTATATTATTTTACAAATAATTGAGTAAGGACTGTTTGGTGCTGCTTTATCAAGGTGTGAGGAAATTGACTGCCACGGTCTGCTGAGGCCCAATGTGGTGTTTTTTGGAGAAACTCTGGATTCTCATATCTTGACCAAGGTGGAAAAAGAGATGGAAATCTGTGACCTCTGTCTGGTGGTGAGTTATCCTCATGTCCTCCTCTTGTATATTGTTATTATACAACACATCATTTGTTCATAGCCTTTACAGACCAGAAAGTCTTTAGAGTAGATTTGAAGTTAATGTTGATGCCATTGCCCTCTGTTGTTTACCTGTAGGTTGGCACGTCTTCAATTGTTTACCCAGCAGCCATGTTTGGGCCCCGCGTTGCAGCCAGAGGCATCCCAGTGGCAGAATTCAACACACAAGTATCACCAAAAACTGAGTACTTCACGTAAGTCAGTTAAGAAACTGAATCCATGTTGCAAGAGAACGCCTATACAGGGATGAATGAACATATAAAAACATATCAGTCACAAGATAACCAGACCTGTGGGTAATGATGCATGTGTATACTGATATTTAGTGCCATCCACTGGCTGCACAGGCAACATCCAGTCTCCACAGTATTTGTTAACCTTGAATTAGTCGCCCACTTCACAAAAGTACTTCAAACACATTGACTGACCTTCTACCTGTTAAAATAAAAGTGTTTTCTTGTTTTTCTGTGTGTGTGATGTCACTCAGGTACCATTTCCAGGGTCCATGTGGAACTACATTGCCCCCAGCATTGGCGCAACATGAGTCAGAGGTTATGTAGGGACTTTACAGATGGCAATCAGAGGCTTCTTCTACATAATGCAGCCCAACACAGCGGGGATTCGTAGCATTGTTGATAATCTTTGCATTAACATCTGTTTAGCTGTCAGTGCGTGGTAGAGAGAGGTGTAAGTAATTACGTTTTTTAAGACTTGAATATATAACACACTAAACTGGAAATGGAACTCTGTAAGCATTTGTTGCTTAGATTTAAGCAGGAACTATGCAGCTTGATATAAGAAAAGTAATGCACTTTGTACTGCAATTCTTTGCATAGGAAAACATTTTCTCAGCTTTCACAGGGTGTTATTTGTTACATGCTAGATGCTGGCGAGGGACTGTTATATTTTAGATAAACTAGATTCACGGTGCCAATGGAATATATTTTTCCTCTTTCCATCAAATGGACAGATGTACAGACAATAATATAATCTTGTGCCTTTCCAAACTGTTGACCAACATTGTCTAAATGCTTGCTTTAAACCTCAAGTGCAAATCAGTGTTGTGAAGATTAAGTTCACAGAGTTTGATGTTGACCAATGACAGAGAAGGTAAAAAAAACTAGTCATTCCTAATGTGACTCAGCATTATTCCGGTTTTGTGCTGTTTGACTGTGTTTACTTTGTCAGTATATTTACATGTCATGAGTCATGATAGTTTTTTACGCACATTTCATTTTTTTTCATTTGGGAAAAACAAAATGTGTTTAATCACTGTACATGGAGGTTTTTTTTTTCTTTTCTTTTCTTTTACTTTTTGGCCACAAATATCAAACAAATTTCCACTGTTAAAAATGATGATGCAAGAAATTTTTATTAAACACAAAATGTATATTGATTGTTTTTGTGTTATTGTCGGCATTGAAAGAGGTTCAGTGGCTTTTACTGAACGACAGTGGGTTGTGTGGCACAAAATGAACAGTAGATGCCAGCATGGCCCTTTCTTAGCTGTAGCTCATAGCGCTACATGTAACCCTGCTGTAAGAGGGACATAGAAACCGACTGTGTATCCATTCACATTTCTCTTTGTGTACATGAGTAAAAGAAAACGCACATCTAAGTACTCTGGCCCATCAGTGAAGTCAGCGTCGTCAGAGCTGAGGAAACAGTCTCAGCCTTAACCATAATGCTACTGAAAATGGAAAAAGCAATTTGACGCAAGGTGGCCTCTTTTGTTTCTTATCTCTTACAAGGATGTAGGTAACTTTAATAAAACTGTTATTTGTGTTTTTTTTTAGCGTTCTTTTTTTTGGGTGAGAACGTTTTATTCTTTCTTTTTCTGTCCTAAAAACTATCCAATGAGTCACAAGAAGACTTTAACATGTTATGTAGCAGAAATGTGTTTTTTTACCCTTTGCTCTCCAGTTAATCATCTCTTGACCTCCTCGTCTTATCTTGCGACCCCTGGCTTCAAACACAGGTCTTATGCATCCCAGAGGTAAAACTCCAGCTTCTGGAAGTGGTTTTGTTTTTTATTTTTCCTTAACAGGCAGAATGGTTACATCATTCAGCAGAAATGAGCCACAGAGGGCTGGGTGTCATTTAAATTAGTTGCGGAAGGTTATGTTCATTAGACAGTGTTATGGTAATGTAATGATAGTTATGAAGGTGTTACACAACGAGGAGGATGTACACACACACACACTAGTACATAATCCATCTTCTGTATCTCATGGGAGTCACTCAGGCTTTGTTTATTTCATGCCCACTGTACTTTCTGCACTCTCTTATTATACAGTTCTAGTCCACACACGAGCTGAGAAAACAGTGCTGCGTCCTCTCAAGCTTCATCGTGTCTCCACTGTGGCACCTCATTACTCGCTCTTGTTGTTACAGTTTGCATCCAAATCAAATCTTTCAGTCTCCCATAACTCATCTCCACCTATTAATGCATCATCATCTTTGCTATGATTAGATTTCCTAACTTCCTCTTCTATTACAGCTGCTTCTCTTTAAGGAGACGCACAGTCCCAATTGTCATCAAAAGAGAAAAAAAGTACACCGAGAAGCACTTACGAGAAATCTCAGCCTGTCTGATACAGTCATTTCTCGAACTGAGTGAACAAGGTGCCAGAGAGCAGAGAACTCTGCTCCCAAGTCCTGAAGCTCATTTATTAATGTAGTGGAGAAGGATGAAATGATGGCTGAAGGGTACTTGTTTCACCCATCAGCCTTTAGGTTAATAGAGTCATCATCATTGGTGGCAGCTCTACAAATATCCCGCTACCTGCTCTTTCAGTGAGCAGGTAGGTCGACTGGGAGATGACCCGTGTAGTGTAGGTGTGTGTGTGTACGTGTGTGTGCAGAAGGTATTGCTCATATTGCAGGGACATGACTTTCATTGTGGTCCCTTTGAGGAAATCATTGAATTATAGAGTGATGACTTGGTTCAAGGTTAGAGTAACGTTAGGGTCAGGGATGTTGTGGCTACAGTTAAACTAAGGGTAAGTCTCCAGGAAATGAATGTAAGTCGGTGTAAATGTAAAGTCCCCTGTAGTGATGAAGACCAGATTTTGTGCATGTGTATGGGTATGGCTGCCACTGTTGACTTCTTTTGATGGAGTTTCTGCTTAGAAATAGCTGTTGCTAGTAGTTGTTGGCATTTGTGTGAAAATGTGTGTGTCTCTGTGCTGCATGTGTAGTAGTGTGAAGCTTCTTTCTGTATGCAGACTGACAGAGGTGTCACACCAAACCAGGTCAAGCTCAGTGAGGAGCTGTGAACATTACACAGATGCACATAGTTCAAGTCTGTTAGGCATGGCATGGCTCATTGTGTAATTTCAGGAGCGCGTTATCTGTGTTTTGAGAGGAGCCATATTAAAATATTATACATCTGCTGAGAAAGTTTTACAGAAATAGATAAGATTAAAGAAATAGGAGAATAAATAAACACAATTGTAAAACGATCATATCTCATATACTTTGTGGTTAAAAACAAAACAAAAAGAAAACAATGGATGATTTTAATCAGCTGATTAACTTCCAAAAATAGGAAGTACTTTAAAAATAAACTTTAACTAAAACAATAGCAAGCACATGTGAAGGCCTCGGTATTTTCTATTTATAGTAACTGTCAGTTCACAACACTGGAGTGGAGACTGCCATACATACACACACACACACACACACACACACACGGCCACGTCTCCTCACCGCCTTCTCTTCTTCACCATTCCCTGAACTGTGTGTATAACGGACTCAGCCCTTATAACAAATGTTTACAGTTAATCCCTCTGATGCAGCGAGATTCATCATCCAATCCAATTTAAGTCGCAACGGCACTAATCGCCCTCCCCACACCCACCTGTCCCCACCTTACAGTGTGTTTGTTGCATCTTTAGTTTTGGTCAGCTTTGAGTTAATCCTCATGTTCTAGGAGATAAACAACAGACGAGATGTGGGGAGAAGAGTCAGATTCACACACTGACTCAGGTGGATTCACTTGTCCCACTGCACGTCTCTGAATAAACGCTGACGCTGGTGCTTCTTGCCGGCCTGATTGGGAGGGAATTGTTGTTTGAGAAAGACTAAGATGGGGGCTCAGGTGCGAGCTAATCTGCTCTAACCCTGCACTAATTAGGATCAAGGTTAGTGTCCACTTTCTCCTAGTTATCGATCGCTGGCCTCAGCTCGGCCAGAGAGCTTGGCTCCTATGAGAACGCCTGCACAGGGCACTAATACGAGGACACACTCTCCACTGTGCCTGATGAATCTTGGTAATGTCTTTGAGTTTCAATATTCAGTTTTGTAATCAACATTGAGCTTTTCCATAATCTAAAGGGGCCTGCTCTGTTTTTGCCACTTCGCACATCACTAGTCTGACCTCACACAACCCGCTCAATATTCATTACATAGGTGTGTGTTGACCAGCATCGTGGGAATCTCCATCTGCCTCTAGCTTTTGCTCCATCTGATTTCTGTGAACATCTCTCACTCACTTTATCTCTTTCTCGTTTCACTTCACTTTAGCAGAAAATAAGCTTATTATTGACATCTTCATGTTTTCCAAAGCAGTATCATTTCTACATAGTTTGCTTCTAGCTGGCTAACAAGATTAGAGGCTGTTTAAAAGAGCTTTTCGCGTTTTTATCCAGTTGCGTCGTTGTTCTGTAATTTCAGTTTACTTTGTTTACTCAAACATTTGTCAGATTCACAGATTTGGTCCAACAATGGTGAAGATCAATACAAACCAAAATCTGAGGTAGTTCTAATTGACTAACTAACTGACTTTTGATTTTTGAACACAACAAGTAAACATAAGGGGATATAGCTAACGTGGTAACAGGTGTAATGCCGCAGATGAGATGACTTTGGGGTGTAAACAGTTGATATTAGTGCAGACCTTGTACATGATCACATCTGTAAGGAAAGGTGCGTTTGTTTTTGGGGACCTTTCTGTCTCACCCACCACATGTGCTGCACAGTGAATACTTCAGACACTCAAATTCACTGGGGCACGTGATACATTTGGCAGACACCCATTGTAGGAGGCAACAGAGCACATGTGCTGGATACAAACACAAACGCACACAGATACACACTAGCACTCTCCTGCCTCTCCCGGAATACTCGCACTATCAGAAGCTTTAAGAGGATTTCACAATGGGAGGGTGCTGTTCTTAAATCTCATGCACCTGATGGCTATTGATCCATCCTGAGCTTGCACACAGACACATGGGAAACAGGCACTGTTGTTAGTTCTTGTCATTATGAACAAGCTTCAGACCTTCTTTATCTTTTACTACGGTGCAATATACTGTAGTACAATCCTAATTTGGGTCATATGGGGGAAACAGTAATTCAAGAACAAATGCACAGAGAACAGGAAAAATCCTGACTGTCCCATTTCCATCATAGGTTGCAACTGAAATAAGTCCTGTCCATAAACAATATACTCTAGCTGCTGAGCTTATTAGCAATGCTGATGTGATTGGAAGATAAGAAGGGTGTTGACTGTAATGGAGGAGACAGTAAACGAGTTCCTCTGATGTGTACGTCGATAAGCCTTCAATCAGCAAGCTGTCATGTGAGAAAATGAGATAATATCATGTATCATGTTTAGAGATAGAAGCTGCTGTATAATGAATACAATTAGCAGAATACATTGTGCGATATTTAAAGTAACACAGGCTTGGTTTATATAATAATAAAATGTTTAACATAAGTCCTAATCCTGTGAAATCTTTTAATTCCTATGACAGACATACGCTGAATTGTGAATGAGATTTTGTCATGTAGAGTTTTTAAAACACAACAAAACAAAACAATAAAAACTCAGTTACTCTCCCAGGTTCCTTTAACAGATGTACCATCCTCTCTCTCTACGGAAACCAGAAGACGCACACCTGACTGACAACTGTGAGGGAAGTTTATTTATTTATTTTTAACACATTTTAATGAAAGCTGACATTAGTTAATTCACAACATGCATCATCGGTCCCTCTTGGATCTCTCCTGGCTGTTTCATTTGCTGGTGTTGAGCCAATGTGTCTGGGATTGTAAGACCAGCGATGCTTCAGCCACATCTGGACGCTGGTGGGACTTGCCCACTGCTCTGCTATCATTACAGATGATCACTTGATGACAGCGGGTTTAAAGGCGCCATTTAGACGGAGGCAGCAGCCCGGAACATTTCTTTACTATTTGCTCTGCCTTTTTCATTCGTTCACTTTTTATCCTCCTGTCCTCCTCCTCCTCCAAACCAATGCTGCGTGAGCTATTCAATCAAACCAGATGCAAACAAAATCCTGCTGGTTGGAGAATTAAAGGCCGTGCACATATTTCTGAAACATATTTATTGACAGAAAAAGGCACATTTGAGACATGTCCGAAGGCTCGACATGAAACGAACATCGAGGCAAACATTTAGTAAGATCTCTGATGTGGTATAGATCATCTTGTGGAAAGGAGCTAACAAACATGTGGTAGAGAAGATTTTAATTGCTCCAGAGAGCTCCGGCTGTTGACTCATCAAGCTGTTGTCATATAGCAGGTTTGCACTGCAAGTATGTCAGGTACATGTTGTAGCATGTTGGTTCAGTTTTAAATCATTTCAGATGCTCAGCTGTTTCATATCTTCCCCTCTGAGAGGTTTTTTTTGTGTATGTGTGTGTGTGTGCATGTATGTGTGTGATGAAAGACAAGAGACAGAAATAGAAAGACAGATGCACAGGAAGCAAAGATGATTTTTAGCAAAGAGGCACGCAGCAGGAAAACATGCTGCTGTCTCCTTGTCCAGTGTCCTTGGAGTGCACCTTTGTGGTGGGAACTCCCATAAGACCTCTCTTTGTTCTCAGAAGATAAGGGTTAGCTGAGGGTGACCGTGCACTTTATCAAGAAAACATCTAAAGCAGAGGGAATAATACTTTTACACCCTACGTTGCCTCAGCTCTTATCCTCCGCTCTCGTCCTTGCCACAAACAAGCCAAGAGGTCCTCGTGCAAAGGCTGCTCACCCCTTCACGCAAATGAAAAGAAACCGAGCGTCAATCAACGGCAGTAAAAAAAAAAAAAAAAAGTACAAATCTGCATGTGCACAGACAGAAATTGCAATTTGAATGTCAGATTTTCATCTTGTTTGAAAGCTTCATTTGACATTTGCATCAAAGGAACGTAGAATACCTTATAAAACCGAAAGAAGCAGCACTCATTAATGACATTAATTTAGCTACTGCTACAAAGAAATATTGAACTATTGATCAAGGCAATGACACCAAATCAATGTTGTTAATTACACCAAGCTTAATTACAAATATTAAGTTTCATTCTCATGTCATTTTTGCAAGAGCCTTGCTGCACTATCATTGTCACTGAGGCAAACTACAACCACACATTGTGTCAGCCCTTAACGTCCGATAAGACAGAATATTAGCCTAAATGTGTCCTACCTCTGCGTGTCCCATATATTTCTCTCAGAGGAACAGGGATAGATAACGCAGAGTGAGTCTGGCAGGCAGACAAGTGGGAGAGGTGAAGTCCACTGTTGGGGACACGGCAATGTGGACAATGTGCAAGTGTGTTTTTAAAAATTCCAGCAACAAATACAGACACAATTCATTATGAAATGAGTGTGTTGTTTATTTTCTAAAGCCCCCGTTCCTCTCGGTACGTTTTGCTTGCTTCACTTTGCCGTTTGAGCTCGACTGTGTGCAGAATGACATGTGGCACGTCTGACTTCACAGATGGTTTGATAGCCAGTCATGGTCTTAATGTGCAACTTACAGGTTACAGGTGTGATGCAAAAAGTTGTTATGTGCAGATTTACTTGGAATGGCTTTTTTTTTTCCTCTCTTCAAGACCCATTTAAGACACACATTAATATTCAAAGCAGAGTATTTATATGTATCTCAAAATGCAACTGGATGAAATGTTTATTGTTTGATATATTAAATGTCAGACAAAAAGTAAAAAAAAAAAAAAACCTCCCGTCACTATTTTCCCAAAGCCCAAGATGACATTTTAAACATTCTTGTTTTGTCTGAACAGATTTACAATATCAAACAGAGAAGCAACACGTTTGGCAGACTTGGACCGGATCATATCCATTTTATAACTAGTCGATGATTCATTTTCTGACCATAGACTAATCAATTTGTCTCTGATGGACGGATCAACTCACTTGAGCCTTTTGTACTCAGAAGCTCTTCAAACTGATTAAACAGCATGTTGGAGAGTAACATCATTATTGTCAGGAAGCACTTTCTTTGATGCTCCACGTCAACACTCATCAACTCTTTTATAAAACTAATTTGTTTTTTGCTCAAACTTTAGTAGGCTGCCAAATACTGGACTTCTCTGTTAGTATTTTCACATCCATTTCTCCCCCTTAGTGTACCTGTCACACTGTATACACCTGTTTAGGTGAGTTAGATCCCTGAAAGCTACAATGCTGGCAGCTGAGAGAGAGAGAGAGGGGAACAGAGGGCATGTGATCCTGCTGGTAGCATGGCTGAATGCTGGACTTTGGCATGGGCCATCCATCTGTCACTTTCTTTACACCCTCCCTGGCACTCATGGGTCATGGCAACGGCAGCTTGTGACGGATGACTAATCTTCGCCTAGTAATGAATGAGACACCACCCCCTGAATGCCAAGAGGGTGCTGATGGTAAGGGTGGCAGTCTCACTGGCAACACAGAAATCAAATGATGAACGGTGTGCGACCATGCTACCCCCATAGGTCTGTGCCACCTAAATATCTGGCAGCTTGGGTGAATCGTGGTCTGAAAACACTGACATGTCGTACATTTTTAAATGCAGCATCTTTCTCTGTCCTCATTTTTGTTAATGGATGTGTGTGTGTGTGTGTGTGTGTATGTGTGTGTGTGACTCAAGGAGACAGGAAAAGAAAGGACATAAATGAATCAATACATACAGAAATTGGATTGCGCGTGGTTTAATGATGGAAATATGTCATATGTAGGTGGAGATAAGAGGAAATTGTTATTATGGATGGTGTGTGCACTGCTCACTGACAGACTGCCGCACCAGTCAAATTGTCTTGACTATGTGTTGAGACCTGTCTTATCTTCACCCCATAATGCGCAGGCGTGATCCTATCTGAGCCTCGCACAAAAAAAAAAAAAAAAAAGCTGTTACCATCTGAACTAGACGTCGTGTGCGCTGCTCTTCCCGCGGCGCCCAAACGAACGCTTAACATTTTAATAGTTGGCTTGATCGCGCGTAAATACAGCAGGGGACATGATTTTTCCCTCTGGTGGCTGAGCTCTCTCCGAACAACGCAAATCAACCTGTGGATAGTGTGGAGCGCGTCTGCGGCCACCGGCCACTCTCCGCTATCTGGGACGCGCTGCCTCCAGCCTGCCGTGCGCGTCTTTTGCCGTCGCCTGCGGTGTGTGTGTGTGTGTGTGTGTGTGTGTGTGTGTGTGTGTCGGCGTGGGATCCGGTGTTGCGTTTGAGCCAAGCTGTGAACAGGGATTCAGTTTATGAATGGCACTGACATGGAGGAAATACCGTTTCAGAAAGTCAAAACCAGGCGGAAGAGAAGTCACTGTCCACCGGGTGTCCCTTTGACCACCATCGTCTGCGAGGACGAGTTCGACTGCAAGGAGCTCGAATCCCTCTTCCAGAACTACAACCTGAAGCTGGAGCAGACGTCCACTCTCAAAGCCCTGGCCGTGCTCATCTTCATGTCCTCGACGCTGGCCGTGGTGGAGTTGCTGTCCGGCCCCAGCGTCACCATCTCCAAAGGGTCCCATCCAGTCCACTGTGTCATCTTCGTCTCCCTGTTCATCGTAACTAACGTCAAGTACCTGCAAGTGACTCAGCTCCAACAGATCGTTAACCTGACGCTGCTCTTCGGCTTCACTTTCTCTTTCCTCTGCTGTCCCTTCTCCCTGGGCGCAATGGGGCTGGAGCCCCCGACGTCCCCGGAGCAAGGCATGTGGCAGCTCATCCTGGTCACCTTCGTCGCCTATGCGCTTCTACCCGTGCGGACGCTCTTGGCTGTCGTGTTTGGAATAATGGTCTCCATCTCGCATGTGATTGTGACTGCCACTTCTGTCACGGTGAAGACACAGAAACTATGGAAAACGGTACGTACTGTGTGTGCTGCACTTTGGTCATGGTGCGTTTAGTGACTTGTGGTCTTGGTTACTTTGCCATTAATGTGAGCATCATCAAAATTTCAATAGGCTCTATGCACACGTGCAGTGGATTATAACACGGCCCCAGTGCTGAAACACATTATTTAGACTTTGCTTCAGCACCAAGGACAGTTCCCTGTGGTTAGACTTGATGGGATTTGCTCTGGCTTTGATCACATTTGACAAATTCTGCCAAGACCCGTCCTCTCCAGACCACAGGACCAGCTAGTTCATGCAAACTCAGCCACTGTAAAGTCAATTTAAAGAAAGATTTCCATAGGTTATACCACTACAACAACACCTTTTGGGGGCCATATTTTGTGGTGACGCAGGTGATGCATACCTGTAAACCCAGTGAAATAAAGAAAGAGAAGGAGCAAAGCATTCCCTGTTTCTAAGCAGGCTGAGAATATAGAAATAGAGTGACATCCTGCTAGGATAGCAGGAAATAGGGCAAATCAGGGACACACACACACACACACACACACACACACACCACTATATGCCTTAGTGATGAAAAAGAGGGCAAAGTCACGCATGTCATCTCAGAGAATTGAGAAGTAGACATTGGCGCGCCATCTAACCTTGTATCTTTTTTTCTGTCACATTGAAAAAACACACACACGCATTCCCGCCTGTCATCAGGTGTAAGGAAAGCAGATATGTGACATCAGTCAAGCCCACCAAGGGGTAATGGAACATTTCTGCCGCTGTGCAACATACTGTGCGACATGAGCCCGGCGCACACAGTTGAGATTTGACCAGTTCATCACACCACCACCCGGATGATGACTGCGTATTTACAGGGGAGATTGTTTTCTTGTATGTAGGCTATGCATTACCTGCATAGCCATGTGAAGGGCAGCGCTAGCTACCAGAGATAGCTAATCCATTAAGCTTAGAGATGAGCTGTGACCCTGCACAGCCCAGGCTTGCTCCAACCACCCACCAAGGTCCCAGACATGTAGCCTACAGTACTGTCTGCTTTTATGGCTCACTCTGCCTGAAATATCTTATTACTGAAGTGTGTTTGACCATAGACTCTATTTATTGTGGTGCCACATATTATTGGCACATCAGTGAGTTTGGAGGCATGCTGTAACATTTTCTACGGCATTAGAGTGAAACTTTGAGTGTCTAGATAAGGCTTGAACGCTAAACAAATGACTAAACGTTTAAAATATAAACATTTATGTAAAGTTTGTCACAACAATAAAACAACGGCCCATCTGAACCACAGTGAATGGTAAAGTAGCTGCCGGAGCGCGTGCAAGTGCAACAGGGTCAGTTATTCCCACCTGAAAGCAAATTGAGGTTATCGCCACAGCTGAGCAGAGGAAGTGTTTTACACAACTTCACTCGGATATTCACATTTGCAGGACTTACTCGAGGCCATGAAGTAACTAGAGCTTCTTTTGAACCTTGCTGTTTGCCAGTACTGCTATCAAAGACAGTATTTACAAGGCAATCTCTCTGCATTATGTTCTACGGTATATGTAAAGCATGATATCATTCCTTATTGCCTTTCTTAAGGCCGAATACGTTACACCTTTGACGCCAGCTGTAGAAAAGACTAATTATGAATCACCCAAGATATGAAGAGAATGGATTCCTTTCGTTTTATCAATATACAATTATTGCCCAACGTGACAGCTTGTTTGTGTGCATTGTAGAGGTGAATAAATGACCTCATTTGGTTTGTATACAAAGTCTTAGCCAGCCAACAAAAAAACAAAAAAACAACAACTCTCTTTTCTTTGTGTCCTACACAAGGTTGAAAGAGGCGTGCTGCTGTGCATCTGCTGTGATGGATGAGCCAGAGCATGCACTCTCAAAAGTTTTAATGTCACAGGCCCCAGTATAGAAAAACATTTGACCTTTCTACCCTCAATGTAGTTTTGAAGCATTTTACAGATAAACACTGGGAAATCTAAAGTGTTTAGATGGTAGGTGAAAGTAAAACTGGTGATCAGAGTAGGTACATAGCAATAAACACTGTCTGAAAATATAATGGTTTATAATGGGGACAGTTAATAATGTTTTTTTTTTAGTTCAGTACTGCTTCATTTATCCTTGAGGTGCTATCAGGCAGGTTTTAGGAAACTGTATGCAGCAGCTCATTGTACAGATCAACAGATACATACACAATAGGTTAGATAAGAAAACACAAGTCGGCTAACAGTCAGTCCATTCACAGCAAGCCGTAATGGTTTCCTAATGCTGTATGTGTCTCTGATATTTTTGATTAAACAATTTAAGCAGTGTATCATGTTTTTCTGCTTGTAGTTGGTTGCCAACACAGTGCTGTTCACCAGTGTCAACCTGTCAGGACTGTTTGTGCGCATCCTGACGGAGCGAGCCCAGAGGAAGGCCTTCCTGCAGGCTCGCAACTGCATTGAGGAGAGGCTCCGCATGGAGGATGAGAACGAGAAACAGGTACGGGCACCTGAACACTGCTGGAGCTCCGAGTAAAATTAGATGCGTCTAGTTTTTTTTTTCTTCTTACTCCCCCCCCCATCTCTCTTGTGCCATGTGTCATTTTGACACATTGTTCGTTAGATTTCATACCTTTTTGTCTTGCACATTTCTTATCTCTACTTAACACTTAACTTAGGTTGTGTTTGACTATATGGATGTGTATTTAAGCTTATTTAAACATACTGTTTTCCTCTCTCTCTGTCTCTCTCTCTCTCTCTCTTGCTCCCTCTCTCTCTTTTTAACACACACCCAGGAGCGCCTGTTAATGAGTCTGTTGCCCAGGAACGTAGCTATGGAGATGAAAGAGGATTTCCTGAAGCCTCCAGAAAGGATCTTTCACAAAATCTACATCCAGCGCCATGACAATGTCAGGTAGGATCCTCATATCAACCCAACACAACCATGACCCAATCACAGTGAGATTTAAACCTCCTCTCAACTGTGAATTGACATTACTAATGCTGTATATTCACATGTAATGGTGGACTACTGTCTCAATGGATTACAGCGTATACTAAAAAAGACCAAACATTTCCTCGGGAAAGAAAATTGAAAACTACACAGTCTGGTGCGATATGACCCAATACTGTCCTAAAACATTGACCCGGGCCTCAAAAACTAAAATATTTAATTCTTCACGCTGAATGCTAGCAGCTGACTTACTTAGTTACAATCAGTCCAGATAACGCATCAGCCCAAAGACATTAAGGTGCACTTTCCATTTTTTTAAAAGCATTTTTTAGCAATGATAAGATTGTTTTTTTTTTTGTTGCATCCTTTTGGGCCATCTTAACCCAGCAGTCCCTAGAGGCAGAAGTGTTAGGATTGCTACTGCAGAAAGCCATGCTAAGTGAGAAAGAGATTCTTCTGGTACTCATGATGTGCTCAAGCACTACCAAGCCCCCAAATGTTTGCAGGCAATGTGTTCTATCACGTTACTGCTACTTTTTGCAACAGGCTGGTGGTCGTAGTATAGCCATTAGCTATAGCTATATGTAATCCTAGGTTAATTTCAAAGTGTGACAAATTTGTCTCAAGTTACATACAAGCAGTATAACTTCAAGCTGCATAAGTCTGGCTTAAATGCAGCCATTTCAATAGTTTAACTCAAAGCAACAAATCATATTCTTTGAACTCTCTTTGCTTCTTTTTCTCTTAACTCCTGCAGCCGTAGTCATCTGTGACTGACCTTCAACCTTTTGTTAACCTTTTTTCTTTTACTTTTTTGAAATGTGCAAACATCATTAAAAACCTTCACGGCTCCATTCTCTGGGATCTCAAAGTTAGATCCTTTGATTTGAATCCTTTTCTAATTATCTTCCATCTGCATCTTCGTTGGTGTATTGTTAAATCTCATCTATCATGCTCCAACAGTTCCTTGTTTCCTTTTTCTTATCTTCTCCTCTTCCTCGTTTCCTCTGTGTTCTCAGAGCAGCAGGGAGGCTTGAGGAGAAGAGTTTGCTTAGCCCCAGGATTAAGTTGCTACCGAGGATTAAATGCAATGGAGACTAAATTCTCGTTGCATAACGAGAATTCGCACATGCGTGCATGCGCGTAGTAGTTAAATGTGGACACATCTCAGTGGACCTCTGCTGATTGCTTTTGTGCCTTGAACTCCTTCAAATAGTGCCACCCTTTGAGAATTACATAGACGTGATTTATATGATTTGGGTGGACATGATTTATATGATTTAGGTGGACGGTAATCAGAAAGTCAATAGTGTGGAGCACAGTTTTCTCAGAGTTTTGCTCATTTTACTCCGAGACTGTGGGCAGTGTTTGATCTGAATAAAATCCATCCTGGCGGGGTAAAATAGTAATTAGTCAAGAGAAAATAAATATGAGTAACACACCTGAAGTTTATTCAACAGAACATGTGGTAATTAGTAACTTCATACCTCATCCATTTTTAGAGTGAAGTAACTGATATGATGAAAAAATATGACAAAAAATACCCCTGAGTTGAAAACAATAGGGATTTCTGTAAAGAAAGGACATTTTTAAATGTTTCTTAATATTATTATCAATCAATTCTTATATATATTTTTTTATGTTTGTGTGATAAATAGTAGTTAATACTAGTAATAATAGTAGGGAGAGATCAGTTATGAGTTTTAACTGCTTTATATATCATATGTTATGAAACAGCATTCACATTTTAATTACTTTTTAAATTCTTCATCTAACAATTCTTAAAAAAATGACTATTGAGGAAATACACTTTATGCATTGAGTGATTTTGTCGAGAGATATGTCAGAAAAAATCACCCACTTGGGTCACTGACAGGAGGTTTTGTCATGTCTGCAGGTGCTCACCCACACTAGTTTGCAGTCAACAGTTTCCTCCTAAAAGTTGTTGTAAGCATCTTTTGCCTTAGCCCCTTTTTGGCCTTACGTCAGCACATCCACTACCCACATACTGTAGCTCCAGAGGGGCCCATCTAGAGTTAACCCCTGAGTTTGCATGTAGCATATGTCTTCTGGTGTGTGATTAAATTGATATCACGTCTGCCAAAATAGCTACACTAATGCCGCCCACTGAGGGGAATAGGAGATTAGCATAACTGGGGGAATGACTTTCCTGGAATATGCGCCACTGGAGTGGAAATGACGAATGAAGGTGTTGAGGGACGTTAAATTAGACAAAATGAGATATTAGACAAGTTCTAGTTAGCACAGGAATAATGCTGTTTGTATCCTATGCGCCTGCTGTAGATGATGGAGTTTGAGCTTGACATAGGATGAGGTTTCAACCTTGAGCAATCCACATGGAGGCGCAGAGTAGGTCTGGTGCAGTAGATGGTAGAGTAACTTATACAGAGGCTGCTGCCAAATATCTTTGTTTGGAATGTTTTGCTGGAGGACATTCAAAGTCAGACACAGAATTTCCCAGATGAAATCTGCAGTCTGCAACCTCTCAGATTTTTGTTTTTCAGTGGTCTATCTAATAAAACATATTAGTGCCTTTGAGGGTTTTTGAGGGTGAAAAACCTACTATAAGTCCGCTAGTTTACAGGACGTGTTAGTGACAGATGTTATCTTCCAAACCCTCTTATATACTCAGAACCCCTGCTCCATGCGTGCCTCACATACGTGGGGACAATGATGTGCATGTGGTCGAAATGAGGTAATTGCTAAAAATAACAAGGTGAAGACCATTGCACTCGATGGGATGCTCCCTGCAGCACGTCACAGCTGATTTATGCTTTCTGCACAGCCAACAAGAGATCACCCCCATGTTTCGCTGTCTTTGGAGGAAACATCTGTCCTTCCACATGAACGTCCTACTGAATGCAACTTGTTGCAGCCTGTAGTTGTGCTACAGTTACGTAGGTTTTGTTGCTTCCATGTAACATATTTATCAGCTGCCACTTTAGTATAAGCTGAGCAAGTAGAGGCCACAATACCAGTTACTTCTCTGCCTTTTTTGGGTGATGTAGACATCAAAGTATTTTAGAATGCAGAGATGCTATTTGTACATTAGCTCAGACAAGAGCACTTGAATGTAAGTTATTCAGTTATTGTCACAAATTACAGACACGCCACATTCTGCTCCTTCTACGTGTCTAGTGGCACAGATAACGAGAACCAAACAGGAACTGGGACGTGTCACTTCGCAAGAGTCTCTTAGCAACCGCACAGGGGTTCACTTGAAAAAGTGTTCAGAAGTCGACTTTATATCATCACATTCCAGGGAGATGCACCATAGCACAATGTGAGATACTCCAGTATACAGGGCTTCTTTTTAGGATTCAACATTTATTAACCACAAAGTGACAAATAAAACAAGTTATGATAAATCAGTACAAGTTATGTTATGTTCGTTTTATATGTTTTAACTTTTGTATTTTTAGCAACACAGCTGCTGTCGTTATACTAATCTCCCATTTAACGGGCAGAAAAATATAGGTGACGTTTCTAATCCACCATTTAACTCAAGACAGTTTATTCTAAATAGAAAAAAAAACAACATCCTCTTGGAATCCAAGGCATGGCGCAGGCATGGTACTAAATTTGTTGTGTTAGTTTGATGGATTAAATAACTGGGCATGTGTTGTGTAGGCTGATCAGTCAGATTCAGTCTGGTTTTCATCCAGCTCTTTTCTCTATTGTTGGGTTATTCGTTGCACAAATTAAACATGCCTCTATCCACTAGTGTTTTATTTTGCTCACTGATCTAAAATGCCCTATTGCATCTAGTTCAGTCCTTTTCTGAAGTTTAACTAAATTCAACTTTAAGTGTTTACACTGACACAGCACTTAATATTCCAAATATTTGCCGGCCGCAGATGGTTGCGAATTGAAACATTCACACAGATCGAATCCGTTGCCCCTCATTATGGTGACATCTGTGAGACAACAAAATGACATTTAGCAGCTCCCCCTTAGAGATCCAGCACTCTGTCACGTCGTGAGAACTCCAGCCCACATAAAGATTGCAGTCTGCCTCCAGTACGAGAGCTGCAGACATACAAGTTGTTCAGGACAGTCAGAGTTTGGTGACTAATCCCATTCACACCTTTCGTTGCGACACACAGCACTCAGGGCAAATCCTTCACAGAATTTCGTGTTCTGCTCCGACGCGGGCTGATAAGGAGCCTCGGCCCAACTCCTCCAGGATACGTTGACAAGCCACCAGATAATGAAAAGATGAGGAATAAAACAAAAATCACGCGGCACAGCAAAATGTTACATAAACGGTGCGATTCGTGTGTGCCAATGACAGCATAACATTTCAAATGGAGCTGGAGTTGAATCCTTCACGCTGTCCGTGTTAGGAAATGTTAAAGAAATTCAAATGTTCTAATACCGATCAGCCATTCAGTGCTTAAGAACTGTGGGTGGACTTGGACACGGTCATATAAAATGGAGAATGCCTCAATTGTGTAGTTAAGTAAATAAAAGGTCCTTTCCAGGAAACTAGTTGTTAGAAAACAGCAGACCTGTAAAAAGAAGAAGACTTTTAAATCCTGCTGCACGTGCCAACTGTCAAAGCAAATACGAGTTCACCTGGAGACAGCGACAGCACCTTGATAGCTGCATTATATCCTAGAACAGCTCCTCTGCAGCTCCTAACAGGACATGTCTCCACCTTGATCCCCATGAGGATGCTCTTGTTTCTATTTTGAGTTTCTCTGCTTGACTGCGCTGCCAGTCAGAGAACAGAACAGCCCCCACCTTTCGTTTCTTCTTCTTCTTTCTTCTTCTTCTTTTTTTTTTTTTTTTTTTTGCTGATGTAAGTCATTAATTAGAACGTTTGATTTGTTTGCTGCATTATCTAAAGACAATGTTCAAACGGACTTTGGGTCTGGCTTCCTAAATGTCAATTTAAACTAATTTCTGAGAGCTAACTCAGCAATCTTGTTTCCTACACTGATTTAAATGCTTCTTTCTCTCTCTGTTGCAGCATCCTGTTTGCAGATATAGTCGGTTTCACCAGCCTGGCCTCCCAGTGTACAGCCCAGGAGCTGGTTAAATTACTAAATGAGCTGTTTGGAAAGTTTGATGAGCTTGCCACGGTGAGTCTGTTCCCCTGTGTTGAACACATATCCCAGTCACAGTCTCTTTTCATATGAAAAGCTCTGTTTTTGTGAGAGAAAAACGTATTTTATTAAATTTTGGACGAGCAGTGCTTGTACCCAACTCATACTTATACCAAAATTTGTCACAGCAAGGATGTGTTTGTGTGAACTTCTTTGCTACTTTCCACCATTGTAGCAGCTTAGCATGATGTCACATTAAATACTGGAAGCCCATATGATGCCTAATATGATTATCCAGTGCTTCATTCGATGAAGAGTTGACAGACTTCTTTAATCTAGGCTAGATTTATCGAGGGCTCAACCTCGCCTCCACTCCGGCTGGGCAAATGACCTGACTGCAGTTGCACTTGTCCCTATCTCACTCGGTTCGCGTCTAGAAAAGATTTCAGCTCTCCCATCTGGCAACATTTCACTCTTTGTGATCTCGCTGGTGAAAATCCACTCAACTTTTCCTGTGAGTTAGATCACTGTGGGTAATCTAGTCACTTTCCAAAGTGATGCTATCAGTTCTGGTTTTACAGTCAAAATAATACATACTGTACTTTTTACTTGTACTTTTTAATAAATATACTTTTTAGAATAAAAACTGGCACAAAAAAGGTGTTTTATTGCCCCTTCTGTGGTGTGAGTTTAGCCAACATATAGCTTTGTTTGATGAGGAGGCTGAGCCCCTGCAGATCACCCTACCACAGCCGTGTCTACATGCAATCTGGCCTCTATTACTTACACTAAGCACATGCCCTCGTCAAATCCATTAATCCACAGGATAACAGCTAACCCTTTTTCGCATTCATAGAAGATTTTACTTGGCTGAGTCGAGAGCTTCTATTTTTAACTTGTTTGTTTACACACACAAAATTAGAACTGACTAAAAAAAGAGAGTGCCTCTCATTTGTCTTGACTCGTCTAATAATGTCGCTTCCATTTGATCTCGGATCAGTTGCTTTACGTGGTTATTGCTGTTTTGTCAGTTCAGTACGCTTTAAGCTCTTTCACGTCCGGCTCTACATGTAATTTAGCTTCATATGATACATTTTCACTTTCATGTCCCAAAGTAGTTTGGCTAGAACAAACCCTATCTTGGTCTACATCAATTTTCTTGCTGTTGTGATCTGAGCTGTCTCATTCTTTTAGTTACAACTGAATAAATTGGGCCGGTCGCTGCTTGGCTGAAAGTTGAGAGCCTCGTGTTACACTCAAAGGCTGTCCCCAGCCATGATACTTGTCATGAAATGTTCAAGCCTTGCCCTGACCCAAAGCCCCATTCATTCTGATACACTTTGGCAGGAAGTGGCGGTGCCAGTGACTCATAGCTGCGGTCACTGTGGGCACGCCGACTCTTCTCGTTCCATATGAAGAGCGGGCGATGCCACATGGCCACATGGGCATCATCTCATAATACCAATCCAGCACCATCCCCACACCACCTGTCCACTCTTTGGACTTGTCAAGCTTCATGGGAAATGGGCCAGGAACACAGTGTTCTCCTAAAGTGCTGTTGATGTAGTAAACCAAGCCTCCTCTCCTCTCCTCTCCTCTCCTCTCCTCTCCTCTCCTCTCCTCTCCTCTCCTCATATAAACAACAACAATAATGCTCATAAAAAAAGGTGTCTGTTTTTTTAGATAGGGAAAATTGAACACATATATCCTGCTCTCTTCCTCCTCATGTATGCTCAGTTATAAGCAGCTGCTTTATCGCATTTCTATACTGTTACTGATATGTTTGTCATGTTTTTGGCCCCCAAATGTAGGTTCAATATTCATCTGTTTTAGTCCAATTCCTGATGGAACTATTTGTCTCTAGCTTTAAAATGCTCCACTACGTTCCATCCCTACTTTGGCGTTGGGTAGCTCACTTACAGTAGGTTTAGTTTTAACGCCTTCTCCTGGTTGATCTTCTATTCGAGCTAAAAACACAGCAAAACAAGGTCAGAGCATGCGCATGATATACCTGTCAGACGGGATCTTTCTTCATTTCCTGTTTCAATCTGATAGTGTTATTATTTTAGTAATGGCTAGAACCCAACCTAACCAAGTTGTGTTTGTGCCTAAACCTGTCATGCTCTGCATTTATTATTGCAACTATGACAACAAAGGTCCAGTGCATGAAAACTCAGTGGGCAGCATCTTCACATTTACATTGGAACAGCGCTTCTGAGACTGTGCCATATTAAGGTTCGGGTGGAGAGAAGGGGGCTGGGGTGGGGGGGGGGGGTTTGCTTGGAAATCGAAGTTTACAGGAAACCCACTCACACTGTTCAGCATTTGCTGTTTGATTCCCACCACCCACAAGAACACAAGCTGGGAGTAATTATAACTCTCCACCGCCAGGCTGAGAATCTGCCGACTACCGCTGAGATCAAAGACAAGGAGCACAAACATCTTGGGAAAGCTTTAAAACAGTCTCGCTACCTAAAGTTGGCCTTTGTCGAAACTGTGAGAATGTAACACCGGAGCCGACATTATACTGTAATTATTCCAGACACGGCCAAAGAGATGGCTGTCCGTAGGAATGATTTGATGTATAGAACATTCACAACACGATGACAATGTTGGTTATTTAAAGGAAACAACAGTGGAGAACGGCAGATTTAAGAAATGATTTAACTAGAATGTAAATTGACACACCATTGGCCATTTTCAGGTCTCCTCACTGGATAAACGCGTCCTCTCCTGTCTGCTCGGCACAAAAGAGCGTCTCTGTTAAGAGAGGGACTCTGTGATTAATTCATGGATGTGGCGATGCTCTATAACATTAATAGCTCTGGACTGGGTGTGCTTTTGGGTCGACATGCATGTATGTATGAATGTGTGTGTTGTTGCTGTTTCCATGGCAGAGGTTCACAAAGCTTTTCATTCTTGTCTCTCTTTTCTCTCCTCTCACAACACCTCCCTGCATCACAGCTTTGAGACTCCTCCGCTCCTTGTTTCTCAGCTTTTTGATTGACATGCAGCATCCTACTTCCCTCAACTGTGTATTTTATGCCCCATGGTTCTCTGCACTCTCTTCCTCTCTCGTGTTTCCATTTTTAGGATGGCTCAGTGATGTATCTATCTGCCGTCTCTTACTTCCTTGACAAGTCAGAGTTCCCTTTTCATTCACACGTATCTGACTGTAAAAGCTTACAAGATAGCCTGCATCACATGTATAGAGCATGAATTAAATATTGGAGTTTAGACAATTCAATGCCATATCTGTATTCTGAAGTTACTGCACTTTTTGTCACTATTTTAAGTGAATAATTGCAGGATTATTAACCCGAGGCGCCTGACATTCAGTTCAGAGTCTAATATTCCTATTTGAAATGTACTCTTTGCACTTCATAGAACTAACAAAGAAAGAAAAGACACATCTAGTCACAAGTAACCCGAGACACAGTTTCCATTATATAATCTGTTTGTGGGAAAACTTTTTGTAAAAAGTCCCAGAAGTGTAAAAGAACGGAATCACACATAATTGTGTTGCTTAAGAATTTATTATCTAGCATAAAAATAACTTTGAAAACCTGTTCAAATGTCTTTGTAGACCTGTACCTGTGCATCTGCAGGATTACGTATGTAACACTTAATCTTGTGCCAAGAAAAATAAAGCACAAAATAAGTACTACTGGTTAGGATGCTAACAAAATATTGCATTATTTTTAAATTGGTCACAAGGACTGCTCACTGCCCACACTGTGACCAGCTGCCTGCCAGAAACTAAAGTCTGGGTGTAAACATGACTCAAATAACCCTGTTTGGGTTTGTCTCATGAGCAGGTGCAGGGATCACTGTCAAGTCCTGCAGTCTCCCTCAGATGCCTGTTTGATAAAAACTGTGGATTGAAGCAAAACCCAAACCAAATAAGCCAGCATGGGTTCTTGGTGGAGATGTAAGAGGGAAAAAGTTGCATCTTTTTCAATAAAAAAATAAATAAATCCACGAGGATGGTTGCTAAAGTGATCGTACCTTAAAGCAATATGGACTTTTCTAAATGTGAGTTAAAATGATGTGTTAAAATGATGTATATGCTTTATAAACACAGTTTACAATCCACAATGCATCTCCGGCACCTTTTGTTAAATCCTTATTGACTTTTGACTTCTGTATTGTTTCAACGCTCTGTTTCCGAGCTGACTCAGGCTGTGTGCGTTATACCAGAAGCTACTCGGTTGTTCAAAGTACCATTACAAACATACAGGACAGTATATCTACCAATACTTTATACCATAAAAAAGGAAATCCCTCTTTTTTCAATTCTAATTAAGTGAAGACGTGTCATGTTTTAGAATACAGCTGTGTGGAATACTGAACATTTGTTATTAGTCATATATAGAGTTACTTCTCAGATTTGCAACACCCGCTTGCTCCTACCCACCAGGCTGAGGTGGGTGGGTGTTGATATATTATTCATTTGTTGCCGCACATAAATTACTGTACACAAATTCAAATCAATCATAAAGCTGCTAACAAAAAGGGGACCTATCCAGTCAATACTTGCTTGCAGGTAAGCAGAGATGGAGAGACGTCTGGTGGTATTCCTAAAGATTTTGCCCGACACATGGTTTTTGCAATGAATCATGGTCTACCTATATTGATGCAATGTTGACATGCTTCAACAAAGACAAAGTAGGATGGAAATATTTGTTTTTGTTGGATACGTGTAATAGCTTCATATAACATGCATAAAATAGTGTGGTTGTGTAATTGGATTTAGGAAAAATGCTTTTTAGCTGGTTACTACTCTTCTACAGTGTTCAAGCCAACAAAGGGCAGATTCAGACAATCTCAAAATACACACTCTGTCCATTCAGCTTCCCAATGTTAGCCCTATAGTCTTTAGGACCATCAATAATTTGCGTGCAGCACTGATCTTAGTCTTTGTGTCAAAGGCAGAGCACACCGTGTACTGCTGTCTCCTTTGGTGACTGGTAGGAAATGAGCTGCTGCTCTCAGATGGCTCATCTTCTCCTTCATAATCATTTACTGAATGTTCCCCTTCCCTGTATTTGTGTCTTGGTCTCTCCTTTATTGTCTCTTGCCCTTTGTCTGTATGCACTGAAGTGTTAGCTCATTTGCATCCCTGCAAGCACATGAATAAACTGTATACTTAATGCAAAGTGCCTTGTAGTACAACTGCACCACACTTCTGACCTCAGTGAAAACGTGATCTAAATGACCCAAAACACCTTAAAGATACTATTTCTTGTTTCCTTTCTTATGGAATTTCTGAAAAAAGGTGTTAAACTCTACCTGTCTCTAATTCACACTAACCATATCCTATGGTGATGACCACCCTGATTGCCCACAATGCTTCAGTCACATGACGGTAGTAATCCTACTTGGGTCTGAATCAGCTCCTAAGCCTTAACAGTGCAGATTAGCACAGGAAAAAGTACAGAGTAAGAGACTCTGTAAGTACCAAGGCTTCCCCTACTTCCTTCAGTCATGCCTCAAAGGAGAAAGGAGAGAGACTTGAGAGGAGAACATTTAAGTGTCACCACAAAGAACTTGAATAGGTACTGTACATTGAAAACATTCAAATTCAGCAGCAAATTGAAATTTTTAAGTAAATAGTAATAAAAAAAGCTTCTCGATGAAGCTCTGTTTATCAGTGTGTTATTATATGTCTTAGTCCACAAAGAATAATTGTATTTTGAATGATTTTTAATCCTCATAAATAGCATTTTAATTGTGACAGAAGTATTTTAACAGAAAAGCATAGACTAGTAGAAGTTGCTTCTATCCTAACACGCTGCAGTGATTTGTCTTTTCTGAAACACACATGCCTTGCCTGTTAAAAATAGAGCATTTGTCTTATCTTGTATCCACCAATGCGCATAATTATGAGTATTTGTGCTCCTCACATGCACGGCCAGTGATCCCATTACCTCCATGGAAACAATAAGAGCTTATGAGAAGGCGTCCACAGTAACCTGGTCTCCCTGGTAAAATGAATGTCTGTTGCTCATATCCTCTAATAATGGGTTATATTTGTAAGCCACCCTTTCATGTCCTTGCATTGTCCTTAAAGAGTGAGAGAGTGACTCACCTTATTCCCTAAAGCAAGACTGATCCATTGATTTAATGGTGCACTCTATGAACCATTTTAATCTCAAGGGTTTGCACAGGATAAGGAGCATGTCCATAATTCATATGTTTTAGTCAAAACCTATATGACAACACTGCAGAATGACAGTAGTTATTTTCTGATGGTTTATGAATCCCTTGTATTAATGCAGAGGATGGTGAAATGCATAGTTTTGATTGGACTGATCTCGTGTGTTTGTCAGATTTTAAGGCTCAAACACAACCGGAAAAGTTTTATATGTCAGTACATATAACATAAATGACGGTAACCAGCAATCTGCAAAAAGACTAGTGAACTTACACTGATGGGTTTCGCATGGTTAACGATTACAAAGCTCACCATAATTGCTAAAAGTCACATTTTAACACTTTGGGTGCACATTCTGCCGTAGCACATGTTTGCATTTAATGAAATTGGGAGATTAGACGTTGAGGTTCATTCAGTTACCAATTAGTTCATTCGTGTTGTGTCTGTTCATTCTGTGTCTTTGATTGACAGGAGAACCACTGTCGCAGGATAAAGATCCTAGGGGATTGTTACTACTGTGTTTCTGGACTGACCCAGCCTAAGACCGACCATGCACACTGCTGTGTAGAAATGGGTCTGGACATGATTGACACCATAACGTGAGTGATCATACTGCTGCTATGCAATATGGAGTTTATCCGCTTTATACTTTGAAATAATGAAAATATGATACATAAATTAAATAATTTTTTATCCCTCCAACAGAACATTTGTTGAAGCAGGAGAGGCTGAAAGAAACTGTAATCACATTTTATCTTTTATTTTTATTTAAAGCCGAGTCCACAGTGAGAGATTTCAAGCAGAGCACACTGCAGCCTGATTCGCCATGTGTGCTGCCAGTGAATTCTAACACTGAACATTTGAGAACACAGTTGGCTGAGAAAAAAAGTTTTAATGGAGAGAAAAAGCACATTTGTCGAGCTTGAAAATTATTTTTGCCCCTGACTGGTGTTGCATATAGTACTTGTGTATAGATTGTAGCATCATCGCTATTTGTTTTTATCTGCTTTTACTAACTATTAGACTGAGGTGTGACCTTGCAACACATGTCCCTCTATTCTGTCCTTGCAGGTCGGTAGCCGAGGCCACAGAAGTCAACTTAAACATGCGTGTGGGCTTGCATACAGGTCGAGTGCTGTGTGGAGTACTTGGCCTCCGAAAATGGCAGTATGATGTTTGGTCCAATGACGTAACCCTGGCCAACGTGATGGAGGCTGGAGGACTACCTGGGTACCTGCACTGCACAGTTTACATGAACACAAGCCTCAGCAGCTGTTATCACTTCTTTGTCTTCCCTGCAAGTACAACAGCGTTAACTGTGCATGTTTGTGGGTTTAGATTTTTCATATTTTATGTATTCAGGGGTCTAAATCAAATAATAAGTCAAATTTTAAAAAATGACATTTGAAATCGCACAGAATCAATCAAATGACATCATACTGTCTCTACAAATGTTATTGTACCACAATGACATCAAGAGGACTTTCCTCAGCCATACAGGTAAATATTTGTTGACATAAACATAAACAAATGTCATAAGCAACCTTTAGCCAAATTACCTCTTAACAGCATTTTAAATTGAATAACTGATAAAGGGTAACGAGGTTATGTTTGCTAAATTGTAGGAGCAGGAGTTCAAACCTTGATTTGATAGTCTCCTATAGCACCTGTCTCTTCTGTAGATGACCCGATCAGAACAATTTGTACCGAATGCATCTAATTGCTGCAGCTGTGGCAGTGATGAGACTCTCTGTGTCGTTTGTTTTGCCCGCCACAGTAAAGTCCACATCACCAGATCTACTCTGGAGTGCCTAAATGGAGACTATGAGGTGGAGCCTGGAAATGGTCACGAAAGGAACGCCTTCCTCCAAAAACATGAAATTGAAACCTTCTTTATAGTGCCATCTCACAGACGGAAGGTACCGTGTTGCTGCATATTCTGAATACTGCATGCATTTCTATAAGGACACTAATTCAGATAAAAGCAATATTTGTGAATCAGATGTAACTTTAGATGAGGCTGCATTAGTCATTGCCCCGAGCTCAGTCTTTTAATATCCAAATGGCGTACTGAACACATTTAAAAATGTATGCTAAACTATATGAATTGCCCTACATCGTAAAACACACTTATCTTCACCAGTCTTTACCTTTGTGCTAAGATCTACAAAAGCATATTTCAAATAGAAACACAGTGTGACGACGGTATCCAGCTTCACATGATGAAGCTCTCACACAAATTTTTGATGAGCTGATCCCAACGTCCAGCCTGTAGTGGATTGGGTTCTGGCAGAAAAAGAAAAAAAAGACATCTGTCGATCTTGAATCTGCACAGTTCATCAAACTTACAGAAATATGTGCGTGTGTGTGTCACACATAAACATGCACATCTCCAACAGATGTGGCCCCAGCAGCTGGAGAGGGAATTTCAGTCTTGTCTCTGTATCCATCAGGCCTCATGTTCCTCCTCTCCTCTCCTCTCCTCTCCTCTCCTCTCCTCTCCTCTCCTCTCCTCTCCTCTCCTCTCCTCTCCTCTCCTCTCCTCTCCTCTCCTCTCCTCTCCTCTCCTCTCCACCCTTTTATCTTTTCTCTCTACATTCTTTCTTATCATAATATGCAAGAAAAGGCTTGCACACAGGTGACATACATCCTATGTGAACCTGTAACATCCCTGTTGCGTGTGTTTTTGTTTGATATGCTGGAGACTTTGCTAATCCTCTTAATAGAGCTGATAGTTAGACTACATCAAAGACATGGCTCAGAGAAAGATGTGCCCTGACCAAGCTCTACTGGATAGGCTGCCACTCACTTAGCTATAGTATCTTTAATTACCCCTGCTTAGCAGCGCATAACCTTTTATATCAAACAAAACATATATTTTTTAGATCAAATGACACTCAGACATTTCCTCAAAGCTTTCCACCTGTGCTTAATCTTTACCAAGTTTTCTGAAATAACAACATAAAAGAGAACAGAGGGCATCAGAGTACTAAAAATCACCTTATCATCCTATTTTTTACAATTTGCTACTTTAAAACCTGAACCTGATACCAATGTTTACATGCATGTGTGTGCATGAGCATGTGTGCACGTTCGTGCTGTCCAGTGCCTGTGCATGAGTTATAGACCCTTACATAATATATTTTACTGTATGGGGTATCATAATTTAATCCTTGTTCCCGTTTCTTATCTGGTGACAGATATTCCCAGGATTGATTCTTTCGGATATAAAGCCTGCCAAAAAGATGAAGTTCAAAACTGTGTGCTACTTACTAGTGCAGCTTATGCACTGCAGGAAGATGTTCAAGGCTGAGATTCCCTTCTCCAATGTCATGAACTGCGAGGACGGTGATAAGGTATAAACTCTCAGTGTCTGTGTTGACGTTTCTGTGTTTGTTCGTGCTGTGATCCACATAAATAGAGACACAGTCTGAATGTATAGAGTTTCCTACAATTGTGAAATAGCTTTATAGCATTATATTTTCATTCAAACCACAACCGAAAGTCTGCTTTGTTAATTCAGGGTATTGTTTAAACATATACGAGTAAGTAAGTAGGCAAAAGTTCTGTGTACTGTAGATGTGCACAGCAATTATTATTCCATTTAAGCCATAGCTGTCTATGACGTCAGTAAAAAAAACATCTGGCTTTCGCAGTATGTCTATTGTAAGAAGATAGGGAGTGATGGTCACATGTGTTCAGAGTGCACTATCCTATCAGCAATAATAACCTGAGCATGTTGCTCCTGCCACAGACCAGCACATGATTTCCCTTGCATATGCTGTCAGCGACACTAGCAATCTGGCTAAATGTCAAAGAGCTTATTTGACCTTGTGTGCCTGGAAAGAAATCCTGTGGCCTGGCAGCTATACAATTCTTACACCAGCTGTTTTAATCCAGATTTGCACGACTTGTGTGTGCTATGCATTCATCACATTATTATTATTATTATTATTATTATTATACAAAACAGGTCCACAATTTTATTGGGGACACAGGTGAACCTGAAAAAAGGAAAAACAAAAAATCTTCACAAGGTTAATTAACTATATCGAGGTTAAGACTAAGATACCAGTTGGCAAGGCATGTCACAGTTATGTCGAGACAATTATCTGGGGAATACATTTATGTGAAAACAGTGTCCTCACCAGTATATTGAAATGAGTTTGTGCGTGCAGGTTTGTGTAGCGCGCACACACAATTTTAGATAAAAGCGAGAGTGTCAAGAGATTTTTTTGCTGGAATTTTAAACATCTGATGATGCATTATCTTCCTGCTTTTATAATAGTGCCCTCAGTAGCTGTAGACTAGTACAGCTGTCCCTCAACCATGATAGTGTCGGCCCTTATGTCTGCATTACCAGTAATGACATCTCACAGCATACACAGAAAGCAGATTAGTATAAAACAGACAAATGGAAAAAGGAAAAGGGGGGGACTTGTTAAGTCATCTATACACCTTCCACTGAATAGTAATTTTACATTCACACCATGCACTCTTCAACTGTGTGAAGTCAAGGCATGGCTGGGAGTATTATGTGGGACACGTGATGAATGAATAGGATTTTTTTTTTGGTGCAGCACACGTGTATTGTGCTACATTGACCATGATACGGGACATACAGAGAGGTCAGTGTCTGTCAGTGTAAGTTGCTGCCTACATAAAAACAAGAATGTGAAGAAGGCACAGAGAAAAAGAGAGAGAAAGGCTCAGTGGAAGGAGGGAAGAAGAAACAGAAACAGGCAATAAAGTGGGTTGAAAAGATGAAAAGTGGAACGAAGGAAGAAATAAAGACTAGCAATGAGGAAGTAAGGGATCCCTGCTCACCTGCTGCTCCCGCCACTGGGCCACTCAACTACACAATTTGTTGAGCATGCTCATATACACATACACACACACACACACACTTACTTAAACACGCATACATACTGTGCACACACAAACATTCAGCTTTGGCTGGTGAAGATACTTAGACACAGCGTGTGTGCATTCAGTAATGAAGTGAAATGCGAAGACGGCGTGGTCATTTGGAAGTATTATCAGCTGCCTGTGTTTGTTGTTGACACTTTCTCACTCTTGCACCTAACATGATATCACTCCAGTAGTGCAGAGAATCTCGGTGCTTCATTGTAGCCTGTTCATCCATCATACACATGTTTTTCCAAGTTTTACCTTTTCAATGGAGATTTCTCTGTCGTGCCACCAGCGGAGGGCCATGCGGACGGCGCCACAGAAGCTCAGGAATCGTTCCAACACCAACCAGGCCAACATGATCCAGAGCAGCCCCAGAACCCGGGTCAACCGCTACATTGGGCGGTTGATAGAGGCCCGACAGACCGAATCAGACACAGCGGACCTCAACTTTCTTACACTCATGTATAAGTGCTCTGAACGCGAGCAGAGGGTGAGGACCTTTAGAAACTGCTAATACATGATGTACAGCGAAAGCATCTTAATGAACGTGAACGTATAATGTTACTCATTCTTGCTTGGTCTCTGGTGTCATGTAGTACCACCAGGTTCCTGATGAGTATTTCACCAGTGCAGTGGTCCTCTCTCTGATTCTAGCTGCCTTGTTTGGCCTTGTCTATCTCCTCATCATACCACAGTATGTACAACACACTTTATCAGTTCTCTATTCCTTTTTATCTCTAATTGACTCATTCAGTTACTCAGGTCTTTGTCTTTCTGACTAACCCCAGCATCTTCCTCTGCCCTTTCCTCCACTCAGGGGCACAGTGGTACTAGCCCTTCTTGTCTTCTGCATCTGTTTCCTAGTAGCTTGTATCATGTACCTGCATATTACCAGAGTACAGGTAAATACACACTCGTTCAAATTCCTTTTAATACCAAGAGTCCGGTCTTACCTGATCCAGCTCTTTCTCCATTGCATGGTTCTCTGTGATAGCTTTTTCACTGACATGTCAATGCATTTTTCTATACAGTATTTTATGTATATTTTCCTTGTTTTTGTCTTGCAGTGTTTTCCAGGGTGCCTAACCATTCAGATTCGCACTGCTCTTTCTGTTTTTATAGTGCTCTTAATCTATGCTGTGGCCCAGGCTTGTGTGGTAAGTCACAATGTCACCTACTGAAAATGAGCCACCATACTAGTCAACCAGTAACAGTTTAAATAGTATTGCACCAGCTGTGCCCTTGAGGAAACAAAATTAAAAGAAAACGTCGATCCCCTAGTTTATTCATGATGAACATATATTAGGATGATTTTACCACAGTACGTGACACACAGTGCTGTTCAAATAGGACAAACTGTGAAAGTAGGCTACTGTTTCCTACTTTACATCCTACATTCTTTATGTTTGTCTCTGACAGGTGGGCTGTATGCCCTGGTTGTGGAGTAGTGCTAACACTAACAGCTCCATCGTCATTATTGATGTGGACACCGGCGCCAACCACACCATGGCAGAGCTGCCTTGTGACGGTGCCCGCTACGCCTTTCTGTCCTGTGTGGTGGGCACACTCACCCTGGCACTTTTCCTGCGGGTCTCCTGGCTGCCAAAGATGGCGCTAATGCTCCTTCTGGGGGTGCTGTATGTCACTGTGCTGGAACTCAGTGGCTTTCGCAAGACCGCAGGGTAAGGCTCACAGCACAACATGACCACAATCTCCAGACGCACACTCTCATGGCAAAAACACTTTAACTTTGCAATTTGATTTGTGTCATTTGCTGAAGTTACAGTGTGTGCATCATTCAAATATTTAGAGTTTGTTTGATGCATGAAGGAAACAAGTAACTGGGAATCTACAGGAGCATTTACAGTACATTTCTGTGATGTATATGTGTGTGGAGGAGTCTGCTTGTCTTTAGCCCACACATTCTTTCATTTTCCACCCTCTGAAGCAACACATGTGCTCATTAGTTCCAAATCAGAGGCCTGAAAGAACAATGTGGGCAACAATTTTAGCTGTACCAAGGGGGCCTGGTCAATTCTACGGGTGTCCTGATTACAAATGTGAACCCAAAAAAAAAAAAGGCATATGTGTTTGTGTTTCCCCTTTTGGATCATTCCTAATAGGGTTTGCCACAGCAGATCATGGTCCCACGTTTATTTGGCAGATGCCTTCCTCACTCAACACTGGACAGTGTTTTGTCCAGGGACACTTTGACAGACCTCTAGTAGGAGTCAGGCTGTAGACTGCTGACCTTAGAGTTGATGGGTAGCTGCGTGTCTGCCACCCCCTGTTAAATTTGTTTAGGTTTAGATAAATATCTCGTCTGATAAACTCATTTTAGGAGACAGTGAAGCCTCAGTAAATAATATATGTGTTTTCATTCATATTAAAAGTTCCATAACTTCGTTTTTCATGTCCCCCCTTAAAGAAATACGTGTTTGAATTCAACTTAATTTTAGCAGTAAATTTTTACTCATCATTGCTCTCAACACTGTGGGAGGTCCATTCAAACCCTCCTGTGTAGTCTCTGTGTGGTCCAGTCCAGTGCTGACTTGTGTGTTGGTCTCTTCCACAGTGGGGGGTCCTTCCACATCCGGGGCTATGAGCCCATCCTGTCTCTGTTGCTCTTTGTCAGTGCCCTGGCCCTTCACTCCAGGCAGCTTGACCTCAAACTACGCTTGGATTTCCTATGGGCTGTGCAGGTCAGGATGTGTGTTTCTATGTGGAAGATGAGAGTTTTATAGTGTGCTGTAGAGGATGCAGCCATTTCAGCTTTGATGTTTGCAAACTTTTAGGTTTTGTATGGATGATTTGTATTTGTGGGCTGCCAGCTGTCTGTTCTTTGCAAAATAAGAGCTTGAAGCTTGTTCCAGTTCTTTTATTCAGCATCAGAAGTGTTAAAAAAAGTACTTTTTGCATAATGGAATTGGGAACTTTAATCTATTTAATCCTTTAATTAACAGTATTAATTGCATGATATACTCAAGTCTATGAAAATACAACTATGTCACAAGTTTTATCAGTAGTCCATGTTGCGAGGTTCAGGAGGTTTCTTACTGACCCCATGTGGTGAAAATGTGCAACAGGCTACAGTCCTCATGGCTGTTTTTGTGTATTTTTGTCTTCTCTACATCTGCTGTCAGGCGGAAGAGGAAAGGGATGGCATGGAGAAAGTCAAGCTGGACAACAGAAGGATTCTCTTCAATCTTCTGCCCGCACATGTTGCTCAACACTTCCTAATGTCCAACCCTAGAAACATGGTGAGCCTCGCTAATAGACATGCAGGCAGACAAAAAGACAAACAGGTAGATAAAAGGGCAGAGAATCAAAAATAAAGAACGCCAGAAGACCAATTTTATACTATTATACTGCATTCTTTATATTTTCCATTAGGATTTGTACTATCAGTCCTACGCACAAGTAGGTGTCCTGTTTGCGTCCATTCCAAATTTCAATGATTTCTACATCGAGCTAGATGGGAACAACATGGGAGTCGAGTGCCTGAGGCTGCTGAATGAGATCATTGCTGACTTTGACGAGGTACAGTGCGGATGCTTTGTCTTGACCCTGAACACATCATTGAGGGACATTGGACTTGGTTTGTGTCGTGGCTCTATGTGTTCATTTGCATGTGTGTCTTGCAGCTCATGGATAAGGAGTGCTACAAAGACATAGAGAAAATCAAAACCATTGGCAGTACATACATGGCAGCTGTGGGCCTCGTCCCCACTATTGGCACCAAGGTAACTATCAGTTTTCATTGCCCATGTCTAAATGAGTGTGGTGTATGTAAAAAAAAGTAATATGTATTGTAACTACTTTGTAACTACTTCATGGACTTTCCCCCTTTAGGCCAAAAAATCAGTTTACGACCATCTGAGCACGATAGCAGACTACGCCATTGAGATGTTTGATGTTTTGGATGAAATCAACTATCAGTCGTACAATGAGTTTGTCCTGAGAGTGGGTATGTCCAACCTTGTATTAAACTGTGAACACAGTCTCGTAGAAATTCAATATCGGACAATGAGAATAGTCAGTCTGACATTGTTTTGCTTTTTTTAAAACACGTTTTGTGTATTTCTGCAGGTATCAATGTTGGTCCAGTGGTTGCAGGAGTGATTGGGGCGCGGCGACCTCAATATGACATCTGGGGCAACACGGTTAATGTGGCCAGTCGGATGGACAGCACTGGAGTACCTGGAAAGATACAGGTACCCCAAGCACCTTAAATTAGAATATCTATCCAAAAGTGATTTATTATAAAGGGAATTTGGTTTACAGAGATCACTCAAATCCATGTATCACAGAAACACAATAATGTGCCTCCCAACGGCTTTACGTCAAACTGCATTTGAAGTGTTGCTGTTGCACTATACTCTATAGTTCTGTGTTTCTTTGCCACAGGTCACTGAAGAGGTCCATCGCCTACTGAATACCAACTATGACATGGTGTGCAGAGGTAAAGTCAGCGTTAAGGGTAAAGGTGAAATGCTGACCTACTTTCTGGAAGGGAAAGTTCAGGGTGTGGGCACCGTAACCACTTCTTCAGTGATGCGTTCTGCCAGCCTGGCGCGCCGGATCCACTCCTGTGGCAAGACGAGTGTCCCGACCAACCTAGGCAGTGTCTCCTCTTCCACCAGCCTGGCCGCTCAGGCCGGCATGGGCAGTAACATTCAGATGAACACAGTCAACAGCAGCAATAGCCAAGCCACAAACCTGCCCTCATCCTCTGTGCCTGCGGTGGGTGAGGAGGACGAGGAGGACATAGAGGTGACGGACATTAAGATTGAAGCTGCGGCAGGTGTCGGGGATGCAGCAGTGTAGGAATACTTAGATTTAAGATTCTTAACTTAAATAAAAAGAGGTAAGAAAATCCTGGTTGTAAGCCTAGAAAAGACAGGGCTGTCCAGGTATTTCCTTTAAATCCTGAGCTACAGGCAAAACGCAGTCAGGATGTGAACTTCCAGAAAAATGGCATGGTAATACAGACAATCATATTTGTCTTTCTGTTTTTTTTTTTTTTTTTTATTGTTTTGATTTTTTTTTCTACTGCTTGCTATTCTTGGAAGACAAATGTGGAGTGGGGAAGGACATTTTTCAGAATCTCAAATTCTCTTTTAACATCTCTACAGCGCATTTGTGGTGTTCCTGGGCTCCTGCAGATCCAGGTAAAACATGCGTCTTCATGTTTTTTAAGTAGTACATATTCCACGTACAGGAGATATGTGCTTTCATTTCCCGGAATACGACTGACCATGGTATTGCTTTTGCACTGTCTTTCTGATTATGCCAAGGATACATTGCATTCTTTACAGTATAAAACGGTGATGTTTGTTTTTGGTGTGTGTAAGCATGCATGTGTGTACTTGTGAGTGTGCGTATGCATGTGTGGTTAATTCTGAATTGTAATTTTTTCTACTTGGATCTCACTGGGTGAAATACACTTTTTTGGAGACATATTAAAAGTTAATAGTGCATGACTTTTTAAGAGTTAACAGCCATAGTAACAGTACTCCTGTTGAAAGAAAACCAAAGTATTTAGCTTTCCATAGATCTTTCAGTTTTACTGTTCATATTGCCTCACCACGAGAGAAGATGTTGCAGTAGGAAGAGCACATTTGACACATTTGACTCTTTCAGGTGTTATCAGGAAGTATCTTTTGTATGCCAGATAAAATAAGGTTTTCTAATCTTCCTGCTTACCTGGTATACAACTGGTTGTTGTCCTTCATGACTATTTAATGTAATGTGGCATGTGTGAAACCCACACATTAAAAAAAAAGAGTTTGTGCAAACCTAAAGATATGTGCACACCTATAGAACCTAGTTAATGCAGAAACTGGTGCGATCACAAAGTATTAAGAAAGACATTCACAGGAGTCAGTGCAGGTATTAAAGCACATACATGATTAAAGCACATACATTAAGCGCACAACCTCTACAAATGCACGACTTAATCCTTTACTCACAGCCTCTGCAAACGCTCCATATGTATTTAGCCGGTGCAGTGTTTGGCTGCTGTCATTGATCAGGCACATACATTACTGTACCACATCGTTTTGCTATATTTATCCTATATTGTGAGTTTTCCACCGAACATTTAAGCTTTAGCACGTCTCTCGGATACAGTCTCAGAAATGTGAGGTACTTTTTAGCCTTTATATTTATCAGCTTATTAAACTTTGACTTGATCTGCAAAAGTGTAAATACATAACGTTTCAAGTTTTTGCCTTACTCAATAAGCTTACAGTGATTGCAACTTGCCTTTTTAGATATATTCACTTTGATATGCAGATCGTACTTTTTGTAAATAGCCAAAAGCTGTAAACTATGTTGTATCTTGTACAGTGTAAAGTTGAGTTATTGAATATTTTGTAATAAAGACATTATTGGTGTATAAAATATCACATGGCAATGAATGTCAATAAATATGAATGACTATTGGCTACCATTATGTAAGAGATTTGGGATTGAGGCTACACGTGTGAACGAGGATCTTTGTTTTTGATTTTCAAGCATGAGTAAGTTCCATTCAGAGTCACAATTTTTACACACTGTCCCCCTGCGCAGCAAACAATCACTAACTTTTAAGAAGCCCTTTTACCTACTAGTTCCATTAATTTCCTTTTCTCCAACCTTAATTTGTGACTCTTAAAATTTCTACGCAGCAAAATACAGCAGACAGTGATGGGTTAATTATGCCATTATGTCGTCTTGTCCCAGACACTGGGGGAGAGCTAGAATTGTTTTCCCAGGACTGATGTAAAGTTTGTCTCGGGTTCACTCTGTAACAGTTATGTCAACAACTGTCTGGCTTTCTCAATATGTTCGGTATTGAAATTATTTTGCTTTGGAATGAAATACAACAAATTCTGCGAGTTACTTCTGGCCGTGATTTGCAAAGCATTGCTAGACTGAAATATTCAAAATGTGTTAATACTTTTAAAAAAAAGCTTAACGTGGTCAGGTGCCCTGAATCCAAACTGAAGTCAACATTAGGCAACAGAGGGAATCCAAGGTTTACGGTGGTTCACAAACAGCACACCCACTGGTGTCATCAGGGCCAAAATAAAGGTCAGCACGAGTAAATCAGGTTGACATTACATTTACATTAGGATAGATTGCATCAATCAAGAAAACAACTGAGGTTATTTGTGATTTGCAAATAATTTTATAGATCTGTATTTCTATGATTAATGCCTGGAAAGAAAAATAGAGACAAGGTTCGGAGACAGTTTTTTTGCTTATAAGTGAGCAGTTTATGAGCAGCTTTCTAGAGGAATTTAAACACTAATGTACTGTGTATTTATTATTGGCCTCTTAGTGGAAGAATTCATGTTTTTGCATCTTTAGATGACCTGCTGTAAACTGACTGTGAATTAAACACTAGTTATACTTCTAGTTAAATGACATTCATTTATCAGTATTATACCAAATAAACACTTGTCATGTGACCTGCACCCCTGTAGTTAAGTGTCCACACCTGATCTGAATGATCAGCTAATGAAAACCTAAAACAGCAGAACTGTTGGGAAGTCTCAGGTGTGCAGCTAAATGGATCTTCAGCAGCAAATGGTAGGTTCCCCTGTATTTTACTGCAGTTTTAAAAGTAGATGCTTCTTCTTCATCATCATCATAATTAAATTGGCTTTCTGCTGTATTTAAAAATAACTTGAATGTAAACGATGGAACAGAGGCCACCCCTGGAGCCCATCCAGGAAGAGTCAGAGCAGGAAGAAGAAAACCAGACAGTAGAACAAGAGGATTTTCAAAGTCGAGCAGTTCTGGAGACAGAGGAGATGATGACAGAAGACGAGAGCGATGAAGAAGATGGTGCTTTCATATTCAGGAAAATATCTCGTTCCCTGAGCCAAGAGCGTTTCCCTCAAATGCAATCTACCATCAATCACTGGAAGGAAATGACACATTTCACTGCACCAGATTCAGACCCATATACACTGGATTTAAGTGATGATGCTGCGTCACCCAGGGCGCCAAGGTTGGAACAGAAGTGGTGCAGGGGTGGGAAATTGAGAGGAAAGGTTGGTGGCTTTGCACAGTTTCTGTTAAAAATAAAATTGACAACACATGCTGAACAAAGAAGGTGTAACTGTCGTTTTAAGAGCCCTAAAATCAGACACTACAAACCACTTCAGCCTCCAGTGAAGAAGAAGACAAAGAAGGAAAGACGCAAGAAGAAGTCGGTGGTTGTGAGTGTTCATTCATGACCTAGTTTTTTGTTTTTATTTTTTAATATAGTTATTTTTCACCAGTATGATCAATTTCTAAACAGGAGCTATTTCCTCGGTGGCTGGAGGACCTGATGGTCAACGTGGAAGAGGCAACAACACATCAACTGGTGGTTGAGTAACACAGTAACACTCGCTCATCATCCCCAACGTATCACGAGGTGAACACGGTGGGCACATCAAACAATGACCTTGCTTGTGAATACAGAATGTAGAACAAACTTGTCATGACTAACGTACATGTATTAAAGGTTAGTGCTGCCGGCTAAGCCCATGCTGTCACCGTTTCCTGCACATGGAAAACACTTGTCCCATATGTTTTTTTTTTGTCGTCACTTGTATGTGTAATAAATCAATTTATTTCATTCAGCTTGAACCCATTTACCTTTTTCTAAGCCGGTGTTGTTTGATTTGAATGCTCTGTCTGCTAGCACAGTCACACATGTGGTCAGTTGTGTATTTAACTTTGACAGTGCTATAGGGAAGAGGTCATCTTTACTGGAAGCTTTAGAACTTGGTATGTTGACAGTCCGACTTTACTGCGTTTTATTGAAATTACTACTTTTCATTAAACGTGGCAAAATACCACATTTTAATATTTTGAGTGAAGTGTAATGTCTCTGTATTAACTGAGAACTATCTTAGAAAATGTCTTGCACATCTCCTGTTTTATCTTTTTAGACATAAAATCAAATATTTCTACATGCATGTTAATCAGATACTTTAGTATCTAGATCTTTTTTTACTTAAAATAATGTAATGTGAAGAAATGGTGTACACAAAATATTAGTGCATATTATGTAAATTTAACTTGTGTATTAGACATTAATATAAATTAATATTAAATTTTGGCAGATTTCTCTTTAGTTACAGAACACAGCATTACATTTTGAGAGAGAGGGTAGCTTTGTATATCAGAGGTGTTGAAACAAACCTGATTTTTTTTCCCTAAATAAAAACCTACAATATCATGGGAGGTGTTGGTGTGTCGATCGCACAAAGAGTAAGTTGAGGTCTCTGGCATTTGCTATAGACAGTTATGACAAATACTACACCAAGGAAACAACCAGTTACTACTGTCTGTCTTCAGACAAACATGTTATGTTTCCAGCAGCATATTCCATAATGTTAGGGTTATGCAATGCTAAAGGGGAATGATCTTGTTTATCTGTCTGTCTGATAAGAAGAACCTTCACCAAAGAGACTAAAGGGTTTTAGTGTCAAAACACAATTTGTCAGCATTACTTCACAAACTGTTTGACAACAACAATGACAGAGTATTTTTTTGTAATCGCTGGTTATTAACCCACATCTGAGATTAACTGAGGATTATCCAGCATCTCTCTATTGTGAATGTTATTCACTAGTCAGTGTGTTTCTTCAAAAATCAGTATTTGTGTGATTGTGTCCATAACCTCGAAGATAAAGACAAACATCAGTAAATTTGTGGCCCAAAAACAGGGTTGTTTTGATGTACAATCACTTTATGTTCCAAAGTCAATATTGACAACAGACCTTGTGAACCTGGCTCTACCTACGTCAAGCAGGGTCATCCACCGTTTACAGCAGCTTTGTCAAAAATATTTTATATCTGTGGTCTCAGTGTCAATCATTAACTTCTCTGGAGGCCAGAACTCCATATAAATATTGCTGGTGCAGCGACATCTCTAGAAAGAAAACTCCAGTCATAAAGAGCACTTTGAAAACACAAGAACAAAAAGAAGAATACTTCTCTGAATACTGGAAATGCCTGGTTCATATGAGAAGCTGACGTTTGTGGCAGCGGTGTGTCTGGCGGTCTTAGGTGTGGTGAGGTCGTCCCCAGTGGTGGGGCCGGAGCCTATCCGCTGCGTCCCCTGTACGCAGGAGAAACTGAACAGCTGTCCCGCCATCCCTGCAGACTGTAAGCAGGTGCTGAGGGAGCCTGGATGTGGCTGCTGCATGGCCTGTGCCCTCGAGGTAGGCGCGTCCTGTGGGGTTCACACGGCCCACTGTGGCGAGGGGCTCCGCTGTATACCGAGGCCCGGTGAGGCCAGACCTCTCCACGCTCTGACAAGAGGACAGGGAGTTTGTGCTGAAGACCTAGGCCACGGTAACTATTAACCCTTTTTTTTTCATATGTCCTAATAGGATTTTAAATATCACAGTATTCTCAGACATGTTATTTTACTTGTACAGAAGAAACTGATGGAATCGCTGACCACGGCTCCTTGCACCATCTCTTGGGTCTCAACTTTCCTTTTGACCATCAAGACGCAGCTGAGGGTCAAGAAAGCATCAAGGCCAAGCTCAACGCTATTCGAAACAAACTGGTACAACAGGTGAGGAAAAACTCTTAACTCATGAAGATGATTCAAAGAAATATACCGTCCTTCCAGAAGAGGGAGCACTTAGTTTTGAGGACTGTTTTATTTTTTCAATGTTCTAAAGTGTTAAGTTTGTAGTTCGTGCTGCTTATCTGTTTTGTGTGTACACAGGGTCCCTGTCACATTGAACTGCATGCGGCACTGGACATGATAACAAGCACTCAGCAGAAACTAGGTGAGAAGTTCACGACGTTCTACCTCCCCAACTGCGACAAGCACGGCTTCTACAAGGCCAAGCAGGTGAGTACTTTAGCATTTCAAATAAAATAATTCACCTCACCTGTCGATAAAGATCCCTCCTCAGCTGCTGGGCGATTTATTTATTTGGGGCCCAATCTCTTCTTCTCTCTCAGTGTGAGTCATCTCTGGTTGGACCGCCTGCTCGCTGCTGGTGTGTCTCTTCCTGGAATGGAAAGAAGATCCCAGGATCCCAGGACCTGCTTGGTGACTCCGAGTGTCATCAAGAAGTCGCTTACTGAGGAATGGACGCTGTTGTCACCCATAAACACACTTATATTCACACAGATGCACACACAAACACAGACACACAACACAAGCAAGCATGAACAAAATCTAATATTCTTATTTCAAATGGGAAGATATCCTTCCGTTTTATTTACATGGTGTATGTATCAAGGCTTATTTATTCTTATCTGTATATTCTTTCATCAACCATTTGTCATTTTTTTAGATTTTTTTATATGTTTGCCAGTTTTTTTTTCTGTTAATTGTAAGTAGGGCAACACTGTATACATTTGTGTTTCTCACTAAATAACTCCATTTCTCAAAACCACAAGTCCGCAGCTATGCCAAGCCCGTTTCAGAGTCTTCTGGACGTTTTATTATTTTTTTTTTTTATTATTAATTCATAACTGGACCTGTGCATTTTACAAAACAACACGGCCGCTCATTCATTCAACATGTTGACGTTGTCTGAGTGTATCTCCATTGGCGTTTCCTCAGTGGGTGATGGTGGGGGGAAATGCTTTAAGTGCCACAAGTATGTGCACAGCAGCCAAGCACAAACATATCAGGACTCATCCAAGCCACTGTGAGGTTTGGTAGTGGGTTGTTCTGCATTTGTCTACCTCTACTAGTCTCTGCAGGTCCACAGGTTTAGCAGAGGCAGCTGAGGGCTCTTCTCAGCTACACCCTTCTTACCTTTTATGTATCTAGAGCGTCATTGTGGTCGTTTTTTGACTTATTTTATCATCTATTCTAGTATTTATTATAATTAACTCATGTATATATGATTTGTTGTGCTGTGTATACTCTCTGCCAGGAATGCTGCTATTGAAAAAATGTATATAGTCTTCTAATTATGTGTATGTGGATCCAAATAAAACGCTGTTTCATCATTTTAGTGATGGTCATGTTTTAAAGTGTTTTTCATCCATATTCCAAAAATAAAAATACAATACAGCACCTAGATACATTTATATTGCCTTTATTAAGTAAAAATAGACCTTTGAGGGTTGCATTGTACATGCAAACAGCTTATTTGCAAGGCAAGTAAAGAAAATTATCACTGGATAGACAGTGACCAGAGATAATGGTTTGTGGCCTTTATCCCAAAAATTCAGCTTATGCAAAGTGTCAACAGACGGTAACAACCACAGTGTACATATAACACAGATTTGACCTCTTTGCTTATGTAGCTTGAGATCCAGCATGAAAATTTTATATGCACTGTAGTGTTTGAGCTGCACAGTCCTGTCTAACTCCCTGAGGAGCAGGAAGCAAAAAGGAATACATCAAATAAAAATTCAAAGTAAGGCACTGCATGCTTACTCTGAGGGACATACTGTATTCATACATACATGCATTTTATGGATGTCAAGACCACATATGCCATTTAAAACAAATCATAAACATAAAAATTGCGATTACACTTCATACGTCATATATATACATGTGCAATGCCAGTTAATTGTGCGTAAATGAAAAGCACTCTTATCCATGTTGGGGACAAATACAAGAATCTGTGTCATTTAGAATCTGAGATAAAGTCTTTTAAGTGTATCCTCCTCCCATAAGCTGTCCAAGGTTGTGGCAGAGAAAAACTGCTTATAAAAGGATCCATCCATTGCAGGAAAGTACAGACTGTATCTGCAACAGAGAGGCTTTTTCCTCCTCGTACTCTTCCTCTGTTCCCCTGGCTCTGCCTCAGAAAAAAGGTCCCACAGGCAACAGATAGAAATACCAAACATCCATATATCGGCTGAACCATCTCTTGACCTCTTTCCCAATATCCTCAGTGTCTCCATTTGTTTACAATTCTTCTTGCTCTCACTCCCACCCTCCTTCCCTCCATCCTGCTCTGCTCCTATTGGCTCTCAGAGTTATAATACTGGGCGTCTCCTCGCTCCTTCCCATCAAAAGCTGGCAAAGGCTGCCCGTATTTGTCCACACACCAACAGAAGCCTCGTTTTCTGCCTTTGGACGGACGGCACTGGAAGTGAAGGGAGGGACAAGGTGAAAGGACGGAAGAGAAATTGAGGTGTAGAAGTAGCTAAATGTGCAAACCACGTTGAATATGCAGCATTATGGGTAACAAGCCACTTTACTCAATGAAGTAGAACAGCAATAGTTAAGAGGCATTAATGGTTAGACTGTGCTGAGTCAACGCAGCCTTGGTTATCCAACACACTCCGGTATTTTGAGCTGCTTTTATGGTCTACCTCCTGTTACACACACATATAGAGACCTTAAAGGTAAACAGAAACCTGGTAAAATATTTGCTTAGTCCCGTTTGCGAACAACTGAGAACCAAGATCTATTTTCAGAAGCTGGTGGCCAGTACGAATCATCTGTTGCTGATTATACCCCACAGCTCCAAATTATGGGTAGCCTACTACAAATGACTTACAGAGTCTGTGGAGCTTCCCAAGGGCTGTTATTTTACTGCCAATTTTACTAAAGGTCAACCTCCACTCTAGTAAAACATGCAGCCATTCATTTCAAGGGCTCAAGCAACTGTGCTGCTGCTTCTTCACAGTGGAGTTGCAGCTGATCAGGAGGGAACACATCCGTGTTTAGTTCAATATTTCAGCTGGGTTTGACTAAGTCTAATGTGAGTTTAAGTAGAACTCTCTTGCTCTCACACCACTGTACCATAAAAACTATAGAAAGAGTTACTTTGCTTCTTATTGCTGCATTTTGCAGAGAAAAATGTGTCATAAGAGGTTTAAAATTTCAGCTGGAAGTATTGCAAAATGTTTAATATGAAAATCTAAAACTGTAATCAAATTCAACTCTGGGTGGGTCATTTCTCTACCGACATTTACTGTTATTAATACTGTAAAAAGGGATGTTTTTGCTTAAAATCATCCAAAATTAAACTGGCCGATGTAAAATCAGCACCTGAGGGCGCAGCGCACCAGGTCGGCCCATTCTACATAAACAAAGACAACGGGCCTGGCATTGTGAGGCTGGTCATGAGATGATTGCAGGTCCAAGAGAACACTTCCATTAAGCAGGAGGGACCGCTGTGTAATAAGAAAAGCTGGTGCTGCAGTAGCGCGGGAGCCCTAACTGCATCCATATGAATGCGTCACAACCACTCATTTATTACAACCCGATCGTGGGTGAACCATGTGAGTGCGGGGATGGCTGCAGCTCTATTTCTGTGCATGCAAGTCCAGCAATTATGGGGCGAGCACATTGGGTGCCGGTGGCCACCTTGACGTCTGTCTCCCTGGGAGGGTTCCCGTTAAACGGCCATCGTCCCAGCCGTCAACCCCACTGGGGTTTGGCCCCTGTGATTCCTGTCTCCAGACCCAGCGGCTAGGGTCTACCTCACTGGTGTGGTGGTGCGATGATGAGGCTCTAATAACTACCAATGAATACAGGAGGACAGTTACAAATCTGTAATTGGGCTGCAGGAGACCTAAAGTTTGAGTCACTAGACTTCAACTCCAACTTTACTAATGTAGCCTGTAGAAAAAGGAAGTGTAGGTTTTCTTGTTTCAGCCTTTCAACAAGTAAACAAGTTGAACGTTTTTATCAAGTAGATATTTAATGTGTGAGTAGTCTCTAATTAAACTGAATGTATACATAAATATATAATTATCATACTGTTAGTATTTAATGATAGTCCTGCAACTGTGTCTTTTTTTTTTTTTACCTGTTTTTTCTTATAGAAGCCTTTCTTGTCACAGTTTGGTATGCGGAAACCTCTGGGGTTGAGAGTATGTGTAATCTTGAGGCTGCTGAGAATGCTCTCAATCTCTCTCCGACAGGGACCCTACAGATGAGGGAACACATAACAAGTTACTGTACTTTTCTTACAGCTCCACCTTTTAAAGCATTTGTACCTGACGCCGTTAGCGCGAGGTATTTCGTTCAGCAGCATAATTTAACGTTTTGTAAACAAAGATGTGAACAAAGCCGGCTCACGCTGCATCACACACACTGCCCTGCTGTAATACCTAAACAATGGTGGCTGCAATATGAAAGAGGTGACGGATGAGAAATGAATTCATCTGGCTGACTTGAAGGGGCTTAAGAGTTTGCCAAAGCTGCTTACAACTCTTACACTTTACACAAAGGATAGGGGATAAAGTGAATTCAAAGAGCTCAAAGATGAAGCCAAAAAAGGCTTCTCCTCAAATCCAAATACTCCAGTCACTAATCAAAGCAGCCAGTCAAAGCCCATTACTAGTGTGTGCTCACTTCTCTGTCCAAAGAGAAGATCAAAATAGCAGCTGGGCTTCCCAACAGGCACTCACATAGGCCAATCCATCATTCGCTGGCTCTCAGTACACCCGGCACGCGGACGCCTTGTGGCCAAACAACCGCCTGACCTAGGTCAGCCGCAGGGCCATCGCACCCGCTCACTGCCATGCCGTTCTCCTGCTCACGATGCCTGCCAACTGTCAGCATCGCTACCCAAAACATTTCATCACCCGCAGGGGGAGAAAAAACACCAAAACACAGTGGGAGAGGAGGAAAACATTCCTCCAGTGTGCATTGAAGACACAAAAACATTGGTTGTGGTACTTACATACTCGGGCTCCTGTTTGGTCTCTAGAGAGAAGTTTTGCTGGTCTGTGATGAGTGGTCCCGGGAGATCCTCCATTTTAAAGCTCTGGGTTTTCTTCTTCTGATCCCGTCCCAGGACCTCGGATTTGGCGGAGGGGAACAACAGGTGAAGTGGTGGTCTCAGGGGTCCCGAGGGTCTGTGGGTGCTGTACAAGGTCTGAAGGCCTGAGCCAGTGGAATTCCTCTCTTCATACTGAGTTTCAATGTTCTCTGCTGAAGTTTGAGAGCAACATGTGTTTATTCACATAAAAAACAAACAAACAAAAACAAAACTGTGCATTAGGATATGTAATGTTCCAGTTCAGATATTGAATGAAATTAAAACACATTAACATTTTCCATTTCTCAGAGGCATTTTCTGGGATGGTGGCTATTTTGACTCTTTTGCACAACGTCAAACAAAAAGCTTCAAAGCTTCAGCCTGTCTCATTCACCTCTTCTGTCTTTAAATAAAGGAAATGTAATGAATCATTTACATTGCTACGGTGTGATGTCAAGGAAACTGTGGTATTTATTGACTTCTTTACACATTTTCCCAGATTGCATGAAAAGTGATGTGACTACACCTCAGATTCCCAGTACAATACTATCTTTGTGATTAAAAGTTAAACTACAAAACGTTATTAACCAGTAATACAACAATTACCAGTTGTCAAAAACGCGCACGGACGAATCCAATAGCGCGTACTGACAGGATTTACCTGGTAGTTCATTGACTGGAGGAGTTGGTCTGACGGTTAGTCTCTTGTTAGTGGCGTTTGCACAAATCCCCCGTCCCTCCAGCAGAGCCTGCAGAGGTTTCGTCTCACCAGGCTGATGCTGACAAGTGAGTCCGGAGCCGCATCTCCCGGTGTACACGCCGCACGGCTGCCCAAAGCTCAGCGCGCAAGTCATGCAGCAGCCGCAGCCCGGTTCGCGGACCTTCTCCGTGCAGTCCTTGGGTAAAGGTTTACACAAAAGGCGCGCTCCAACATCGCATGGCTCGCATCTGATAACCGGACTGATCGCACCTGACCTTGGGCTGAACGAGGCCAGGACAAAAGTCATGCAAAGTGCGCGAAGACACGTCTCCATGGTGGCGTGAGAGGGCAGCTGGTGTCAAAGTGAGGAAGCGCGCACCGCGTTGACTTTTCACTGGGCAGCTTCTCTCTCATTCACATAAAGCCACCGGCCAAAACATCCCAATATATAGACCCCAGTTGACTGAAGTCACACCCCCGGATAGTTTGTGGTCTTCTGATGGAGTTGCCCTGACTCCGTTATTTCTTTGCAAACCATCAGAGCAACATAGTAGAAATACTAAATATTATTCTGCATTGTAGCAGGATTAAATTCAGGATTCATTTTGGATTCAATACATTTAAGAAAAATGACTGGGCAGCATATATTTACCGTACTATGTACTTCAGCATGGTGATTATAACCCTAACAAAAACAAACTCAAGGTTACATTAATGCTACCCAAGAAAAATATTTCCATAAATGTTAAAATGTGTATCAAGTGTAATTTTAAGAAGTAGGTTTGTCTGCTATGCGCGGTTTCATTCATAGGGGGCGCCAACAGAGTGATTGAAAGAATTTAATGATTCAGGAACAGTTGTAGTAAAGTGAAGAGGCTCCAGTGGCCTCGTCTGCAGGAACATGCAAAGTTTCTAACCTGGTGTGTGTATGTTCTGTTCATATTAGTGTATGTTGCTTTTTTTTATACAACTGTTCACATTAGTGCGTGTGTGAGACCAAAGATGCAGCTGCACATGACCAATGCATCAAACCACACAAGCTGGGACCAAACCATGCACGATGAGAGTATTTCAGCTTTTGATTCAGTGTAAGCTAAAACAGAGAAGCCCCACAACAGTGGAATGTGACATACAGGGAACATTCACAGTGTTTGATACCATTGTGCCTAATTTGCTCTGCACATTATACTAATTATACATTATACAACATTTTTACTGATGAAACAACTCAGTAGCGTGCGTTATTAACACTGGCAATTTCACCATGGCCATCTAGATTATTAAAAAAGCAGTTTATATACAAATGTATAAGTTAAATTTGAAACCTGTAAGTGCTTTTATTACTTCTTTCATTATGTACATGACCTTGCACTTTGTATATAAGTGAAATATAATAAACTGTTCATGCAGATGATACATAGTTATAAGGAGATCCAATTAATATGACTCTGTAGTAAACACCCAAAGTGAATTGTTAGCCATTTGGTCCATAACATGCCAAATATATAATTAATATGACCTATTAATAAGATTCAATGTGACCTGTTCCACACACATTCAGTAAAGCAGTGGTCTCTGAACTTGCTGTTGGGACGTGTGACATAGTTGGTCATGTTCCGGCCATTTGTCAGTGCTACAAAGCATGTGCTACACATGTGAGAAAATTCCTCAGCAATTACATCTGATCCGTTTTTAGATCCACAATGAATTGATTACAGACGAGAAAGGTAATACATCAGCACCGAAATGTCCAAAATACCTCGAAAGAATAACAGCAGGAGCGGCGAGGTGTACAGTTTCTCTTTGCTTTTCAAATTTTATGGAGGCCAATGTCAAATCGGTTGCCAACAAGCCCTGGCGTACTGCTGCCTGTTAACAGACAGGCCTACAGCAGAGCAGTGCTCAGTGGAATGTCAAACATTTGTTTCATATGCTGAAAAAAAAAAGAAAAAAAGAAGTCTGCTGATTTTCCTACATCTCCTCTGCTCGCATAGCGCTTTGGAAAGAGGGTCTCTCAGCCACCTGTGCATATTCAGCATAGCGGAGGAGAGCGTACATTACATGGTGTAATGTACTGAAGGAATGTCGTCCCGCAGAGCAGCCACTCAATAAAGAGGGAGTGTGAAGAATTTGCTTTTGCACACAGGATATTACTGTACATGTGTTTAACATAACCTGCTGTCAAAAGCTGCACGGCCAAACGCAAGTGCTGGTCAAATCTACATCCAGGGCATTTTTTCCCATGTTTTAGACAAGTTAGAAACACTCGCTTCAAACTATGTGAGTGGCCTGTATGGGTTTTAAAACCAGGTTGTTCTTCTGAATATATGTATATTTATATATTCATAAATTTCAGTCACTGTAGCATAATAACAGTAAATTACTATTAAGGGCCAGTTCACCACCAATTATAATTCTAGAGCCTGCAGCTCTTGACCTTTTCAATAAATTTGATGTAAAGAAATTAATGGTTTTGCCTGAATTGAGCCAGTGCAAAAACAAACCAATAGAGCACCAGTCAAGATCATTATTTAAGATAATTACCTTTTCATTTCAATCTAACTGATGTGCTGTTGTAATAATAAGAAATATTTCTTTTGGCAGCTTCCCAACCAGTCGGCTCTGCTAGTGTGAGTTTGTCTGGGTTCGGCGGATGGTGTTACTGCAGTGACAGGGAAAAGCACAAGAATCTGCTGCAAGGGCCAAAGCTCACAGATTGAAAAGCATAGTTTAATCAGCTGGAGGTCTCCAGAACACGCCTGGGTTAGCCTAGGAGAAAAAAATGTGCATGTATATGTGTGCATGACCCTTAGTCTTAAACACCAACCAGCTCTTTCCCCATTCTTCTTTGGAATTTGGGATGACAGTGGGGGTCCACGTATGTGTGTGTGTGTGTAGAGAGAGAAAAAGAGCGCGTGGGTACATACTGCATGGAGGTGTGCAGGAGTAAAAGAGAAGGGGTGGCACTGTTTAGGAATGAGACTGCCGCAGATCACATGACAAGTCTGGTTCGGTCACTATTATTCTTTTTTTCTCCCAGTCTCATGACTGTCTCTTGTATAATCGCCCCTGTCTGAGCGCTTTTCAAGCACACTCTCATCACAGACGAATTGGACAAAGATCTCCTTTATGATTGATTTCATAGTCTATTCCCTTTTCTTTCGCTCTGCCCATACAGAGCTCCGACAACTATGTGATTATTAGATGTGGTTTGAATGGGTTGAACAAAAAGGAACCAAAAGGGCAAAGGCCACCTTTTATCTAATTCCACGGTTGAATAACTTAATTTATTTATTTTTTCGGAGTGGTCTGCCCATGGAACTGTAACGGTCCCCATTTCTGGAGGTTTGGCTCCTAAGGCAGTCCAAGGTTGTAATTAGGCCTGAGCAAAGTGGAGGATGGAAAGAGGGGAGCTCTCAGCACTCAGTCTGACAGATTGCACAGTGCTCTGAAGTGGGCTGCGACTGGAGCTGCTCACTTTGGGCACCGAACCACCACCCCCCTCACTATCACTTCCTACTCCACATGTATTTACACAATTATGTACATTTTCTCACATATGCAAAACATTAGGATTTTCTTTTTACACGCATTAATTCATGCACTCTGTCGCGGAGCCTCGTAGTTTGAGGAAAGCGTGATTTTAATTTGTACATGTTTCGTATTTAAACACTTTCGCACTTGTGCTTAGCTCATCATATTTTTCCTTGAGTGTTTTGATCCATACCAACAGTGTCAGATGATTTCAATACAGATGAAACAGACAATGCAAGTAATTTATTGTTGCACAGCCATGTTTCATTCCCTCACTGACACTGATTTACCATTACTCATTGTAAACAAAGACAAAATTACAGTTGTCGAAGAAGGAAATACCCCTTGCAGATGAAAGCTCTACAATGCTCCATTTATTTTATAAGTGAGGTTGGTTTGTGGTTTTAGTATGTGGTTTTGAATGCTGAAATGGAGACAAAGGATAGAATTATCACTGTCCATGTAAAAAGCTGTTGCATGTCTCCATTTTGCAAAAAAACATTTGCACAGAAGTTTTATGTAAAATCTCATGTATGTTGAAGGTTGTGCACCTCTAGTTGTCCAGGCTTCATTTAATCTATAATGTAAACACAAATTCACAAAATTACCATGAGTTTCCGCACAATTTGGAGCAAAATATGAGTTTGAATTGATTAATTAATAATAAACATCAGTTAATGCTTGACCTGACCATAACGATCACATCGCCTAATACGAATGGGGTGTCAGCATTTGTTGAAAAGCCCTCAAATTGTTCTGCTATCCCAGAATGGACTTTCTATTTTTGTTCTCCAACCTTGATTTAACCTCAGAGGAAAGAGATGAGCCTTGTCTCTCTAATTGAGAGTCTGTAAAAAATTCTGCAGAGCTGGGATGCTCGAGGAATGAGAATGAGCTCTGTGACCCAATAAACAGGCCCCTTTCTCCTCCACATTGTCTATGAAATGAGACTTGATTAGTTTCAGTCTGCTAGAATGGGCAGGTTTAAATCGGTGAAGTTTATTGCAAAGTTGGCAGAGGCAGCCATACCAGATATAAAAGGGTTAATCTAGTTTCTTGCTCAGGTACAGAAGGAAATGTTTGCCAGGAGCAGTTTCCATCATGCTTTTGGAAATAATTCTCTTGCTTTCTTCATTTTAGTAGATCAACTACAAAATTACATAATTAAGTTAAAGTAAATAGTAAGATTATAAATCAAGCTTGATGGGGAATTGTTGCAGTATTAAGTTAGGCCTGCATAGTTTTCTCTTGCTCACATACACTGTTATTACCTGTGAAATACTGTCTCTGCTGACAGGCTCCTCAGTACTCTAATAATGTTGCTTGGGTTTCTGGACTTGCCCCAGCTTCTTTTATTTTGAGGCCACTCTGCACTAAATAACAGAGTAAGATGGGCTCTGAGCCCTCCGCAGTCGCCACACCTGGGCCTTTGCTTCCTTCCTGCCCTCCCCGGGAATTCTTCACTTTCACCACCTGCAGAGGGACAGCAGTGAGGGTGCGGGAGGGAGGGTCTAACCCATTACACCTTTCCTCCCTCTTTGCCTAGGCTCTGCAATTTTATTCCCTTTCAGCACCATTAGAGCAACCTGTCCAGGCCTGTAGAGAGGTAAAATTCCCTTTTACTGCACTTCACAAATGAGATAATGGATGTGTGTGTGCGTGTGTGTGTGTGTGTGTGTTGTATGTGTGCACATGAACAGAGAGGGGAAAAAAAAAAGAAATCAGATTTATAAAAAGCAGCATTGCTGGTCCACTTTGGTCTTTCACAATTACAAATCCACCTTTAAGCTAATAAAATTGACTTTGATAGGCAAATAAAGCCACGTCACTTTGGTGCAGGTTCAAATGTTTTGTGTTGCTAGTGTCCTCTGCTGGCTAAAACATTAAGTGAACATTTCATCTTCTGTACAGTTACAGTAAATGACCCCCGGGCTTGAACTGTGCTTAAAAGTAGGTTAGACAATATGAACTCATTATCAAAAAAGACACAAAACTTTATTTGTAATTGTAGTGGGTAAAACCATGGGAAAAGTGTGGCAACAGCTAAGCAGCACATTGAAAGGTCACACTTTAGCAAACTGTACCTGGTTTGTTTAATCCATTCTGAACTGGGATGTAAATGGCAAACAAACTTAAAAAACTTAAAGGGTTTAACAGATCATCAAGATTACATAAACATTTCCTTTTGTTTATTTACAGAATACACTGAACAATGCAACATTAATACACAAATAAACTGTTCACATGTTAAACACGTTATAAACAGAGGCACGGTATTGGATAAGTATGAGGTACAGATAACAAACTGGTCATGAGCCTGATAACAAATGTGTATATAAACAATGTTAAATATATCACAGAGCTTTATTGTGGTATGTTCCTCTATGGATGAGATGTCTGTCTAACACACTCACACACACACATACACACAAAAAAAACAACTTAAAAACTAAATTATTTTTGGGTCATCATCTCATATACAATGTCACCAAGCAGTCAACTGGGGCAATGAACAGCTTTTATCTCTCCCCCAGAGCAAGTCAATTGTATAGGTCATTGACAGATGATTTTCTTTCAACACTTTCTTTATTCTCAGCTAGTTTTCCTATAAGAATATGTAAAACACTAATGCACCTTTTAATATGACAGAATACACAGACTGATGTATACCAATTTGTTTTTCACACTGAAAATACTGCGGTGCTGCTGTTAGTGGCTGTGTGCCCTCATAAAAAAGAAGGAAACATTTGGCAGCCGTGAACAGATCTTCTACACAAAGTACTGATATGTTCTTAACCATCTCAAGTCAATATATATTAGGGTTTCAGTAAAATATTTTACTAAGGTTTCTCTCTTTTCACTACACACACACACACACACACACACACACACACACACACACACACGCATACATACGCACACACGCTTCCATTAAAATGTTGCTGTCATCATCATCACATAAAGAATAAAAATGATTTGACAGGTTCAGAGAAACCGCATACGTGCTACAACCATGTACACAAGGATGTGGTTTATAAAAATAAAAATTTATATTGCATAGATAAAATAAGATAATCCAAATTATACAAATTTGCTGCACCTTTGTTTTAGTTTATAAACTCTATTAAGGAATACTGCCTGCTGTACAGTGTGCAGCATAGAGTTGCTTCTACATAGGCTACAATGTTAAGCAATGATAACAGCTTTAATATTTGTTTTGGTTAAATATTAGGAAGAAAAAGTTACATGCAACAAGGTAGGGTTTTCTTGAGTTGTCCATAAACATGCTATGCATGAATTAGAAAAGCAGCCTTTGTGGTATGTACTTAAAATACGTTGTGGATGAATACATCTACAGTAACTGTATAAAATGTTATGAGTTCTTAAACTGTAGGAAAAAAAATACACATTTCATATGATTCTGATATTTGCTTAATTCGTTATTTTACACAATAAAAATAGCAAAACACAAGGGGTTTATATTTTTCTCTTAAAAGATATATTAGATGTCCTGGTGCTGGTTAATGATTGTTATATATATGTAACATCCAGTTTATATCCAGGGATAATGTCCATGCCTCCATCATCATAAGTCCTTATATTTTGTCCTCTGTTCGTCTTTCCAGTCTTTCCTTCTTAATGTCTCTTAGTTAAAGTCTGTCAGGCTGAGTAGCTCTTACTTACTCTTGTGCGAGCCAATCATCACCTTGGAAACAAAGTTGACGATGGCGCTCGCTGGCTGCTCGGGGTCGTGCTCCGCAAACAGGTGACATATGTTGTCCATGGAAGTGCCAGTTTTCCTCGCCACGAAACCAAAGATCCTGCAGACGTGGAGCAAAGAATTTAAAGCTGATGTAGTCACTGTAATACCAACGGCTGTTCTGATTGGAGCTTTGTAACAAATAAAAAAAAAAAGCACTTACTTTGCTGAAGGGCAGCCATCTTTTTTCCACCTATGTTAAGTGAATAGAGGTTAATAATTATTGATTAGTTATTATCTTACAAACACAGATCCCCATCTTATAAATTCAAAATTAGCACTAAAAATACAAATGTTTTTTTCCATGGATATATTTGTTGATATTCTACTGCTCATATAATTTCCTGCTCAAGTTGTAATTACCTAGGAAACATTTTGTCATGCCACACCTTCTTGGAGTAATAACATGTTTGCCTAACAATATCTATAACTAGCAATCTGGAAACCCTTCAATGACACGTGTTCAAACATTAAATTAGCAGTACTCACTTTCTATCTTGAGGGTCCAATGCGCAAAATATGACTGTATTGACATTGTAATGCCTCCTGAAGAAGAGCCTGGAAGAAGAGCAGGAAGACAGTTATTGTCTCAGCATGTACATGTATGTATGATGGGAATATGCAAAATGTGTAGTACTCACTTCCTCTGGTTATCAGTGAGGGTGATTCCCTGGGAAGAAACTTTGAAGTGGACCACAGTGGAGGTTGGTGGAGGGTCGGCGCGCAGAGACATAGTTGTGGCTTTCTGTATGGCCTGGCTGCCCGTCAGGGACTCCATCTCCACAGAACCCAGGTACCACACGTTACAAGCTGCAGAGACACAGTTTCAAATTGCACTTTACTCGCACCTGCTCGCTGCAATTAACTCAAGGGCAAGTGTATTTAGAGACAAAGACACAGTGAAGTCCCATAATAACACCCCAAGATAAAATGGTTATGTGTGGATGCACTCATTTCCAAAGTGTGAGAGAATTGCACATAAGCGCTGAGTACAGCGTCATCTCTTTTTGGTCATAATGTCTATTCATAGCAAGTGATGTTAGATGTTTGATTACCTGCACCCTGTTTTAGCAGCTCAGCAGCTGAGTTGGTGACTGATTGGGAGCTACTCTCCACCACATCTTCAAGAGGATCTGTGAGCAAGAAAAAGCTAAAATATCAGTGGCATTATCTAGAGAAAACCACAGTCGACGCATACACTACAACACAAACAAATAAAATGACTAAATGTCTAGACAGCTAAATAGACAGACTGGCCACGAAACCTAAATTAGGTTTCTTTCCTATTCTGGTCATAATATTCTCCAAGAAAATGCAACAGTGGTGACTGCATGTGTGTTTATGTTTACTGTACCTTTGTCAGGTATGATAAGTTTGCAGGGCAGGGCCAAGGGAGTGATTGAGTGCTGACAGACCAATGCTGTCAAGCTTCCTGTAACACATATGAGCACATATAGGTCAAAATATCAGATACTTTATTGTTACATCAATTCGTTTTTTTACTACACCTTTTTTTATACCTTTATATAAAGTATTTATATTTTACAAAAATTGTAAATGAAATTAATGAAGGGCAATCAGCGCAATGCCAATGATGATGATTTAAATTATGATCCATGTAATCTCTGTGCCAAGTGGACTTTAAAATCCGTCACACAAAAATATGAGCCAGGTGTCTTCATCTGTCTTTGTCACTGGTACGATGTGCCAAACACCAACAGAGGGCAGTGTTGTGCATCAATTCTTGACCCTTTTTGCAGTGTAGCCAAAAGAAATGTCTAAACAGAGCAGGGACTCACCAAAATAGGGCTCATTGGGGCAACCCTTCAACCGAACTCCTTTCTGTGTGCACTCAATCAGGAAGTGGCGTACTAATTCACTGGAGAGATCGCCTCCTGTTTAATAAAAAAAAAAGGCCCGACAGAAGATGCAGAAGAGATATGAGAGTTTGTTTTAGCTGTTCACTATTTGACACCCTAGATTTACTGTGACCCAAATAAAAGCCGCACGCATTTATCTCAGCACAACATGTAACTTCCCAGCATTTAAGAGTTACAAAAACATATTAAATTGCCACATTCAATCTCTCTAGAGATTAATGGGATTATGATTCAACAGCAGCGCCACTGAGGGGGCAGGAGGAGTCTATGTGAAGAATGTCTCCACACAAAGGCTAGGAGAAAGGCCTGCTCCTTAAGGTGGGTTAGGTTTCACACTTACAAGAAGCAACAATGCCCTAAGCTGAAAGTGTGGAGAGAGGCCATGTCGTGTCACCGCAGGTGCTCCTGGACTGCGGACGGGTGAGTGCAAACAAAAGGACAGGTGTGAGTGGGAGATAAAATGAGGAGGGTGAACGCTGTGGTGGGCTGGTAGCGGAAGGACACAAGGGCATCCTTTGTGGCCTTGTGTTGTTTTTGTAAGAAAATATGATTTATAAATAGCCCGTCTTGTTTCCAATATATTTTTGTACTGGGTTTATTATCCTCTGGCTCTTTGTGAATGAGAAAAAGTGATGTGTGTATCTCTACTACTCAGTCAGCCTTTGTTTTCCTGTTGAAACATGGCCAGAGAATGCTTGGCCTGAGAATGTTATGTGGGGCAGGGAGCTTCCCAGGAGAAGGCCCTGGGACCGAGGTATGCTTATGGATACGGCACATCCTTTGTTAAGGGGTGAAACATTAGCCGTGCATCTAAAGGAATAGGGGTCTGATTGGCTTCGGCATTATGATGCCCAGGAGAGAAACGGAGAGTGAGGAGCCCTCACGCACATACAGAGGAGGGGACTGTTATATTCCACCACAAAAGCAAGTACAGTGGTTGTAACTGTATATGGCTTTGTGTGGGATTCTGTGACATGCGATTCCCATGAAAACCGACTGACCAATCCCGGCTATCTTCACTATGACAACTAGGGAAATATAGATTTAATACACATCTCATTCGTTTCCCAGAATGAGATGAGAAGATCCGTAACACTTGTGTGAAGATAAAGACTGGAAACAGCAAACCTTCTTCATTAAAAAAAAAAAAAAAGAAACAACTTATCTTGGTTGTTTAAATTGTACACAAACAATAAACCAGTTTTGTGTTTAGGAGCTGTTAAAACAAGCTAAGATGTGGGTTGTATGTCAAAGTAGCTCCTACATAGCTCTTTTAAAGTCACAAACTGTTTACAGTTATGTTTATACAAATGTTAAACAAGATACACTTTTTAAATATAAAAATGTCAGAGTGGAAAACTGAACGTTTGTTTTGTTTCACTGACATTAGACATAGATTTTTGTCATCCACATCTTACCTTTCTTGGTTTGTTGAAGAACAGAGGGTGGGGGTGTAGCCACCTTCATTGCCAGTCCATAGGCCCCTCTGAAAGAGTGGCTGTCCCTCACGATGAAGCAGCCAGGCTCCTTGTCCTTCAGGACACTTATGGCTGAGTGAAGAGACACATGATTGTGAAGTTGCTCGATGTTCAGCAGAAAACTTTTTTTCCTTTTACTAACTTGGAATAAAGGTTGAAAACACTAGAAGCTTACCTTGATCCCTGGAGATATCTGGCTTGTACCAGAATTTTGATGTGTCCTGTACAAATTTGACAGTAACCTGCTTGCTGGCCAGTACATCTGGAAATCACACAATAATCACTTTTACACAATCAGCTCACAGTCTATCATAGACACTAATGAACTGAAGTGACACCAATGAGGCAAGTAGCCTTCTTAGAACAGCTTAGCTTACCTGGCAGAGGAGAGGCTGTGCCTGGCGTCTGAGCCGACAAGTCAGGCAACACGTTGGGAAAGGGAATACTCAGAGAGCTGCCACTGTGGGGACTTGAGAACCCACTGAGGGCAGGGGAGGCTGTTCCCAGCGAATGCTCTCCGTCTGATACCCTCCTCTTCTCAGGCAGTTGTGGGGGTTGCATCTGGGACTGATTCTGCCCATCTATGCAGGTCAAAAGATCCCGATCCATGCCGCCATTTCCCAGAAGAGAAGAGGTGGAGTTGGGACAGTCTGTGCTGTAGCTGGAAAGAGAGTCATCCTGCTCATCAAAACTCTGAGCAGGACTGCGGTTGAGAGCGTAGCGAGCCACGCGGCTTCGCTGGCTGCTTCGAGGAGAGCTGTGGGCATTAGGGGCTGGGTGGATGTGGGCGTGATGCAGAGGAGGAGAGTGGTGGCCATAGTCCATAGTGCTAGACATGGAGTGCTGCGGCGGTTGTCTGACTGAGGGGTAGCTACTCAATGAAGAGTGACGACTCAGGATGGGATGTTCTGTCCAGGGCTGATTCATGGAGGAGCTTAAGTGAAGAGGAAAAAAGTCATCAACATATAGTAAATGCCTTGGATTTGTTGACTTAGCATTGAATACTGGTGCTGTGGACAGAGAATAAAAACTTTAAAAATAAAAAATGTTCCTTTAATTTTTAATTAACAAGTTAAATAAGTCAGATCTTTACCTGTCTGTCCGTTGAAGAGTTCCAGCAATGGAGACAGAGTGTGCAGCACTTAGCATCCTGTGGCAGCTGATGGAGGAGTCTGGCAAACCATCAACTCCAACATGACTAATCAAATCTGAATGTCCCAGGGGTTCTGTGAGAGGACAAGAATACAGATTATTCAGAGGACAAAAAGCACATTTGTGTACACATTCCCAGTCGGGATAGAGCTGTTTTGGGTTTAAATGCTATAAACAGGAACTTAAATAATAAAACATAAAGAAATGTGCAATAAACAAAGATATTAAAATAAGCAAATAAACCAGCTGTAAGAGGTCGTACTCTATTAGAGGAAACGACCACAGAAAGTTGAAATAAATCTATGGGGAAAGATTATCAATGTTGGACATACAATGAAAAATCTGTCCTCATGGCCTTGAACCTAGCCATCAATCTATATTAAAATAAATTTAAACTCATATCAAGACTTTCCAGCCAGGTTTACTCTGGGCTACTTTTATAGGTATGAGAGGTGTAAAGCTGAAACAGTTCCTGGTTTCTTCTTGCCCCTATTTCCCCTTCTGTCTACACAGGGACACTTTCATGGGGGAAGAAAAGTTGTTTGTGTCATGCCTCCAGACCCACAGTCACCATGGAGATGTGGCAGGACTGAATGTGGTGATTCTCGCCTGAATGTCTGAGGTAGCATGAGGCACAGCAGGAGCACATGTCTGCTCCCAGGCCTTGAGACATACTGTAGATCTCTATGGAAACAATGCAGCAAGAGTCTCAAAGAAGATAAAAATAAAAATGAAGGTAAGGAAAGATCATCCATCTCTTTGCATGTAAAAACATGTGCCATGTGAAACGGAACTGAAAGCCAAATAAAACACGTATAATGTATTTTAAATCAAATAAGATGCATCACATACATGTGCAGACAGACTTTAAACCCCTTTTATGTGTTTATAACATATGATTAAAATTGAATAAAGTAAAAAAAACAAAGAAAAAAAAAAGTTTCGGAAGACTCATTGGAGGATTATGGAATTTACATCCGCAAACGCAGCAGCTACAAAGGGATAAGGGTGCACATCATTTCCCATCTCCCAAGACAATCTTACAGCCTGGGTGTGTTCCACCCCAGATAAACACCACAGAAAAAAACATCCACACAAAAAGAAAGTTAAGAACAACACTGTTATGTCTAAAAATGGTTTCTCTTCAGACCATGACCAAGCAGACATTCTCCAAAAGCCAAACTAGAAGGGCAGAGACAGGTTAGGAATCTCCCTGCTTTTGCATTTATGAGACATCTTTGTTTCTGGCCTCTGTCTCAAACCACTAAAATTCCACAAACAACAATGTCACCATTATTAAGTGAAGCCAGGGTGACCTGAAATAGCTCTGCTCTAATGAGATAGTGAACCCAAACAGGCATTCAGAGGACAGACATGAAAGAAGACTCTTGTAATTACCTCTCACTTACAATACTGTGAGCCCTTTTTTGTCTCTCTACTACTATTAAAAGAAGAATAAGGGAAATGTGAGAGGAAAACTGTTTTGTGTTTTTTGTTCTTCGCATCAGTTTTGTCAGCTGTTTAGCTTCTCATAATGTGCTATCATAAAACCACTGAGGCAGAAAAAAGCTCAAATGATCTGTTTTTTTTTTTACTTGACAATAGAATGGCGTTACAGCATTTTAAATATATACTGTCAAATTATATAGAAAATAGTTTTTCCACTAGGGCAGTGTTTATTCTTAAGGTGCCTGTTAAGTTCCCAAAGAAAGACCACTTTCCTTCCTCAGACTGAAGGACTGAAGGTTAGTTTACTATTGAAGAGACAGGAACCTACCATGATTTGTTCTGTAGTCTTCATAAGACTGAATGTGAGGAGATGGGATTTGCATGAGATGAGTCACTTCTGACATATTTTTCACTAAAAACACAAAAGGAACAAGGGTGGGCGCATGGAATCACCAAACAAATAGATGCACAATCATGCTGCCTAACAAACAGATACAGTGCTTACCATAAGGTGTAGGTGGAGAGACAGGGAAGGCAGGAGTAGGTGGAGTCACATCACTCCTGGCCTCGACTCTGCCGTCCATGTCTGGGCCTTGAGCCCTGTAGTCAGCACTGTCAGTCCTGTATAACATGGGATGCTGCAACAGGCAACACACATGCATGTAGAGTAAGCATCCATTCGGAATAGTGATCTGTGGGACATCATGCAAACACTACACACTAGACTTAATTTACCTGGGACTGTTGTACACAGGGAGAGTACGTCCGCTGGCTCCTGTATTCCTCTGTAGTACCCCACCCTGAACTGCAAAAGCCTGGGTGGTCCGTGACATCACATCCTTGTCGACTCTGTGTGACACCCACACGCACCTCACCGGGCTGGACAGCTGGATACACACAGGTAGACAGTGGCAGGTGAGTGATTAAATGTTACAGATTAACGGGCATCAGTGACTTCAAGGAAGTTAAATACATAAAACACTGGATGATATAATAACTGTTCTTTGACCTTTGGTACTTTTCTGAAATGAACTGAATGAATTATTCAAGCCACGTTACATTTGTGTGTTGAACTCAGAAATAAAGGAATTAATCAAAGATTCATGATTTTAAAACAAATATTTTATAATAGTTTATAATAATGACAGGTGTAGAAATCTAGTTGATGTTCAAAGCTATGACGTGTTCAAGTGTGCTGTCAATATTTGTGATGTTGTGAGTCTGACAGTTAAATTAACCACACTGCTAACCCCAGGTTGTGGCCTACAGTTATGTTTTGAGTGGAGAGCTGAGGAATGCCAGGGATCTGATTGGTGAACTGGAAGGTGTGGAGTGTGTGTGTGTGTGTGTGTGTGTGTGTGTGGGTGTCAGTGTTTTGACAACTCAACTCTGATGAGTGCTTCCACTCAGCACCACAGTGTTAATTTGAGCCCTCCCAGCGAGGGCCAGCCTGTGAGCCCTGAAGAATGCTAATGGTGTAGAAGTGCTAATGTCTGGGATCATTACTCACTTTGTCCGGGGTTAGTATGAATGACACAGGGGGTCACGCATACTTCGCTGTGTGTCTTTATGCGAGCATAACTTCTCTTTAACTACATACAGAATATCTGTAGGATTGTGTCTTGTACATCCAGAAAATGTTTGTCTTGTATGTTGTCTGTATGATCTCAGAAGCAATCACAGGGAGAGCCGAGCATAATTCTTAGTGATTTAGTTAATATCATGGATATTGGACAGGTACAACCTCTAACTGTTATTCAATGACTCACTTCCAGTACCGTCATATATGTTGATTGCTATGTAGTCAAACATTGAGTTGGGCGGTTTATACATACAGGACTGAGAGGCAATAGGAATTTTGCTCACATATAAATTGTGATATACTTGTTATAAAATGGTATTGTAGTGCGATATTCATCTGTGTGAGATGTCATTAATAATTAAATATATCATTACATATATTGCCATACAGGATTTAATGCAGATCAATCAATCATGCTCAGGAGCAGCCTTACACTAAAACATACATTGATAATAACGCACAGTAATTCATAAACGTAATACCTCTAATATCAACAGAGGGAAGAGCCGCAGATGCATTTTGCAAACATGTGAACCCAAACAGGCAGTTGCTGTTCGTCAGCCCCAGTTAACTTGACAGACAAATGAACTGATTAGAACAGATGAATTAATGAGTTGGTGAGTTAAGTTAGAAAGTGTTTAGTTACATGGATGCTAGGTGCAACCTTACACCAAACAGCAGTACGTTTGAAAGCCTACATACAAGTTAGTTTAAAGTCTACACTGCAAAAATCCATTATTTCCTAAAGGTTATTAGTTTAAGTCGCAGCCTTCAGAGTTTCTTTTCTTGGAATGGTGCTCCCGTGTTGCTGATATGTACAGACAGGTATGCTTTTGAATCTAATGGAAAAAGCTTCGCCTCTGGGCTCACTTGTTCCTCTTTTGGAAATTCCTCAGGCCTCCCTACCTTGTGGCCCCCTGCAACCACAAGTACATGCTAGATTGTGATTCACGCATGAAAACCACACAGCTTTCTTGATTTTTACTGCCTCGCTGAGCTCCGGAAAAGGAAGAAATGACATAATGTACATAGTATCACTATTCAGGAGTTAATAGCACTGAACTTCATAACAGGAAGGAAGAAAATAAAACCTGATACTTCTCTGCTGATGCATTTAGGGGAAAGTTAGTCTTAAGATACTGTAATCTAGCAATTTCTATAAATTGTCCCCCGTAAACACAACAAATAACATCAACCAAAGGAAATAACAAGACCAAAGTCAGGATATGAAGTCAAAAGAGAGTATGGACAGGTGGAAAAGAAAGATGGACATGTAATGCTGCAAAGCTGCAAGAGACCAGAGCAACAAGGAGGTCACCTATGAAAGATGAGTAACATTAAATAAAACAAGTCACTGTATGTGTATGTAACGTTTAAAACAACAATAAGTTGAAAATGTCTGCAGGAAATACCATATAAGGACTTTGATTTTTAAATATCTCTGTTCGTCCTTATGCTATCTCTACAACCAATCATTGAGAGATAGCAATGTTCAAAAACGTCGATGACAGCAGCTGCTCTGCCTCTCTTCATGTACCGTCCAGATCCTGTAGTCAGATAGCTCTACGGACAAGTCTGAACAGTCCTCTCTCTTCAGAAACATGGAAACATCTGAAAACCTGGCAACAACCCTGCTATTTCTGCCACTAAAACACACCAGCTGGAAGCTGCAGGAAAGGTGCACTTTGTTGAGTTAACTGTTAGTGAATAAGGAGAGCTGGAAATGTTGGAGAGTAAGTACTCTTGAAGTCTCAGTATGTTACTTAGTATGTTAATCTGCTAGATGTATCTAGGTAAACAACTTTGCTGACTTCATAATGACTATCACACATTTATTTTTAAGGCCCCTCTTCCAGACCACACCACTTCAACACCACCACCACCACCACCACCACCACCACACCCAGACTGTCTGACTATCTTACCTGTCTGCTGTGTGTTTGTCAGGGTCGCTGCGTTATTATCGGTGAATCGGAGATTGATGCCATTTGAGCATTTACCAACTGAGCCGTTTATGTGTGTACTGCTGTTCTTCTTAATGGAGCTGCTGCGGCTCGATACTGGCACGAACGTAGGATCCAGATCCATGATCAGCTGATTGAGCTGGTCGATGGAATTGTCAATGTCCTTTGTCAAAGATTTGAACTCCTCGTCCCTCTTGTTGTTGTTACCGTTTAGTGTTGCCTGCTCCTTGTGGGGCACTGTGTTTCTCAGAGCATTCACCGTTGTGTCCCTGGCATGGCCCTGTACTTCAGTAGGTAAGCCTGTTTTGGGTGAAGAGCTCCCCTGCTTGTTCCCTGGGTACCTTTCTGTATCATTTCCATCCTCCGGCATGTAGATAAACTGTTGCGCCGCAACCATCTGCTGCTGGCGAACCCAAGACTGTGTCGAATAGCTTCCCTGTCTGTAGACATGGAGCTTGGGCATGGGTGCACTGCTGGGATTAGATGAGGCCACAGAGTTGCTTCTGGAGTTTAGACAGATGCTTCTAGCATCAGAAAACGCTCTCTCATACTCCTCCATGGGAGGGGGTGCAGGATGATGAAGATGATGCTGGCTTTGCTGCTCCTCTCCTCCGGGACTCCCAAAGCCATCTGACAGCAGGGAGTTCTGGCTGCTCTTGTGGCAGGAGGATGACAAGGTCCCTAAGCTATCGACACTGTGCAGATCGTGACCTGTAATCACCTCGTCATCCAGGATGTCTGTCTCCCTCTCTCTGGGACGGGGGTCTCCATTAATGTGCACTTGAGCTGGGACTATCTGCTGGATGCCCACCCTAGGGCCTTGGTCATCCATTTCCTCCAGTGAGGGTTCCTCGAGACCAAAGCCACTCAGGAGGCGTTTCAGCTGGACCTTTTCTTGCTGACTGGGGCCCTGGACAGCCCTGACGGTGGTAGTGGTAGTAGGTGTGGGTCGGTCTGCCCACAGGGAAGTGCTAGACAGGCCAGAGTCACTGCTGACAGACAGTGCGTGGTCGCTGTGGTCGGGGCTGGAGGTAGTTGTGCGGGCCCCTCTGCCCAGCGTGGCCTCTCCTCCGCTAGGGCTCCTCTTGTTAGCCGCTTTGTCCTGGGTTAGGCCTTGAGAGCGTGGTGCTGCAAAATAGAAGAAATGCAGCGCTTCATACAGTCAGCTGGTATGGGCACACATACACAGAGAGAGACACACTCACACACAGACAAACACAAATGGCACAAAACCACAGACAAAGCAGGACTCTGTTAACATGCACAGTCATGTCGTCCCACAAACTCCATCATTCAGAATCGGTTATTGACAAAACTCAACACTTAAGACAACATTCCAGTCGGCATTCCAGACAACATCACACTACAAGTAACTAGGACATGAATATAATGGGAAAATATGTATGTATATTACTAAACTGAGATAAATGATGGACACATGGAAAAAAAAACACTGATTCTAATCCCAGCAATTATACCAGAGGTATTTGTCGTAACAGCTACCTCTCTTCTGTAAGGCCACCAGGTGAACAGCCAAGGTATATGCAGCATGCATACAAATGCATCATGCAGACAAAGGTCCTCCTCGTGTTCAGGTTATATAAGAGATGTTAAGTCATCTGTATGCCACTACAACAGTAGGACAGCTGACCCCTGCATTCCTCACCATGCTGTGATTAAGCCACTCTACTCCCTCTCGCCTGCCCCTTGACCCCCAGCATATGTCCAAACAATCTCCTTAATCCTCAGAAGAAGAAAAAAAAAAATCACAGTGGCCAGTTAGTTTTTTTTTTATGCAAGGCAGGGTCAAATCCACCACAGCGTAGACACACAGAAAGAAAAAATCAAGTTCAGCCTTGCTAGACTTACGCAAAATGAGGGCTGGAGAAGAATTCCAAGTGTATGTGATCAGCGTTGCCAAGTAAGTAAAACAGCTTTTTCAACATCACTCTCCCTGTGCTTGAACAAAAGAGAGCTGGAACATGACTCCTATACTTCTCTCCCAATCTACCGACTTAAGTACTCGCCTTTATGTAAAACCATGACCGGAGGACCCGAATACCAGACACGCATGATAAAAGCTCCCCCTCCTCCTCCTCTCAAGAAAGCTCCTGTATGTATGGCTTTACCCCGGCTTACTCAAACACACTAGTGTAGCCTGCATCTGGCCTTGAACAGCCTCAGCTCAGGCCTCCATGCAGGGCAGTTCAGCTGGGAGTTTTCTGACAAACCCCTCCTGTAACATTCCTTCTGACAAGGTGCAAGCATGTTTTGAAACAGATGTTTCCCCTGTCCCTCAACGCCGGCCATCTTTCTCTTTTTCTGACACCCCTGTCATCGACCTGCCTCTTTTCTTTTCACTCCCCCCTTCATGGCCACCCATCAGGCAGCCAAGACACACACAAAAAAAAAACCTTACCTTTCACGCCTCTGCCAGGTAACCACACAAGACAATCCTCGTCTCTGACAGAATATAATATGAAGAGGAGACTGGACCGTGCAGACACACGAAAGCAGACATGGCGTCCAACCAGCAGATAATGATCAGGGTCACATCAAGAGACTTTTGGATAAGTTGGTCCCGCTTTCTTTCTCTGCTGAGAAGGTGAGAGTGTTTGCACTCTGCATAAGGGGGGGGGGGGGGGGGGACCTTGAAAAGTCCAAATAAGGGCAGAGGAATGTAAACAAGAGAGGCGGGGTTTAAGGTTGAGGGCGGGCTGGAGGAAAGCGGTAACCCGACCTCTTGCCCCGCATTAGGGGACTACCCCACTGGGGAGAGAAAGGGGGAAAAGACGGAGAAAAAAGAAAGAGAGGGAGGGCGGCCCAGAGATCACAGAATGAAAACAACATTCCTGCAGCTCCAGACTTTTTGCGCTCTGTAAAATGACACTTTTAATTAAAAGGAATCATTGCCTTCTACTTGGTGCTCTGGGCGATTTTCATGCAAAGCGGCAGCCAAGTTGTTTTTCTCTCACTCTTGTGTGTCGTGAAATGACACGCCTGCCATCCTCATGTAGAATATTACCATGAAACAGATGTGCCCTAAACTCAATTATGGGGTTGAACAATTGTTTTAAAAACTGTTTTACCATTTTAGATTAACAAACCAGTGAATGGTTAACCAAGTATGTTCTTAGCGAGTGAGAAAATCAGTCAAGCCATTTATATCTAGCGTACATTATGCTGGTTGTTGTGGTACGGTCAGTCCCTGAATAATCCACCAATTACAGTGCAGAGAGCGGCAAGACCAGAACTGTTCCTAGCTGCTCTTGTATCACAGGAGGAGGTCTGGTGGTGTATGGTCGTGCAATGAACCAGCCCTTTTCATTCCTTTTCAGTTACTAGCATCCCACAATATTTGAATTCCGAAACTATGAGTTGTAAGGACACTGATGATCATGATGTTCATTTTCTTCCAAGCAAGCTTGTGCATGTGCCTCCAATGTGTTGACAAAAACCACTCCTGGAAATGAGCTTTGTACAGGACACACTGCATATGCAAAGGATCACTTTTTATGCGAAACTCCATGATGGAGGAGTTGCATTATATAAAATGTTATCTCATTGGTATTTGGGGATGTAGATGTTTTATTGTAAAGTTGCATATCACTGAAAATGTTGCCACTGCCAATACAATAGAGATGAATTATGACTTTGCTAATGGTGCTCTAAACAGCAACAAACAAAACGGTTTCTAGAGTTTATGTGCAAGCGCACAATAGCCCAATATTACGAGACAAAGAGACACAAATACCAATATTACTTACAAAACCATTAGGAAATCTTGGTTAGTGTTCACTACTTCCAGAATTTGGACTCGCTCTCAAACCTGAATGTTTTTTGGCTTTACATGCAGCTATTGAAGTAACATTCACAGCTAATTTTGAAAACCAGAACATGGTCCTCTGTTTGGGGCATGAATGAATCAAAGAAATTGGATACCAAACTCAAAAATGGTACCCAGCCACTTGAATGAAATGGTTCACAGGGTGCATGATTGACTGGTTGGTTTTCAAAGGTCAAGGGTTTGTTTATGTTGTGCATTAGTATTTCCACCATCTGTCCCACACATGCATATTTGCTCAGTTTTAAGTTGGAATATTACAAAAATAAAACTTACTTCTCAAGAATCTGAGAAAACTTGTTGAGTATTAAATATAAAATGTAAAACGAATAAAAGAGTAAAAACTAACATTGCAGTTGGAAGTGCTCTCTCACCAGTTTTACAGATGTCTCTTTTATTATTGTAGTCTATGAGGAAAATGCTTTCTGGGTCAAAGAGATATTTTTCATCACAATACACCGAGTATTGGAATGCCAACTGTTTTCCACTGGGAAAGACTAGCCACAAGGCTGAGTGATGATGTTATGTATCCAGGGTTGGTAGGTGGTTCCTGTCAACCATAAGCAATCAGAGCAAACTGTGTTTTTCATCAGAGGGCCTTAAAGAGGCCAAATCTAAAACAAGCGCTTTCAGACACAAGGTTGAAACGAGGTGCTGCAGCAACAGACGGCAAAAGAAAAACACGTGTTGTATTGACTTTAAAACATAAATCTTAAAGAAGAACTGAGAAAAAAATGAAAATGAGGATGTCCCCTTTAACCAACGCATGAGGATGAACTCACACTCGTGTCTGTGATTAAAGAAATACCATTGAAGTAAATGAGGTTTTCTTTTCACAACCTTAGCACTATGGTGTCAAACGTTTTTTAGACTTCCTCCTCCTGATCAACCTCTGACTGACAGCCTCGCACAGAGAAACTCAGCCTGCCAGACGACTGGTCGTAAGTAGATGCAGAATTCCAACAGAGCTCCCAGTTTTTCCTCTAAGATGTAGTGTTTACATGCGAAAACAAGGCTGTAAATATCCCACATGAATGCACTGGAATAAACGCAATAGATAAAATTGCTTCTTTGGTGATGCCTTCGCTTTGCTTTGATCAGTTTTTAAATATGAGTGGGTGCTTTTTCATTACATTCCCAGAGGTGAGCATAAACATCTATATAGACATTTTGGGGGTATTTCAAATAAAAATACAAAAAGGCAGCTCATTTTCATCAAGCTGCTTATAAAAGCACTCAATGAATACTGGGAAAGGGTGGGTCTGTGTTTTAATGCCACCACTCCATCGCTCTATTCTGGGAGGTTGTTGTGAATTCTGTGGTTGAGTGGAGAGCAACAACCGCAGCTAGGACGGGACGCCCCGACACGGTGGCTCTGAGTGTGAGTCTGCGTATGTGTATGTGTAGGCAGTAGCGAGAATGTGTGCGTGCATGTGTGTGGGATGGTTAAAGTATGCCTATTCATTTGATGAAACAACAAAATAGAAGTCTCTTGAGAACCGACTGCTCCTCTTCTGAACCTAGTATTCCCTACATACAACAACATTCCTCCCTATCGTCCACACAAAAACAACACTGCTTGTCATTCCTATCATTCTGCAATCCTTAACATTTCTTACACCAAGATAAGTCTTAGCTTCTATTTCCTCTCCTTGCCATTATAAAAGTCATGTTTTTACACAGCCTGCCTGCCTGTATGCGTTTTAAATCCCAAACATGATTAATAACTACAAACGAGTGCAACAAAAAGCCAAGCAAGTGGTCACTGGGTGTGCACGTTATACCAATCACACTGCAGTCAGTCAAAAACATCAACCATAGGACCTGTCACGCTGTTCCCTGGGAGAATAAAAATAGTTTGTGTGTGTGTGTGTGTGTGTGTGTGTAAGTGAGAAACGGAGAGACCACACTGAAATGCTGAAAAATACGCATACTTCTTCCATTCATAAAACAGCCACTGATATTTTCGCTCACATAGAATCTGATTCATTAGATAGACCACAGCATAGTTAGAAACAAAGTATTGTGAGTCAACTACTGACTAATGCAGCGTAGCAACAGTACCTTCACCATCACAGATGTTCTGGTAGGAATCCCAGCGTGTTAGAGGATCTGTTGTGTTGTAGTCCACAATAACATCGGCTCCATTTTGCCACCTGTCAGCACCTGGACCCAAAAATAACATTGTTGTAGATACTGCATGTTCTTGTTTTTTTCTGTACCAAACAGGAGTAGACATTAGGTTATTGAAACATGTGTCATGGCCTGATGGAGAAGAAAGTAGGAAATGACTAAGGAGGAGTGTTGCATTGATATTCACCAGTTTTCAGACTAGCTGCTTCTGGTTGTTGTGGTGAGATAAACTATCTTTGCCCTGGCCAAAGATTCATATTTTCTACAAATTAATAATAAGGGAAGAGCAGCAGCAGATTGTGGCTTAACAAATTGACAGGCTGTCAGGTTTTACTGTTCAGCGTAAACACTGTTGGAATCATATCTACATTGTTGTTAGGGGGACAACAATGACTGGAAATCTCACATTTGAGCAAACAGACAAGAATATATGCAAAACACAGTTAAACAAACCAGTCTGAAACACACTGTAACATAAAAGCCCGGTATATTTAGGATACATGTTTGAAAGATGGACAGGTAACTACATGCACACATACAGAACCATGCAACATAGTTTCACTCCTGCAGAGCTCTGGAGCAGCACATGCTGTGTGTCTTTACTTCTCTGTCAGCACACACTTCACACTACATTTCCCCAATGCAGTATTCCACATCCATTCTCACCAGGGGACAGAGGGGGAGGAAGAAAGCACAAGATGGCACAAATGCAAAAACAGAGAAAGAACCAGGGTGTCTCCCTGTTGTGAACTTTGAAAAGGCTGTAGAGTTAGGAATCTACCTGGGATCTTCTCTGGCCCCTCAGAGAACACAAGTTCCACTTTACCATAATCTGGAAATCTGGAATCTGTAAAATATAAGCACACAGGAATATTGCTTGTACAGCCAGTTAAAAACAGGAGAGATGATGGTGTTGTCTGTGAACAGTATTCTCTCAGGCCACGTAACATGTTTGGGAAAACAAGATTATTGGTTTTAAAGTGCTAACTCTACATTAAGTCCAGACTGAGCCCTGCAGATGGTGCATGGAGAAGATCAGTTGCCATAAACTGTTGGCAGGTTGAGACCTGCTCTCAGGTTTTTTTCAGGTCTACCTTTGTTGGCGACCTCCATGTCCTCTTTTTCAAACATCAGGTTGTAGCCCTGTACTGCTCCCGTGTGGAACTGCAGCCGGAAAATAACTTCACGCTCTGAGCTAAGGTCACTTTTGTGATAGCATTTAATCTACAAATGAAAAATGCAAAGACGCTATGATTAGTAAAGCCAGTGGTGATGTGAGCACACAGTGTTTGAAAAGTCCTCTTGTTTGTTTGTTCCTACCATGATGTCCCCTTTTAGAAGCTGGGCAGGCTCCAGGGTGATGCATACACGGCCTCTGTGGCCTGGACCAATATGACTGTAACAAAAACAAGCAATCACATATATTTACAGAAAGCCGTAACTCAGAATGAAACTGAATTAACAGAAATTTGCTTTGAACTGTTCCAACGTTCTTTGAAGTATACAATAATCCTAAATTACGGTAACCACATGTGTAAGCTACTTACTAGACTCCGGATGAATACACTGCTTGCATTCCCTGGTAGACCTTGATGTACGGTTGACACACTGGAACAAATAAAGATAAAGTCTTTAAAAAGAAAAAGTTTGTTACGAGTGCAATGACCTCAAGGCAAAATATTCATGAGTAGTCACTCATGTTTTCCTTACAGCAAAGTGTGATAAGCTGTTGTTGTGAGAACGGGATCATCTCTACGCTGTGACGAAAATCACTGTTGTTTCAGGGAAATTAGTGAAACCAGCAATTTTACATGCAAACGTGTGTGAATTCCCATGGGTTTTACTGGGAACCAGTAAAAATGTCCCTCTGTTCAGCTCTGTTTATGTCAGTGCTTCTATCTGTGTAAGCGTGTGTGTGTATAGGAAAAAAAAGAAATATGTAAAGTACAGATAAGTCTGTATCTTATTTACTGCTCCACCTCTGATGTGGTTGTGTCTGGGTTCTTTTATACCATTGTGGGAGCAGCAAATGTCAACTGCAGCCGTGTATAGTGGTAAACAATATGAATTTAACCTCCAGTTGCGTCAAAGGTCGGTATCCCGTGAATGATGATGCAGTGTAGAAACAAAGGCGAGGCATTGATCTTCATTGATCCACTTAGAAGACTGTTGAGGATCCAAACATACCTGACGTAAAAAGATGGAAGTGGAATACATAAATAAAGATCAAAAGTCCAAATAAAAGATCAAAAGACATCCTGTCTTGCTGTCTATGCTGGATGGAGCTAACCTGACTCTGTCCATGTTAAGAAAAGATCAACCTCAGTGATAAAAAATGCAATACAGTGTTTAATCTGTACAAGAAAGGACATGAAAAAAAACAAAACACAGTTGTTTTGTGATTTTACGGGGGTGTGAATGCAGGAGTATGTGTTGGCTGTGGGCAGTGACATACTGGAATTGCCACTGACTGCCTGCCAACCTCACAGTGCTGACAAGATTCCAGGACACAAGATATGTGATGTCAATGAGCAAGCTCACTCTTCTTATCATTTTGTTGCCTCAGGGCTGAGCCAGGCTAGCGTCTTCACCCCATTTCCAGTACTTAACCTGACCTCAGGGCTGTAGCTTTATTTTTTACAGAAAGACATAATAGTGATATTGATTCTTCCATCTAGCTCTAGACAAGAAAGCAAGTCAGCGAATTTATTGAGATAGGCCAAATCACAACAAAAGTCATCTCAAGACACTTTAGAGTGGAAAGTTTAAGACCTTACTAATTAGAACTGTACACAGAATTATACAGAAAACCCAACAATCCCACTTGAGCAAGCAAAAGGCAACAGTGGAGAGGAAAAACTCAATTTAACGGAAGAAACCTCCAGCAGAACCAGGCTCAGGATGGGCGGCCATCTGCCTCGACTGGTTGGGATAAGTGGAAAGAACAGCAGGCAACAATACCACGTTCATGTTTTAGCTCCTTTTAGTAAACCACAACAAAAAAGTATTGTTTTGGTTAAATCTGGTTTAATATCAGTACTCATTTAAATTTTCCATCTGTCCATGTTGTCAGATTAAAACTGCAGACAACTACTACACCACAACAAAACAAATGGGAGAACGATACTGGTTTTGCCTAAGAGCCGTCAACGTGAAGGATGATGATGATTCACAGTGACACGCAGGGTTAGGATTACACCAGGTCACCATGGGATCACATTGTCATTATAATGATCAACAATAACAAGGCTTCTCAGTGAAAACAGCAGTTTTCTGTTGAATCAGGTGAGTTTGGGACGCGAATGTGTTTAGCTGGAGACATGGGTCAACATAGAACCAGCCAAACAGCACACGGTTAGATATATGTTGCTATACAGAAGGGTGTACTTATGTTTTGGGTGTTACCGTTTCTGCGAAGGTGTCATCAGAGCTGAGACCTTATCATCGTAGTATTTCCTCATGGCGAAGCGGTCCAACGCCTGATCAGCACTTTGAGGGAGACAGAGAGACACATTAAACACTTAAGGTAATTATGACTCGAGTGGGATTTACGCTCTATAATTGAGTGGCGTTAACCCCGACTTCAATTAGGACAACACACACACATGCATAAACATGCATAATGGGGAAGAGTGAAAGTAACCGGAGGGACAGGGGATTCCAGCAGAGAGGAAGAGAATGCCAGCCTTAAGTAAACATGGAGGGGGGAGAGGAGGACGGAGTGTGTGCACAGCTCGCCTATTCAGAAAGACCTAAAACCAACAGGCTCCGGAGCCTTTTCACTGCAGCTCTGTTTCACTCTTGCCCTCTGTCTTTCACATTCACCTTACCGACCCAGCCGCCCTCAGCAGGACACAAACACTAAGGGAAGCAGAGATGGGCTAAATTGAGGGATGATGCGTGTTCAAGCCACAGTGACAGACGCTACCATATTGGCATAACACCAGGCTGTCTTTCCAAAACTACAGCTGTGTATACTGGTAAACACTGAGTTGAACCTCCAGTAGTGTAGACATTTCGTGTCCCATGGCTGATGCACTCCATAAAGTACAAGACACTCTCTAAATGTGTTTCACTGACAATGGTTAGAATTTTTTTTTCATACATGATGATTAGATTTCATGAAACTGATACTGTCGCCAGAAGCTTTTACAGTAACTAACATGTTTCCAAGTTGATTCATGCAATTCAATAGTGGGTGATTCATGGCTTAAACTGTGCGGTTTCTTTTAAATTTGAACGTCTTTACTTTACTTTGACTCACTTTCTGAATTACCTTGACCCTGAAATAAAGGAGGTAGATAAATCACCGGTGGTTAAGCGGTGACATTGCTTGTGGTCCACAAAGTGAGTATTCAAGGACTGTTGTGGCTTGTTGTCGTCGTCTGCTGCCAACAGCGAGTGGGCGCACACATGTTATGATGAATCCTGATGTCAGTGGGATCATTTATGGTAATATAACATAAAAAATGTGACACATAGTGGCGGTTACCTGGCTGATACATCGGTGAAATGCACAAATGAGGAAATGACAACACCAATTCGACCCTTGCCACCCTATAGAAACAGGAGAGAACAGGACATGATTCACTACACATGCAGCACTTGTGGTTTTACTTTGTTTTCAAGTCCCCAAAATGATTCATCTAACTTGCTACCATGTGGATGGGACATCCTACATAAACACAATGCTAAATGTGCAAAAGATTGTTGATGATACAACACAAACTGTGGATTCGCACCTTGCAGTGTATAACCACCACATGTAGAGGGTCGGCATTGAGCCAGCTCTCCATGGCCTTGCAGATGGTGCAGATCTTATCCAGAGGTGGAGCATGCAGATCCGGCCAGCCTGTATCCAGAGTCTAAAAAAAAAAAAAAAAAAAAAAAAACCCATTGAACGGATACATTGTGTGTACATCTATAGTCCACACTGCCCATTTATATGTCATATATCAATACACATTATGTACAGTAATACAATCATATGCTGTTTTGTAACTTGTAAGGCATGATTGATTTACTTTTGTCGGTTTGAAGCAGGCAATAGTCCCGTAAACTTACCTTAGGGTTCATTTTAGTAAGCTCATGTCGTCTCTCTGACAGGTTGATAATCTAAAGGGAACACACAACAAAGTCTGCAACTGATAATTCTTAAAACACACTTGTGCTTTGTAGATGATTGTTACACTGCTGTGATATAAAACATGAGCTAAGCACTCTGAGATCAATACTTTCATGTCAGTGTCTCACGACAGCCACCAGCCCTGACATCAATACTGTTTGCACTTTGACACTCGGCTGCAGCATGCTTCAAGGTGAGACAACGAGCAGCACTGACCAGGTAGTTATCTGCGTGCTTGGATTTGAGCATTCTGGTGACATCCTTCAGGTTGTGAGAGTAGATCTCGTCCGAGCAACCCTGGGGGAAGGACACCGCGATGATGCGCTCTGTGATGTATGTGAGGTCAAGTTCGTATCCCTCCTCCATCGTGAGTCTTTGGGACCTCCTGTTAAAAACACTGAAGCAGAGGAACAGGCAGGTAAGATCCTTCAGTTACCTCACACCATTCCTACTTCAAGCTGATGACTGTACACAGGTCAATATTTGACGGTCAAAGTCCTCAGCCTTAGTCACTGTGTCCAAGTTTCCCGCAGATACCTTTAGAGAATGACCTCAATCCCAGATTGCATGAGACAGAGCGCCTTGTTTGCACTGCAACAGTCAACAGTGTGTGTCACAAATGCTGCACAATACATTAAGGGATTTTCAAACATGTGAGACACACTTATCTGTACTGCAAAAAGAGATACAGTGCAGTGGTATCATGACATCGAACACAATCTTGCCACAGCCACTCAGTCAGAGCTAATGACAAAGAAAGAAAAACTTTCAAAGAATTCCGGTTGAAACCAGTTGCTGTAAATCCCTGAGCGATGGTGTGTCCCTGTGACCTCATGGCCATGAACTTCCTGCAGCGGTGATCTGGAGAGAGCCTGTCTCCCGCCCTTGCCACCGCACCACACCCACAGACACATCCCTTATTTTTCTTATCTAGTCATCTCTCTGTGTGTTCTGTGCTTTGACATTTTATGAGAAAAATATAATTTATATACAAAAAAAGTGAAGTAAAGTCAAAGCAATATGTTGTATGCCATGTATGCTGCTCTCTCTGCCCGGAACATTCAGTAGTTATACTAACTACGGAAAATCTGGTCCCTATAAATTCAAATAACTGCTACATAGTTCCCCCGACATCTGGGGGTACTTTAGAATCTTGATGTGTTAGTTTGATTAAGTTTATATTAGTCTAAGCCATTTTTATGGTTTCTAACAACCCTTGGCTTTTTTAATGTGCCTTTTAGCCTAGATTGTTTGCAGGGATGAGATGTTTTATATGGCTGTATTAGGTTAGTTATCCATAGTATTTTGGAGGGTTTAATTATGTGTCATATTTTGCGTTATCTGCCTTCTATCTGCACATCCAGTGAGTGCAGGACATTTCTACAACAGAAGCTATATAGACCTTTATATAGACTACCTTTCCCATTTTCTTTAACGTTTTTAATGTTTTCTTACTTTTTAAATTTAGATTTATATTTATACCCTGTATCTTTTTTTTTAATTTTATTTATGTCCCTTACATAATTTTCTGTACTGTATTTTCACTGGCATTTAAAATTTTGTTAATCACCTAATTTATTTATCTTTTTATGTTTACACAGGCATACTGATACATAAAAATATATTAGTCTATTCAGTGTTGCATTTGTCAAAGGTTCTGGTTGCTTGATGGTTGATGATTCAGATTTCACACAAAAACTCACAAAAAAAAAAAAAAAAAACTTTCCCCAAGATATTAAAGATATTGCTTCTTGATTGACACCCACTGTTTGTTATCATTTAATGATTCACAGTGAAGAATGTGTCTGTCAGTTAAGTCTGCAATGACTGCAGGCTACAGTGCAACACTTTAAAGGGGGACCAGGGAGCCATAAACTATGGACAGTGTAGCCACAGCTTAAACCAACCATCAGAGCGTAATGACAGAGGGCATGTGGTATGAAGAGGTCATCACTCGGGGAAAGGGGTTGGGTGTTGTGAGAGTGTTTGTGTGTGTGTGTTGGTGGAGGTGCTGGGAGTAGGGGGAATAGGTCCTAAGGGATGGATGGATCTAATAGCAGGCGGTTAGTCTATTGCCGATGAGATTCTAAGAAAAAACTGTTGACTAATGGAAAATTAATAAACAGATCGACCAGCACTTAGGCTCTGTGTATTTCCAAGCAAAGGACATGGCATGAAGGCTTGCTAATATTTTGAAAGTGTCAAAGTAATGTACATAACCAGAAATGGGAAGGATATCTAACACCAACACTTAATTTCAGTGTGACCCAGTATACTAAAGGAAAATTAAATTTAATTTAATTAATAAGCTGCAACAATTGAAGTTTGAAAAGTTGGTGTCCAGCTTTTCTACCTACTGCAACACGTATTTGAGATTTGCAAGAGGAGACGGAATGGGTGACAATATACATTTTAAATAGATTTTTAAATCTGTCTTTCAGAGTCTTGGAGCACATTTGGAGGAACAATGAATGTCACGTGTAGCACTAGGAGCCACAGTGAAGTGGCTGAAAGCTCCAAATGAGACAGGAACACAGGGAAGTTCTCTTCAGCATTTGTGTGGTTGTCCACTCTTAATTGTAGCTTGGGTAACATCCTCCAGGAACTGCACTTCTCCTGAGGTCTCAACCAAATCAGCCCTTTCTTAAATATATAAACCTTTGTACATGCACCTTTTAATTACCCTTTTAGTGTTTTTACATGTTTTATTGTTTTCCCGGACTCACTTGTCTTTGGATTTAGGATGTTTTGTCATGTTTTTGGCCATTTTCAACAAAAAAAAAAGAGGCATACTGTGTGTTTAATCCACACAAAAACAAAAGTAACACATAGTGCGTTTAATGGGGGGCTATGTGGTCTATGCAGGTCTATCTCCAAGCTGGAGGCGATGAACTTGTTTGTGCCAAGAAATAACTTGGCACACCCCCTTTATGTAAGACCAAATGTTGTTTTCACGCTTCAGTTTATGAACGTTCTGTTATATACTTACAGGCAGATTTTGTTAGGTTTGGACAGTGCCAGGCTCACTGTTTTCCACAGCTTCTAGTCTCTATGCTAAGCTTAGTTGACCAGCTGCTGATTGTATCTTGCTATATAACACACAGACATGAGGATTGCATCAATCTTCTATAACAAGAAAGCAAATAATTGCATTGGACAACATAACTAATTTAACTAGGTGAACACAAATGTTGCTTTAATAGAATTTACTTCTATTAAACACCATAGGAGATCCATCAATGTGTCAATATGCGACACTGTTAAATAAATCAAAGCTTCCAAATATGAACTCGTGGCTCATTAATTTCACATGAATTATTCATGTGTAGAACTGCAGTAACCAACTTCCTTTTACTCCTAAAGACCTCTCACTTCTCCCATTCAAGTCATCATTCAAGCCAACACGAGTGACTTGCCCCAGCAAGCACTACAGATAATTGGTCTTTAATTTGCACTGACTGCTTTTGTTCCTGGTTTGAGGCACAACATTAGCTCACAAAGGCAGAATAAGCAGTGCCAGGGAACTCAAATCCCGAGCCCACCCATGGCACTGTGAGAGCACGGCTGGTAGAGGAGTGGGGTAGGCAGAGAGACGCGAGAAAATGGGTTGCCAGGTCTGCTGCGAACAAGCTGGAACAGGTTTGCTAAGGTCAGGATGTTGGGGGATTAGGGTGTGTCTGGTTCCCCCAGCTCCAACTCTTGCAGGTAAGAGCTTGACTAGGCTGCATGGGTGCTGTCAGCCACGTTCGCACATGCATGGCCATCACTTGGGGCCAGCTCCAAATGCCTTTCATTCAATAATAAACAACGCTGAAAATGAATTAATGAAGCGTTTCATTTAGGAGTAGAAATAGAGAGAAGACAGAGCAGGAAGCCATGTTTAAGTGCTGGGGTGAAGCTTTTCTAGAGCCACACCCTTCACCTGGCCCACACCGTATGGAATCTCCCATTTTGTACGAGCAGGTGAACCATGAGATGAAAGAAGGCGGCATCATGTACCGATTCCTAAAATAAAGAGGGAACCGACTCACACTCTCTCATCGCTTAGTTAGACCCAAAAGTTAAAATCACAGCCAGATCACGTGAACAGTGACCTCATGGTTGGTTTCATTTTTTAATCCATTGTGATGACAACAGTTGGCAAAAATCTTGCATACTTGTCTGTCACAAATAACAAGACTCTCACAGGCCCTAAGTTGAGTCACAGAAACCAAATCTGTTTACAGGGATGTTTCGTTGTGTGTGATTTGGCTGGATGTTATATGTCTACATGCTAATCAACTGTATTTTCCATCAGCTGCCTGTGCGCTCATCATCGTGTACACTACTTTAACGTATTTGTACAAACCTGTGGAATCATTATTAGATTCTGATTAAGGAAAATGTAAAAATAATGACACACTCAGATCACAAGTTATCTTCAGAAATAAATGGGAGACCTAAACAATTATTCTATAATCAAATAATCCAAAATGTTTTTACATCAATTACAAAAAAAAGCTACAGAAACATAAAGCCTGCACACATATGAAAGCAATCAAGACTATCACCCTTCCCCTATTCACACTCTGAAATCAAACTGAATTGCTTCTCTTGGCTATGAGTTCTGGTTTATGATTGACATGTTGTGGCAAGAACCTCCATTTTGGGAGAACTTGGATATTTTTATAGGTCCATTAAAGCGAAATTATGGGTGTAAAATGCAAAAATTGGTGCACTGGTATGCATTACTAATATGAGAAAGAAAAAAAAAAACATTTCTAAAAGGCACTAGTCCTCCTGTTGCTCAATAGCTCAAATTCAATGTGGGGTGATAAAGCTCATCCAACCAAGCAAGTAGAAACTGGCTTTTTGTACTCATGGAAACAAATACAGTACAATACCGCCTCTTTGGGAGACTCTAGACAGATTAATGATCTCCTAAGCTGTTTGTCTGCAAATCTGTAACACCTAAAGTGCCATAAATGCTTCAGGAAGTCTGGCTGCTTGTAGAAGGGGGGTGGCAGGTTGCATGAAATGTCTCTCTCTCTTTTTTGTTTTGTTTTTTACTTTAAGCATTTCTAAATTTTGCTTTCTTAATCCTTGAAAGAACTCTTTATGCCTGTTTATCACTCCATCAGATCAAAGGAGCTGTAAAAACAGAGCTGATATGTGTCTTGCCCTTGTCCTCTGGCAGTGGCTCCCAGTTGGTATTTAGCCTTCACACCTAATAGCCATCTAATAACCTTGATACTATCGGCATCACTGTACTAAATGACGTTGTATTCTTAGTTGGCACAAGCTCATGCTGTGAGATAACATGTCCACAGTGACATAACAGTCTGGTTCTGGTCTTTTCCTGTCAGGGGCTTTACTTTTTATGTTTATGCTGTGGCTTTGACACCCGTTCACTTCTGAAGAATTGAAATAAACAGAACAATGAGGGCTACTGAAAATAAAAATCCACAGAATGGGTAAGTAAGGTATTTTGAGCAAGTTTATTTCGTATCCCTGGAACACTAACATGCATTTGGGCCACATTTTCGTAAGATATTTGGAAAGGAATAAAAAAATGACAGCCTTGGCTCTGAGCAAATCTGTGCACCCTTAATTCTCCTAAAGTACTCCCTAATTACTGTTTTCTATCCCAAGGTCATAGAGGAATGCTTTCTAAAATGGATGAAGCTCCGACTGTAGCTCATATTTCTCTATTTCCCCTCTTTCTGGCCATGCTTGTTGTCCTTTAACTGCTTTCATTTTCCCTCCTTCTCTATGTCTCCTTCTCTCTTTTTAAAGCTATACACATGTCAGCCAAGTGGCCATGGCACTTTTGTGACAAAGTGAAATTTCCCGGTGCTCCATTGCATCCTATTCTCTCCAGGGACAGATCACATTGTTCTGCTTACAGTACACGACCCCAACCCTCCGCCAACCCACCTGTCCAAACTACACTATCAGGATCCCCATTTATCTGTCTTTCTGCCAGCTCTTTGTAATTGCCGCCTGTTATCAGTGAGAAGAAACGGAAACTTCAGATTTATGACGGACGCTTCTTTTACCTTGATATTGTTCATACAACTCTGACCCCTGAACCGCCAACGAAAAAGCTATAATTGCCAGTTCACAAAATGTTTCTCCTGTCTCACTTGGTCTGTAATTAAAGCCAATCTTGAAACAGTTTAGCCTGCAAAGCATTTGGAACGACCTGAACGGTTGACGTTGCTTTATGGAAAAGTGCACAAGAGGCTGTAAATGCAGGTGTGTGTCTGATTCCCATGGAGGCAAAGGGAGCGACTGCTATTCAGGTACACAGGCTGTAGCTTTGTGACGTAAGAACGCTTGTACATGTCATCAACAATGGCTGCCTGAGAAGCATAGCCCTAAGGCCACAAATACCACGCATGCAGCTGTAGCTGAGAGAAAATTAAAAGAAGCCTTAGTCTCTTGATCTGTTTGTCTACATCATTTATCCATCAGCAGACGAGTCCAAACTGTCAACAGCAAAACAAAGTCAAAACAAGGACAGGGTAGGATTGTTTCTTCTGGAGCTCTACACATTATGGGGTGCAAGTTCCCTGCAAGAATGACCCCATATGTTTCACATTATGAAAGGTCTCCGGCGCACCATAGCCCACAATAGTATGGAATTATAACCATTGCAAAACACATTTATTTATTGAGAAAGACATTTAAAGCTTACACAGTCAAACATGTTGAGGTCACTAATCCTCTTTCACATTAAATAAAAGGGGTAAATAAATAAATAAAAATCACAAGACCAGTGCGTGCTCACTTTGAATGACTCTCTCCTCTGTCTCCAGAGTCTTGCAGTAAGGACTGGAGCTCAAACACAAACACACAGTCATCTCTACACGTCCCCCTTTGGTTTTACTGGGACTCAAAGCCAAAGTAAATACAGAGAGAAGAGCAGTGCCCTGTCTTGCTCTCAATAAATGAGCAAACCCAATGAAATGTGACAGAACAAAGGGCCAAACAGAAGAGGGAGGGAAAATAAAGATTGAATGTCATTCTAGTATGTGGACGTCTAATCCGGCTCCTCACTCACTAACCGGACTTTAAAACCCTTCCTGCCAGTGATCACGGTAAAGTCCGGACACTGTGCCTTACCTTTTCAAACTCAAAGCGAGGACTGGGAGTCCCCAACTTATTTCTCCCCGATTCCCTTTGTCAGTCCGAGCTGCTGAAAGAGAAAGAGTGGGGTAAAGTCCTGATTCAAAGAGTCTTCAGTCCGTCATACAAGCTTGGAGCAGACTGAGAGGCTCATTTTCCCTCTGCTGGAATGGGCTCTCAGGCGGATCACAGGCGCGTCTGTTGGCTCACTTTGTCCCGGCTGGACCCGGTGCTCTCCTCCTTTTCTGTGCTAAAGTGAAAACCTTCTCTCCGTTCCTGGACTGTTGCTTCTGCTGTCGCTGCTCAGTGCCCCCCACCCCCCACCCCCAACACACACACTTCCTCCAGCGCAGGCTCCTGGCATGGGATAGTCCTCCCACCGCGCTGCTGAGGCTGTCTGGCTTGTTCCCTCCCTCGTCCACTCAACTCACCCCCACCCCCTGTCTGTGGCCTCCTCCCTCGGCTTCACACTGCACACAGACTGAACTTCCTCCAGCCAAACCCCGAAACTGGTTGTATCATAACATGTACAATTTAAAAACATGTATCCTGCTTAAAGTCTCACTCATTTATAAACACCTAGACAGGCGTGCGTAAAAACGCGAAAGGCGCAGGCGCGAAATACTTTTAATTTATTTATTCCTTAATTTGTCTGAGAGGGATTTTGCCTCTCATGTTTACGGTAAGAATTCTCCTTAAATATTCATTTAACTGTTTTTTTTTTCCTATAACTACAACTGCCTTCTAACAGAGATGGCATTTACTCTATTAGTACTGCAGTTTGGTACATTTCTGAAGTACTTTTACTTTGTGTTGTGTTACTTTTACTTGTAATCCCTTGCGGAAAAACATATTAGGCTATATTTTTACTCCACTATATATATTTGGCAGCTTTGAATAATGGCGAAGAACATTACTAGAATTACTTGAATTCTCTTTGCCATACTTCCATTTTTCACAGGACTTGTGAAAAACCTTTAGTGGAATATATATATATTATTATGAAAACTCACCGGTCTATGTATTGTGATACCCCACTTTCAGTGATGGTGTCTGGTAGACAGTTTAACTTTAGGGTACAAATTAATTTTTTATGTTTGTTACTAATTCTTACTCATGTAGGGAGCGCAGTTCTATCTGTGAAGAATAAAATGTTTTAACATAACAAACAGCGCCATCCATAGGTTATAATGTATACTGCCTTTGTTGGAAAGATTTTTCATCTTAAATTTCTCATTACAGATTTCAAACTTGTAAGGTCAGTAAATAAATCAATGCACAAATGAGGGAAAATTACGGCTTTTATTTTGTAATCATCTCAATAACATATTTGTAACTTTGTCAATTTAGTATTTTAACCTCAGCATTTGTGATAAAACAAAAATCTAAAAGCTACAAGAATACAAATAAACCAAGAATAGAGAGAGTGTATGCAGAAGCGGAGGTCAACAAGCATATTATAATGTAACAAAATGTTAAAAGACAAGAAAAAAAGTAGTAATAACAAATATATTCATTCAAAATTAATTATACAAACGATTTCTAGGGTTATGTTTAATATTGAAACACCAAATCACCAAATACTGCAAACAATTAAATCACACAGGCCTAAACAGAGTCTAAATAAATCTCCTAAAATGTCATAGGTAGCAGAAAAGAAAAGCAAACTGTAAAAAAATGCTCAGGCACTGCTGCTCATGACTACTCTAGTTTCGTTCTAAGCTGTGCACTAAGAGAGAGTGTTGGAGCTGTATGTGGTACTGTTGGATGAGTAGCTGTAGTATGTAGAGGAGTAATCCACACTGCCTCTACGAGAGCCACTCCTGGAGCCTGCGCGGGAGCCAGATCTGGACCCAGAACGAGATCCTGGGTTAGAGACATTGTAAGGGCTACTGATGCCCTTTGTGGACACGGAGGAGGCCTGCAGCATTTTCATTCCATTACTTTCTTCCACCATGCAGCTGTCCATCGCGTCTTTGTAGGAGATCTTCAGCTTTGTCTTTGGACAGGTCAGGTTCTTCTGGTGTTGCCGTGTATCCTGAAGCTTCTGGGCCCCTTGACCATCTAGCCACCTTCTGCGTATAGCCTCTTCGATGGTAATGCGATGCCCAGTGCCAGGCTCAATCAGGCCTCCTGTCAAGTACTGAAACTCCAAAAATCTCTGACCCGCATCATATGGCAGCCATGTCTCCTTTACTGCCTCTGCTGCAGACATCCTTCTTTTAGTCTTCACGTCTTCAAAACCAAGAAAGGCTTTTTGGGCAGGTTTCAGCTTGGCAGCCATACCTTCATCAATGATGCTCTGATGGACAGCATCCTGCAGGGACAGTCTCTTGCCTGTAGCAGGGTTGATAATGCCCCCTGTGGATGCCTGGGCCTCCAGCAACCTCTGTGCTGTTATAGTATCAACTATACCTCGACGCAGCCCTTCGCAAATAGTTATTTTCTCCAAAGTCTCTGTGTCAAATATGGCTGCCACCGGGCTTTGGTCATCAAACATCTCAGGGGGAGAGACGGTGATAGAAATACTGTTGAAGCGTTTACGAACAGTAGGAGAGGATGGTCTGGCCTGAGTGGAACTGCTGCAGGTGGTCATGTCATCGATGCTGCTGGCTGCGATGGTCATCTCAGTGCTGCTCGTTCTGCTGGTAATTTGATCAGCAAACTGGGTCAAGGTTAGCTTACCAGCACGATACTGTTCGAAAGACTTCTGGTCAATGATGCCGCTCTTCAGACAGTCCTGGATGTCATACTGTTTTCCTGTTTTTCTATCCACTATCACCAAATGTGCAGAGCCATCTGATCCCTTGATCGTTATTTCCTCCCACTCACACTCCTGCTCTGACAAGTCCAGAAAGGTATCATAGTCAATTAGCTCCCTGTGATAGGCCTCTCTCACGGACATCTCCAGCCCGGTGTCTGGGTCAACGATCACAACGCGCCTCTTGCGGAGGACATTGCTGCGGCTGTCCTGTGACTTCTGGGGTTTCCTCTTATCTTTCAGTGGCAGGAGTACCAGGCCTGTTTTGTCATCTGTGATGCATCTGTCTTTAAGCTGAAGATATGTCAGGTTTTCCTTGGTGTTAGGATCAAAGAAGCCTTTTGTGTCATCTCCTTCGTAGGTTAGGATCTCGTTCATCTTTTCATCAAAATATCCTCTCTTATAGGCAACAGAGACATCAATACGATGGCTTTCTTTGGGGTCAATAATTCCACCACTGGCAATTTGAGATTCAAGCAGACGGATTCCATGACCCTTCTCAATAAGATCTTTCTCAATCGCCTGGAAGAGGGATATTGTCTTTCCTGTTGATGGGTCTGTGTATCCAGTCACCGCCTTCTCTGCAGACAACAGTTTATTCTTAAACTCCTTGCCTATGAGGCCTCGCTTTGTGGCTTCCTCTACTGTCAAGAAGACATTGTTGACTGGATCAACAATGAAACCAGAAGCAGCTTGGGCCTCAAGGAGCTCCAGGGTGGTTCCTCTCATGAGCAGACCTTCCTTCATTGCTTGATAGAAAGGCATTATTCTGTCATTGGCCTCGTCATAAATACCTGCAATACAGGTAGAACCATACAGATAGGACTTCAACTTCTCTTCAATGTCCTTGCTGGTGAGCTGGCCCTGGCTGAGCTTCTGCAAGTCAGTTTTATCCAGCAGTTCAGATTCGACAAGCTCTGTGATAGAGACTTCCCCACGCAGACCTTTGATTGTTATGGGGGTTTCTGGTCCACGGAGAAGAAGTGAGCCCGAAACAGGTTCCACTATACACTTCTTCCTTAGGTCACCATAGCTTATCTTCTGTCCTGTTGCTGGATCCAGGTAGCACGTAGGTTTTTTGTTCAAAGCTCTGTAGAGCTCCTCATCAATAAGATTGCGGTCCAGAGCCAGATCTTTTGGAAGGAACACACCAAGAACAGGATCCAGTATGCCTCCAACAGACTCCTGAGCTTGTAGCAGCTGGATGGCTTTATCTTTGTTTATGCAGCCTTGTTTGCATGCCTGACCCACAGATAACACTTTACCAGTGTACGGATCTTTGAAGCCTGTGCTGGCTGCTTCAGCTTTCAACAAGGTGTCTCTGTCTTCTGTATCTACAATTCCTCTGGAACAGGCAGTATCTACAGGCATCTTCTCATTAAATGCAGGGTCCACTATATAGCCTGTCGCTGCTTGAGCCTCCAGAAGCATGAGGGAACTCTCTGGGCTGAGAAGATTCTTGTTTTTGGCTTCAGTGAATGGCATTTTCCCTTGCGAACCTGTTGTCATCCCAGCAATAATGCCAGTACCCTTCAGACTGAGCTGGATGTCCACAGCTACCTCATCCACTGTCTTTTGTCCCTTTAGAAGCTGCTCTAGAGTGGTCTTACTGATAATATTGCAGTCGCAAAGCTGATGAGCTGTGACTTTGCGGCGCACTGCATCAAAAACCAACTTGGACGGATCAATTGTTGGAACCTTCTCGTCTGTCTGGGTCTGTCTGCTCAGACTGCTGGGTCTCTGCTGCAGCCTCTTTATCTCTCTTTCCAGAGCATCTCTCTTGAGAGCCAATTCTGACACCTCCCTTTCAGACAACAGCAGTCGGTTCTTGTACCTCTCCTCAACACTCTTGAGCTCTCTCGTGAGCCTTTCGATCTCATTTTTCAGAGAGAGCCTTTCGCGATCAGCCTTGTCTCTGTCTGATTCACACTGCCTGATCTGGCTGTCTCGCAGCTCATACTGGCTCTTCATACTGTTGAAATCCTTAAGAATGGAATTCTTTTCATCCAGCAGCCGCTGTTTGTTGCGGAGCTCGGTGTCAAGTGTGAGTTTGATGCGGGTGAGCTCCTCTTCTAAACGTTGCAGACGGTTCTTGTCTTGCTCCAGCAATTTAAGTTTGGACTGCAAGCTGTCCTTCTCGTGGAGCAGCTCACTGTACATGGTTTGAGACTCTTGCACCCTGATTGTTGTCTGTGGAGAGATAAGAGATGAATTGTTATTTCTATACAAAAAGGCCAAAATATGATTTTCACGTATTTAAAAGACTGATTACAGACACTTTGTGATGTCACAATCCAACCGAATGCCTGGCAGTCATCACTACTTTTGGAACTGTTACTTTATAAATGTATAAATGTTGCATCAAATTTTGTGCATATATTTTTATTCTGTTAGTATTTAGTACTTAATGAAGTTATTTTTGTTATAGTATAGTATACATGGACTGCAATTACATGTGCACAGCAGGAAAAAGCATTTGCAAGCAAGAAAATTACACGCAAAATTTCTATAATACTTAATTCTCATTACTACAGCTGGGCTACTTCATTCAACGATCATTAAATACTTAAAACTATTCATGCAAAAGGAGGAAAAAAGGTTAATTATGTAGAGATGATCCTTCAGTGCAATCAAAAATACCTCAATCGATTGCTTTTGGAATTTGTCTAGTTCCAATTTAAGCTTTTCTCTCTCCTTGGTGAGGTCACTGATGAGAGTCTGGAGCTCCGCTGTCCTCTTGGTGCTACTCTGAAGCTGGACATGCAAGGCAGAGATCTGTGTGGCACTTTCTCCATCAATAGTGTCTTTGCTAAGCTTCAGCTCATCTCTCTCCTGTCTAACTGCCCTCAGCTCCTCCTCTACCCTTAGTCTCTCCTTTGTCAGGTTCTGTGTCAGAGTCTTCAGCTTCTCAACCTCTGCAGTGTATTCATTAAGCTGCCGGCTCTTTTCTTCAATGGTCTTATATAGGCTTTCGTTTCGCAGATTGAGCTCATGAATTCGGGCCTGTTCCTGCTGGAGCTTCTGTTTCAGCGCCTTCAACTCATTTGTTACTGCTGCTAGTTCTTCCTTGGTGACTTTATGCTCCCTCAGGCTTTTGTCCAGAGCCTCCTGGAGGCTCCTGAGGTCTTGCTCATACTTCCTTCCAGTGCTGGAAGCCTCTAGCTGAATAGATTTTAAGGTGTTGATTGTGGTGGTGTGCTCTCTGCATGTAAGCGTCATCCTCTCCAACTCAGCCTCAATTCTCTTTCTATTGGTGAACTCCTCTTGGGCTGCTCTCTTTTGCTTCTCCAACTCAGCCTCCGCTCCATCTAAGGAGCGCTGAAGTTCCCGGACACGGCTCTGCAGCCTTATAGAAGCCTGCTCGGTCTTTAATTTCTCACTGGTTTGCTTCTCCAGTTCCACTCGGGTGGTGTGGACCTCCTGCTCAGACACCTTCAGCTTGTTTATTGCCTCGAGATAAGAGGTGTTTTTTGCCCTAAGCTCTGCTTCTGCCTGTTTCAGATGCGTGATTTCCAATTCCAGAGCTCTTCTCTTCTTCCCCTCCTCATCCAGGTTCAATGTTAGCACACTGATCTGTCGGGACTTTTCCTGGTTGTTTTTGGTGGTCTCCTTCAGTTTGAGCTCATCGTCTCCTTTCTGCTGTATGAGTGTCCTCAGCTGTACCTCCAGCTCACTGCGCACCCTTGTTTCTTTTGTGAATGATGCCCTCTGCTGACTGACCTCCTGCTCTGCTCTGCTTTTTTGATCTTCAATTTGAGCAATGGAATGTCTCAGTCTCCTTAACTCCTCTTCTAGATCTCTCTTCTCAGCAGTGAGCCTGTCAATTTGCATTCTCAGCTCTGCTGCATCTTCGTCTTTCTGTTGTGAGGCTTTCAGGACTGTGGTCTTGGTAACATGGATCTCTGTCTCGTATGTCTGCTTAAGTTGATTAATTTCCTTGGTGGATTGTGTTCTTACCTTTGAGATTTCTGATTCAGCATTTCGTCGACGTGCTTCCTCCTCTTGCATTAGCATCTTCATCTTCTCCAGTTCAAGTTCCTTGTCCTTCACCATCTTTTCATAGTCAAGCTTGGTCCAATTAAGCTCTTCCAGCTCTTTTTGTCTGCGGCGAACCGCAGCCTCATACTCTTCTTGCTGACTGGTGTAGCGCTCCTCTGCCAGCCTTCTTTTCCTCTTCTCTTCATCCAGTTGGTATTTAATGCGGGTCAGCTGGTCATTAAGGTCTTGAAGCTGGAAGTGTGTGCTGTCCAGGCTCTCCTTGGCTGCACTAGCTTGCATTGCTGTGGTTCTCTTCACTTCCTCCATAGAAATGAGCTGGTCTTTGGACTGAGTGAGCTCCAGCTTGTAGCGAGACACAGCATCTTCCAGAGTCTTGTTTTTCTGATTATGATCCTGCAGGTCCTCCTTCAGCCGCCTGAGTTCATCTTCCAGCAGTTCAATCTTGGTGTTTCTGATCTGAGGAGAATAAGGCAAGAAGTGACTGACACTGTAAAACAAACCTAATATAAATGTATAGTGATTAAGTATATTATAAACGTAACAATGATGAATACAAAACAGCATTGTTTGAATTCCATACCTTCAACTCTTCCATGTTCTTCAGCAGCTCTCCTAGGAACTTGTAATAGTCACTGGAGCGGGTAAGTAGCTCTATGTAGCGGGACTGGAGGTCAGTCGCCTAATGGATGAATAGGTGTCAATTACATGTCATTTATATCTTTAAATGACAAATGCAATTAAGTGATTAAGCTTTAAATTTTTCAGCAATCTATGTATTGCACAGGTTATTTAACAAACAAATTACTAATTAGATAACTTTGGCTACCACATGTGATAATAACAATACTCATATATAAATGTGATTAGTGTGGCTTAATGGAGAGTCTGCCCATACCTCTTGCCTGACAACAGACGCTGGAGACTGCAGCATTGTTCTCTTAACAGGAATATTAAGCAGAGTTTCCAGACCTGAACTGTAGGAAGCCAGCTGCAGCTCATAGTCCTGGAAACATTGAACACAATTAACTCCATTATTTTGTACCATACGTGTTTGTGTTGTTCGATGTGCTTGTAATGAAAACAGTGCACGCTAACTACCCACCTTTATGGAGGCAGCACAGGTGTCTGCACTTTTCTGCACATCCTCCACTTTCTCTTTCTTCCCTTTAATTTCAGTGTTAAGCGCCTGTGCGGTAAGAAAAGAGGGCATTAAACCAATCAGATTGCCCAGTTTGTGCTTCTTCTTCCGAGGAATCCAGTTATTTAATAGATACGTATATGTGTTATACAGTATTATACAACAGGAACTTTATTTAACAATTTAAATATTTAACATTTTCCACACATGCTGCTGATTAACATATGCTGTCATCATCTCCATTAAAGTGTATAAGGTGGATATGTCTCATTTAAAAAATTCAGTTTAGTTTGAATATCAAGATGGTCGGCTGACGTGCCTTCTGTTGGTTGAGCTGTTCCATCAGGGTCTGGATGTCGCTGAGTTTAACCGTCTGAAGTGTGTCCTGGCGCTTCCTGGCATTGTCTATCCACTGTTCCAAGGAAGTGCTGCTCTGCTGATAGTGTTTCAGCTGTTTCTCCTGCTTCTCCAAGTCCCATATTCTGAAGCAGGAAACAGTAGGAGGCAGAGGAAGGGTTCAAAAGGTATTCTTAGTGTTGTTACCAGGAATGATGAATGGAATGAATGGATGAAATGGAAAAAAAAATGTGTGTACACAAACAGATTATCCCACCATACCTGCTATCAATCTGTGTTTGGATGCGGCGCCAGCGGTCAGACATCTGATTCACTAGGTCTGAGTACTTGGACAAGTCCACATCGCACTTGTGGAAAGACTGAGAGATCTGACCATTCCAGTACACAGCTTTAGCCAGATCAGCCTCCATAGCAGTCAGCAGGTCTCTTTTTTGCTCCAGGTCAATCTTCATTTGCTTTAGAAGAGAATCACAAAAACAAGACACATGTTTTAAATTCACTTTTTCAATTAGGTGACTAGGTTCTACTAATTAATTACGACTGTTAATGTCCCATGCTCTGTTGGGTTGACTGCAGTTCAGACTAAATATGGTAAGTGTGTCAAACCTTAAGCATGCTCCGATAACTCTCCACCTCCCGAAGGTCCAGAGAAGTGGTCTCCTTTTCTGTCAGCCGTGCCTCATGGACTTTAATGATATCCTCGCCCTGAAGAAGGCTCTGAAGCAAGGCCCTAAGAGCTGTGAGTCTATTTAAAACACACAATCCTTATGTTAAATGCAACAGTGAGTGAGATGAAAAGCGATTTTCTTTGTATACAGCCTTATATTGCGCGCACACACACACACACACACACACAAATGAATAAAAACAAAAGATGGTGTGATTAGACAAAAACAGTTTACCTTTGTGAATATGCTGAGCGGAGACCCTTCAGGTCTCCCAGTTTTTTATTGATGATTTCCAGTTCCGATCGGAGGAACTTGGCTTGTTCGGAGTCAGCAGGTATTCCTGCAAGGTGCTTGTTAATACCTTCTCTTAAGCTCAGGCAATCCTCGTGAATAGATTCCAAATCCTGATGCACAGCCTGCAAATGAATATGATTTGATTTAAATTTCAATTAAGCCATTTATTTAGTTTTTACCAAGACTTTTTTTTTTCTGAACAAAAGATTTTTGCATATTTGGTTAGATTTCACCCATATTTTGCATATGCTGATAAGAATTTTGCAGCTAACATTGCTTTTAATTAGATTTTACATGATAAAAATAGGTTTACCTCCAGCCTCTGGATGTGCACTGAGCACTCGTGCACACTGTTGTCCCCCAGGGGAACATGAAGATGACTAGTGAGACCAGACTCAGCCAGTACCAGTCTGCGCCGAATTTCCTGCAGACTACTGAGCAGTCTTACACTGAGAGTGGAGCTGGTTGGGGTGACAGGGGTCGGCTTTTCAGGCTTTTCAGGCTTTTCAGGTTTTTCAGGCTTCACCTCTTCATGTTCTTTATTGGGTGGTGGAAATGGTGGATAGTATAAATTATAGTGCAAAACGATTTTTCACAAATATAGCAAAAAGGTAATTAATTGTTTTACACTTACTATAAGCAGGCAGTTGGATAACCAATGTGTCATAGTGACTGTGGGCTTTGTCAACGTGTCCCTGGATTGTTTTCTTGTCATCTTCTCCAAACAGCTCAGAACCTTGGCTGTTTCGCAAGAACTCTTGATAGTGAGTCTCCAGTCTTTTGATGATACTGCGGTACTCTTCAGGTCGCATCTTAGACAGCTGTCAAAAAATGAAAAAGGGGTCAGATTAAGCACAAGACACAGAATACGAGCAAAACCTAACTTATTATTAAAGTAAATAATATTCATCATTGTGACATTTTACCATGCTGAGAGTGAAAGAGTTGACGTAATTGATGTCTTTAAGGCAATACTGCCACGAAATGAGGCTTTTGATGTTGATGTAGAGCTGATTCCAAATGCCCATGATGGAATCATAATACTGCTCATTCCTAAGGAACAGAGTAGAGTTTAAGAGAAACCATCAGACCATGCTTGAGCTACTTTCTTTCTATTCACTGTATGTTACTCACTTGTTGGCAATGCCAATGCTGAGTGGGTTTGGTGGGGGGATGAGCAGACACACAGAGGGAATCAACATGTCCAGACCTCCCGGTCCTGTCACAAGCCACTTGCTGCGCTGTGAGTTGTCTTTCAGGATGCCTTCATTTCCTTTCAAAATACTTTTCTGAAATACAAATATTAACATAGAACACACTGAATTTAGCGCGTTATTCTCTGCCGGCGTGTTTCTGTATGTCTGACAGAGTATATGTATCCCACCTGGTCTTGTTTAAAGTCACATAAGGCTTGGACGATGACAGGACTGCTGATCTTCTCCTCAGGATTGCGAGGCTTCAGCCTGACGATCGTTTTAGACTTGCTGACGAGACTTTGGACTTGCCTCCTATTCTCCATGAGTCGCTCTCTTTCTTGCTGTGAATGGGGAAAAAAATACAAACATATATCTTTAATTTGTTAACTGGTCCACTGGGTATGCTGCAATTATCAGGAGTTAAGATAGATTTACAGTTATAAACATAACAAAACACAATCAGACATGAAAAATTCAATTTATTCTCCCAGCAAACTGGCACAACCAGTTCACCAGACATGCAAACAAATAAAATAGCATCTGCACAGTTTGTGCTTCACATCTACAGGGAAATATGTACAGTACGTCAAAGAACACATGTGATGACAGTGGGATACCTCTAGATTTTTCAGGAGATCAGTAAGGGTGTCCAGTGGGGTGTTCTTGTCACAGGTGAATCTGCTTCGGATAGTCTCATGCTGCTTCTGCAGCTTCGAATAGGTCTCATTGGCCTCCTTGAAAAACTGAAGATGGCAGAAAAAGGATTGGTTGAATGCTTACATGACAACATAGAGGAATCTATTGAATACACACGAGGGCAGGACTAAGCACTTACTTGGCTGTAGGCAGCATTCTCCTTCAAATGAACGTGGATACACTTTGTGATCTGGAGAAGCCAGCTCCACTGGGTCTGTAAGGTATCCATGTAGGCCTGTGGGCACGCAGACATGCATCAGTGCAAAGCCAGTGAATAGTTGGCTGATGTGGACAAGAAACACAGAGAGAAAAAAAAAAAACATACTTGAATCTTTTCTGAAGCCGGATGGTTGTTGTTCGCGATTCCATCGGATTTCACCTTCAGCTTATTGAGCTCCTTCTCCTTCTCCTCCAGGTCCCTCATCAGCCTCTGCCAGAAAACCACAGAATGAGGACTCCAAAAAGCCATGAAACAAATCAAATATTAAGGTACGTGTACACCCATGAACTAAGACAGAAAAAGCCAAAGAAGAGTTCAGCCAAAGACGCTTACTGAGTAGCTCTCTTGCTTCTTGGGAATATACTGGTCAATGTTCTTGTCTCCCCAGTCAAACACAAGCTCCTCTTCCTCCCTCTCATTCACCCACATGATGGCTTGGGAGTTCTCCTCAATGATGCTCTGAAGGTCACGCAGCTGACTTATGCGGGCATGGGACATTTTCTGCCAGAGACACGAGGCAAATATAAGAAAATGACAAAAAGGCACCGATGGCGATAACGCAGAATGCTCCCCGTCATGTTTGCTTAGGAGTTCCCACCTGCAGGCTGTCCCACTCTTGTTCTAGGATGGCGAGGTTGTACTTGTCGCCCCTGGAGAGCTGAAAAGGAGGTGTTGATTGTTGTAAATCATAGCATTACACATGTATTAGATCTGGTTCACCGGCATAAATAAGTCCACTTACCAGGTCGCTCTTGGCACGATCAACCTCCAAACTCATCTGCATCTGGCTGTTGGCTCTGTTCTGACTCAGGATTTGCTGTTCTATAGTATCAGTGTCATCTCCCCACGCCGATGTCTCTATCAGGCGCTACAAGATGCAGATGCTGTTTAATACCCTCTTAAGTTCAACAAATGCTACACAAACGTTGGATGGAATAATATTGGACACATGTTTAATAGACAGATGTTTACACAAATAGCTGCCATTATTCCTTCTTCTCTATTCTCAACTGCAATGACTGCACATATGAATTAGCACAACACTGTTTCTGATTACCTTTTAATAGTTTGAGAAAACAGTGGAGGTCTATGGCACAGTGGATTAAATAGGCTTTGGATACACAGACAATACTAGCCGGCAAAATAAATACATTTTCTTTTTGTTGATTAATGGAGTTGGGAATGTCTGATATTAAGTGAAACAAAACATCTATTACCCTACTAGCTATGCCTTTTCATACTCTGCCCTCCAGGTGTCGGTATATATCCATTGAGTGCTGTTGTTATGCAGGAAACTATTCCAACTATTCCCCCCCTTGTTCACAGCCCTAAGCTTTGATAAGAGCTCTGACTGCGAACCAACCACAACCAGTCTCTCCCTTTGCATTTTTTTCTCTCCCTTTTCTCAGGGCTTTTGTTCTCTCGCCACTCCCTTTTTCTTCACAACTACTTGGCCCGAGCTGAACACGACGTGCTTTTTAGTATTGCCTGCCTGTCTGTATGTCTAATGGAGAAAGGTCAATAAAGTTATATGTTGAACTGTATGTTTAATGGCTGAAAAACAGGACCAGCACAAATAAAAAGGCTGGTTAAAAGTCATCACATTGTATGGATCCAGTTACAGAGTCGAGGACAGAGACAGGAAATGCTGAAGAAATGTTTCTGTGTCAGATGATGATAAGGGGGGAGGTGAATGACAACATTTAGACGATTGAGGCTGACAGAATGACAGGGTGTGTTTTTTGTTGGGAGTCAGGCCTGGGGAGGGAAAGAGCAAAGCGATTTCCTATGAGCATGTCAGAGCTGTGCTGAACTGCCCTATTCCACAACCACTGACTCAGTGCAGAGTGTCAGATATCACACTCCTACTTCTACTTTTCTTTTAGCCTCTATGGCGTCTTTATGAACCTGCCTTCCCCCCATGCCCTATCTCTTTCTGTCTTCCACTCTGTCTCTGGCAGACCACTTTCCTCATCTTTGTCCCAATCCTTCTGCACCTCTCTGAGCCTCTTTCACTCGAAGGATCGGGTTCTGGCAGCGTTTCCAGAAGGTTTCAGTTACCTCAGTTCAGTTCAGAACAAGTGATAGGGTATGTGCAGTATGAAGTGCTCACCTTCTGTTGGGAAATCCAGGCCATGGCATCATTAAAGGACCTCCCTCCATCAGCAGAACCCACGCTGCCTCTGTTGCGTCTTTGTAGCTGCTGTTTCAAAGTAGCGTGAAAGCTCTGGAACTGATCCAAACTGTAGAGTTGTGCAAAAATGGAAATTACTTAGTAATTCATTCAGGGAAACACTAATTGCTCAACTTCAAAAAGCTTAGCTGAATGAGAAGCATGTGCAGTACAAACTAAATTTACTCATTTTTACTGAAAAGTTTATTCAGAGGCCAAGAATAAATACACACATATAAAAACATGCAAAAACGGCACGGGCACACAGACTCACTGGTGCTCTTTGCAAGCGCGCACAGGCATCGCGTCTTTGCCTTTGCTTACCTTCTGAAGACGTCATTAGGGATACGCAATTGCTGCATTTCTCTGCCACACAGCTGGAGCTGATCCATGGTTTCCTGAGCCACGATCAACAGCCTTTCTACATCCCCAGGTGGACCGCCCTGCGTAATCACAAAGGATAGACACTAACGTCCTGAAAACTGCCAAATGATACTTCGCTGTAGATGTGGCTGATAAGATGATGCGCTTTTCAAGTCACACTTCACCTAATAACGGTGACACATAGCTGTTCAATTAAAACATAAACAGAAAAACTTATAAAAAGAAGTGCTGGTCTGAGATTAATATTTATACCTGTTATAACCTCACATCCAAACCAGTGGATAAAACAAATCATTGGGACTCACATTCTGGAGAATCATGTTTGCTTTCTGCAGGTAGGCTTCGCATTGGCCAGACAGGAATAAAGACCTCTGCTGAAAAGCCTGCACACTAAAAAGAAAACACAAAAAACTCAGTGTATTTTTTTCAAGCGTTGAATAAGCAGAGTTTCCAAGAAGGAAAGGATAGATTTTGGTATAGTTAATAGATTACTAAATAGTTATATATATGCAGAGATGATCACTGAATGTCTTTGCAATTGTAATAAATATTATATTAAATCCAAATCAACACAGCATAACATCAATAATAATGAAAATCAAATACAGGACAATGTTTTTTTATTATGAGTAATATAAAACTGCTTATTATGAGTCATAAGAAACTCATAATGTTGGTGGTGGGGCCTGGAAATAGGTCATTACAAGGTCAAAAACCAACCCAACTGTTGTCAAACGCTGGACTTTCTCTCTTTAAAGAGTGTGACTCCCTGACACGCTTAAAACAATCTCCTGCATATTTCACTTTGACCTTTGTTCACCACGAGTTAAGCATTTAAAGAGACGTCCTAAAAAATGAAATAAGCTTTGAGAAGACCTCTGACATCACTGTTATGACCAAAAGCCATTAAAATCACAATGAATAATGGTGGTGGGAGGAAGCGGGCTGTGCGCAAGTGTTTCCTGTGTTGTTATTCATATCAGGCGACAGATCGGCGGTGATAACGATGCAGAAACGATTTGGAAAAGTTAGAAATGGACGCGCAAAGTCTTTGGATTCATTTTCACTGATGAAATAAAGGTTTGGCCCAGAAAACTAAATTCCACTTGGGAGTCCTTGAACGTACCTCAGTGCAGCAGCTGTGCAGATAAACTACTAGGTGATAATTTTCTCGTTTCATAATAAAATCAGACTCGTTTAAAATCACTTAGTTTACCTCACTCCACCACCTCCTCCTCCTCCTCCACCCATGCTGACTTGGACTTTCTGTCCTCCGCCACCCCCGCCGTGCATGGAGCTCCTGGAAAAGGTGTAGGTGTATCCGCTGTCGCCGACTTGGTAATCCCCCTGGAAGCCGTTCCCACCGCCGAACACCTCGTTTCTGAAGCTGGCACTCGCCAAATCGGGCCGCGAATTACTTCTCTGGCCCATGGTGGCCAGTTTCGAAGTGGATCCGTACATGCTCATTTTTTTTTTTGCTGAGTTGTTTTCTATGCGTTCAGAAAGTCGTTTTTCGCTCTGTTCTCCTGTCCCGGACAGCGGACAGACCGTGCGCCTCTCCCCTCCCCGTCTCCTGTTGCGCAGATAATGGTCTGCTGTGCGCACACGGAAGCGGGACGCTTTTTGGATAGAACAGAAACCACACCTTTCATGGGTTTACCAAACACTCCTGCAGCTCTTTAGCAGTAGCCCGTGTGGGAAGATCAGTCCTGGGGACTGTCGATTTGCAGGCTGTGTCGCAATCGTAACTTTGGTTGCTCAATTGAATCATGATGAATTACACTTAAACACATTTACAACTTTGAGTGACAGGTGTGAGGTCGAGGCAGTGACTTTCGCTGTGTTGTCATGTCCCATATATACATGCCTGCAGGAACAGCTAATATCTACTTGGTATGGATATTGTAAGGTGTGCCTCGTAGCCTGTTGCGTAAAGAGTAAACTGACTTTTCTGGTGGTCCATGTAAACTCCATATCCTGAACATGAGGGTGTTTGGACTTGTTTAAACTATGTAAACCCAAGTGACTTGACATTAATTAAATAAAACAGCAGCCGGCATGTTTCATCCCCAGTGGAGTGAGTATTTGCCATCATGGGTTCAACATTCTTGGGGTCAATTCATTTGAGAGTGACACGGAGGTTTGGTAAAAAAATAGAGATGCTGATTTTTGGTTTAATGTTGTTCTAGATCGCTCTCTTTACCACTGCACATGCAGCACATTGCAGGAAGGTGTGTGCGAAGTTTGAAAAGTGAAAGGGACTGGCACAACACAAGGAGACAGAGCAGGGCAGGTCACCAGTACCGTGCTTGAAATGACTGACGAGTGAAGTGTGAGTGTTCAGATTAAAAGAAATAAAAGATAAAGCAACACAAATGCATCACATATTCACTAGAATGCTCTGCTTTTTTTTATCAGTAATCACATAATAAATTCTTACAGCTTTATTTTGACTAATTGAGCGAGGAAGTGATTTCTGACTTTGCTGTCAGAAATATTGTGCCCTCTGGTGTTTCAGTTCTGTGCCATTGTAGCAGTGCACACATAAATAATCCCCTGCATCACACAGAAGTGTGAGAACACAGGGAATGTTCAGAATGACATGGAGGGAAAGAGAAAGAGACAGAGAGAGAGAGAGAGAGAGAGAGAGGCATGGTGCTGGGCAAGAACTCTGATGGCTTCGAGAGGCCAACGCCCTAACCAGGAATTTTCAGACTATTTAACCATTACTATCACTCTCTGTTTAACATTTAACTAAATGCATAACAAACTTGGTACGACTTGTCTGCAATCACAATTTGTGAGTATCTTATACAGCAATTATGTATTATTTGCAACGGTAACATTTGTAATAATGACAATATCTTGAAAGGTCACACACCCACTGAAAGACACGCCCTAATGCTCGTTTTTTTTTTTTTTTTTTTTTCCCACTAGATGCAGGTGGGTTCGTCTTACATGTTTGCTTTGTGTTCAACTCTAATACGAGTTCTGCAAACAAAAGTCAGATCAAGACTGAACATGTAAAAATGTTCAAGCCTCAGCCTTATAACGGCTCTAATACCAAAAGAGTCAGAATAGAAATAGCACAGATTAAACATAAGATACTTCACTTTTATTGCATAAATACCTTTTATTAAATGACCCATTTTGATCCAGAGTCGTTGATCAGCTATAGCAGCAGTGCACATACATTAATGAACAGTTTTTGAGCAGGGCGTGTCCTTCAATCCGATTCCAGGTACATTTTGAGACGTTCTCATATATTGTAAGTTCTTCACGAGGACTGGGCAGAGTTAGGTGGGGCGTAGCAGACTGTACCAGAGCACAGCAGAGCTTAGTCAGCACTTTCATTGAAACAAGACCATTTATTATCAGCTCCTATCATATGGAAATCTTTATTTTTTTCTGTCTGATGGGTTTTCGCATGACCAATTACAATTTCTATGCAAGATGAGAATATTTCTTTCTCAACGTCAGTGATGTGGGAGTCACAGTGAGGTGTGACAGATGAAGTAATATGTGTCTGTCATCATGCACTGCATGGTTCTCCACCCTTTGGCTAATTCTCCTTTATCCCCCACGTCTATTTTTTACCTATACCGTCTGTATGCATGATGATCCACTCAGATGTACACATAGCATGCTGATGCAAGAGTGAAAAATGTCGCTGTCTCTTTGTCTTTACTGCGTAGTTTAGAGTGATTTTTAACTTGTTGTTTGCTTTCTGTACGACAGTCCCTTCAGTCTGGGCCACTGCATCATGTCTGGGTGTAAGTGGTTGTAATTTTGCGTGTTACCAACAATAAACTGAATGATTTGAATCAATTTACAATTAAATGCAATTTATTTTCTAAACCACCCTCACTCATAGATGATGTTGGAGATTAATCTGAAACAATCAAAGTGCATCACCAGGCTGTTAGAGATATTACGTCTAGTGATTCACGGTGACTGCGAGACCGGCTGACACTTGTAGACACACGTACAGCATAACATTTCCAGACACTTACACTGACATCATTCAATGAGTAAACAGCGAAAATAAATAAATAAATAAAAGACTTGACACCTGGATTATTAATTGTGTAGACAACTGACGTTATCCCCCTTATTAATGCCCTGGTCTGAGCCCCCCCGTCTCTCCCTCTCAGCTCCTCTCAACATATTTCCCCTCTGACTTCCCATTGATTCAGTGAGTCAACAATGCAGAAGAGGTGTCCCTTCACAGAACTGAGGGCTTCACATTAACTAAACAAAAACTTTACAAAGAGTGAAAGCTACTATATGCACATCAGAAAATGTGTTTTAATACGTTTTAAAATGTAGTTTTACGCATTTTCAGTGTAAGTTTAGTATAAACATTAAAGGCTGTTCCGCCCTTATTTTAAGAAAAACAAACAAACAAAATCTTTTCTTATCTGCAAGATGATTATCTGAAGGCCAGACTTATTACAGTATGTGCATATTAGCCTGTGTATCTTTGTGTGGCTGGGCCCAGGATACTGTACCACTACCGCTCGGCCTTTCTTTATCTATCTAAGCTGACACTAACCCCAGAGTAATAAATGGCACTAAACCACACTAGGCTATCTCTTGGACTTTGAAGTCCACTAAAACTATATACCCACCCCGATGCTATATGGCTACATTGTTCTCAGGTGAATGCACGCTTTGTTAGTTACAAAAATACATACAAATACAAAAATCTAAATCCAGGGGTGTATGATAACAAGTAGGAATGATAATACAGATAAACAGTGTTATCTGAAAAGGGAAATGTTTCACATCAGAACAACCCCGAATGAGTCACTGTGCAGTGAAAGCTCAGACACTCCTCCCTTTTTTTCTATTTTACACCTCATGTGTAACCAGCTGGTTTAGGACACAGAGACAGACAGAGAGGACAACGCAACACACACACACACACGTATTGATCTGACTCATAGCATTTCACAGGGGTGGATCCTGGACACACCTGGATGTTAGTTGCTAAGGCGGGTGACAAGCAGGTTTGAATGATAACAAAGATAGTGAGACGGCGCAACAGTAAACTGGTTTCTGTTGGAGCATAGCCATGTGACATTTACTGCAGACAGTACAGTAAAAAGCACTGAACTGATGATAGATTTGGAAAGGAAACAAGAAAGAACATTATTGGCGTGTTTATTGTTACATATCACACAATATAGAACACTACAGCAGACAAAAGAAGAAAAGTGAAGACTTTCCCATTCAGAATTGACATTACATTATATCATGAATTATCTGCATTCAGCAGCTTGCACTTGCACAAATATTTTGACAGTGATTATTTGGGAATTGTAAATCTGCTTGCAACATTGAAAGAAAGAAAGTTCTCAATATATTTAATTTGTTAAAACCAAAACAACTTTACAAGTTTGATCAAACAAAGAAATGACTACTGCAAATGTAGTAATGACAAGAAAACAGAGCAGTTGCTCCAGTCAGTCTGCAGGGGTCATCAGTGTGTAACATAACACAGCAGGACAGTCACAGGCACCAGCAGTCCTTCCTGCCACTGATCAGGATCAGCTGTACTAGATTTGCATTTGAGTGTACAACTGACAGCTGTGTGCTAATCCTTAATTTATATGTACATTCAAATGTGAAATAAGATCTAACCTGTCCCAGTGTAGTGTGCCACAGCTGTAGGCATTTTTATAACAATAATGTGTTTTAGAAAGAGGAATATAAAGTCTTAAACTGTGAAAAACACTTGACTTCCCTTGCTCTAACGAACACATTTATAAAATGGATGTGTGCATTACTCAGGTCCTTTAGTCTGTAAACGTGTGCACTAGCACATCTTGGCCAGGAGGGTGAAGTATTGCTAAACATACATGTGCTGTAGATGAACTACAGGACGAGTCACATGGTCCAGCTGGTGGGTGTAAATCAAATATTGTTCAGCTAATTCAGCTCCAATAATATTCCACTAAATCCTTCACAGTGAGTATTAAAGCAAAACATCATGTTTTGAATTTGTGTTAAGTTCAGTGATCATAAAAAAAACAAACAAAGGTGTAACTATATTAAATTTGTAGCTATGCTACGATAATAATATATAAACAATGTTATCTGGTACAAGTTTACAAACTTTCGGGAAATAAAATGTGTCTTTGCTGTAAAGAAAGTAGGTTGTAATGTTTTAATGATTAATCTGTTTATTTGTTATCCATTGTTTATCTACCACCACTCAGCTCCGCAGTTCATCTGACCTAAATGATTTGATCATGTGTTGAAAGTTGAAAGGTGGAACAGAAACTACTTATTCAGTTTCACAAAACCAGACCTGAGGCAGAAAACTTACTCTATTAACAGCTTTATATTTATGGCTGGAGATCTCTCTGAATATGTTAAAGTGAGAATTTGATTGGATTTCATATTTAAAATGTACTTATCACTGATCTTTAAAAGCAGCTCTGAATGGCTCGGCTCATCATCATTAGTGACAAACCCCTGATGTAGGCTTAGAAATTGGTATCTAAGGGATAATGAGGCAAAACCTCCATAAGATAATGAGTAGAATGACTGTATTACACTCACCTAGTGGCCTTCGATAAAAGGCGAATAAGCAAAATAGAACCCTACAAAGTCAACAGTATGTATATCACCAGATATTTGCTTTTCTATTGCAACAAGTGGATATTGAGCCCCACATGAGTTGCAGTCCATCTTGAGGACAGGCAACCTTTCCATCATAATGTGTTATGCATACGACACCTGATTCACTCTAATTGTATTAGAATTGATGTACGTTAGGAAGAGGGAGAAATTCTGGCACTGCACCCATTAGAAAGTGTCAAGACCACTTACCACTTTTAATGCAGCTTCTGCACTTTCTACAGCACAAGTCACTATCTCACGCATTCGAGATCACTGTTATTTTAACGAGTCATGTAAAAAGTACATAAATACAACTTAATGTAAGAACTTTTTTTGCATCTACAGAAGGGAAATAAGGGATATAGCAAGTCCCTAACATTACTTATGTTTTTATCAAGTGCATGTATGCATATTTATTTCTTATTTTATATATATATATATATATATATATATATATATATATGAAATCTAAAGAAAAAAAAGACTATGATCAAATTCAATTGTTAAAAACAACAGTGTTATTTTTAGCAGCTGTCTTTTGTCTCCCACAGCACAGAGAGGGAGCATTTCCCTCACACACTGTGGTTACTGGTAGTTTCAGGTAGCCATGTTGGGCAGAGTCAACAACGCACGGCCTCTCTGGGCAGGTGTGTTACCTGTGGCTCCCTGAGGAAGCACTTCCTAGGGCTCCGCTGCCACAGCTGACCTACACAAATACACAGAACCAGGCGACGGGACGCATCGCGCACTAACTCTCCCGCATCAGTGCCTTCTTTTGCTCAAACCGCCTTTGTTTGAGAGCTTGAGCCTGCCGTCAGTCTCGGACGCGTTTTTTTTTTTTTTTTTTTATGGTGGCAGGGAGGAGGGAAGTGCTTCCTGATAATAAAGAGGTGCGTCTTATTTCCATTCCAGTGATTGAGTGCGCACGGCTTACACCGCCGGAGCTGGGGGCATTGACGCATTGTGGGATCGACGAGGGGGGGAAGCACTGCAAGCCCGGCTTCGCTACACAACGGAGGAATCTATCGGCGAGACCGCGATGGCCGTGGTGCAGCTCGACAGGGAGGATCATCAACCGGAGAACGGCTTCGTGTCCCCCGAAACCACGTCGCCGGGGCTGCTGGCACGCATAGACGATTCTGTTCTGCCAGCTCTCGGGGGTTTTGGGAAATACCAGAAACAGCTGATCGTGCTGACATGGATTCCGGCGTTATTTATTGGATTCAGCCAGTACTCAGATAATTTCCTCCTTGCCCAGCCGAACAGCACATGTATCCATCCTTTGGGAAACCTGACAAATCAGACTACAAATCATTCTTTGATGGTAGACAATCAAAAAAACACCAGTGCGTACTCATCTTCTATTTATGCCAATGGAAGTTACAATGACAACACGCATTGTAGTTGCACTGAGTGGGCATTCGAGCTCCACACAGGACTTGTGCAGAATGTGGTTACCAAGGTAAGCTGTCCATGTTGAGGATGGGCATCTCTTCCATCCAATTGTCTTATGCATATTTCAACAGCTTTTGAGAATGAATCCTATTAAGATCGATGTAGAGAGAGAGAGGAATTATGGCACTGGATAAAAATATCACATTCATGCTGCAACAGAACATGTTAATATATAATTCTGCCCAAATGGTGTTTTTTTTAATCAGCTCCTGGATAGTGGCTGTGAACACTGTGCCTCCATTGTTACATCCAAGGCGTGTGTTTCTCCACCACGGGCCGTCTGGCGCTTGACTCATTTCGACTGTGTAGAGATTCACAGAGCCACGACTTGGCTCACAATTGTCCTCAAAGTAGTAGAATTGTTTAGGTGGGAGCATGCATCATGCTGACACCGAGTCATCCCAACATCTGAGACAAAAGTGCGACCAGAGAGATGCCACCAGGCATGCATGGGGTGGACATAACTACACAAGTCTTTCATTTGGACATTTGGAGCAAAGGTCATTGCTGCACATTCAGTCCCATCCCTAGTCAAACAGCAGCCGTCCTATCACCCACCTAGTCAAATATCAGTGAGATACTCTTTTATTATGGGCATCTTTAGTGTGTCTGTGACCCTCACTAGTGATGTCTTACCTATCACATCACATCACTATTCTTATATTCTTTTCTCCGAAGGCCGGGCTGAGGAGACAGGCCTGCAGTCATCACAGTCTGCGAGCTGTAGTAGAGGGGGTTTTTATATCTCATTATACCTATCAGCGCTTCTCCTGTTGTGGATGCTGCATGTTCAAATCAAGATATCAAGTTTTATTTTAGTACGGGAAGCAAAGGCATGAAACTGTAATCCACATGACTCTTAGAGCAAACTCGACTTTAATATGGAAGTGGATAATGTGATTAAATCTTCAAAGAAAATACTCAGAGACGCAGCTCTTTACGTCCACAGGAACTCACCGGCCTGGAGATTTCTGTAACCTGAACCTTTAGGTAAAAGATGGTTCATTGTCATTTTTTTTTTTTTCGATGACAGGTACATCTTCACCCACACGTTTCCCCTGCAAGTACCTGGAACTTGATTTCATACTACTTCCTGAGGGGTGCTGAAATTTAGCTCCCACAACCAACACGGCATGCATGTTTTAATCTAAATTAGAATTGTAGATGAAACTTGGGCTTTAAAGCCTCTCTTTGCTACACGACAGGGGATTGTGGCACCTTGAGCTTGCATCCACTGTGATGCCAAAAGCCCATTAGCTTATCACTGATAATGTTCTCATTTAAATAGAAAGGGAAAAAATGCTGCTGTGGCATTTTAAATCAGCCACAAGCTGTTAGACAGTCTTGATTATATTAACTGTCCATGATAATATCCAGATAAGGTTGCATGCAATGAGGCCAGGTGAATAACTGTATATAAGGTCATATGTGGGTATTTCCTTGTTCCCAACACAAACGTCTTTTCTCTCATGGATAAAATGCAAAGACATGTTTGTGCTTTGCTTAAGTGCTAAAATGCTGCTGTCTGTCCAGTCATGCTGGTGTTGGAACCTGCAGATATTAACATTTTGTGGCCTTTGCTTATACTCGCTACCAGTGGGGTAGATCAGTGACTGGCCCGAACAAATTGGCACAAGGGTTTGGCAGCGCTCGTATTCCCTGACCACATGCAGTCTACGTTTTGACAAGGCCAACGCCATGAGATATTGAGTCAGACAGCGTGCAGGCAAATCTCAAAATGGCGATAAAAGTGAGGCAGAATTGACTCGTTGGCCGGTGTCTTCTGATAACCTGCCCCTTACTTTTCTAAGGCCTTCTTTTTCCACCACAGCACAGGCATTAGGATCTAACACGAAAGCAGGAAGTGATGACTTGGCAATTCTCCCTTGTGTTTGGATTGCATGGGCATAACTGCACATGACTGGCCTCAGCTATCTGTGACACTTGATCTCTAAAAACCCAAAGCAGAGTGCCAACATTGCCGAAATGTTGTGTCAAAAGGACAAACACATTCTAACCTCGAACTACTGCTCTATTAACTTGTTGACATCGCATGTTGTGAACATGCATTTGTAAGCATAATGTTTTCACTGTGAAATTAATTTAAAACTTAGGTTTCCAGAATGTGTTTAGAATCAGTAGTGCAGGAATACGTCTCGTCTCTTTCCTCTTTCTCTGGGCGTCACAGAAAGAATGTTTTGATGGAGGTTGAGGTGGCGGCGAAGGATTGAAAGTGGTTAATGTGGAGACCCATCCTAATCGAGTCAAAGCTCTCCTCAGGGTCCGTCTTAATTGGACTGAGCCTTAGAAATGAGAATGTATCGTTACTCAGAGACAGATACAGTCTCTCTGCAACCTACCGTGCTCAGCTTCCATTCAGATGGGTAGCAGCTGCACATGCTGCCTAAAATAGTGGCCTGAGAAACTCTTCAAAGCGAAGATTAACCTCTCCGCTCATCCAGTGTTAAAGTTAGGTTCTTGTATACAATATCAATCATTTACACTTGGCACCGATTCTGATGGTTGCTAACACCTTCAGACTGCTAGTTGCAGTTATAGTTGAGTGTTTAACAGACTACATCGGGATACGTGTTACATAATATATACATACATGATATGTCAGTGTTATTTTTGGATTGTTTTTCTTGGAATGTAGGTAATATTATTTGAAAGTGTACACCAACACTATCTATTTGTGCTGGAGGTTGCACGCCCATAGATCTGAAAGATGATATTTTAGTTGAACACCCATACAGGCCCCTCTGATCTGTGTCCCTTCATAGTGTTTACCCAGCTGGTTGGGTCCTTCCACAGACCCCAGATCAGTGTGGGACACGTCTCAGCTGTCAAAAGGCAATGACCCCGGCGCAGATACCCAGTCAGCACACAATGACAGCCGCTCACAGCTTCAGCTGGGAGGAAGGACGCTTGTGGGACCAAAAGATAAAACTCTGTTGAGGCTCTACGTGTTTTTGCAGCAGGCTTGTTTCTGATAAGTGCTGTTTTGTAACAGGGAGGGGTTCCATTGTGGGGCGCCTTGGCCAATTTGTTTGTAGGTTTGTGTGATGAAATTCAAGTTGTGTGAGTGTCGGTGGGTTGTCAATAAATGGGAAGTTTCCTTGGTGAAAGATTTGTAGTGATGGTTCTTGTCCATTGTCAACGGAGGCAGACAGTGAATAAGAGATTGTCAGACAAAGGTTTGTTGTTTCACCATCTGTCACTGCTGCTTGCAGGAAAATATACATTCAGATGCCACAGTTGTATGTCAGTTATTTGTCACACCTAGATAATATAAACATGCTCTTAGGCAATAATTCCTCAGGCTAGATCTCATGTTTTCCTCTTTGCTTATTTTCTATCACATATCTGCAATGTTAAAGTAAAAAATATATATATATTAGTATATACATTTGTCATTTTGCTCTTGCCCTCATCTATGCTACCCTTCAGTGAGGCAGTGATGCTAAAACTTGCACTGGGAACCACAGTGGTGGTCTGTTGCTAGGCAGTAACTATGCAGCACTCTCTCCATGTTTCCTGCCGTCTGCTTTTAAACATCTCTATTTCTGTATCTTTTGCCTATTATAATGTGCAATTTTCTTTATCTTTTCAAATTCTCTCCATGTCTTTTTATTTTATGTTCCATTTCTTCAGTGTGAAATCTTTATTCCTCCCTCCTCCTGGACTTGCCTGCACGTCCCTCTCTTCCTCTTTCACTGCTCCCCCTGCTTTGAATCCCCCCCCCACCCACCCACCCACCCACAACTCTGTAGTTCATCAAGTGCAGAAATGTGCAGCTGTAGTTGAGAGCGTCTTCAGCTGAGCTAATGAGACTCTCTGGGGGAGACTGATAGTTGGTGCCCGGTCATTTGAGAGAGGTCGACAGACTCTCTAGGGATTTGCTCTTGGCTCTTCATTGTATGACATTTTCTGTCAACTAATAGATATATACACATCTAACCCAACTCTGCACACTTATTTTTATTCATTACTCCCAAATGAGCAAGAAGATAGTAACTGGCAGAAATGATATGGGTGTAGCTGACAAACTACGACAAACTGGGATTCCTTTGCTCTGCTACAGCTAAAAGTCTGTCCATATTTTCTCCACTTATGCAAACAGCAGCGTGATGTGCATTAATTATTGCGTATGAGCTTGGTCGGAGTGGTAGCCTGGAGAAGAACAGGTTAATAATACATGCAAAATGGCAGTGCGTTTAAATGGCACACGTTAATGATACTTTGCCCATTTGCCTACACATGTCAGCAGCATTTAACACTTGTGACACATGGTCGCTTTGTCTCTGGCACATGACTTGGGAACTGAAACATTGTTACTTCACAACACTGGTCATCTTTATGTAGTCACACACAGATGTCTGTTGTGCACAGTCACCAATATGTCATCCAGTGCTAGTCCCTTTCACTCAGATTTTTGACTGTATATACCAGTTTGCAGTGATTGTGCAACAGGAACTTGTTTGCCTCCCTCTTTCTTTTTTTTTTTTTTTTTCTCTGCTGACATCGATACTGAAACTATGAATGAGTGGCATGCTGGAATCATGTGATGGCTGGGTGACTCTGGGTAATCCTGGAGCGTTCCAATTGGAACGGGTCACTATGGGTTACAGGGCGTTAGAAAAGTGAAGGACCAAACTGCACGTTATTTCAATTTGAGATAGAAAAATAAATGCAACATTATCTTGATTTGGCAATGTCTTTTGACCATATTGTTTATAATAGTAGGGATTGGTGTAAGAATGAGGGAAAACTGATGTCAGTGTGATGAGCTTCTCATACACTATGTACCTGCTATTGCCACACCCTTGTATTCTCCTTCCTGCCAGCTCTTCAGCAGACACAGCCGAGAAACATATGTCGCCTATTCGAAATTCCTCTTCTGTTCCTCTTAGAGGCAGTTACTAGGATCATTAGGTAATAATGTCAGTGGTTATTGAGGTTTGTGGGTTTGGGTAAGATTTTCTTAGGTAATCTTTGCTTGTGTTGTGAACAGGATGTGTTCATCACAGCTTGCCACTACAGCCAGGGGGAAAAATTAGGGCGTGTTTCATTCATGCAAAAACACCCTAACACTCTAGAATCCCCCTGGAGTGAAGAGCTTCAATGAGAAAAGAAACACTGCAGAGAAATATAGACAATGAAATAACAGAATATTTGCTGTTTAAGCTCATTAAATGGACTTGTTGTTTTTTTGTTTGTTTTTTTTTAAACAATGCACCCATATCACATTTCAGCTTTCTGTGTTTTCGAGTGGTGAAAGGCCTTAGAAATCAAACAGATCTGGGAAAAAGTGATAAAGAGTTAAATATTCTGTTCCTCATAAATTCACATTTGTTTATCGCTGTGTGTTGTTTAACCCTGCATACATTTCTTGGAACTAATGCACGAGTTCATTTCTCTTGACAGTGGAGTCTGGTGTGTGACTCAGCTTGGAAAGTCCATATTGCAAAGTTCTCTCTGTTGGTGGGATCCATCTTTGGATATTTGGTGTTTGGAATCCTTGCTGACTGGTAAGTTGTTGGACACAGGTGTTTCACAGCATCTTTTATTGAGAGATATGTACAATTAAATACCCCCTTAAATGTTAAAATCTTCTATATTTAATATATTATTTTATTTTTACTTTTCTCTCTAGGTTTGGCCGCCACCCAGTGCTGATCATATCGGTGCTCTTCATGTTGGTGTTTGGTCTGACTGTGGCCTTCTCTGTCAATGTCCCCATGTTCAGCACCCTGCGTTTCTTTGAAGGCTTTTGCCTGGCAGGGATCACCCTCTCTCTCTACGTCCTCAGTAAGTCTCTATCTCTAAAATGAAAATCCTGTGCCCTTTCATTTCATTTTCATAGTTCACAATAATAGTGAAATGTGTAGTTTTGCAACATTGGGTCCTTCAAATCACACAAAAATAGGCTTCTCATTGCTTGCTTGTAACTATAGATTTTGGGGGACTGCAATGACACCTTTTATTAGCAGATTGTACTTGCAGCCAGCTCGCTAACTAGTTAAACAACTGTGGCTTGGTTAAAAACACTGTCCTTACTGTACTTCTTAATGTTTCTCATTTAGAAACAAACCGTAGACAAAGGAGGCCTACTCCATAGTACATTTGTGGTATTGGTCTAGCTATTTGTAGGTCAAACTGGTTTGTTTGGGACTTGGGTGATACAGTCTTAAAATGATATCATGATAACGGAAGGAAATTCGTGGTAATGATAATTATAAAGATATGGAAAAAACATTATGTGGTTCTGTCTAAGTAAAAGAAATCCTTGGTGGAGAGTGACTTTGAATTTTACGAGGCACTTTTATGTTTCATTTTCAGTTGACTTTAGATGGACTTTGATTTACAAAGGAGACGGCATTGCTCTGTTTTGATCTCTCTTTCATTCAGCCATGTGCACCCGTTTGTTATTTACATGCACTCATTGGGAGAAATGTACTTGTACTTGTACGTCTATAATATTAAAGTAGCTCCCTTGTAGGCCCTAAATCATCACCGCTTGTGTTCTTGTGTGCGCTAGGGTGTTTATATGTGTCATACATTGTCACATGACTATATCTTTGATAGTGTGACCGTGTTATCGTGGAGAGTATGATATGACACAACTCTATTGGGACTTAGCTCCATGACTAGGAAGTAAGAGCAGCTTTGATGTAGTAAATTCAGTTTCTAGGTTGTAAAGTGCAGTTTTCTTTCTTAGGACAATGTATTATATTAAGTATCTAAATTAAATACATATTTAAATTATACTGTGATAATTGTTTTGTAATAATGGTATTAAAAAGACCAGAGATTCTGATTCTTAGTGTCCTCCCACTGTTACTGTACTTACTAACAGCGTGACGCACCTAACCAGAAAGCTCTTCCACCTTAATTCTTGTGTCTAGGTGAGGATAGCATTCTGCTAAAGGAGATTAATTGTGCTGCTGTGACCTCCTAACATGTTTTTTTAAACTGGACTTTATTGTTGGGATAAATTGTCATTACTGAAAAGCTGCTAGTCTCCTTATCCTTGAAGTGAACTGACTAATTTTTAATTAGGTGTACCAGCACACTAATCCTGACATTTTTAATCCCTGCTGCTACTAATCAATAATCTAATAACATGTCTTCACTATAGTTTCACTCATAACTGCAGGAAGAGTATTGACTGTAATGTTCATGGACATGAATCCTGCCTGTTGATGTGACACTCTCTGCACACAAAAGGTTTAAATAATTAGTTCTACTGGATGATGTGGTAGTTCCAAATGGTGGGGGACCAGGGGAGACTTTCTGATAGCATCCTGATAATTGACCATGCAGTTGATGCACGTTCTGGTCTCAGTGAATGATTCTTAAAAGCCTCTTTGGCTGCAGTAATCGACCAGCACAGAGGGATGCTGCGAAAGTGGAGGGAAGGTAGGACGAGAGGAAGGAAAGGAAGGAGGGTGCATGGGTGTGGAGACGAAGGAAGGGACCTTCACTGTTTGTGTCATTCTAAATTACTACACACTGTACAGTATTCTGTGAAAAGCCTCACCGTGCTCCTAAAATAGAAGGACAGTTTAGTCTGCTCCCAGGACAACAGAAAAAGCATGGGACACGGGGACACAAAGGCATGAAATACTATACTGTACAGTATGGTGTCTCATCAAATTTGAATTAACTTGACATAAGCCTCCATTGTTTTCACATTAGCCCATAGTTTATGGTTCAATAAATCTGTGGTTCTCAACCCTGTCGATTGGGCATGGAGACGTGCACAATATTCCATATTTCACTATGTTTCTACTGTACCTTTCTATTGTATGCACAAGTATTTAGCTTGTAAACTAAATGGCTTCAAATAGCGTTTACCTTTTCTATGTCTGTGTCTGTTTTTATTCTATCCTTAGCACACGCTAAAGGTGGAATTAGGCATATGTCAGATGTGGCTCAGTAGGTAGAGGGAGTCGCCCACTAATCACCTCCTGTCTACAGGTCGAGCTGTCCTTGAGCAAGACACTGAGCCCCAAGTTGTTCCTAGTTGTGTGTGTGTGTGTGTGTGTGTGTGTGTGTGTGTGTGTGTGTGTGTTCACTTGTAAATCACCTTAGATAAAAGTCTGCCTAAATGTAATTGTAAATATTAATATGGGATATATAACAGGGCTGCATTCCAAATAAACTTTATGTGGTATGAGTCTAGACTCCAAGTAAAGATTTTTGCTTTTCACCCTTGGAGTTTGTCCTACATTGTCCTTATTCTAACCTGCCATTCCTACCACACAGTTTGCAGTCTACACTGCAGCGATACAGTGATTGTAGAGTAAGTGAAGTGGTCACAGACAATCTGTTTTAAAGCAACACCTTACACATACAGTTATACTGAAGTACCTGTGTGGTTAAACCAGTGATTAGAAGGCTCCAAATTACCTAGAAAATCTCAAACTGGAGGTTTAAAGTTTGAGTTTCTTTAACGGTAAAAAGCCATTTTACGTGTAGTAAGCGTGTTCACTCCATCGTGTAAAAGCTCTGCAACGTCAGACGTGCCTTACACCCCAGGATCAGGATTGTTGAGTCTGATGATCCATTTGCTTCAGTCCTGATGGTAATTATAATTCAGACTGCAAGCGCCTCATTTAGTAAACAGTAAGGCACTGACCTGACATCAGATCAGTCCATTATATTTCAACTATGTTGTTATTACAGGATTTTCCATTTCAGCAACCCATGAAGTAATAATCAAAGCAATTTTCCTGTCTAAGTGGTTTTATCATTTTTACTAATCGGCGCTGTCCTTGTGACGGTTCTGTCTCCAAACCGCCTGCTGCAGTACTACGTATATAGAAAATTCTATTTCAGCACGACTTAGCCGGGCAGACATTTGTTTCGGCTTTTCATACTTGTGTAGGTTTTGTGTTGCTTCCACATTTTCTTCTGATCATGTGTGTGGCCTCTGTCACATATTTATCCTGCAGCCGCTGTTGACAAATGTAGTGCAGATACAGGAGCAGGAACACAGTGTTCATTAACACATTACTGGAGAGATTCAGTCATTTCACTTCAAAACAGTATGTTTAAGGTATTTCTTTAAGAGTAATGGCAGCATGCTATGTGAGAGTTTAACAAAAGCTAAGCTTCGCTGTTGTCTTGACGCTGTTTCAGTCATATGACATTGCACCACGTAACCATGTAACATTATAAACCACATGATCCACGTTTGTGGCTTGTTTTGTTTGACTCTGCTCACAAAGAAAAGTCAGAACCAAATCCCAGCTTTGGCTGTGTTTACACTGGAAATGTTTACACTAATCCCCCTTTCTCATCAGTACACGAGCAGTTGTGTATTAGTTTGTGTGTTTTGAAGGCTGATGCTGTCGTACGACGTCATTTTTTTTGGCGTACGATGGTCAAAGTGGGTCATCTGACGTGATGACACTAACCACCACATGAAGATAACAGAAACACAAATTGGTGGTGTGGTTGTTTCAGTCAAAGCAAGGGAAAGGGAACCTTTGCAATATAAAAGATACAATATAAAGACTGAGAGGGAATGTGGAGACAAAGAAGGTAAGATGCTTCACCTCTGAAGAGTGCTAGACTAAGAGGCACTGTGATACCAATACACCACCATCCCTACTGAAACACAAGTGTTTGTGAATATTAATAGTAATCCCCTTTATGTATGAACCAAGCTAATGGATCTCCACAGCACTGATCCACGGCATGTTGGTTCCCATGTAGAGCAGCAAAGCTGATACAGAAAGTCATCTGAAGAAGTGCTGCTATTTATACTCATGTGCTCCATCAACCTGCGCTAGCCTTTTTAGCATCACAGAGCCAAGCAGGCCAAGCAAGGTTTACAGTACCTGTATAGCTCAGCATCATGGTGCTGCTCACTAATGCGCTTTTACAGTACAACCCCCTCCACCCATACTATCGGGCCCAACACTATCTACCCCCTCACATGCAAACCGTGCACGCACATCAGCTGAGTCATGCTGATTGGCTGCTCTGGATGTTTGTGTGAGACTTTTTGTGATCAGCTTGAGATGGGGTGATTGTGTACTGGGGCAGTAGGCCAGCGCTCACTTTTTGCTTACACTGTTTATATCAAGCATGTGCTGAAATCAGTTGTATTTTTATAATAAGTTTCAGTGCAGTGGCAGCAGTAAACATGGTATTTAATTTTAAGAATAGTGTGTTAAGGTGAGTTTTCTCTCTCTTAAAAAAAAAAGAAAACGTTCATACACTGTCTTAATGCTTTTCATCTTGCACCTTTAATACCCTGATGGGAACTGTTTAGTCTTTTTAAGAGGCCGGATGTTTACTTTGAGAGACTCGCGTAATTGTCTCTAAACTCATCTAAGTGAGGTACTCGCTCACTTTCCATGTCTGAATTAGCGGTGGTGTGCCTGAACATGTCATGGGTGTGCACAAGGGATGCCTCCGAGAGATGCAGAAGTAAAGCAGACAGATGGTGTAATTCTGCTGGGTCATAAAGAGCTTTATGACTGTTAGGTCAGTAACCTTTTACACATGGTTATGACTCCTGAATGTGTGATGATCTAACGCTAAACTTATTTTGAATGGAGTTTGCGGCACACAATGGGAATGCAGCCACCGGACAAGTTGTTGTTGCTGCGCATTTATTTAAACAAAAGATTGTTTATTCTCTTTTTAGTTTGAGTCCCTATCTAACTATTTCTGGTCTAGTTATAAATTATGTTAAAACTTGATCAGCTTCATCAGTCCATATGAAGCATGTGGAGTTGTCACAAAAAATCTCCATAGTTTTATTTTATTTTTTTTAAGATGTCAGATTTCTATGAGACATACAGTGTAATTTCACGGCTATATTAATCTGACTGCAACAGATCACACAAAAGCAAACACACTCTGCTAGATGACTATGGCTGTGGTTGAGTAATCATCTAGTTCATTTAATAGTTAAAAACAGCAGTGCCTAATGAAAATTCATTTGTGAAACCTCACCAGTTACTTTGCGCCACAAAATGCCAATAATAAAACCACATCCAATGCTGAAATGATCTCGTTTTCCAAGCTGACCTAGTACTGTGTTTTTGAGTCCTGGCTCAAATGCACACTGCATATATTATTCGCATAAGAGGCCTCGATTAGATTTTGTTAATAATTCCAGCTACTTTTTAAAGAAATTATGATGACTGGTAGAGAAGATGCAAAAGAAGGAATAAGACAAATATAATAGATGAACCTAATGTCGATGAGTGTAAGCTGGACCTGTGTTAGCTGGTGTACTGTAGGTTCCCAAGAGAAATGAAAAGCATTGTCATTTACATGTGACAGTACACAGTGTTGCTGCCGACACACCCAGACACTTGATTGTGTGGCTAATGTTTGCTGTCACTCCTTTTGTACATGCACTGGACTTGTATGGGAAGTCATCAAGTACATACATGCAAACAGAAGACTACATAATACTGGAAAGACAGGGCAGGACCTATGGCTCCAGGCAGTATTTAGACCCTTAATAGTACTCCACTTTGTTGTATATTGGATTTTGAATGATAAAATTGACATTTATGCCCACTGTTACACCTACACTCAAAAGCCCATAAAGTCAAAACAGGCAGTAGGACTTTTCCATTATGGTTTTGAAGTATTTTAGTTATCATTTGACTGGCCTTAATGCTAGTTAGTTATTACCTTAGTTAAAGGGCATTGTTTCAAGGTTTCAGCCATTTGTTGCAAGGATAATAGGTATTTAGTTTGGCCATTACGCTCTGCTCATGTGATTCTTCAGGACAAATCCAATCAAGCTTGACAGGATACCCTGTCCCTGAGCTTACAACCCCTGCGGAGCCCTACATACACCAAAAACCAAACCTTTGATCATGTGACAACTTTTCCTTATATCCTCTTGCTTGATCTGTCCCTCCATGAGATTATGGTAAAATGATTATGTATGGTCATTTATGCACATGCAAGTGGAGTAAGTCTCCCCTATTCAGACAGGATGTTCAGTGATAACTTCCTGCTGCTGGGTATGTCAGGTTATCCAGGCCAGGCCAGTCATGTCCTCTACACTGTTCCTGTGTTGCATGTAATGAGGGGCTTTCTCTCAGAGGCGTCCTCCTGTTACCGCAGACGTTAATCTCTCTGCACACAGATGAGACCGAAGGGGTAACACAGGAAAAAATGAAGCTCAGTTTGTATTTGTCTGTGTAATTGGTTTCCATTGTGTCTATGTTAAATTCCTCTTTGTTGGTTCAGTCTGACAGGCTGCATGCTTTGTTTGACTACCTCTTCTCCTTACCAGTCTTGCTGATTGTATATATGACACTGATGGATATCGTTTGCGTGCCAGATGAAGAGAGAAGCTTTTCATTTCTCACCATATGGCTATTCCTCTCTTGAGGACAGCAGCCAGGTCCGCCCCACACCCCTGCAGAGATTCTGTGCTGCTATAAGACAGAACTTACTGAGGCCACATTTTCTTTATTCTGAGTGTTTGTAAAAGGAATGATTAAATATGCAAAAAGGTAGGGAGAGGATGGTGTCAAGTCTGTACATGGTTTATAGTGAAAGAATGTGTACCATATTCCATAGTGCACAGGTTGAACTGTTGTCATCCTTTCCCCCAGTCTGTTCTGGTTGTTTCCTGATAAATGGGTTAAAGTGCAAGCGGAAGTTTTATTTTTCCCTCTGAGCAGAGTTAAAGTTCCCTTTTGTGCAGAGTTTGCATTTTTTGGTTGCTCAACAGATCTCTACCACACATTAGGTTGGAAAAAAATAAAATAAATTTTATATATATATATATATACCGTGCATCTGCTATTTTTTCCATTGTACTTAGACCCAGTGGCCTAATGGTCATGTTCTCATTTTTAACCCTTGGCAGAGACAGTGCATGATATAACAACAAGCTATCCCATACTACCATGTCCTGAGTGAACTCAAGTGACTAGCCATATCGACATGATCAACCTTTGCACTGTTTTTTGATTAGTTTAAAAAGAAGTGATTGGGTTTTTAGTTCTTTTTTGTTGTTCAGGCTGATTAACCTGTCATTGAATTTGGTTGGACTATATATATTTCATCTGACACAAATATTCATCTGTATATTTGTGTCAGATGAAGCAGCTGTTCATCAGTCACTCTATTCCCATTTCCAGTTGAGCCGATAACTTGCTTTTGTATCGGGTGGTATGGTGAAGTGGTTCTGACATACAGCTACTCACACAAAGATCAAAGAAAACACTCTTGTGGTGGTGTTTTACTTATGGTTTGATTGCTAAGAATTTCCGCACACACAGTTTAGATCAAAGGATAGTGCCCATGGCTAGTCAACATTTTTGCATCTCCAGATAAGGGACTAATCAATGAGTATGACCCTATTCTTAGTCAATAGTGCCTTGTCAGGTAAAGAACGGAGAGTACCTCAGGATATTTCTGTACCATTACCCAAAACAAAGAGGAAAAATACAGGAATCCCCATTAAGAGTATTCTTTTCAAAGCCAGAATCATTATAAAAAAGCTGCAGTTTGTTCTTGCCCATATGGGCCTGGAAACTTAATGATCTACCATCACTGCAAAACATATGAGCAATGAAAACAAAAGACTGTTCTGTTTCTGCCTTTAATTGACCTGACAAAGGTCTTCCACCTCATCAGCTTCGTGCTCCATCAGGCCATTGGCTTTCTGCCATCTGATTGGATGATAATGTTCCACTAAAAGGTGAAGGGTAAACATTAAGATCAATGTAATGAATTAGCTGTGGATTGAACCCATGGACATGCATACTTTCTCCACTGGGCCACATGCAAGCTTCACTACAGGTTAACGTGCAGCATCTGCAGCAATGCAAACCTGCTGTTGTTTGTGTTACACTCCGGCACTGTAGCAGGCGCTGTGGCCCAGTCTATAGCACCAAGCAATGCTGCAGATTATGATGACTAATAATTGGGGTGTGCAGGTTTTTGCGCAATGTTCGGCCAGTTTGTCTATGTGGCCAATCGTGGTATTGCAAGAAAACATCCCTCTGCAGCTCAAAGTGCATTTTCCGCATATGTTATGATGATAAGAGACTGTAAAACTGTTGCAAACAAGGTCAGTTTTTACTTACCCATTGTTACTTTTGAATCCATGGAGGTTATTTTTATCTTTAACCTTTTTTTTTAGAGATCATCCCAGTGTAACATGGGCCAAGCAGAAGCATATGGGCTAGAGCTGTGGGAAAACACTAACACACATACACTGTGGCCTCGAATCCAAAGCTAACTTGTTTTTTTAATTCCTGTACCAACAGAATTTGTGTCTAAGTGACTGCCATTTTTGTATCTCAACACATCCTTAAACTGAGCTGTACACTCATCCCCAAACAGTTTGATTCCCTCACATATGCGGTGCTGAATTTGCCTTCACACAAAAAAATGGCTTTGATCTACTGTAACTCCGTGCAAAGTCAAGCCAATATTCACTGGGTCCTAATCAGGGAAGTGTGGTTTGCTGACAAAGTGAAACTGAGCTGTCCCTCATTGGATTACTCAGCATTTCTATCTGTAACCACAGCTTTAGAAGTGGGGCACTTAACAATGTATTGATAAAATGAGAGTGAATCGGACCATTTCACATTCTATGTGCAAGCAAGAGATTTACTATCTTTAGGTGCAAATGTATATATCGACTCAAAACACAAACATTCAATGAATGCACAAAACTGTAAGGTTTGTTTTTTTAAAATTCCTTTTACAAAGGAAAGAAGAGGAAACACAGCTTATGGATGGCAACTGCAGTAAGCTGCTTTTACTTGTAACACCTTTGAGAAGGTCAGTAGGTGTAGCCATTTCAAGTGGTACTAAAAATAAATCATAGTTATACAATACAAATGAGCAAACAAATATCTGGCGACTTCCAGTAGAGAGAAATCCCACAGTCTCTTTATCATTAGGTTGTACTTAACAGATTGGGTGGCCAGGATTAGGCAGTGGAGTAGTGGCAAGGAGCCATATGGACCTCATGTGACCAGTAAAGGGTCATGACATTACCCTGTGGGTACAGAAAGTGGCTGCAGTGAGTGCCTTTAGTGGTCAACCAAACACATTCAGTTGGGAAACAATGGGCCTTCTTGACTGAGCTTTGTACTGAAGGCAAGTGAGCTCCTGTGGTGTATAGCGGACATGTTTGTTCAAACTCAGCAACCAAACAAAGCTTCTTTGAGGATTATCCTCATCATTATTATCTTTAGCATGGTCACGGATGATGCATCATTTCCATGCCCTATACTGTGCAGAGTAAATCTACTTAAATGTGGTTCATTTTAATCACTTATGTGTTTTTATATGACTTCATCCCATTTGTTTTGTCAACGCTGATTGGTGAGTTTCGTTTATGTGCTATCAGATATTACTTATGTCACTATGACACAGGTTTGAGTAGGGCATTATGGGATTGCTGATCTAGTGGGTTGTGGAGGATTAAGGTCAACAGGAGTAAGGAGCTCAGGGGCAATATTTGTCAAGCATCTAGGTGTAAATAATTTTTTGTCTTACTTTAAGGGCTTGAAGAAAGAGCATTTTATCCTTTCTAACATAAACAAAATCCCTTCTCTCACCACCCCAACTTAGGAAAGCTGGGAGCAGCTGCTGGTGGTCAGGGTGGGAGTAGCTAGGAGGTGGTGTTCAGTGAGAGACAGGTTCATAGATTGCTGCACACATTTAATGATACAGAGCTCATTAAAAGATTAAAATAAAATTTTTTTTGTCATTAATCTTCATTAACAGGACGAAACAGATTTGTGTCATTGATGGCGCACGCGTTAAAATAATTGCCCATAGCACGAACAAGGATGCTTATGTGAATAGAAGCCGCTCTCGCAGCATAAACACCCAAGTGGTTATGGGTGAAATTTACATTGTCCTTGATTTAGTGGTCAAATGGCCCATATCCACACACACCATGAAGGTCTTTGGTGGTAGTTTTAGTCCAAGGTTAACTTTTTACTTACTCACATCTAGTGTTTAAAAACTGTAAGAACTACACCAAACACCCGAGAGGAGACTGAGGAAACAGACTGACTGCATATCCTGCTGTTTTTCAGTTTACCAGCCCCATGGTTCATTAACTCAGAAAGCTATGTAAGAATGATGCATGATTAACCAGCTTATATTTTCCATGTATACATTATATATACATGGCTATAATAATCATCCATGCAAGGAAAATTCTAATCAGGATTCAAATGCACTATATGTTCTATGTGCACTATATATAAATCCATGTTTACTCCCAGCATGATACCTCAAAATCTAGCCACTGTGCTCCATTAAAAGTCATGTCAGCAGCAGTGGGACAGTGCACAGTCAGCTGTTGTGCATCTGTTTCAGTGATATTTATCAAGTGAACAAACCTCTACAGATTAACGAGTGTCTAAATCCTGTCCAGACCTTCCTGCTACAAAATATCCACACTCACATCCCCTCTGTGGGACTAAAGAGTGCCCTGAAAATTGTATAATTTAGGGAAAATAAAAAATCTGAATGAATATTGTCTTACTAATGTGAACAGGTAAAGTAAAAGACTAAAAGATATTAAGAACACCTGCTCCACTGCACAAAATTGACAGAGAATATCTGCAATGTTGAAGCCTCAGAGACACAGATTAACAGTAACCTGATATTAAATGATGTCAAAATCACACAGCGATAAGGAATTATTAGGTTAGACGAGTCCGGGGTGTACAATGCCTCTCACCTAGTGACAGCTGTGACTGGCTCCAGCCCCCCTGTGACTTTTAACAGGAAAAGTGGTTAGAAGGATGGATGAATACCTTTGTGGATGGATGGTTATTTTCTGTCACGTATCCTGAATAGGCAGATGGCCGCCCACCCTGAGCCTGGTTCTGCTGGAGGTTTCTCCCGTTAAGGGAGTTTTTCCTTCCCACTGTCACCTTGTTGGGTTTTCTGTATAATTCTGTATACCATTATCTTTTATAATATCTTAAATATTACACTGCAAAGTGCCTTCATGTGACTTCTCTTGTGATTTGGCGCTATACAAATAAAATGGACTACTGTGAATGTAAGAGTTTACACTGTTAAACTTTATCTGTGCCTTAGTGTGTGTGTGTGTGTGTGTGTGTGTGTGTTTGAGCATACTTCTATAGCTTGCTATAGGATGAACTTTTGCGGTCACAATGCGGGGGCCTGTTCAGTGCACATGACGCTTACACATAACTGAGGAATTCAAATCCCATGCAGTTCATAACCGGTGAACCGTCACTTTTCACCCAGCAGCACCGAGACGAGGAGTCTTGAGGTTAGTTGGTTCAAACTCAGCAGGTCTTGCACCCATCACCCTGCTCTCCACTCATTGGCTTTGTCATGCCAGCTGTGATAGTGTCTGTGAACAGAGAGCATTATTCATGTCCTCAGAAGGGGGCAAGTCCTAATTGAAATTCCGGTCTTTTCCAATGGAATAAAGCGGGGCCACTGACACCCACTATTATGCCGGCTCTGTCACCTTGAAAGGCCCATCCAGAGAGTGTTCACATTCCTGGGAAGCAGAAAAGATGTGGCGTTTTAAAAAAAAAAAGAATGAATGAAGTGACACAAAAAGACTTGGACCATATGACAATAGCTGAATTACAGTAGTGTTCGCTTTCGACGGTTTGAAGCCGTCTTCTACACTGCAGTAACTACAGGGCTGGACTGTCTGTGGTCGCTGGCTGCCAGTGTGGAGTGCATGCTAATGACTGGGTGAATGAATCAGTGCCATTCTGATAGAGGAGAAATGAGTACAAGGAACCTCTTTCTAGTTAGTTCACTCTCACAGCGGCCTGCTGTCTTGGGCTTATCTGCTTTCTCTGAACAACAACTGTATGCCCTGATTTATCACTTTTTATTTCGAGTGTTGTAGCTCTAAAAGCAACCTGCATTTGTCTACGTCCCCTGCCTGAATTAATCCATAACATGTCAGTAATTAGTCAAAGAAGAAAAGGTAGAACCCAATTTGTAAAAGCAAAGATAACTTACAATTTATGTTGAACTTTATTATATGAGTTAGAAATTAAAATAAAAGTTTCTACACATTGATTTTCTCTCGATTATCTTGCTTAATTACATGTAGATCTCAGCACTATCTGACACACATATTTTCTGTGCGTCTGTTTTTCTGCTCTCTGATGCTGGCTTAGTTAACCATGTGTAAACTCATAACAGGTCTTTATGTCACAGTATTAACGCAGTGGTAGTCATATGATGTCCTGAGAACTGTCACGAGATGCCTTGTATCAGATCGCTATAAATCGACTGTCAGGACCCTGCCTCACTTAGTCAGAGGTGGTCTTCTGGTTTGATCGTTGAATCATCAACCACTTGTTTCTGTCTGCACGAGAACAAAGCGGATCATTCTCCACACCCAGTTCTTCTGTTTACATGAATGCTCCCAGTGTCACATTAATAAATATACATGCAAAGTCATAAATTCTGATTCTGTGTTTTTGCCCTTTGCAGAAAACCTTCTAACAAACATGCCCTCTTGTGTTGCCACTCCTTTTTGTTTCCGCTGCCAGGGATTGAGCTGTGCCTGCCGGGCTGGCGCTTTTCCATGACCATGGTGGCCAGTTTTGTGATGTTGGGTGGCCAGCTGCTGATGCCCGGGGTGGCATACCTCAGTCGTGATTGGCAGGTGCTCCAAGCTGTCATCATCTGCCCCCTGCTGCTGATGCTGTCCTACATCTGGTAAGACCTGAGTGCACTTTGCCAAAAGGCCAAATTCTATACAGGACTCTTCTACCAGTGAAGTATGTGGCACTAGTTGAAATGAAAATCCACAGTATTCAAATAAAAGATGGATGCTTGGAAGATTTACATGGTTTCACTAAAGCAAGTCTTGCCTCCAAGGGCACTTTCCAAGCAGTGAATCCCAGCAGAATTAAATGTAATGGCTTTTTGTCAACTCATTTGCAGTGACCTTTCTGTGACTGTTGACTCTTTTTGGTAATGCTCAGGCAATAGATACTCATGTATTCTCTTCCACTCTACCAAAGTCTACACAAATATAGAAGTTATCACAGATTATGAAAGACCTTGGCTTTCTTCCACAGTGTACCTGAAGAACAAAGGCAGGTTCCATTCAGAAAGTACTAATCTGATCAAACATCAATATTGGAATACACTTTGGGGGGGGGGCACAGATTGGACTCATGACTTAAAAATGGCTGATTTTGCAAATGACGAGAAATACTGCTGGTGTTTTGCTGATTTGTGGAAACAATTACAAACCACACCAGTGATGAATCCTGCACATTTGCTTGTTCCACAGAAACTGTAGAATGTTGTTTGTGCCGACTATGAAATCAACAAGTTCCTGTGCGGAGGAGCTGCTCAGAGAAGTTGCACACACTTAATTGAACATAACACAAACGCCAGATAGTGCAACAAATTTTACATCTTTAAAGAGTCCAGGTGGGAGCTAAATAGAAATAGTTCTACCTGTAAATGATGTGACTGGAAGTGCATACTGGTTAAGAAAAACAACAGAGATTTCATTCGGCCTTTTAAAAGGAGGACTGTTTTTATTTTTAATCATTTTACATGTCTTATTAATAAGGGCATCCCCCGTCTTTTTGACAGGATCTTCCCCGAGTCACTGCGTTGGCTGTTGGCCACTCAGCAGTACTGCCGCTCCAAGTGGATCATCGGACATATAGTAAAGAAAAACCAGACAAGGAACACAGACACGGAACAAATCCTCACAGGTACTCAATATACTGAGGGCAATTGGAAAGAAAATAAATGTACATTTTACAGTTTGATATTTTGCTGTATGTATTATATGTTATTAACATCTTTATTTTACAGTTGTTCTTGTGCCCTATATACTTGCTGCCCTCATTTTATTCTTATTTTGAAATACATGGCGTGTAGACGTCTCCCCAGCTTTCCTAAATAAACCAGATTGCCAAGGTTATATCTATTTGCTATCTTGTTACCACAGTAACGCGAGACTCTAGAAGGAGCAGTGGGTGTTGAGCAGTACGTTACGGTTTCTCGAAAATCATCATTAATTTCATTATAGCCTGGATGGTTGGGCATGAGCTGACATGATGGCGCGCAGATGACAGATGGACACAGGTCAGGCACTTTGACCCCAGGTTAACTGTTAGCGTCTGCGCTCGGGAGAGCTGCCAGAGAAACAAAGAGCGGAGTGAACTGCGTCGCTTCTGTTCTGTCTGTCACTTCCTTACTGTAATTATCCAAAACAAAACAAAACAAAACAAAACCAAAAGAAACAGTCCCACTCCAGGGAAAAGCCCCAATGGAGGAACTACTCAGTCTAAAACTGTCTGGGCTTTTTTTAGGTCTGAGAGACGGTGTGCTGATGCAGCATTTGAGAAATGTACATTACCATAGACATCAATTTATGCTCTCTTGTTTTTATAGTAGCTGGGTGTCCCCAACTCTTCCAGTAATATTTGCGTCTTTCAAGTGCTTGACACTGTAGTGTTGGAAATCAATGCACTTACTGCTGCTTTAGAAGCAAAGTTGAGAAATCTTTTGAACCGGTGAGACATGACAAATGCACCCATGACTGCTGATTAGGTCATTTTTGGAACGTGAGTGGTAGGAATAATCTTACTCAGGGGTTTGTTAGTGAGGAGTTCACTGGAAAGCTTGAGTAAGACAGACAGAGATAACCTTGAGGCTGTTTTGTGGAATGCTGTTTGAGTTAACCTGAACGTACAAAGCAGAGCTGTGTGTGTTTCTCTGGCAACGTATAGTCGGATACCAAAACATCCGCAGTGTGCTCTGTCACATATCCCCAGCAGCTGAGGGGTGTTGCCTATCCAGTTACCGTTCCTGTTTTTCTCTGATTTTTTTTTTTTCATACCTGTCTCACAAAAGCTGAGGGGAAATGAGTCGCGTGGGATGAAATGTGCTCATTATTCCACATTTATTTTTATTCTGTGGTTACAATAAACCAGATTTGACGTTTTTGAGAAGCCAGACTGCTATGAAGCCTTCCTCTGACCTCAAAACGGAGTTTGACTGCAACTACAGCTCGATTAATGCTGTAGGAGGAGGTTGATATCAGCTGATATCAGCTCATTGCAGATAAACTAGAATTGGTAAATGTGTTGGCAGATGAGGAAACAGGAAGTGGAGTATTTAATAGGTCACAATATATAGAATTATATGATACTTTTTTATATTTCTAATGAATTTACATCTGTGTCAGTGGATTTATACCTGTATTTTATTTATCACAAATATGCAGCACACGGTTCAGTTTCTAATGTGTTTGCTCGTTTCCAGAATTGCAGAGAGCTCTCCAAAAGAAACCCAAAAAGACGTGCATTGTCAAAATGGTCGGGACGAGAAACCTGTGGAAGAATATCGTTGTGCTTTGTGTCAACTCGTAAGTATTTGTCTCGAGCACCAGCACTGTGAGAAATGTTCGGACATTATCATGCAAAGGTGCTAAATAGGTGTGGGAGCGTATGAAAACATGAGAGTGAGACAAGGGAAATGCATGTGCACGCTTGTATATGTGTGCTCAGGGCGAGGCAGCGTCAGTCAGAGGCACCATTTTGTGCAGTCAAGTTTCCAGTATTAACCTGGCAGCTTGATGCAGCATTGATCAGTGGCCCTAAACGCTTTTGTCCTTCGGTATCTGTGCTGCTCTCCTTTTTCATCTCCAGCGGGATCTCGTCTCCTCTCTGTATCTGAGACCTCCTCTCCGGCTCCGCAGACCAGCTTTTTGCTCTGCTCCAGCGCATGTGTCCCTGACTCTCTGAGTCGGCATAAATTTTACATGAGCTGTGTCCTTATGAAACATCAGACAACCAGGAGAGAGGGTGTGCGTGTTTGCTTGTTGTTTTTTTTTTTTTTTTTTTTCCTATATGCTTGTGGGGTGTGTGCTTTGTGTGCAATAAGCCTCTGTTTACATGCGCGCTGTGTTTTTGAGAGATGAGAGCAAACATGAGAAAACGGAATTGTTTCTCGTCCCTCGCTGCCTGACCTCTTGTGTCATTGTTTATCTCCTCTCTTTATGTATGTGACTTTATTCCTTTATCATTTCAGTTCTACTCTCTACTTCACCCAACACATTTAGACTTTATACTCTGACATTAATTTGAATTAACCTCATTATGTTTACCTCTCTATGCTCTTTACTCAGGCTAACAGGCTACGGGATCCACCACTGCTTTGCCCGCAGCATGATGGACCCTGAAGCCGAGGAAACCACCATGTTCCATAATTTCTATGCAGACTATTACACCATGGCGGGCATTGCAGTGGCATCCTGCATGGCCCTGTGTCCGGCCGTGGGCCTGATGGGCCGGCGGGGTGGCCTCCTCATGTTCATGATCATCACTGCTCTGGCGTCACTACTGCAGCTGGGCCTGCTCAACTGTGAGTAACTAATGAGAACCATATGTAGTATTCATTCCTGAACGGTGATACCACTGTGATATCGTGTTGTCCTTAAAGATTAGTAGCTGAAGAACGTCTTCTTCTCGATTTTCAATTCTCTAATAGCGCTTGGTTACATCTCAGAGTTTACACATATTTGTTTAGAGTTGAGAAAATCAATGAAACTCTTACAACTTGCTTCTGAGGATTAAACAAACACGATAAAACATGTTAATCAATACAGGCTGGCTTTTTAAACTTTGGACGGAGCCAGGTTAGTTGCTTCATGGATGTACTGAGATACTGGATTACAACATGGCACCAAACAAAACAAACAAACAAAAAACAACTTTATTTGTCCAGATTGGTGCCAAACAAATGATCTTTTGATGCAACACGAAGATGAGCTAAGCCACCGGTATTGTTGAGAGATTGTGCACAGTCCCGTCTCAGGCTGTTCACCCTACTGCATTCTGGCAAACGGTTGTGTTGCATACAAACCAGAAGTGCCAGATTTCTACAAAGGCTTCCTCCTCCAGGCAGTCGGACTGTTACACTCCTTCTCAAGGCACCCCCACCCATTCCGCAAAATAAAAGTGCAGACTTTTGTGCTGTAGCAGCTGCTGTATGATACTTGCACTGACGCTGCCGGTCATTTCCACCTAAAATCTACAAATATACTGACATGCACATTGTTTATTGGAGTCTTTATAGTTTTCATCTATTCTCAGGATTCCATTCAGCCATAAGATCCAACTCATGTCCATGGTTTTGAATTAATCTGACGTTAAACTTGAAAATTTGACCTGGGCGTTTTGCACATTTATGCCTTTTTGGCCTCATGGAGCAAGTGCACACACGTCGTGTCCTGAGGGCTCGAGCTGCAGCCTGCAGCTTCCAGCTCTAGCTCTATACGCTATGCTGAATTATTTTCTTATTGTAAACAAAGTTTGTTACATTTCATAAAACAATTGAAAACCATTCTATGATGTTTACTGTAAACATTTTCTTGCTCGTCTCACAATATTGCCCCTCGACGCACGTGCTTGTCGCATGTCAGAGCTTCGTTACCTTATTTAGTTGTTGCTAATGGAGTTGTTGAGCATAATTACAAACCGCTACTTTTACCCAGGTCAGTTTATTCAGTTACAAATGAGTGAGAATTAATGTTTAACCTGAGTCAACACATCAAGGTTATGCTCATGTTTCACGTTCCCCTTTGAGGTTTGTGAACTTTGTGTTGTAACACTGTGTTTATGAGCTTTTTTTTTTTTTTTTTTTTTTTTTTAATTGATGTTTGTTTTTAAAGTTTCACCCTGGATTCAACTAAATACATGTCTGATGTTTTTGTGTTTCTCTATTAGTGCTGGGGAAGTACAGTGGCCACCTGAATATAGGTAGGATCATCTCTTTGTTCCTGTGACGTCCTGCATTTGGTGATCATGTTTGAGTTTGGGAGATGCACTGATCAATCATTGAATACGTCTGCTTAGTTTTCCACTGTGATGCCTGTCGGGTCCAAACGCTTCCAGAGAGTGCATTGAATTGTCTCGCACAATGACTCGTCATCACTTAGGTTGCTGCTCTGTCTTGATGAGGTTTTAGAAAATGTGCTGCATGCAGCTGTCCTGCAGTATTTCATTAGGTGTATCCAAGCCCTGCAGGGACAACTAATGAAGTAGTAGATGTAATTATGACTTGCTTTTTACTTATTTATCCTCATTTCTGTTGATAAAGATGAACCTCTTTGTTAGAGAGCTGTAAATCTCATCACATATCTTTCTTCACTGTTCCCTCTGTTCATCAATATCTTTTTATTTTTTTTTTTTCTTGCCACACTAATCCCTCAGTGGGAGGGGGGAGCTGATTACAAAGGAGTCTCCTCTGATCCCCTCTCTGCCATCTTCAGCGTGTCTTATTCATAAAATAATGACTGATCTTTGGTCTAAGTTGTTCCTTTGTATGGGCGAAACTTATCAACATATGCATTCTCTGTGTTCTTAACACACACCACTTGAAAAATAAATAAACAAAAAGACCAACATTAACATACATGCAAACACAATGTTTAATGAAATCATCAGTTATCATTTTTCTTGATATTTAATATATGCTGTGCTTGTTGGAAACTGTCTGTTCAAAGGGTTAGCTTTCTTTCTTTTTTTTTTTTTTTTGTTTCATGTGAAGAACCATTGTCCTTTTACTGACTCCTGAGGGTACTGAGTGCAAATTACCATGCCTGTGTGTCTTCTGCTTTGTCGGCAGATAGTTCAGGTACGCTGAATAAGAACTTCTCCATCGCCTTCTCCATCATTGGTATGTTCTCCTCCCATGCAGTCAGCAACCTGAGCATCTTCTTCTGTGCTGAGATCACGCCCACTGTGATCAGGTAAGAACACTGCAGCACTATACCAGAGGATGAAATGTGACTAATGTGCTTTTACTTACATGAGGCATAAATGATATTAATGGCTATAGCACAGGTGTTGTGATTAAACATATCAGTGATTAGTCTCAAAATTGTAGAAGTATTCCTTCTACATCTGCTTTATTGTCTTCACTTGCATGAGATTCAGTAAAATCAATTGTTGGATGCCATCACGCAAACGTTCCTGCAGATGGATTAGCTGCTTCACCTCCTGCAATAGGATATGAAATTATTGAACTGCTGCAAACAACACACTATCACAGTTCAGTGTCAAATGTAATCCACATCTTGAATAAATTAGCCTGTGCCTTAGAGAATATATGACACAGCACTGGCTGTTCATTATCTGAGGTTATGTAAGGGGTGTTGTTCTGCTGACAGTGCTTGAAAGTCGCCACCTGGTGTTGGATTTATGCAACGGCAAATGTATATTGAGGAGGGCGTTTGGAAGTACTGCAGCACTCCCTGCTGCTGTTTGATATAATGGCACTGATGCATCCACATAAGGCAAACACTAGAGTTTCATTTTGTATTTACCTGATAGCTCTTCAGTATATTGCATAGATCATAAATCACTGTATTTCTAAACTTCCTTTTTGGGCTGTTTATAGGAAGTGTATTGGTTTTAAGATGTATGGGATCAGATACTGAAAGATGATGTTTTTCTGTCACCCCACAGGGGTGGTGGTCTGGGCCTGGTCCTAGCCAGTGCCGGCTTTGGCAGGCTGACTGCGCCCATCATGGAGCTCCACAATCAGAAGGGCTATTTCCTTCACCATATTATCTTTGCCTGCTGCACTCTTATCTGCATCATCTGCATTCTACTGCTGCCTGAGACACGTGACCAGTCCCTCCCTGAAACCCTGGCTGATGCCGAAATATACTCTCGCCCACCTCTTCTGCCCCAAAGGAAACCTGAACAGGGCTTCTTGCTGGCACGATCCAGCAGCAGGGACTACACGAGGGTACATGGCACGCCACTGCACGAGGCCGCCGCCACCGCAGTGTCCACGATGGACTCCACCGCCTCTTCAGCTGTTGATTTGACTGCTCCATCGGTTTGCGAGATGTCAGTCCCCACGTTTATGGAGGTGCACTCTGCCAAGCCTGAGCCCAAAGACCCTAATGGTCACTCTGTGTTATCCTTATCCACAATCCCCATAACTGCACTTGGTAAAGACAGCAAGGTAAATGCCAGCAAAGAGCACCTGCTGTCTTCTACTCCTTTACACAAAGCCCCATGCATCACAGATCCGCTTTTAGTCAATTCCAAAGTAGCTCCAGCAATAGTCCTGGATTCTGTTGAGCCCTCAGTGGATTCTGCCCTCCCTGAAATAAACGGCACCAGACCTTCTTCTGCAAAAGAGTCAGATGCTACCCCTGCCCCTTCCCTGGACTCTTCCTCTCCACCTGTCCCTCAAAGTGTGCCTCCCTCTTTATTGATCTGCACCACACCTGTCATTGAACCCCTACCTAGCACCACGTTAGAATCTCCAAACCCCCTAAGCAATGACATTGACATCATCACCCCGAAATTTGACCTGCCTTTACCAGAGAACACTCATGCCACTGTAGTAGACCACATCCCGTCTACACACGACAGTCTCCCTCCATCCCCTGCTTCTTCTCCTGTTCCTATGACAGAATGTAACATCGTCTCTGACCTTCCACCCTCTATTAGCACAAACTCTGACATTCCCATCCAGTTAGGAATAACAGATGAATCTACATCTCCTCCTTCAATTAGAGAGTCTCCCATACCACCTGTCTTAAAATCCCAATCACCACAGCTGGACTCTACTGGTCCCTGTGTTAATGATATAGCTCCTACTTCCCCAAGTGCAGTCACCGTTTCCTCTTCACCCATTGACTCAGGCCTTATGCCTCAGGACTCTCCTCCTGCCATAGCTAATGCCACCACCACTGCACCATGTCCTACCATTCTTCCTGTCACAGACATTGTGGACAGTTCCACTCCAGAATCAACTGCTCTGACTGTCACGGGCTCCACAGAAGCAGCACCCACTTCTATAATAGACTGCACCATCTCCTCCCCCATAGACACTGGTGACCTGTACATCAGGGACAGTACCAGCACAGAAAACAACACTGTTAATGGTGTGGCGTCATCATGATTCAGTGTTGCATCCAGAAAAACAAGCTTTACGGTTGCACTGGGAGGCAGCCCACGCTACATGAATATCTGAGGGGGGGAGGGGACAAGAACTGTCCTGCTCAGACTTCAGGCACTTAATGAAGACTATCTCTACCTGGAGTTGAGTAGACATATCATATGGCGCTGCTGTTTGTTTCTCAATGCCCCCCCACCCCCCCACCCCCTCCCCCTCCTGCATTTAGCCAATAAATGAGGCCACGCGAGTGAGAGACGGAGGCTGGTTTGTGACAATGTGACAGTTATCTTCTGCTCCTTTTGAATGTCACTGGAAATCACCAGCCTATAAACTACTTTGATGTAAATGAATGGGAAATCACTGTCTGTCATTTTAAAGAGACTTGCCCACAATTGCTGAGACATCATGTCATCAGGACTGGTGAGAAACGCGATGATGCTTAAAAAGAAATAAAAACAAACAAAAAATAAAAAAAAAATAAAAAATCTAATCACTGGTACTTTTGCTCAAATGAAATGTCTGTCTAACATATTTGTATAAAAATAACGCCTTACCTGTGAGGACAAGGAAAATCTGAATGTTACAAAGTACTTTCTTTTGCCACTATAGAGGTAAACAATCCAAATTGGAGTCATTTTTTAAATACAATGCCAAAAACTACTCTGACCAAAATGATATGTAGACATAGTGCCAAAAACATTAGTGCTGAGACAGTGTTTGCTACAGTATTTGGGTAAATACAGTTTCATGCATTCCCCTGCCACATATGTACTGGATCGAAGTAAATCAGATGAGCCCCAAATTCAAACTACAAAAATACTAGTTAATTCTCTAATTAATAAAAGACTGAAGGCTCCGTCACCATTTGGTGAACTAGAATTATTGAGGTGATTGAACTAAACTGCTTTCGTCAACATGCGGTTCATTGTATGGACAATGATGTTAGTGGGGGGGAAAAAAGACCCGTATTTTGTCGGTCTGGAAAAAACTTTTATATTTCCAATTGTTTCAGTCAATGAAATGTATGGTATGCAAATGCTTTTATTTGTAAATGTGATATTGTAAGTAAATGCATAATTAGTTGTTGAGCTTGATTGAGTTTTTTTTAATTCAAAGTATTATTTTGAATAATCTCCCACGGCCTGCCCTTAATGTACAAAGCTATATTCCATTCTTACAGTATTTGTGGCACCACAGTACGGTGGCACCTTATTTTATTTTTTTATTTTTGCAGTGGGGACAAAGCATGAAAATAAATGTGTCAGCAAAACAAACTAGCAAACCTTTAAAAAAAGACAGTAACAGCATTTTTTTTTTTTTTTTTTTAAATGCAACCCACGGATGACAAAATATGTGACGTGATTGCTAAATGTTACAGCATCGCTAACTTTCGGTGTGTTTTCCAAATCCTTTTCTGACGTGAACAGTTTGTGGATGTCAAAGGTGAATGTATACATTCACGTGCACAACTTGGTGTGTTTTTAAAAACAAATGTCACAATGACATAAAAAAAAAAAAAACAGGTCAGATTTCTATTTCTAGATGAACTGATTCCTATTCTTAAATTGACAGACTCTTGTTTGAGGAGGGACCTTTTCTTCCAAAGCCTATATCCCTCAGTGGACAGCATTATACTTGACTAAGATCTGTGTGTAACCTGACAGTTGTAGTTACATCCTTCATGCATTGGTGGTTGTCGTGTTTGTCTAAGTAAGGTGTGTGATGGATAGACCACTGTTTACAACAATCCTCATAACAATGATAAATAATAACAACCACACTGTACTGTATAACCTTAGAGCCAACTTAATGATGTCTCCTTATTTCAAATGTGATAAAACTCTCTCACGCTATAATCATATTATAAACAATTTATCCAGGGAGTATTTGTGATTGATTGAGGTGTCCTTCAGCAGTCCGGGACAACACCAAACAAAAGTCTCACCACAATTCTCTTTTGCTTTTTTTTTTTTTTTTTTAAGTCGACTTATGCATTGACAAAACATATCTTTCAACACATCGATAATTGATCAACTTTATGGTTGTTTGCCTGTGATTGTTGATTGCTTGAACGAAAGTATGAAAGTTTTTAGTTTTCCTCTTCAAAGTCAACAAACTTCCATTTATTGAAACGACAACAACAAAAACAGTCATATGAATATTTAATGTCAAACACAGGTATTCCATGCTGATAGCTTCAAAGCACAATGTCCTGAAATCATGTGATGTCAGATTAGGTGGCGCTTGGCGTCTTGACTTTTAAATAAAGGGAAAACAGAGCAGCGTTTTGAATACAGTACTGAAATCAGCAGCTACACATTCAGTTTTTGCAATAGACCCACATGTAATCTACTTTGTGGGACAGGGTGTCGACACTGGATTTAATGTGGAATTCCCGGCATCTGCAGTAAAAAGCAGCTTGGCTGCAGTGGTCAGTAGCTTCTCATTACACTGAATTGTTGTTGTTGTCTGTCTCAGTTGGCTTGTATCAGAAATTAAACTGCGTGTTGCCAAAACCCCATGCACCGTCAGTGTAAATGCAGTGTCACAGCACAATATACAGCCAGAGTCTTCTCTGAGTTCTGTTGCTTCCACTTTTGCATTTCCCATGCAGTTATTACATCGCTCTTAGTATCTAGATTGACTTTTTTTCTGGAATAAATTGAAATAAACATCTGTGAAAAGCAATCCTAAGTAATGTTAGCACAAGTGATAGGGTAGACCTTTGTAAATAGTAAATGTGTGGAAATACCCAGCTTTGATTACATGAAGGATAATAGATAATAATGTGGACTGGTGAATAGTTTTGTTGAACATGGCAAATAAAAGTCCCCAGCACATATTCAGGTTTTGTTTCTCTCAAATGTACAACTCAAATCTTGTGACGGAAGACTTGAATGAATGTAAACAAAACGTGGATTGTACCCTTTCTAATTTCCAGTTGTTTGGTTTAATTTTGTGTTGTTTTAACAAACATAATGCACTTGTATATAAGCCATATCTGTTGTTAAAATAAACCACTATTTATTGATCACCTGTGGATATGACTCAACAAGTCATTGATTATATAACAACTTTGCACTGAATTTATTGAGGTTGATAGCAAGGTAGCTTGCAAATATTCTCACAGTCTTTAATAATATGACTGGCAGTGCATTACCTGCAAATTGTTGGGAGATATGCATCACTACAGCTATAAAGGGTGAGACTCTATAGTCATCCTAGCAACTCTACGAGGTCATGTTTACTTCAAGCTACTACTAGTGTCAACATAACCAACATAGTGATATTTCAAAAGTATAGTGTAATGTTCACCATGTTGTCTTGTTAACATACTAACTGCTAATTAGCTAAGCACAAGAGGGATGGCATTAGGTTTGGATAGATTCAACATGTCAGCCCCACTGCCTACAGTGGCTCCTGATTTATTTTCTGATTGACATGATTAGATGTGATGGTGCAGCGCAATAAAACACATTAATTGGTTTGGACTGAAAGATGAGGAAACCTTATCAAAATATATTAACAACAGCTAGTTTACTTGGTGATCATGTTATTCACCCAGCTCAGTCCTGACTGACTCAGCACATGTCCGGCTGACGAGTCGAGGGAACAATTGCTTAGACTATACAAGTCCAGTGGAAAAAAAGGTGACATTTCCCCCTGCATAGGACGGGGTGATGTCATGAGGATGATGCGGTACTGATCCTCTGGTCCACTGCATCAAACCGGGCCGCTCCTATTGGCTAACGGGGATGCTGGGATGCTGCGCTGTGCGCGACGTCATCTGACCGGCAGCGCGTTTATCCATCTCGCCGGCTAAATGCTCGCCTGGAAATGAGGTAAGTTCAGTTTTTTTTGAGAAACACAGTGGCAAGAGACAGGAGACTGGACGCCGGTGAAGTCGATTCAGGACGCTCTCTGCCCCGCATCCGCAGCACACCATGAGGGAAATCGTTCACATCCAGGCTGGGCAATGTGGAAACCAGATTGGAGCAAAGGTATGAATATAATAATTTAATTGAAGAAAGTGGGATAATTAACAGGGTAATTGTAATTTCAGTATAGGACGCCACACGGACTGGTTTCTATGGATTTTGCATCTCTAAGCTTGTCATTTGTAAAATAAAAGTAGTTAAGCCTCTTTCGGTCGAGGATATGAAGGGATATCTATTTCTAAAAGTTAGAGTTTGATTGTTAATTATAAGCAGGGTGCGGTTCAATCGGGCTGGGCCGCAGTGATGTGGACCCCGGCTGCTGCGCGTCGCTTTGTCGCCGAGCAGATAAACTCACATCACACCCGATGCTGACGACATAACTCGTCTTAACACGGTGGTTTTGTCGCTAAATTACCACAGCAGCTGAAGTTGATGTGATTACTTTTGCCCCGCTGTAGTTCTGGGAGGTGATAAGTGATGAGCATGGCATCGATCCCACTGGTAGTTACCAAGGTGACAGTGACCTGCAGCTGGAAAGGATAAACGTCTACTACAATGAGGCCTCAGGTAAAGAGAGATATTTGTCCAAGTGGGATTTAAATAAGCCACATGTTTGCATCAGAATGACTTACTTACATGAAGCTTTGTTCCCATTGCTCATTATACTTGCATGACCCTATGCTACACAGACCTCATTTGAATACCACAGGATGCTCATGTCACTAATTTCGCTGCAAAGGGGAAAGTAGGTCCCAGCATGAGTGCAAGGGAAAAATTAGGACAACGCTAAAATCTGTCCCTCTGTGTCTCCCTCTGTCTCTCTCCATCCCTCTGTCTCTCTCTATAGGGAGTACAGGTATCTGCAGTCTCTGTATAGCTCACTGTGCCTTGGTTTCATCTCGTTATCAGATTATATTGAGGTGGCATGTTTAAGGTCATTCCAACTGCATCCTGTGCTGTTACTCACAGTCGCTGGACATGATGCAGTTCCCAGAATGAATGTGGAATAATCATAAAACAATAGTGCAGCTTTTGTGTCCCTGCCTTTGGGCCGAAGCTTTCTGGGAAAGGACACGTCAGTGCAGACCTCATCCATTCCTGTGTACCCAGGATTGAGATCAAACAGTGCCAACTCATCCACTCTGGCTAAGTGAAAAGCCTGTACAGGAAGCACACATAGGCCCACAGTGCATATTCACTACTGTATAACTATCTACCATTATCATATTTCCTACCAGCAGGCATTATTGATTCTTTGTTTTCATGCTGCATGCTCACATCAGTGTCACCTCATGGGCCACTATTGCATGTAGACTGATAGAGTGTCCCATTAATCAGTTCCTTCTTAAAGATTAAAGATAAAATAGACACATTTTCAGATTTTAATTAGACAAAAAAAAAAAAAGTTAAGCAAACAAGACGATGAGAAGGGAAAGAGGCATGGCTAGAGGATGATCACATCTTCGTTTGAAAGGACTCTGCAGAGCTCAGCATTTTAGGTAGTGGTGCTGGTCTAGAATAAGCAGTGCAGCATGCTGCAGCACAATTCTTACAAGAATTGATGGGGTGGGTGGAGCAACACAAAGTGCAAGAAAGAAATCATAGATAATATGATTATCAGTCTTTAAAAGGCTTTTTACCTAAAATACTACTTTAGAAAACATCATTTCAGATGAGATCAGAATTGTTAATATGGGACAACGAATCATTTAAAATAGAAGTCTGAGACTATCGATATCTTACTCCACCCTTCCTCCCATTACTTCTTGCTATCCCTCTGTCCTCTGCTCTTTTTCTTTCAAAGGCAGCAAATTCGTTCCCCGTGCTATTCTGGTGGACCTGGAACCAGGAACCATGGATTCGGTTCGCTCTGGCCCATTTGGACAGCTATTCAGGCCTGATAACTTTGTCTTTGGTGAGTGGACAGCACTCATCCTGAACTAACTGCACATGCAGTACAATATATATATATGTGTCAGCAACTGCTGTCACATCCAGTAAAGCTGTGCTGAGTTGCACTTGAGAGCATTGCACAGTACTGTGAATTCTTAGCACAAAGCTTCTGCAGCCTCTCAGCAATGTGGCAGTAGTGTGATGCATTGTCCATGTGCAGCTCAGGCTGAGACAGCTCCTGTGGTGACTCAGCAGAAAAAAAAAAAGGAAAAAACTACTTGGAGATGCTGCTGCTGTAAAACGAAACGCATCACAGGATGACTGGCAGTTTCTAGAGTGGAACTGTAAGCTACATAAAAATATAAATGTAATTAAACCTGAACCAAATAATTCTAGCTCAGCAATATGATCAATGAATTTATGATTAATATTTATTTTGTTGTCTCTAACATGGACACTTTTTTTATAAATGGCTGTGAATTGAAGTTGATGGTAAAGAACTGCTTTAAAAATGCTATATAGCTCATTTATTTATCTATATAATGTTAATATGCAGATGTTTAGTATATTAAACATTTGTTTCTTTTACAGAGTGTTACACAATCACAATAGTCAGTAGCATCCTTCCTCTGAGCATCTTGTATATCTGTAATAATTTAACGACAATCCATCAATAAAGAGAGTAACAATGTGGTGTTGGTATCCAACATGATTTGTCTTTACATCACGCAGGTCAAAGTGGAGCAGGAAACAACTGGGCCAAGGGTCACTACACCGAGGGAGCTGAACTGGTGGACTCGGTGCTGGACGTGGTGAGGAAGGAGTCTGAGAACTGCGACTGCCTCCAGGGCTTTCAGCTCACCCACTCACTGGGTGGAGGTACAGGCTCAGGAATGGGCACATTGCTCATCAGTAAGATCCGTGAGGAGTACCCTGACCGCATCATGAACACCTTCAGCGTCATGCCTTCCCCAAAGGTGTCTGACACTGTGGTGGAGCCCTACAATGCCACTCTATCTGTCCACCAGCTAGTGGAGAACACAGATGAGACCTTCAGCATCGACAATGAGGCCCTGTACGATATCTGCTTCCGCACCCTGAAGCTTACCACACCTACCTACGGGGACCTCAACCATCTGGTATCAGCCACCATGAGCGGGGTGACCACCTGCCTCCGCTTCCCCGGCCAACTCAACGCTGACCTCCGCAAGCTGGCCGTCAACATGGTGCCCTTCCCCCGCTTGCATTTCTTCATGCCCGGCTTCGCGCCTCTCACAAGCCGAGGCAGTCAGCAGTATCGCGCCCTTTCTGTGCCAGAGCTCACACAGCAAATGTTTGACGCCAAGAACATGATGGCAGCCTGTGACCCTCGGCACGGACGCTACCTCACCGTGGCAGCCATCTTCCGTGGCCGTATGTCGATGAAGGAAGTGGACGAGCAGATGTTGAGCGTGCAGAACAAGAACAGCAGCTACTTTGTCGAGTGGATTCCAAACAATGTCAAGACCGCTGTTTGCGACATCCCTCCCCGTGGCCTCAAGATGTCTGCCACCTTCATCGGCAACAGCACGGCCATCCAGGAGCTGTTCAGAAGGATCTCGGAGCAGTTCACGGCCATGTTTCGCCGCAAGGCTTTCCTCCACTGGTACACTGGAGAGGGAATGGATGAGATGGAGTTCACTGAGGCCGAGAGCAACATGAATGACCTGGTATCTGAGTATCAGCAGTACCAGGATGCCACTGCTGATGAGATGGGTGAATATGAAGAAGATGAAATAGAGGATGAGGAGGAAGCCCGCCACGACGTTCGCCACTGATTATAAGACAGTGTCCTAACATTCCTTGTCAGCCAGTCCAGTAATTGTTGTTGGACATTGCGGTGAGATCATAAGAAGCACGCAAGCGACACAGATGTTCAACTACAGCAGTGTGCAGATCATGATGAAAAATAGCTGTTTAGCAAAAATTCTGCTGCATATAGATATGGCTTACACTAACAAAGACCGTGAGCGATGTTCCAATGTAAAGACATGCAAGTGTTACAGCATTTGGTTTTCCAAGTCATGCTTTATCTGTGTCGACAAGGAGTACAGTCCTAGTCTTAGAGTTTTGTAGCATTTACTTCAACACGCATTCTCTGTCTCACTTCTCAAATAAAAAGATCCTGTCAATACTCTATGCCATGTTTTTATTTGGAATTTATACAATGTAGTAACTCAATGAATCACATGGAAAGTTCCTACTAAATTTGATCCTGCTAAAAAGTCAGTCTTCATTGGAAATGACTGGGATTGAGAGCCAAGACGTTCAGAAAATACTGAGGGGCTGACTAATGCACAGTTGTTTCTCATCACAACTAAACCGCAACTGCACAGACTACTGGCTGTGTTAAGGACCACCAAACCCTTTATTTCTGGATACATTTAAGATGATAAATAGCTATCTCTATGAGGCGGGGCACACTTATGGAATTAAAAACTTTTTGTTTAGTTTGAATTTCATGGAAATATGTTAACGTTGAAACCCATTGAGACATCTTGAGCTACTGCGTCAACATGAAGATAGAAATCAGAGTGACATGCTTCCAAGCAGAACAGGGTGGGGCAGAGCTACAGTAAGTAACCAAAATAAAAAACATGCAGAGAAAGTAAGGGGAGTTTCAAAACAAACGTTTATCACTGACACTGTAAGAATGCATACCATATAACCATGACAACGCCAGTGCTTCGGCATCCTGACAAGACACTGTCACCTTGTTTATGATTTGATTTATGTTACATATGTTGAAATAGGGATTGCCACATATCAGTGACATTTGTCAAAGCAAGAATTTCCTGTCCTAGAGTTGAAGAAAAACGTCTGCTTTGGCATGACTCACTAGTAAAAGAACAAATTCTTGGAAAAAAAACAATAAAGAGATGCACTTCTTTTGCCATAAGCCTGAGGGAAAGATGCTAATCAGGTTTTCAGTATGTCATCAGACGTACATTAGAAGTAAATCCTGTCGTTAACATCTCAACTAACATCTATTCAGGAGAAAAGGCAAGTGATTAACTTTAAGCAGAGAAGGTTGTATGTCAAGCTGTCACTTACACCACTTCCACGTCTTGAATGTCAGAATTGAAGAGGAGGTTAATGACAAAATTGTCTTCCGTCAGTCCACAATCGGCACTCTTTAGTTACCCACAGGGATACATACTTTAGTGACAGTAAGTCAACTGCTTTGATGAAACACAGTGTAACTGAGGAGCCTTTGTGCCGAAAATTAAATCTTAAATATGCTATTTACATTTTTATTGGAAAGGTAATATTATTTTGTATATGGCTGAAGTATCAGAATAGTGCAATAAAGTAGTAATAATAGGTACACAGTGTGCACTGCCACTTAACCAGAACACTGATCCTAGACTGTCTGGTTCATGTCTTGTACGGTTGGGCTTTAAGCATTGCTTAGATAAACATCAGCTCATCATCAACCTTGATGAACCTGCTGTTCACAGAGACTGTGACTTAAACACGTCTAATCTAACTTCTTACTTTAGTCTTCGGGACTTAAATACTTAAGACAGGCCAAAAAACAGGTAAACCAGCATAAAAGCAGGAGCCAGCTTTAAACGTAACACCACAAACAACAAAATGGGACAAGACTTGTTGAATGTCATGTTCCATTGAAACACACCAGAACACCCAAAACATGTGCCGCACAAATAAATCACATGGTCCTGAAAAAACAGCAAACCTAGCTGCGTAGTTTAGTTTTAGATTGTGTCTTAGGACACCTAATAATTTAATAATCTCCTCCTTTGCATCCTATGTTTCAGTCTCAGGCCTATTCAATCATAAGCGTTCATCTTTGTATCCTGGTCTTTCAAACAATCCATCAGCACAAAACAAATCCATCATGATTTTGCTTATTTGGACCAAACTCAAGATAAGACGTCGACTTTAACAATGGTGCTTTCATAAGTTGATCTCATAAGCTGTTGATTGTGTCTGTGCTTTTCAGTCTAGGATAAATCATTTTTTAATTGTGTCATGTAACAGTAGTCAGGTGTGCACATCTGAGCACCGAACACTGAAACAGCTTGCATTTGCTGTGCTCTTGTTGATACTGACCTTTTATTTCTTTTTAAATGCACCTTTGGTGGAAAGTGGACAATGACGAAATCCACTAGTCTGAAATTTAGCAGTACCTATGAATAAGCTTTGTCAGTCAATTAAATCCAGTAGGTTTCTTCCTAAGTCATATTATTTTTTCGTATAATATTTCATGCTTTGCCCAGGACTCTGTTTCTCTGTTGAAATGTAGTGAAAGAGTGATAAGGGTAGTACCAAAAAGATGAAACATCTGTAGAGCTTCTAATTAACTTCAGATGAACTTGCATGTAATTTTGATATAGAATGGCTATTAAATACAAGAAACACTTTCAAGTGAAAGTACCTTATTAAAAGCTGATAACAATAGAAAATATTTTACTAATACTTTATATTTTGCGTTAGTATACATGTATTTACCAGCCCACGGCATCAGAAACCTGATTTACTACTCTTCTTTTGTTTACTGGAAGCATTTTAAATAGGCACGCCTTGTATGTTTAAAAGGTCAGAGTAAAAATCCTTCAGTCATTTTAACTTCACTGTCTGTTGTGACTAAGAAACACGCCATTGGGTAAAGAATGGCTTTCACTTATCTGCATCTGATTTGCTGTGCAAACATTCCTTCTGTTAAAAGCAAGGCCGCTAAAATGCATTAGTACAAATACTCTCTTTAAATTAAGACACCCTTTGGACTGTTACCAAACACTTCCCATTAAGTATAAAGTATGGCATAAAGTATTGCAGGTAATGTCATTTGCAAGTGTTTGATTTCTGATATAATCTGTTTTTTTATGTTCTTACAATTTATAGTATTTTGTGTTGAATGTAAAAATAATGTAAAATTAAAATGCAAACAAACAAACAAAAACAAAAACATGTACAGCTGCTATTTTAATAGTTTTATTGTAATGGTAGGTGCAAAACATACAAAAATTATACGCTCTGTTCATAGACCATATTACAAACTATGACTATTACTATGAAAAAACATCACATAGCATGAAGAGCAAGAATAGCATGAACGTTATTCTACCAAATATTTTCAGTGCTCGGCAAGCTCATACTTGATTACTCTATCCACCCACATACCCGAATTATGTTACTTTACACTCACACATCCACAAACAATAAAAACAACATATAAAAAGTATCTGGTAATCATGACTATATATACATTCGGGCCAAAATGGCTACTATCTATGGTACACAATTTGGCACTTTTTGGCCTTAATACTCAAACGTACAACCGACAACATGGAAGTACAACATAGATTTCCCACACATATTCTGCAGAAATGAGAGTGCAACAATAATAAGTAGAATTTGTGAGATGTTATCGTCTTTGGTTTTTAGTCTATAATCACTGTGTTGTGTACTGTTCGAAAGAATCTAATCTCTTCTCGGTGCACTACAGTAAATCAATTTGGCTGTAGTTCTTCTGCAGGCACTGCTTTGATCAGTTTTACAATGCAAGCAACATTTACAGTTAAACAGTTTCCAAGGAAGTCACCCATCTAACAGTTTCTTATCAATTACAGTATAACTAAGTACAACAAAACCGAACGTCAGCAGGAAAGCTACTGGCATGGCTACAGCTTCAATGTTATCAAATGCAAGCCACGTACCTTTAAAATCCAACCCCTACTAGGAAATAACTTTATACCAATCCAAGCCTGTACAGTATGTATAAATGCAACATGACACTGGCTTAAAAAACTTTGTTCTGGATCTGCATAACTGATTTTCAGATTTATTTCATTTGGTTGTCATCTTAACAATAAGTCTATGAACTTGTTCCAAGTCCTGAAATCGTTGTTATGGAGGATGGGCCATTACATAAAGTTCCTACGCACACCTTGTTACTGTGTGTGCCCGTTTCTCACGCATCATAGAAGCTAATCTTTCCATAAAGCGTTTTTGCTTGTAATACTGAGATGTTGTTGCTGTAGCTCATCAAAGTGATTATTGACCTCTTACCACCTTGACCACTAACACCTTTAGATACTTTGGATCCAATTTTCTGGCCATTCTCTAAACTCTTCATGTTTGCACCTGTTGTCGATGACGCATTTTGTCTTTGTAGATTAACTGCAAAACAGCCACTAATGAAATGCACAATCAATAAGAATGTGCACACAAATTAGTACTCACTGTGTAGGTTCCTCTCAGCTTGCAATGCTAAGAGTATGATTGGATTGTAACTTTGATGAAAGAGGTGAGTTTTGACTAGTGGCTCATTCCTTGCAGCCTTTAGAGATTTAAAGCAACTGCAAGTAGTGCAGCAGTTGTATTAGTTGTTGGGAGTTGGAATAGGCCTGATCTGACAATAGACTTTGATAAGTGGGCAGCTGTACTCTGACAGACTTTGAAGCTGGTAGTTTTTTCTGGTTTAGTTCTGTTTTATTTTATGTGGTTACTGCAGTGAATTCATTATGTAACTCAAATACAGTACAAATTTGTTTTAGAGCTGCCATCTTGGGACTAAAGATTGAGAGAAATCACATTTGATGTTTTACTTATTCTATCTAAAGCAAAGTCCCATCTTAATGGGCAGCAAACATGAAATGAATGCAGTACTTAAAATGCCAGCAACATTCCCAAATATTATTAGGATGAAAATCCAGTTATATAGCATTGGCAGTAGTCATGTAGTCAACACCATGTTAACAGCAGTTAGCAGTAGCATTCCAACTACTTAGGAATACAGTATAGAGTATTGCACTGTAGCTCAAGCAGTCTGAACTGTCCTTTAACCAGCTTTATTACATTTTAACAATCTACCTCTTTGTATCAATAGATGTATATTTCGTAGTAAATGTTTGAATAGTGAACAAAGGGGTTCCTTTATGCTCTTGTACTAGATTCAACGTTTCTCTCTGTGACCGAGACTTTCTTACGCTGTACAACAACTCTCTGGCTCCCTTGCAACTCGGGTGTGGCTGTCAGGGTAAAGTCCTCATTTGACTCTGCAGAACCACGTGAACCCAGTGAAAAAGTCTGAGTTTTTACCTGCAGACCTTGACCTTTGACTTCCAAGCCCTGCACAGGGGACCTCCGACCAGTTTGAAAAAAGCCCTGTGTCAGGTGCTCACCCTGCTCTCCACCTGAGGACCCATTTTCTACCACCAACACTCTGGACCTGGAAACGGTTCCTTGTGAAATACCTTGCCCTACTTGCCCTGCTCCACCCATTCCTACCTGCCTATCTACAAGTACCATACCCTGAGAACCCTGGAGGCCACCAACATGCATTACCCCCTGACTTAGACCGACTTGGCCTACTTGACCCACTGCCTGGTGGGCACCCCCTGCCACAAGCACCACTTGGGGCTTGGGATCAACTACATACATGGGGGTAGCAGCATAGTACATAGTGGGCTGTTGTACGAGCAGTGTCTGACTGGGAATTGCTGTCTTGTCCTGGACATAAACCCTGGGAACAGTGGCGGCACCTTGGCCTCTCTCAGTAATTCGCTCCTCCTGGATGATGGTGGAGGATCCAGATGCTACATTAGAGGTGTTGCGGGTATTGACACGATCCCTGTCCCTGACTGTTTCTGTGTGCGTATGAATGTGTGTGTGTGTGGAGGGCCTGACTGGAGACACCGGTCTGACTGGGGGGACAGAAACCTGTGCATCCACAGACTCAGTTACCAAGGTGGATCCCTGACAAATCTCAGCTAGGGTTTTGAATTTAGGCCCAAGGTCATCAAGGAAGGCAAGATCACAATCATTCTCAAGAAGGCTACAGCAACCTACAGAACCTGCCGGGGACTCCTGACCCTCATAGTCATAGACGAGCAGACCATCCTTAAGCTGCTGGTGTTGAGCAGCATGGTTTGATTTCTGCAAACAAACACAATGAGAATAAATGTATGGAACTTCGACAATATCCAATAAAACATTTCACCCTACTGTGATGAATAATGTTAAAATTAGGACTAGGATCAATTAAACCAAGACTTTTTCAGTTAAACTTAGTCATACTCACAGTCATATAGTACTCCCCAAGGAACTGATCAGACAGAGCCATCCCATCATAGAACAGATGTTGTTGCTGTCCTGTTATCATCCCTGTACCAGTGAAGTCCATCTCGTCTTGCCTGCCAAAATGTCTGTACTGGTTGTACATGTGCATGTTCTCCGTTGTCAACGTGGATGTGTTTAGACCACCTAAAGCTACTCCTCCACCAGCTGCTCCAAATTGAGCCGAGTCTTCTTGGTAACCCTTTTTGCCATAGGTGTTGATGTTGACTTGTGTTGCCCCACCACCAACCTCCACTGGGACATGTAGAAGAGGAACTTCCTGTTATAAAAATGTGAGATCCCATTAGTAATACAACATTTTGGGCACATGTCCAGAACTGAAAAAACTCTATATTAGATTTTTCCATATCATATATCATAAAAACACTCCACTAGTCAATGTACCTTGTCTTCTCCTTGTCCCTCAGTGTGATATGAGATCAGTTGTTGTTTTGTATCAAATGGAATGGCCTTGAAATCTCCCAATGCTGGTACACCTCCACACAGGCAGAACAACAGCAGCAGAGGAACCACTAGGTGAAAGCCAGTTAAAAGAAAATTAGATCATCAATCAGTGAATCAACAAAGGATAATGGGAAAAAAATAAAAGGACAAATGTCATGCATGCTGGAACAATCTTTTGGCTGTTTCAAAACTGCCTGTGACTAAACCATATAAGCCTGCTACGACATGCCAAGTTACACAACCTTGTATAAGATTGTTCTTATTTAGAGTTATGATTCTAATCAAAATCCCCAACCAGGAAAAGAAGAGAGTACTACTCTACTTACACAGCAGCAGCAGCATTCCTAGGAGCAGAAGCAGGATACCTGCCGTTCCAAAAACCTTAGTTGAAGTACTGCGGGACAGACAGGCCTTTGTGTCTTCATGGCAAGTACACACAACTACATCCATCATTTGAACGTCAGCACATGACTTCCCTTGCTGGTCCTTGACCTCCACTGCCACTTTATATGTGCCCGGCCACAAGTTGGCTTGGTCTCGCAGAATGGCTGTGGTTTCTGAAGAAAAACAAGACACAATTTTTTTATACTTGCTGAGTGAGCCCTGTAATATGTTTTAATGCCAGTGACAGTGTTGTCACGAGACTGTCAAGAGCTAACCGCCCCCTTTACGTAGTCTTACCATTAAGATGCTCCACTGTCCATTTCCCCTTGTCGTCTCCCTGAATCACTGTGAATTCGAATGGTGCTGAATTGGGAAAAGCATCTTCATCTACAGCTGTAGCGTAGATCACATTATCTTCAAGGCACATGGTGTGGGTTGTGGTGGTCAATTTCGGACAATGATCATTAAAATCCTCTACTTGAATAGCTATGGTCCCTGTGGCAGTTTTGGCAGGCATATCTGAGGGTCAAAAGTTAAATCAGCATTAATGTGTTGTACATCGTCAAGTACGTCCACAGGGGAATAATGATAACTGTAACGATTACAGAACTCACCAGTGGTGATGCATATAATTTTGGCATAATACGTTCCATTGATCAAGAACTTGGACTCTCTGTCAGGTAGTTTATTCAGCCTGATATCTGCGGTCTTTTCATCAATGATCAACCAGTTGTCATCATCTTGAATTTTTGCATACCTGAAGACAAATCAGGGCTTCTCACATAAATGATATCAAAACAGAAACACAACTATTTGTTAAGATATCTGTTGTTTAGTCAGTTTTCTGTGTCCATACCTTACATTGGTGGCCTTTAGTAATGTGTCACTGTCAATAGCAGCGTAATTGGTGATGACTTTGTTGATGTAGGTGGAACTGTGGTCCTCGGAGATAGTCACCACCTTGACACCTGGATGGAAATGGGGCGCTTCTTTCTGATTGATCACATTGATTTTAACGGGGTAGGATTTCGTGCCTGAGGCACCTGTAATAACCGTGCTGCCAAAATTGTACTCTGCTTTGTTGTGAACAACCACTCCCAAGTTCAGCTCCTTTATTTCCTCGTAGTTCAGGGACTGAAGATTTAAGAGCAATGTGCAGAAAAAGCATTTCAGATTAGCTTTCACAGCGATGTCGCACTGCGGGCTAAGTCAGACTTATCATTTACTATATCTAGTTTTAATCAGTCAAATCAAGACAACTGTCCTTTACCTTGTTAATCATAACAATTCCCTCATTGGTCTTTGGATCAGTAGTGATAGTGAAGTAGCCTGCTTCATTCCCTGAAACTATTTCAAAGACAGCCAGCCAGTTATCAGTGTACATCAGATCCATGTCCACGGCTTTGATCCTCATCACTTCCACATTAGCAGTGTTCTCCTCCACCCTCCCTTCATACTGCAAATAAAACACATATCAACTGTTGAAACTGAAAAGAAAAAAGCAAAAGAGGTGTTGTTTGTTGTGACTGCGTCACGCTTACCCATTCCTTTTCCAGTTTGGGGATATTGTCATTTATATCCAGAATTTTAATCTCTATTTCTCCAGTTCCCGTAAGTCCACCTTCACCATTCATGTCTGTGGCTTTAACGGTTAATTTGTATGTGTCTTTTTTCTTTAAAAAAAAAAAAAAGAGAAAGAAAAAGAAAAGCAATACAATTAATGCATTCGAATTTGTAGTTTCCCACGCAACCTATGGTTGCAGATGAGTATTTGCTACTGTATTTTAATAATTAGTTGAATATAGCAAAACTGTACCGTGTATAGTGTGTTGTGCTGTTGCTAAACGTTTCTTACCTCTCTATCAAGAGTGTTTTGCCGAACCGTGACCTCGCCAGTCTGAGAGTTGATCAAGAACATCCCAGCTGTGCTGCTCTCCTCCACAATGCTGTAGTAGATCCGCGAGTGGGCTGTGTTCTCTTGGTCAGCATCAGTAGCTATTACTTTCATGACAAACGTACCTAGAAATGACCAAAGATAATTAAATAATACAACTTTGTACTGATAAAAAATAAATAAATAAATAAAACTATAAAATACCTGCTGCACTAGATTCATTGACAGATCCGACTTGGCGTGCTTTAATGACTGGTGGGCAGTCATTCACATCCTCAACAATAATGTTAAGGTCAATGTCTTTTTCAGCAAGGCTTCCATCTCGGTATCTTGCTTCACCTTTTAACTACAAAAAAACAAATCTATAAATATAATATATAATATATAGCTTTTTACATTTTCTCAATCTGCAATGAGCGCACTACTGTAAATTAATTCAATTTTAGGTTATGTACTCTAGGTGCACTTACATGATAGGTGGCGATCTCCTCTCGGTCCAGAATGGCATGGATTTTCACAAAACCGGTCTCACGGTCAATAGAAAATCTGCCCGTAGGGGCCTGGTCAACGCCAGGCCCTCTTAAAAAGTATGTTATACTTTGAGAAGTTTCCTTATCAGAGCGAATCTGAAACACAAACGCAAAGTGAATTCACCTGTATGTGGAGGCGTAAGGGCACACGATGGTCGTTAAGATGTAATTTGACAGTGTAGAAATAAACAGAGGTGTGATTGTTTAAACATCCGAAGGAAGACGTAGTGTCATAGACTGACTCGCTGGGAATATAAAAGTCTGCCAGTGTCTCGAAACCTGTTCTTACACAACTAATACCTGAGTTAAGACTGAGAAAATAAAGATGGCCCGAGGATAACAAAGGAACGGCAACCATTATTAATATGTATACAATATTAGATAATTGTATAATAACTCTAAATAAAGAATAGAGAGATATCCAGAATTAACAATGGACACAGAACAAAAGAGTACACACTCTGGCTATGCTCTCCAAGCCTGTGTAGTCATGGTTCTCCAACAGCCTCCTCGGAGCTATGATCCACTCTCTTCTCTGTCTGTGCAACGGGGGCCAGTTTCCTTTACCCTCCAACGGAACAGGCTGCAGAAAAACAAAGGAGGGAGGAAAAAATGATTAACATTAGTGTGTGTAATCATTACTAAATGCTGTGCTGTTGCTCCGGAAAGTACAAGTATTACTAGACACTTGTTTTACATCATGAGGGGAGATTAGGCCATTTGGAGATTTTTTGTTTTTTACAACTCAACGTAATTACTTTATTATTATTATTATTATTATTGTTATTATTATTATTAAACATGACGTGTGAAGGTCATCTTTTATCTAATTTCAGCTTTGGTAAAGTTCAGTCCTCTTATTTTTAGAAGGACTATTCGCCATGACGTGACTATTCAACCTCAGACTTGAACTTTTCCTGTGTGTAAAGTTTGTTTTCCTCCCCAAACATCCAACATTTAGGGAATTAGTTATGGAAAAAAAAAAAAAACACTGTGTTGCTGTAGCTGTGGAACAAACTGCGAGCTTCCAGTTCAATAAGTCGGCGGAAACATGGAGAGTGCGCATTTAACTTTCTCCAAACTTTTGGTTTTACGAGCTCAACCCCGCACGGAAAACAACAAATAAAAAACAAATAAAAAACAGAGCCCCACCTGTGAAAACCCGTTATTTTACAAAAGATCTAACAATATCTAACAACATGTCGAACAATGTGTTGTTGTCCTTCACTTACCGCTAGGAAGAGGAACCCCAACGACATCAAAACGCCGCATTTCAGCAGTGGAGCCATGGGCTACTAAAAAACGCAAACTCGTCGATCCTCCTGGTGAAGTGAAATCCCGTCAGCTTGACTCTGACTCTGGGTTGGTTTCGTGCAGACTTTGACCCCTTTCTGGAGAGTAGGAAGAACTGTTACCAGCGAAAGGCGGATCCTCCCTTCGTTTGATTGCTCACAAGCTGCTGATAAGAGGAGGAGGGAGGTAGATATGACCGTTTCTGTGCATGGCATTAACACTTGTGTGCAGCCTATTGTTTGTTGCAAAGACAGAGAGAGAGAGAGAGAGAGAGAGAGAGAGAGAGAGAGAGAGAGAGAGCAGACTGGACTGAGAGGAGATCACTCGAAAAATATTAAATGCATCTGTGTCCAAACCAGACACAGATGCTTTTATTATGTGACAAAGTGTGTTTTTCATGTGTTGTTCTAAATGAAACAGTGAGATAATAAGTGCATGTTGACTTTAAGGTGAAGTCCACTTTATTTATGATCCTTATATTCAAAATGTATTGGATGATTGTCTATTTAGAGCAATGCTTTGTCATTCATCTGTTAAACTTCTCTTTGACCTGTGAAATTCCCATGAGTGCATCTCTAGCTCTCTTTCTCTCTCTGTTTGTGGCTTCACCACTCATAAATGTTCAGCTGTGGGAGTCTGCGTGCGTGTGGGTGTGGATCAGTTTGTTTTACACATAAAATCCGATAAAGGAAAGGGCGCATAATGAAATGATGACAGTTTGTGTTGCCTAGAACGTGAGACTCTCAGTGACATTCATCATAGGTGTGGCAGAGTTGATATGCATGATCAGTTTAATCCTGCCAGATTGGGTTACTGGTGTCTGTAAATTAATTATAAAGGTCATTAATAATTAGGTTTCCGGGAGTTTAATAGAGTTCAATAACGCCTGCGTTGTTTGTCAGCGCCCGTAGGCAGCGAGAGAGCACAAAGATGAATGGGTGGTTTTCTGATGGGACCACAGGGAGCGGACAAAAGGTTGATGGTGAAAGTTTCACATTAGAAAGAAACATTTCCACCTTCCACAAAGAAATCTACACTTTCTTTGGTCTCTGTACAATATAACATTTAAAAGCTTATCCTTAACCATAGCGTATGGCAGAATGACACTGGTTATAAAACATGTCATATATTTTGGGTGTGTCACATCTACAGTCCGAACCCACATTCAGAGGATATGTCACATTCCAACATCAGGAGAAACATAATGTCTGATTGCTAATATTGTTACCGATATATGTAATGAGATACCTTTGTTACTGACAGGGAGTTAGGACTGTATAGGTACAGCGTACTGGAAAGAATATTCCTCTAGTCTTTATTTCTAACCATTAAACGTATAAATCCAGATTAAGACAGTAGAAGATCTTTAAGTCATGAATTAATGGGAGCTGGGATGAAAAATGATTAACGCTGACCATCCAGATCAAGACGAAATAGAGCGTTTCAGTTAGATTCACTTTATGCTCAGTTTTTAAAGGTATAGTATGCTAATTATTTGCTAATATAAAGTAGAAATGAGCTCCAAAATATATCTTAATCTAGTGATCCGGGCTCATTGAACAGCACTGGCAGCAGGGAAGAGAGATTTGCTTTTTAAAGGCGTAGACACGTGATTATTAGAATAGAGGAAGAGGGAGGTCCAGGCAGAGCAGAGTGGATTGAATCCAACCTGAGCTACTGTATGCAACTGAGTTGCAAATTTCTACATGTAGGACACTGTTTGGTGCAACCAGTCCCAACCTGATGCCGGATACTTTAACTGGAACACATACTTTAGGTTTTGTGATGTTTGATTACAATGTACAGTCATTGTTACTGTATTACATCTTATACACTAACAATCACTCAGCCATTAGTCACATCAGTCTCTAAAACAAACAAACAAAAAAACACCACGAAGCAGCTCGTATCATGACGCCAGCACCCTAGCCTGCCTCTCATTTGGCCCTCAGCCAAAGGGTGTGGAGAGAAGGGTGGAGAGGCTGTGCAACTTTCCTACCTCAGGGATCTATGTCATTGTCTTAAAACCAAATAACGCTGTTTGTCCTAAAGTTTATATCTTTGAGATGCAAATGCTTCTGGTATGAGCCTTCCAGCGTTTGTCCGGGAGCACAAACAAAGGGTTAGTGCATGATAATGGTTTAGAATACCACAGCACACCTTGTTGTACAGTCCAGTTCAGGAGGATTTGTGTGAGGTCCTATCATAATGAATTAAACTGAATAGAAATGTATTTAGAAATCCGTTCTTCTGGGAAAATAATAATATGATGGTGAGTGAACAGCGTGGGAGGGAGGGGTCAGACATAGTGTCACCGGAGGAATAAGCAACATAAGCAGGAGCATAAGGGGGTTTATCTGTTCAGACTTCTTCTGTTTACTCAGAACACACACACACACTTAAAACTATGTTCATAACTCACTTTCACTATAGCTTGGGAGTGACAGCTAAACTCTCTGTTTCGCTGTGCGTCGTGCATTTTGCTGCTAAGACTCCCAGTTCCAAGCCCTTTCATTATGTCCACACCCATGACTCACAGCACGGCAGTCTTCCTGCCATTTTTCTCACCTTTCCTGTTGCAGCCCCACATATAGATGCACTTCCCAGTTCCCAGTGCAGTGCTACACATCTGCCTCTTCCTAGGAGACCCCCCCCCCCGCCCCTCCTCCTCCAACAGGCTCATGTTTTCTAGGACACAGGTCCGGTGTGCTCTGGCCCCTCTTGTTTTTTATCAGCAGTTTATATTGATAGCGAGCACGTCCCTGTGGGAAAACGGAGCCTCCCCCACAAACCAGGCTCTATTCACAGCTCACATTCCTGTGGTGTTAAGAGAGGAGAGTTCTGTTCCTCCTCCTTGCAGAACGCTTCAGTGGAGCTGCAGAGGAGCGAGGAGGAGCATGCAGGGGTCAAGTCCTGCAGCCCCTGGAAAAAAAGGGTTTCTCAGATCAGATAAGCTCATGTTCACCTGCTCAGCTTGAGAAGACATTCAGGTTAACTTCCCTAAAGCACTGGGACTTTGTGTGCTTTTATATAATTGATGTCTCATAACTGTAACTCCTTCACGTGAAATTATAGGGTGTCTGGTTTTATGCCTGGCAACAATCGTAAAGTGATTACAGAATTGCTTTAGCTGGCAAAACCCTGAGACAACGTTTCCCCCTGCTGGAAGAAAACACAAGCATGCTTGCAAACTTTTTCGGAGTTGACGTGTTGAGCACAATAGGAACACCACCCCTGAGCACAGCACAGCCCGAAGGTGCCTGCGTCGGGGAGGTTCACTGGGTGTGGACGTCAAGGTGTGTCCGTTCACTGTGTCACAGCCAGCAGCGACGGAAGCGTCACACCAGAGTCTGTCTGCCTCCAGCGAGGACACAAAGCGCAGAAATACCAGAGCTGCTTCTTCTTCGGAGCCTTTAACACTCACTCGAATCCATCATCTGTCAGTAAAGGTTCCCTGTCGGAGTCCTGCGCTACGAGGACAAAGTCCATCGGAAGTTTTCAGAAATGGCGAATGTTTTAATTCTCAGCATCTGCCTGGTGTTGGTAAGCTCTTTGTTCATTATTTACAAATGTCAACTAACATCAGCACTACAGTGGTCAGTGTGTAATTATTTGTATTATACTACCATCAATATTTACACCCTCTTCAAATCAATGCGCTTTACGCGCAACTCACGACTTTCTGCTCCAGGTCCTGTCCCGAGTGGAGTCATGTTTCACCCCAAACTTTCTCGACGTGCATGTGCCTCAAACTATCCCGGCTGGGTACGAAATCGCAAAAGGTATTATTTAAGAGCTGTAATCCTGGTTTCTGTTTTTGTAGCCCACCACCCTGCTCCTCCTCCTTCTTCCAGCCGCTGACCCCTTTTTCCTTCTGTCGGTTTTCAGTTAAAGCTGCGGACTGTGACACCGACTCAACGCAGTTTATTTCGAAGGACCCGAGTTTTATGGTGAAACCCGATGGAGCTATAGTCGCTTTGACTTCTCTAGATATGGCTCCAGCAGGGCGGACATTTTCTGTGTTGGCTCAGGGCAACAGCGGCCCGGGGAGTGAGATGGAAGTTCACCTCATTTACAGTTCACTGCTGAGCAGAAAGGTACCAACACGACACAGCAGTTCCTAAAGCAGGCCTCTATTAAAGAATGAATTAAAACAACAATTAAAAAAAAAGTGTAGTGGACGTGTTCCCTAAACGTTTCTTGACCTGTTTGGATTTGACAGCAGACGGACCAGCGCGTCCTGAAGCGCACAAAAAGAAGGTGGAGTCCCCCACCCTTCAACATAATAGAGAATTTCGTGGGCCCTTACCCAAAAGAAATCGAAAAGGTAATTTATAAATCATTTATTATCATATGTAAGTTAACAGTATTTAAACTGAGCGACAGCTTTTATTCCACCATACAAATCACTTTCTTATTTCCCCAACTGATTCACACACATGTTAAGTACTTGACTTTCAGCTGGCAGTGATTAATTGCTTTAATATGTGCCTAAGGACATTATGGAGTCTTTAAAATCGATGTGTAAAAGTATTGAAGGTCACAGTTCACCATAATAGGTTTTTTATTTTTTAATAAGGGTAAATACTTTTGGTTGGTTGTGTCCTTAGGAAGTCATTTGGTTTGTTTTCCAGATTGTTTCTGACACTGAAGCCAAGTACAATGTGTACTACACCCTCAGCGGGCCCGGTGTAAATTTGCACCCAGTCGGACTGTTCAGTCTTAATCGTGAAACCGGGATGCTGACTGTGCACAGAGCAATTGATCGTGAAGAGTTCCCAAAGTTCACAGTGAGTATGAAGTTAGGGTGGCAAATAACATTTTAGAGATTAATTACTAATATCAGAAATATCATCACATTCCTAACTTTCATTATTTTGATTGTACACTTTCTTTGTGTCTGTGTGTGTGTGTGTATTATATTCTAAAACTGATTTTTTTTACTCTCCACAGCTACTGGCCCAAGTTTTTGACAAAGAAACGAATAAAGAGACGGACCAACCACTGGACGTGAAAATAGAGATAGATGACGTGAATGATAATGCTCCGCAGTTCAGTAGCCCACTGCTGTTTAATGTGCTCGAGCAAAGCAGCGTCGGTGAGGACACTGAAATATCCTCGCTGCACTGTGACATTTGACCTTTGCTGATGGGCCTAATAATGATCGAGGATTTGATTGTTTTAATCCACAGGGACGGTGGTGGGGGTGGTAAATGCTACAGATCGAGACAAGGAGGGCACCCTCCATTCCAAGATCCGTTATAGCCTGTTGACTGGATTGGACTTGTTTACCATCAACCCAGCGACAGGTGTCATCAGTACAGCAACTAACGCCCTGGACAGAGAGGTGCGCTCCACCACCACATTATTTAGAATTTGCACAGAAATGCAACATAAAAATGTTTTTATTTTATGACATTTTTGATGATATTTATCTTTTTCTTGTTCCATTTTGTCGTGCTTCTAGCTAAAAGACAAGCATTTTGTGACAGTTCAACTCAAAGATATGGATGGAGCCATTAATGGTTTAGTTACAACAGGAACAGCGACCATCACACTCGGCGATATCAACGACAACCCACCAACTTTCACAAAGTCATCTGTAAGTGGTTAGCAATTACACAGTGGAATAATGTCCTAAAACCTCCTGCCAGTAAATAAAAACGAACTTTTGTCTAATCTGAGTAATACTCTTTTTATTTCCAAATTAGTTTGCTGCCAGCGTCAAAGAAAATGACAAGGACGTCCTCATCCTTCGAATTCCCGTTGAAGACAAGGATCTAATAAACACACCAAACTGGAAATCCAAATTCCTCATCACTAAGGGAAATGAAAATGGAAATTTCAGGATTGACACTGACCCAAAAACAAACGAGGGCCTTCTGTATGTTGTGAAGGTGAGCGCGATTTCGTATTCATTTTTTTTAAGTTAGCATTACTAGTTAATATGACAAAGAACAGATAAACACACACATCACTGATGACAGACCTGTGTTTCTCCAGCCCCTAGATTATGAGAAGACAAAAACTTTAAATCTTGAGGTGATGGCACGAAATGAAGCCGACCTGACTGGCACCAAGGAGCCGTGGAAGTCTGTCCCCGTGACTGTCTCTGTCACTGATGTGGACGAAGGTCCAGAATTCACAGCGCCTACCGTGCGCTTCAACGTCAAAGAGAACACAGCAAACGGGACACTGATAGGGACTTACACTGCCCTAGATCCTGAGACCAAGAGCAGCAATGGCATCAAGTAAGCCATCTGAGTTTTATCAATTAGTTTTACAGAATATACAGATGGTATGGCTGACACTCACTCAAGTTGTCGCACTTCTCCTAAACACTAGAGGGCACACTTCGACTGGTGAATGTTACAGTAACACCAATGTTTTGGTTTTATTTTACTCTCTTGCAGGTACTACAAGACCACAGACCCAGCTGGATGGATCAGTGTCGACAAAAATTCTGGGGAGCTGAGAGTGGCAAACACAATCGACAGAGAGTCACCGTATGCCCCTAACGGGACTTACAACGTCATCATGAGGGCTGTAGATTCTAGTAAGTTGCTTGTAAATACGCCTTCTGTTCTTCCACACTTGTCCCTTATCAAACCTATCAGCACTTGCCTGATAAATTACAATTACAAACAGTCCTCAACACTTTTCTTCCTTTACATTTGTTTTACTCAAGTCAGTCTGTTATGTTAAGAAGGTATCCATCACACTGCCAACTAGGAAACTGTGGTTACAGAAAATGCTGTTCCTTCACGTTGTGTCAGACAAGTAGGAATTGTACGCTTGTCGTCTTCACGCCTTTTGGTGTTTGCGACTTTAGCCAAAGGTAATTAACAAGACGAACTCCACCCTCAGTACTATCTGTCTGAACAAACAGCCAGCTTCACCCTTGCTTTGTCTCACCTGAGAACACCTGTTAGCTGGATCAAATGTGACTAGTCATTTATAATGACTCACAGTTCTTGAATGATGGGCTCTTATCCCAGATGCATGTTTGAATTGGAAATTACCAGGTATTTGACTCATAAGTAATGTTAGAATGCAATCAGCAAGATCTGTCCTGTTTTTCCTCGGTACTGACATGTCTGCATTTGTCTTATTTTCTTTTTAGCATCAAAGACAGGCACAGGAACAGTCATTATTCAGGTGGAGGATGTCAACGACAACATGCCAGAAATCCCCACCAGTGAGCTGGTTGTGTGTGAGAAGGACGGAGTGCTTGGCTCTCTGGTGGTTGTGGCTCAAGACAAAGACCAGCCTCCATTTTCTTCCCCATTCACTTTCAGTTTGCCAAAAGACTATGATGGCAAATGGTCTGTGACAAGATTTAATGGTAGGTGCTTGTGTTTTTAAAACGACCGATCTATCTCTGTCTGATGGAGAAAATGTTTAACGAGACAGTTGCCATGTTTAGTCACAGCAGAATCTTACAGTAAAATACTAAAATAATACCCCCAGTAAAAGTACTTAAAGATAAAGATACTATCATAATTTACATTACATGTGTTTCCTCCACAGACACGTCAGCTACATTGAAGCAGACCAAAGAGCTTCCCACTGGGGTGTACAACGTTCCCATTGACGTTAGAGATCTGCAGGGCTTTGGTAAAATACAGACGGCCAAAGTACGACTCTGCCAGTGCAGTAATGGAGTCTGCCCCGCCAAGCAAACCTCTAAGTCATTAGGGCCACTGGCTTTACTGGCTATGCTGCTGCCTCTGGCACTCCTCCTACTGCTTTGTAAGTCTTCCACTGTTACACACTTGCCAGCAGAATCACGTAGGCCGCACAGTGTAGATAATAAAACAGAGATTTTGTAGTCATGCATGTGCATATATGCAGGGAGAGGGATAGAAATTTGAAGCTTCGTTTGTCATTGAATTATGCATTGTATATTGGAAACTGAGCAGTGATACGTGCGGTAGTATTCCACAGCGTGTGCTGCTGTCATACGTGTGATGCTTACCACACATGCTTATTACAAAATCACTCTCCTTGCGCACTTATTTCTGACAAACTCATTTTGTTCTCGCAGGTTTGCTCCTCATCTTTTTCTGTGCGACGAAGGGTGAGAAGTTAGAACTTGAAGATGCAGGCGACAGTGGAGGAATCCTGCTCAAATCAAACACTGAGGGCAAAGGGGAGGAAGTGGTAAGGGCATGCTAATGAAAACATGGCTTCAACTTACAATCTTCATAATTATTTAACTTATTTTGACTTCATTTATTTATCTGTGTGTCTTTTTTATACATCTATTGCTGCTTTATTGCTTTATTTTGGTTTTGTTTGACAGGATACTAGTCTCATAGCGCTTCCCGCATTGATGCAAACCGAGAAGGGCACAGGTACGCTGAATTCAGCATGGCCGGGGATCAAGAGCACAAGCACAATGGGAGCCTATGGCATGCAAGAGAGTGGGACGTATAAGTCCGGTGTCGACATGCACGAGGTCTTTTCTAGCCAGTATGACAACCAGTACGGGACTCAACAATATGGGGTTCAGTTTGGAGGTCAGCAAAGCTCCATGGGCTTAGACAGCAGATACCTTGCCGAGGACTCAGATTTCGTTCAAAACTGGCAGACAAATGGCCGCTACCTGCAGCAGGTAATGTTGTATAGTTAAATATATGTTAAGAGAATGCAATATATGTAGTACAAAACATGTCTAAGAGTAGATGTTGGCAGAAAGGGGCATAATTACATGTGTCAAGATGAATATTTATGTTATTTGTTGAGGTTGAAAAACTTTTGTTACCTGCAAGAGTTTAGTATTAACGCTCTTCCTCTCACCTCCACTTTGTTTTGCAGAAGTTAGGCTATTTCGTAAAAGAGTACGACGGGCGGTACTCCGATGACATCATTCACTCCTACGGGTTTGAGGGGAGGGGTTCTGTAGCTGGATCCGTGGGATGCTGCAGTGACTATGCTGACCAAGATAACCTCGACTTCCTGAACACACTCGGACCAAAGTTCAAATGCCTTGCAGATGTGATCTCAAAGAGATGAGTGATGAAGCTCCAAAATAATGGTGTTTACGTTTCACTGTACCGGATGTAGTTAGGCAGTTAGGAATTTCGAATTCTTCTTTGGTATTTCCCTGAACATGAATGAGAAAATGAACAAGCAGGTGGCGTCAGCGTGTGCATGTACTACTCAGCTATTGCTCTTGGTTGTTGTTGTTTTTTGTTTTTTTTTATTTGCTGCTTGTTGGTAAAAGTCTTTTGCACTGAAATCTAAGCAGATTCATTCAGTTGTACATATATATATATATATATATATAGATATAGATATTTTTACTGAGTATTAATAAGTTGTTTGAAGTCTTGGTTTAACTGGTTGATCTTGGTTGTTGTATTATAGTGAAGGCTGTGGGAATTTGTGTAGTGCTAGTAACAACTTTGGGTATTCTGGTCATTATTCCTAATCAGTGTTCATAATAAATCATACTGTTTTGCATATTTGTGGCCGTTTCACAATCATAAATTTTGTTTTTATATTTTTTTCTAAGGAAAATATATATATATAAAATAAGACAACAATACAAGTGCCTTTTTTAATACAACAAGATAAAATACATTTTTAAAATAAGTGCTTGCTGTGATTTGTCACTTTTAAATGAATGTTAATTGACTTGCAATGGGTACAGAGTGTGCACAAACATACCAGGACAGCTCCAGGCTGTCGTAGGGCGTAGTTTCAGTTCTGTGTCCTTGAGGTTATTGCAACAGTCTGACAATAATCATGTGAAAGTGAGCACAGGGGCGTGCATGGGAGGAGTGAGGTATTTGTCGCTCTGCCTGAAACAGTCTGAATACCTGACTGACCAGATAAGACAAAAGCTGAACCTGTAAACTGAAGGCCATGAACAATTTGTTGTGAACTGCAACAACTATATGTGCAAAAGGCCAAAGGCTTTGCTTACAGCTTAGACCATGTTACAGCATGTTTTTTTTTTTGTTTTGTTTTTTTTTTACAAGAAGAAATAAACATGAAGTTGTAAAATCCAAAAAGCTTTGGTGTGCCGTTTTAGTATGCAGTCCAAAAGAAAATAACCTTATTGTCTATTGTGTGCTCTATCTGTTAACTCTGGTGAATCATTCACTGGGTGTGGCACTGGGAACTTGCACAATATAAGAAGGCACGTTGTTACACCTATTGGCAAACTCCTCACCTCTTAGGTAATGCTGTATTAACTCCAGACTCCTGCAGATCCAGTTGTTACACTTGCCATTGGCATAATAATCCAACCTTCACCATGCCAACAGCCTATTTCCTGTTTCAAGTTTAGCTGTACAATAACTGTACTCTCTTTTTTTTTAAGTTGAAGTTAGAGAAAATATAGAAAGCTCTGCTTCAAGGCACCACAGACTGTAACATTTATCAAAGATAGGGCCATGTTTGATGATCTTTCGTCTAGGGTAGCCCAAAATCACACATTGTTTACAAATCTTCAGGTAAACAACTGGCCAACTTTTGTTAACAACATGCAACAGTGTGATCTGAGGCTGGAAGTACAAGGTCCATCTGTCATGCAATTGCAGTGAGGGGTATCAAAGATGACAGTAGAGAGCAGCAAAAAAAAAAAAAAAAAAAAAAAAGATCTTGGAAGGGAACTGGTCTCTTGCTATGATCAAGCACTGAAATCTTAAAAAAAATACAACAATATTATCAGCACAGGTTATATTAATACTCTCACAGTTATGTGAGGATGTGAATGAAATGTGAACATCAAGAGGTTTTGCTCAAAATCCCACTGGGGCCAATTAAAGGAATGTTGAAAAGGCACTTGATTCAAAATAAAGAAAATAAGCAATTAACCCAAATATCTAAGGAAGCCACTCATAATACAGACAACAACCCTAAAGAATTAGTCAAGTGACTTTTTAATTACTCTGTTCTGCAGAAATAGAACCTTTTGTGACAGCTCTGCATAGTGACATGGGAGTGAATCTTGCTCGAACAGCAAATAGCCTTTTAACACACATTCACGGGCACTTCCCACTCGGTGAGTGTGAAATGTATCATGTAAGGTCAAAGTGAGAAACAGGGAGGAACCAGTTTGACCTATGAGTTGTGATAAAGTCGCCTTATTTAGCGTCACTCTTTCACAACAACGACTTACAGTTCGTGCACATTTATATATATGTACGAACACATTTATGGTGAAAGAGAGACATTTCCATGAAGAGAAAGAATCTCAGCTGTTCTAACAGACGGTGTGTGCCACGGGAGCTGCATGACGAAAATACCTTAGCAGCAATTAAAACCACAACAAATGAGAATTTTTATATAATTTTTTTTAAGGATTATCAAGTGCATCCTCATGCAAAGCAATGGTGCTGATAAGCCACATAATTCAATAGACCATTTTGTGTCCACCCTTATCAGAGCTGCTTGAGCCATCACTTCCAGTCACTTCTGTAAAGATGCAATTAATTCTAAAGCAGTAGCGTGAAATTAATTTATTGCTTGTAATTAGTTTTCGGCATACTGTGAAAACAATCTCTCCAGATAGGGTGTTTTCACCCTCCACCAGAGAGTCTGAGGACACTTGGCTCCATCTGAGTTCAATACGGAGCGGTGCCTTGAGGTGCCAAGAATGTAGAGCACAGAAACTTCTTAACCCCCTGTTGACTCGACCTCAGGATTTAGAGTGTTATGTGGCATGTGCAAGATATTTTAGTTGCTACCAGTGCACATAGCAAAGTAGTTTTCTTATGATGTGTCTTAGGAAAGCACAAACCAGCTCATGTATATATGGAATATAGGCTGGTGTTACTGTATGCAACAAATCTACATGATAAAATTCATTATGTGTTGTTTCAAGCGATTCACAGTACGTACAGTATGATTAACTTCCACCTTCCACATGGACTGTTGTTCCAAATACCACTTGTTATTACTGCGCATGACACTAGGTGTCACTCTTACCTCTTGTGTGAGTTTAAACAGTGGCCGTGGAGATGACTGAGGGGGAATATTTTTAGAAGGTGACTGATTTCAGTGAAGACACTTCCTCTGTCTGTCACATGCAGAACCCAACACCTGAAAGCACTTCAATTAAGCCGTGAAGCCGCAACAGCAGCAGTTAAAGTGAAGTGATGTGACAAGCTGTGGCAGGGGCCTTATCATGTCTTGACGTGGCATATGCCAGACCGTACAGTTTTCACGTGCCCTTCGTCCCCTTCGCTGATATTTGCTGTCAGTTATCTAATAAGATCAGCCTTCTTATTGCACCTTTGTGCTCATTATGACTGAAGTGAGGCTTCAACTGACCACCACATTCCTGGGAGGCCCATGGAGTGGGTGGAACTGCCAAGAGTAATAATACTTTATTTGAAAGTCACATTTTTAATGGTCAGACTACTTACCCGGCTGGTAAAGATGATTAGATTTTTTTGCTTCACCACCATCGAATCACCATTCAAAGAAGCTTTTTGTCATACTCTAAAAAGTAGTTAACAACAATTTAAAATCAAATCCTAAACATTACATGAGATCAATTCTTACTAAATGTAGAATATAATCAAAGGAAGACTTCATTCATAATGTAATAGTACTATCATCATAATACCTACTCCAAAAGTACCTTAGAGCGTACCTTCCAACCTCTCATCCACTAACTATCCAACACCTTAAATCACTTGTTTCATTGTTCGTGAGTTGTGTAAGTATTGTGTTTCCTCCTTGAGTTGCCGTCTATATTATTCACTTAATTGAGATGTGCAGCTTACATATTAATTAGATAAATCTGTTTAGCAGTGGAAAGCCTTAGTGAGACATCTGGATCTTAATTAGTCAAAAGGATTGAAGTGATCAAGAGTCAAAAGGATGTGTGTGTATAAATTGTAAATTCATTCACTCACAGCTATTTACAGTAAAAGTCTTACATACTGGGTAAATATTCATCTTTTTTCCACTGTACCTCCCTGGGATTTATTTTATGAGATGAAGATGCTATTTTCATTTGATTAAGTGCTTTCTAAACATTTTGCGGCGAGGTTTTCCACATTGACATCTCATTATTGTCTCATAGCTCATACATATCATTATGTCTGCAAAAGGCTAATGAGTGGACTCACCCCCGCAAACACTGTCTAAATAAAAGTGTCATTATTCTCCCTGGATTTAAATAACAAGTCCATGTGGATATTGCTGAACAGAAGCCTGTTTTTTTTGTAGTAGCCAGTGCACACATGAGCGATGCGCATGATAAAAGAATTGGCAGGGCAGGAAAATGAGAAAATAAACGCAGTGGTAAATGGTTTTGAAATGACAAGAACTTTAATTTATTTTAGAGTTGACTTCTCCTAACAGTAAGTGGCAGCTACAGACAGACCAGTATGTAAGTTTGAGTCATCGTCAACGGTCCACCACGATAGCAGCCGTGGAGCCTCGGACCCATTGCTGCATTTAGTTAATGGTTGAGTTTGACCACTACTGAGGCCATTCATCTCTGTAGCCACACCTCTGAATGACATCAGAAGGCTCATATCTGCAATTTGATGGCTCTACTGGCCCGAAGTAGCCTACAATAAAGTACTAAACAGCAGCAGAAATAAAGAAACAAATGCAAAAATAAAGTATGCTTCCTGATCAATACTCTTCAACCCCTTTGGTTCATGTGGTGAAAGAAGGTCAAAGTTTATCCTGTTGATGTGAAGTTGAAATCACTTCTGCAATTACTGTGTGTTGAAGTAAAACACCCTTTAACAAATACAGCAATATATATATAAATAAATACATATATATAAAACAAAATAACTTCAAACAGAAAGACTGCAGACAATAGCTACGACTCCAGAGGGGTGTTGTTGGTGCCAAGAAAGCCTTCTGAGAAGAAAGGATGTATGCTACAAGAGTTGCTGTCTGACAAAGAGCCTCAGTTTGACGTTGGTAGTCAGAAGCGCCACATATTAGCACGGTGGCCCCATTACATTTAACTGACAGAAACGAGAAAAAAAAAAAAGGGGACCTGACAAAGTGTTTTTCCTCTGTAGTTATCATAATCAAAGTGAGCCCTCTTGCAAAATCTCACTGTCATGTTTCAGCAACTGCTAGAATTTAACAGCTGAACTGCGAGGATTTAACAGCTCAACATGCAAGGATCAGCGGAGTGCAAGTTGCCGGAGACAAGAAAGAGACAATTTTCACGTGGGTGTAGTTGATTTTGGGGACTGATGTTAGACATTAAGTCAGCGCAAAGACGGAGGCTTACTCGGCTCTCAGTGTCTAACCCCTGTAGTGAAGATCTATACGGCTGATCAGACCACCTTCTATGTGTGGGCTGCTGCTCTTGCCTCACTGCCAGTCTCTTGGCTGGGTGCAGAGAGACTTCAGCAGACTACAAAACAGTCTCGCGCAGGGGTTATGCCCTGATAACCACACAGTCTTAGTGTGGAGTTTAATTGGCCCGCTGCACATTTGACTTCAGGGAATGTTTTGACACCTACAGTGTCAAAACAAGATGAGCTAAAGGTTGAAGCTGTAGATACACAGCGTGCAACTGAGTCTCAGCCCCTTCAGTCCTTGGAGCTCAATGGCCATGAAAATAAAATGTGCATATAGATGAGATGAGAACTAGTAAGTTTTGAAGTTATGAGTAATCATCAAAAAACAAAACAAAAACAAGGATTGTTGAACTAAATGTTCTTAACTAAACTGTTTTAGGGAAACTGTGCCGTATTAATGTGGGCTTGTTGCATAATTTCTACATTTAACATAGCAAAGAATGAAATGTGTATCTGTCACAGGATCTGTGTTGGCAAATCCTATGAGTAAAAAAATGCACACGCTGCATGCAAAAGAAGACGCACGACAGTACAACTTCATTATCTTTGAATAAATGTATTCACAGTGGTAGCAAAAATCCAATAGTGCACAGCAGCAAATCTCTTACTAAGCCCTGTGACCACTTGCTTGTTTATTTATACCAAAGTCTGGAGAAGTTAAACCACACTTACACCGCTTACATGTCAGTCCCTTTCATGCTCTAAGACTTAGCTCAGAAGTCTTTTTTTTATATATATCCACCAACACTGATGCTAAGGGAATACAATTTATTGATTTCCTGTCAGGCTCGGATCAACATGATCCTATCAGGAGGCTCGGAACATAACAACGCTGTGGCCGGCGAGCAGAGCACAAATAGACCAGCAAATGATGATGTGTACTGCAGAAAACACAGCTGACCCCCGTATCTCATGCACCTGGCTCAGAGGAAGGAGCTTCGCACAAATCTGCTGCGCTCTGTTGACTTCACTTGGCTTCCATTCCCAGACAATTGGCAGCCAAGTGATAGATGTCAGTGAGGACCTGATTCAACTGAGTTAGTAAATCAGGTTATCAATACAAAAAAAAAAAAAAAAAGAGACACAGCAGCACACTGTACTTTTACGCATTGGTGTTTCATATTGAAAGGCAGCATGTGCCATCAAAATGTATTTGGATAAGATATGATGAATATACTATTTTAAATGAGGATCAATCCTAATTACCAAGCAAGAATTTAGATTATGCCTACTAACTGGCTAGATTTGTATTATTTTTGTGAAGATGCTAAAGATGCTAAGTGCTGAGGCGGCCACACTTGTTTGTTTATCTCATATTTTAGTTAGTGCTTTGAAAAGCTCAGATTTTTATATACAACTTATTTGTAACAACAAACAACTTTCATTAGTTATGGAAAAATCGTGGGCTTGTTTAGTATTGACAAATATCCCCCTGGCTCTGAATACAAATATTGACTTGCATGCAACCAGAACCACAATCTTTCCTATTGTTGCCCAGACCTCACCACAGACCGCTAGTCTTTTTGAGTCATGCGCTTTCCATCCCGCCCTCCGTGACCTCAGATGCTGTTAAAAAAAGGAAACCACGGAATGAAAAAGTTGCTTCTGAAACATAACCCCGATAGCGATTGCGTTACCACCACACCCAGGAAAACCCTTCACCAGTAAACAAGGAAGTAGAACATCAATTCTAAGAGACAGGTTTGATTGGTGAGGTGCTCTTAGGTGGATTTTGTATCTTGTCAGAGAAAACAAGACTGTTTCCCTGTTTCCAGCCTTTATGCTATATGCAGCTACAGAATATTGTGATATTTACCAGATAGATACCAGACTATACTCTTCTCATTTAACCAGGCAGATTTCCCAGAATGACAAACTATTTCCCAGCCAGTCAAAGTTAATCTTTTTTTCCTCCATCACAACGAATGCGAGGTCAACAGTGCTTTTTCGTTGTTGCTGTTTCTTTATCGTAACCGACTGCAGTGCTGTTGTCAGGCTGAACATGACTTCAGATGTTGCCCACCATCATAATGTGGCCATAATGTATCACCTTAAACACCTGCTCACAACACAGACCTTGTTCAGCAAAACCTTGACCTATTTGCTTTACAAGCAGAATCGCACGCTCCCCTGATGCCCCCGCACCTCTCCGCTGTATAGTGTATTCTGTCTGTGACAAACGTCATGCCACGTTGGCCCCTTTACGTGGGCCAAAGGTTCATTGTTTTTTTGTTTTTCTGCTCACTAAAACTACTTTTTTCTTCTCCTCTCATTGATTGCCACTCCAGCATCCCAGAAAACCCTCCATCTATCGTGAGTGGCAGATAAAGGAATGATGGAGGAAAAGAAATCGATCCAAGTACATTTGGCAGTCACTCCTTTCCTCTAACCTTTCATCCTCTCCACCAAGAGGTCAAATCAAAGCCTCATCTCAATGATTCCAACAATGTGGACTGAATTGTTTTTTTATGCTCAAGAGCGTGAAATGTGTTTCGGCTGCTTGTGGCCTTATTTTCAGATTATTAAAATATTGTAGATTATTAGCATTGTCACGTGTTTTTGCTATTTGTCTATACTGTAATGTCTCATTCAAATATTTCTATTGATAAAAGATTTTTTGCTCATTGATCGAGCCAAATCATAAGAATATGTCCTTTTGTAACTGATGTTGTTATCTAATTCATCGTGGTGAATGTCCTGACACATAATTAATTGCTCAAATTATTTCTGCACGCTTAAACATCTTCACACAATTGGATCTCTGCAGTAACTTATTAAATATGTGCATAGTGATGAACTGGTATTGACCAGAGAAGCCCCTCATGCATCCTGCAAATACAGGTCCCAAAGAATGATCAACACTTGGAGAGTTTGACCTTTGCAGGGTCACTGTCCAGCTTAAGGCAATAAATCCCTTTAAATTGAATGAATGTATTACCAGGCGTGTGTGATTAATTACTAACAGGGCTCACAGCAAATTGCTGCCACAGATGACAGTTTGTGTAATAACATTTCTTATCAGTGACCTCCATCACCTCCTTCATAACTTGCATAGATCACACAGCCCTGATTTAGATGTTCTTTTATGAAAGGCATTAATGGAGTCATTGTTGCTGCAGAATTCAACACGATTGGAATTGCTTTAGTGTGTATTAATCAATTTATCAAGTAGAAGGACACTGAAGCTTATGGGGGAGTCCTTAATGTCTTTGTAAATTATTATTATTATTATTATTATTATTATTATTATTATTATTATTATTATTATTATTATTATTATTATTATTATTATTATTATTATTATTATTATTATTATTGTTGTTGTTGTTGTTGTTGTTGTTATTACTACATGAACATCTCTACTGAAGCCATGGATGTGTGATGTTGTTTTATATTTTCCCATCCAGCCCCAACCTCTGTGGTTTAGCTTTTTATATAAGAATATTTCCATGTTCCCATTCCATGTCCCTTGCTAATCAATCACAAGGTCATTTTTGAACATGTTCTTTTCAGCATAAGTGAAACACACATCAATCAAACACATTAACAAAAAAATTTAATCTAGTGGTAAAAGTTTCATTTAGATGGTTTAAAATATATATAAACTCAAGACCTCTCTTGATCACATTTTGGTTAACAAACGACAAACAGTTTATTAAACATAGACATTAGTGAAAGATATCATTTAATTATGTGAATTAAGACAGCTCAAGGGTAATATTGGTGAAAAATTATATGTAATATGTATTCCCAAGTGTGGACATTATATTTATGAGTGAAAGCATTTTCCATGAATCCTCAAGCCTAATGGCCAAAATGTGTGCCAGCAGAAAAGAGGTACGATTTGTGGCGCTCCACTGCTTTCACTGCTCAGATAACACATTAAAAATCACAGGTTCTATTCATATACTGCCTACAGAAACTGTTCCATTGTATTTAAACAGCACCAAATGCACAACCCCACTCTCTATATAGTCACACATGAAAATGTTGCTCGTCTAAAAACACTAAAAAACATTAATCTGATTAATTTTTATAGTGTGCCATTGCCACACCAAATGAAGAGGTCCTAATGTGATGTTGCATATAATTCCATGGAAATAGTAAATTAAGGCAGCGTGCTAGAACATATATCTTTGGAACTTTATTAATGATATTTGCATCTCTGTGGAATTACCGAGGTAATGAATTGGAAAAAAAAAAGAGTCCCTGTACGACAGCAATATGGGCACATAGTGACTCTGTCCATAGGCAGCAAGTAGCCATAACAATAGAGAATAGGGCAGCTGAAGGTTGCATGTAATTACACCTATCCTCAGGCTTAATTAGGTCACCCTTAAGTGAATATTGTGCTCTCTCCCAACCAGCTAGAGGGTCACGTCCATGAGTCACACGATCAGGATAAATATACAGTAGGCCGCTGAGAAGTGCCTAGCTACCCAGCTGAAAGCAAATTTAGGTCAAACATACATATACAACTTACGCAATGGCTGTGTTTGCATACATAGTCCTTGAGTCAGATCCAGTTTTTCATTATTGTTTTGGGATGTGATGGAGCATGAAGCACCGTGGGGTTTTAACATGTGCTTATACATCATTCTCCAGGTTTCTGCACAGGCACAGGCCGTCATTTCTGTCATTTCTATAGGCCCGCTGATGACATTATCCCAACAGATGAGCTGAAGCTGCTTTAATTTGGACTATGGCTGCCAGGACACTGCTGCATTTTGATGCACTGGTGTGGATTTGACTCTCCCACCTTATCGCTGGTGAAGGGAGATGACAGCTTATCAACATGTTGTTTGCTTTTCTGACAAAGCCCCTGTATGACTGGAGACGAGGAATAGTCAAATAACTGGAGATAACAAGCCAGAGTGATTTCCATGTTTCATACATGCACAAACATGAGTGTTTGTATATATGTCACGCACACTTTTACAGTAATTCTTCTTTACTGTATGTATCCTCTAAAAGCAGCATCTATTGTTTTACATCAATTTTAAAGGCTAAATGTTACAGCTGTGTGTAAATAATAAAACGTCAGCCCCACCTGCTTGAGATTCAGTTGTATTGACTATTTTCAGATACTGTCCTTGCAGATAAATGGCTGCAGCTACTTATTTAATCATACTGAAATTATTCCAAGGTGACATTACTGCCTGCATTCCACATGTTATGCTGTTTTTTCTTCTTCCGCTACTTCCATTTTTCATTGTCATTTTAAACTGTCAACCTTTTGTCCTGAGCACTCTCTCTCCCTCTCTTGCTGTGTCCTTGATATAAGTACCTACAGCTTCTCAGTCTGAGAATTATTACCATGCATGGCTGTTTGTTGGGAGGGGGAAAAAAAAGAGAGAGAAAAGCTAATGATGTTGGCCTGAGCTCATACCTAATTAAAATTCTATAAATATGGTGGAGGTAGGTGGTGTGATGGATGTAGTGTGTCAGAAGTCTGGTGAGCAGGGAGGTGCGTGGAGATGTCCAGACGATCAATACTGGCATAGCGAATGCATGACACTGCATATGCATTTAATGAACCAACAGTTTTATCTGTTAATTACACACCAGGACACACCTTACCATTCCTCACACTGTGCTAAACCTCCCTGGCTGTCCAGATAATGGCCAGCTATTTCACACAACAAATCTGCAAACGGTGGGCACATTCCTCTATTTTTTTTTTTTTTTTTTTACCCGCCCACTTTATCTCTCCCTCTCCTGCCTGTGCTTTCGTTTATTGCAGGTAATTCTCCATGCAACACACTCAACGGCGTATCGGTAAATGTAATGCATTTCCTCTTTTGTCCCTTGACCGCCTATTTTAGAGAAGCATCGGCATTCATTCTACAAACATTGTATCTCTGAAAATGCCAGTGGTTTCTCAGTGTGCCGGGAAGATTACACAAGCAGGCAGAGGGGGTGCGGGTTAATTGGCCTAACAGGCAGTGTTGGTAAATCGAGAAATAAAACTCTCATGTTATAACCCGCATAGAATCACCCTCGGTAAGGGAAGTAAAACATTTCTGAAGAAACTCCATTAGGAGGTGTTATGTTAAACCGAAATAAAACAACACTTGTAGTTGCTCTCGTAGCCAGCCTAAGCCATGATGATCACAATGAAAAGAGTGCAGTGTTGAAATACCCATCTATGAATGCTTATAATACACCACTCTAATTCTTCTTTTCAGAGAACTTTGTGCCATTCCAGCTTATGGCTTAAAAAAAAAAAAAATCCTGTAGCGTAAGCTGTGGCATAATCCCTTATTACAGGATGAATTCTTAGGCGATGGTGAATTATTTGGAGGGTTAAGCTTTGAATATTATCTGACACAAAGTAGTTTGTTGTGGGGTGAAGAGGCAATATTAGATGCAGACAGTTATGTAATTTACTGTGAAATATGAATAACAAATAGAGGTCAAGTGTGTCTAATATGAAGCTTTAGCCTTTGTTCTCTGCCCGTCATACTAGATGTAAGCCTAAAGTTGGAATTCCATCTTTTTGGCATTAAAAGTTATGACAGTCACACCATGCAAAAACCCTGCTGGTGTTGTTATTGTGGTGGACAGAGGTCAGCATGGATCAGCATGAATGCAGTGCCATGATTGGCAGGTGTCAGAATACAATGCTTTTTATGCTGTGTGGTCCAAATTACACAATTTGTTTACATCCACATCCAATTCAAGATATTTTCCCCTTTCTCCATTTCCCATATGTTTAAAACACCCCTAAATCTCTTCAAATGAGCACTAAAGACAACAACAAACATACAACGTTATTAATAATTTCTTGCACAGCAAGTTTGGCTGCCTTCAAGTTTGTTCAGCTCAAAGAGGTAAAGCAGGGAGTGCAGAGATGCTGGGGCAGTGACTCAGCTGTGTGCTGTGCAAACCTTGGCTGTAGTTGCAGGGAATGGTGCCGATGATAAGTCGCATTCTCACTGCAGGACTTTCAAAATATCCACCTCGTCTCTGGCTCACATTATCAGAGGAGTAACTTGACAGCTGCCAGAATTCCCTCATGTATGATATGAAAGCTTTTTTTTTTTTTTTACATTAACACACAGTGGGCTACAGCAGAATCCTAATAAGACAAGATAAAATAATTTTTCATTATTTGCTGAATCTAATTTGGTTTTCTAGGGCTGGTGCACCATCATCACGAGCAGGGACAAAAAAAAAGAATGTATAAATGAATGAATGGATGGATGTTTTTTTTTTCCCCCAAGATTAATAGATTTTATTTTCACATAAAGTATAATGTAAATTGGACTAATGTAATGTTTCTTGACGGAGAGTGTGTGTTTTTATCAAAGTCAGCACATTTTGGACAAAATTGAATTAAATAATCACATTATATCTTCAATTTCATTTTATTATGTCTTCAGTGGACTTTTGAATTGGAAAAGTTTGTTCAGGTCTCCTCAGATTCAAAAATCTCAGAGTCCAACCAACTCTCCCCATCTCTGTCTGTCTCTTTCTATCTTACACAAACAGCACAGTGACCTCTGGCGCACTGGGTCAGTGTCTCGAAGTTGCCTCTAAAGCTCTCACCAACTCTCTTCTCCTCTGTACAGTTTCTGTTTATTTTTAACTCCAGCAGCTGCATCTTGTCTTTCTCCTTTTCTCAATTTTTTTCAACTCAGACGAAGGAGGCAAAGCAAACATTTCTCAGCTTGTTCCACTCCTCCCCCTAAGGAGAGAGGAAAAAAAATAAATAAATAAATACCACCGAAAATGTGCAAAATTTAACGGCCTTGTATTTGTGTGTGGTACCTGTGCTGCAATCGGGCATGCACAGGGTAGAGTTGAGGCTGAGACACAAGGGAAATATAGATACAGTACATTTTCCATCCAATGGCAGATAAATGAAAACAAAACTATACAAACTAGCACACTCACTTATAATATCTTATAAATAAAACTGTCAGATGAGCTCGTAAACTAAGGAACAACAGTCTCAGGTTTCCCCTCCTCAGTGCTTCCCATTATGATTATTAATTTGATTTACATGTTTGTTATTAGAGTTTTGCCTTTAATGTCTTAACAGTTACCTCATCACTGAGCTCTAGCTCATACAGTTAAGAGAAGCACTGTGTCTCCACAATATTACTGCAGAATGAAGGAAACTGCTTTAGTCAAAAAAAGATGAGGCAAAATCACCCTGTAAGCCAGAATATTCACCCTGCTGAGCAGGCCAGAAGGCCTGTCTCTGGCAATACAACCTGTCAATGACTGAATTCCCCACCACTGTCAAACGACCTGTTGAAAAGCTGTTGCCTGGTGGAAATGTCTCCTTGCCTGTAAAAAAAGTCTGTCTGCCAACCCGGTAGAGAAGAAAGCGCGAGGATGGGTTGGCTGATGGTTTACCCAGAGGCACGTCAATATTGCTCTCGTTGGCAGGTCACTTTGCAAAGACGCAGGGCAATAATTTTGGCATGCGGCACAAATCTACCTGGTAGGCAGGTTCTTTAGCCAAAAGTAGGGCAATATTTCTACCATGCAGGGAGATTCTGTCTGGTCAGCAGGTTATTCTTCCAGAGGCAGAGAAACAGGATATGAAGAATAATTCTTTTTGAGTTCTAACTTAAAAAGTGCTTCGACACAAGGAGCAGTTTAGCTTTGGCACTTACTCTGGTGGCCTTGACATCGTGTTCCTGTCTCGTGGGGAATCTCGCCTAAAATGGCCATCAGTGGAGTTGATAAAGGATACAGCAGGCGACCTGCAGAAATAAGAAAGCTGCAAGCAATTAGAAAAGGTGCCAAAGAAGGCTTACTGCACTCCATTATGTGTGAGTGTGGTCCAAATTAAAATCTAATTTAAGGTGGCACCAAGATAAAAAAGTGTGTTACATTTCTTCAATTTGCACAACTATTCCATTCCATTAGACATGTAATTTCTGCTCATCAGACACTGGGTGAAATTGGTGCCCCAAAGGAAAGCTTTTTTCATTTAAAGTAATTAGTCCTGGAGAACAGGGATGAGCAAGCATGCATGCATGTGTGCATTTCTGTGCATGTGGGTAAATGAGAGGCGACAGGAAGAGAGAAAAGAGGGAGAGGAGGAGGCGGACTGCTATGAGGAGGCGCTTGTCTTTTAATGACTGAGATTAAAAGCATTGATTCTTGTGTATTAATAGATTGAAGTAATATATTGGACGATGAATGATATATATTCTATTACATATTCTATTCAACAAAATTTCTCCACCTGTGCAAACAAAATGTTGCAAAACCAACATGTTTTTCTTACTTTTTCGGGTTCACACAAATAATTCCCTTTGTTTCTATATTACAATTTTACCATTTACAATGTCTTTTTTACAGTTGACACTAACAAAACCTTCAGATGATGCTGTACTGTTGGTGTGGATTGTAGAGTGAGAAAAGTGAAATCCTCACACTTTGTTGCATGTTCCTTTGAATTAATCCTGCTGTGCTGACCTGACTCCTGCCTACAAAGCCTATTAGACTGACTCACCACCATGTGGATGACCACGCTCATGCCCATTTACCAGTTTTCAGAGGCTTTCCAGGCAGGGTGACAATGGTGGGTGGTATTGAGCTGATTTTGTTCTTTGTACTCAACCCACCAGCCCTGACTCTGATGGCAATGATTATGTTCTAGACTCTATGAGGTTTCATTGATTAGGCATGTGACACACGATCTGAAGGGGAAGAAACAAACTGAAACGAGCTTACACATCATACAGTCTTCAAAAAAAATCTCTTTATAAAAACCAATAAACTACACAGTAAAGAATGCCTTTAAAACAGGAAGATTAACAGAAGCACAGCTACATGGCCACATCCTCTCCTGAAAGAGCTCAACTACAACCGCAGGCATCAGGTGTAACAGGCATCACTTTTAATTGTGGACAGAAACAGATTTCCGTTCAAATTATAAATCTGATATGGTAACAGATTTATTTTTTGCAGAAATTCTTGCAAGAAAGAATTGAAACCTCCAAACATACCACTAAACGGAGAGTCCCATGATCCAACTTCAAGGGCAGGATACAATACAGAACCGCTCTAGTCTAACTTCATGGTAGTTTCAAAAGTTCAGAGACATATCAAGGCTACGCGATTAAAAAAAAAAAAAGTGTTTCCACACATTCCTTGATCTGAAAAAGCAAAGAACATTATTCTTCCATGTTCTAATATATTTTCTCTTGAAGATGTTTTTTTTTCTGTTTTGTTTCACTTGGCAAGGTCAAATAGAGAGATGGTAGTGTAGAGAGCACAAAAGGCTACAGCATTACTAAAATTTGTTCCAGTTAAGATTTTCTAGGTCTGCATAAAGAATCCAACTAATTTTTCATGCAGACCTGCCTTGTTGAAATGTCCAAATCCCCCGCCCCCCGCCCCCACGCACTTGGTTGATGTCACTGCTGTTGGCCTGTGAAGAGCTACAGCAAGATGTGCCACCTCCGTCACACAAGGCATTGCCAGCAGCTTCCATTCACCTGCCAGAGATGAGCTTCACCAGGAGGGTGTAACACTTGAGAGGTTTTTTGCTATCTCCCACTGTTTCACTCCCCACTGGGCAGACACCTGGACCAAGTGCAGCAACGAGGCCGCCCACGTAAAAATTACAGTAGAACGTTTCAGTTGGAGCACACGAGGAGCCGCCGGCAAGAATCATGTCACTTCAACTTAAAGCGTTGAAGCAGTGAATTATTGCACTCGGTGATATAAGACAAAGTAGTACTGTTTACGTTTCCATTCACGTGATCACACCGAAGGCGACCCATGTGGTTATCATGATAAATCAGGATGAATGATCTGGCAACTATTTAACCATAGGTTGTATAGTAGCTGACCAGAAAACATGAAACATGGTCCATTACTGTCACTGACTCCTATGTTAAGGAAAGACGAGAGTAATGTGCTCAAATAACACGGCCTGTCAGCACAGGCTGCCCTGCCAGTTTGATTAAACTATGTACATCAACAGGCCTGCCCCCTACAGGCTAACACAAGGGTACAGCTTGGTGAAATGGGTCAGAGGTGTACACTGCTGCCTTTTACTATTACTTTCCACTGCATGTTTGTGTGAGAAAATACAGACACGGGCATAAGTGGTAAGATTTCAAATGTAATCCCGTTGCGAGGGTGCAGCAGCTGGTCTGTGAATGTTTTAGACCCACTGTGCTGCTGATGAATCTCTGCTCAGCTGTCCTACCAGGGAGTGTTTTATCTACCACGCCACACCTGCAGAACAAGATATTCTCCAAATCCATCTCCTTTCTCGCCCATGTTGATGTTAAAGAGTACTCCCTGTAGAATTTCACATGATGCCTGAGCCAGGCTGGGAGGCCTGACCCAGATATGGCATCCTAGCGTCACACAGCAGCCAGCAATATCAGTAAGGCTTGCTGCACACAGTCCTTTCTTCTCTGTGTCTCCATCCCACCCCCATTCCCTCTTTAAAAAAAAAAAAAAAAAAAAAAGCGTAGAGCCACACAAAAAGCTCTCCAGGGGGAATAAGAATGAGAAGTGTTTCCAAAAGAGTTAGTGGATCTGAAGAAAAATGTGCAAACGTACACTAAACAGTGAGGGTCTGGAGATATTGCTCCAGTTGTTCAGCAAATTTGTTTTTTACAGTATATAATTATGGTAATTATAGTAATGTTGTGGAAAACCTTTGGGAGAATAATAGTGTTCATTTACATCAATGGCAGTGCTTTAAAGAGTTTAGGTCTCCTAGGTAAAAATTAGCAGCTCTACAATTCCTCTCTAAATGCAATAAACAGCTTGAGTATTTCTCCTTTCAACATTACGGACAGTTTTTTGCAGATCATAGCATACAGTTTAAAAATAGTGTATGAAAAATATACAAAATGTCTCAGAATTTCCTTTTGGGTGTGAACCAGTGAAAGCGGCACTGTTTGAGTCTGTGAACTCAAATGACCCTGTCTTGCTGAAATATTTTTGTCATGTTAGCTCCGCTGTGAATAACCTTCCCTAGAATTCCACAGCCAGAACCTTTTTGTCCTTATGACAAATTCTATAAAGCAAGCAGGAAAAAAAAAAAAAATACTGTTAAGTAAGCAGGAGTAAATCCAACCGGGCCACTCAGAATGAGAAATGCTATGAGTGGGAACGGGCTCATTTATCAGCATTAAGTCAAATAAGGAAGAGATAGAGAGAAGTGGTGGTGGTAGTGGAGGGTTGGGGGAAGTGGGGAAGATAGTGTGGGTTGACTACATATCAGTAGGACAGAGGCATTTAAAAGAGACATCAGTAGATAATGACTTCATCCTCCTTCATCTTCACTAAGTATACAACCGCTTGTGGTACCTCACTGGGCTCCTCGGATTATTCCAAAGAAGATGATGGAAAAATTGACCAACTAGCACAGATGCTTCTTTTAGTTCCTCCTTATATTTTAAATGTTATGAAGTGAGCAGGTATTATGCAAACGAGATTACATTCTAGCTATCGAAATAGTAAAGAGGATTCATCATGTACTGCTAACACAGATTTATTGCTCTGTCTGTCTCTCTTGTATACATGCACACAGACGTACGCGCAGATAAACGCAAATAGATGCTCATTGCCTCTTTTAGGCACACACACACACACACACACACACCACTGCTCCTCCACCAGAGCGAAAGGGGATGCCTTTGAGAGCAGCCGCGACAGATTCGTCAGTGGGCGGTGGGCGTGGGTGAGCTGATGTAGTGTACGTGGGTGGACATGATTTAGTACACACTGAATCTTACCGCAGTGAGACATGATGATACTGCTGCTGGTACAAAATTGCCTATGTCTAGGTAAAGTCAGCATAAGATTATAGTTCTTCCTCCTTTACACGTTTTTATTCTTGCTTTTGGAAAGCTGTTATTTGTTATTTGCAACCTACCACAAGTTTTTGAAAAATCTTTTTAAGAGGGTTTATCATAGCACCGATGTTTGTGTTTTACTTTGCAAATTTCTTCCTTTTAAGATGCTTTACTGAAAAACAAAAAGACTTTTAACGTTTTAAATAAGTACACATAAGAGACAGATATTTATGAGGTAGTCATAAAAAATAACCAAGAGTCACAAGCTGGGAACTAAAATTATGACATGACTATTATTCCTTAGTGGACATATTTCATTCCTCATTAAAATTGCTTTTTAAAGTTCTTTTAGAATATGTAATTCATAATGTTAGGACTAAATGGAAAGTCCTATATGTACATATTGTTTATAGAGCAACATGGAAAATTAGGAAAATCACACATTACATTTCATCATTGGGCCGACGTTTTTACACAAAGCGACTTATGTCACATACAAACAAAGCAAAAGTCTGAGCCAAGGAGAAGAACTTTAAAGTGCTTTAGGAAGAGCTGTATTTATTTATTTATTAATTTTAATAAAGCTTTTAAGTGCAGAGAAAGTTTAGGTGCAGACAAAAGTTTGGAAGAATTCAGTTTTCAGAGTGAGGGAGCCAAGCGTGCAGAGGTGGGCAGGTCATTCCACCACCGTGAAACCACAGAGCTGAACAATTTTGTCTGGGACCTTTTGAGGTGAGGGAATCACAAGACGTCCTTTGCTGGCAGAGCGCAGGGAGCGAGAAGGATTGTAGACCTGGATGAAGGAGTTCAGATAGGCCGGTGCTGTTAAGTTGACCACTTCGTAGGCAAAGGTCAGGGCTGAGATCTGAAAAGAGACTTACTTATCCAAAGCGACTTACAAGTGAGGTGTGCCTATGACAGCAGCAATATGTATAGCTTGGCTCTGATTAAAGGTCAACTCTCTCCTTTGTGCCGACTTTGCTCTCAGCTCTACCTGGGGTTGCTGACACCATCATGCCATAGTTTATTCCCCAGCTTAGAAGGACAATCATCTTTCATCCCTGCAGTGCTCCTTGTAGAGAGGGCACAGAGAATAAATCACTGCTGCCCAGTGTGCGGACATGAGAGGGCTGTTGACAAGAGTTCAAGAGAGGCCTGAGGTGCTGTCCAGAGAGAGAGTCAAAGGTCAAAGCTGTGCTGCTGGATTAGTCGGTCAATTTCTGAGCAGGTGGACTGATGTTAGTATTTGCTTGTGAACAGGCCAAGTTGATCTAACACCCAACTGAGTCAAAGTACTGTATCTTTTCATCAGCACTGGCAGATATGTAAGGAAAACAACAGGGACGTCATCCCCATTAGAACTGATTATAGGACCAACGCAGGGACATGCCTTTGCTGGAAAAACTCTTGCATCTCATAAATGTCCATATTTCAGACACCAGAGGCCTGACAATTAGCAAGATTTGACAGAATATCATTTAATTATTAACGAGTCAATGCAAGTTGTTCGCCGATGAGTGTAAAGTAAATTCAAGCAAATGTTGCCGCACACATGTACAAATACACCAAGTGTACCTTTGATTTTTTTTAGGCTGCCAAAATCAGCAAAATAGGACATTTTCACATACTGAGTTAGGAATAATGGCATTATTAGTGGCTCTGTTCCATTGAAGTGTCATAATAAACCATGACATTGTGGCAGTGAGCCAGTCTGAACAATACAAAGTGAAAAGTTAAAATATATCATAAGGAAAAAAGCTCATGTATAACTAAGTTTAAATACATTATGCGTGTGCACCCTGTTTCTTACCTTATGAAAAATTCTAATTTAATAAAAACTCAGAAATGTGTTTACAAATACAAATGGGAAAAGTCTACAGTGATAGGATTTAGAAAAAAGGTATTGAACTGGTTTAGAGTAACACAAAATTAAGCTCCTGTATGATGCGCACTTGTACTTTAGGACGAGGCGGTTCTTTATTTCTTTGTTACGAAAAGCACTTTGTGAAGCTTCATTCAGACATTTCAATTACAGTACACTGATGAATAGTGAAAATACAGCACAAAAGCAGTGTTATGGCTTTATTTTGAAAAATAAAAACTTGTGCTTCCAGTTCCATTTGACCATTACATTCTGCCTTTAGACAATAGTTTAAAAGCTTTCATAGATAACAGCGCATTTTCTCAGATATTCCAATGATAGCAATTACGAAGGCACGCTTATTAAAAAAAAAAAAAAAAAAAAAAAAGAGGCACTCTCCATTTGCAGTCTGAACAATTTCTGCCACGATGCATTTACAGTGAAAACACTGCCCAATCATTCACCAGCCATTTGTTATTAAAAGAAAGACAAAGCCTTGCAAAACTTTCCCAGCTAAAGAAGATATTTCAATCGCACGGCTCTAATGAAAGCGTTGCACTGGGAAAACTAATTCCCAGGCTATACTGAGACATGCATCTTTCCCTCTCGTCTAATATCCGGATTAGCAACTTTGAGACATGACATATTTGTTTTTCCTTATCAGCATAAGACAGTAGGAGATAATTACATGCCATAGCACTCCATTGCCTGTACAAAACACTTCAGGTTCTTCAATCAATATAATTTCTCTTGCGGTGGATAAACTATTTGCCTGTTTAGAAAATAGTGGGAGCTTCATGGATATCTCGGCAGGTGGAAATATTGTTCATTCCAAACTGTTAATGAAAACACAGTGGTATGTCGGACTAACATTTTTAAACAAGCCTGCAGAAGTTTATGTAGGACCCAGACGGACTCCCTGGTATGAGAAGGATAGCAAGAGCAAGCAAACAGTTGTGTGGCTTGGTCATTGATGGCCCGTTTTAACAGGACTATTTGTAGTCTCTGTCCCCACGCGTCTCTTCTGTCATTTCTGCAAGACAATGAGTACCAGAATTAAAAAGAGAACTAAGAAACAACGCTGTAATCCACTTCGGCACCAGTAAGGTTAGGGCGAAACTGTCTAACTTTAAACAAGACATTCTAGCCAGGATGAGTTCGCCAGAAAATTGAGTTGGCACTGATTAATCGTCTCTGGCCCCCTACCCATGCAGGGTAATGATGACATGTACAGCGGGCTTACTTCACCGAACTGCAGGATGGTCATTACAGTGTGCAGGGATTTGATTTTGCTGACAACTGGTCTTCTCTCTGGGGCGGCCCCAGCTTGCTGAAACCTACTGGTACATCCTAATATTGTCACCTTTCCAGGTCTTCAAGGTGATGGTTTGTGTTGCTCGACATCTCCCTGGATCATATTATTCAAATAGTTTTACAGTCTATACATTTGGATTCCTGATTGTTCATACACTGGTTGTAAAACCACATTAGAAGGGGTCTCATTAATTCATGATCAGTTTGCTATGTTGCAGTGTGTCTGAACCTGCCAAGCTAACTCAACACCAGAAATAATAAAAAATAATGTCAGTGCAGTAGAAGTACTTGAATCCTGGTCAAAAATACTGGGTATAACTGTGTCATGAGTTCCAAATGTACTTATACATGTGGTTGAAGACTTGTCACTTTCAGCACTACAAGAAATATAACAGTATGTCTAGAGAGTATTAGACATACTCATGTACACTAGTTGTTACAGAATAATGCTCCTCTTTTGAAGGTTGTTCCCATCTCAGTTTAACTGGCCAGTTGCTTTTGTGCCATAAAATGAAATATGTCTGTCATGTCTTATCTTAAGATGGCATTCTTATCTAGAACCAGCAAAAAACTGCTTCTGCCTACAAGTTGGCACAAATTCTTCATTGCACAAATTTCACAAGATGCTACAAACATTCAAAGATTGTCTATTGATTGGAGTTATAAGAGCTGTGCAGGCCAGAGGAGCAAACAAAAGTCACTTACGTGGTTCTGTATTGGATTAAACAAGGTTTTTCTTTCTTTTTCCTTTCATTGTTTTAACATTCAGATTGACTAAGTATAGAAGAAAAACATTCAAACGATTTGTTCCACACCGCTAGTTGTTACATACAGTACTGAATAGGTCAGTAATTAAAGACAGGTCTGGTTTAATGCCAGCTGACAGCTGTAGAAAGTGTTGACAAATTAGAAATATGTAGGCAGTATACAAATGACAACATTATCTTCCCATAGGCACAGTTGCAAAAAAAGATACGTGAACCCGTGCCACTGTAGTTTCAGTGTGGGAGGAAACATCACTGGCTTCTGATAAGGATAAAACAAATTAAACTAATAAGAAACAGGCTACCATGCACTTGACGGCTATTTGAGGGGACTTATCAATCATCAGTACAAACAGTAAACAACTGCATTATATTAGCTCCACTCACAGCTCAGTAAAGACCTATCACTTTCAATTGCCCATCCTTCCATCACGGCATCCCACGTTTTGTCCTTAGATATGCTTAGTTTCTGAAATATATAGATGATTTATGGAATTTGAAGAGACACTGATTGGGAATATTAAATGTGACCAAATTATAATCAAGTACACACTTTGCTGAGGAGACAGAGAAAAAAGAAACAGACACCGTCTCTTTTCACCATAGGTTTCAAATTATTCAGTAGTTTTCAGAGAATAATAGGAACACTGCATTTGTGAGCATCAAGCATAAAATAAACACCTTCTCCTACCAAATCATCCATGTTTCATCAGTTCCACAGAAGAAACCCTCGAGGCCTCATGAAACTCTTATTTATATTGCCAGACAATAACCCTCTAAAATACATATCTGTCTATTTCACAAGCAAGCAAAAATGCAAACTCTGCATCAGTATTATTTTCTAACAACAGTTAGCATAGGATTTGTATAATCTGAAAAAGAGTTTCCTTTAAAGTTGAACCTATGCATTTAACTGACAGGTGACATGTGTGTGAAATCACGTCAAAGTGAATGAAATTCGCACGTTCACAGCTGTCTGTAGCAGATATTCAAAGGCTTCTGAAAATCTGGGGAGCAGCACGCCCATGACCAAGAAGTGGAAAAGCAGAAACAGTCAGCAGAACCCCCTTCGGTCCAGCAACACATGCAGCCTCGGTACTGCAAAGCTATTAGCATAAACATTGATAATGACTTCTCACTGAGAAACAGGGGCCCACAACATGTTTTCCACAATAGCTACACCATCCAATTATCTACAGATGTTAACTTCACAGAATGCTGGTTCACCACATCTGTTTGTTGGTGGGAGATCTCATTATAACGAGCCTGTTTTAAACCCAAGAATCAAGCACTGCTTGGCACATTTTTATTGCCATGTTTTGAGCATTTACAACAAGCATTCCTGAGTGCTGTAAAAGTTTGCAGGTCCGACCTCCAACAGTTAGTAAAATTTTCCTTATTGCTGCCAGTTACAGTCGAGTTTCCACGTCGAGCTTTATTCCATGCTGCTCTGCCAAAATTATTATTACTTTTTGGTAAACACTGCATGTCAGTTTCTAGAACACGCATTTTTTGTGACAAGATGCAGGGCTGAAATTCAGTGTGACATGACGCATCTGTGCATAAACTTTCATTACAACTATTATTTTTCATTATTGACACATGCATTGATAAGTTTAACAATAAAAAACCTCTACTGGCCAACAATTTGATGATTCTCCCATGATCATCAAATCCTGATGAATAACACTTTGAAAATCAGAAGAAAACACTGTAATAAACTCTAATTATACTTAAATTATATGGGGGAGCATTAGTAAGTATATCTGTGTGGAATTCCCCAGTGAAACGGTGTCTGCTCTGCTGAACAGAGTCACCCCTTCTAATGGTAGACGGGGTTGCCTATCCCCTGTGGAGGAACATTCAACACGATGGTATCTTTGAAAATACACCTCTCACCCAAATTACAGAAATTGTAAAGTAGACATTTCCAAACGTCAAGGACACAGCGGGAGCATGTGTGTGAAACCTCTTTTATTTCATTATACCATCAGGACATGCAATCTCAAGCAGAGGTCCCATGCTGATAATATAATTGGCTCCTTGTATGGCAGAAGTGAAAGCATGACGCCGCGCACCCCATGAGAAAGATGAGGATACTGAGGAGCAGAAAACCCTATTTGATGTGCACCCTTGCATACATCTGGACAAGTTACAGTGTTATTGAGTAATTACTGCGAGTCTGCAACAGAAACAAAGCAGGAGCAAGCAATGAAACACGAGTCTGGAGGTTGTACTTATTTCGTGAAACACATTCGAGACACTTGTCATGTCATTTTGAGAGGCTTCTCAACTTCTTAGAGCGGAGACTTGCATAGTCAGGACCTCGGAGGCGCCACGCAGCATTTTACAATGCCGCTCGGAGTCAAAACTGAGGCCCCTCAAGTTCACAGCATAAATCACTGTTGAGTTGGAGGTTTATGATGAATTTACATACTCAGTTTGCAAACTGTGCCCTCAGTAAGGATCTGGTAGGCATGGAGGCACTGAAAACATGACCTTTAAAAGCTGCTTTGTTGAGCACTCCATTCTTGCACACACTGCAGTACGCAGCGTCTGTGTCCCCTGTAGAATTAGGTTGATTGAGCATGGCCTAAATTGGATCAACTATATCTTGCATGCTGGAATCCAGAGCCCATTAAATCGCCTGGACTACGAGGCAGCCAAATACTTGGCTATTTAATTGTGGGACAGTTTCCAATCCTAAGCCTGTGAGAGTTATAAACCCATGGGTCTCTGCTGTCATATTGGATTGCTCATTTTAGGTATGCTGTCTGGTTGCAGATATCAAACAGTTTCTATGACGGTAGAGGAAACCATGAATCTAATAACCAGCCGAATTGCCTTTCAAATAATTAACTCAAGACAAACACCTCTGGTAGCTGTGGAAGAGACCTGAACAACATTTAATAGCAATTTTGGGCCATTCTTCCTTAGCAACCCTATCTCCAAAAAAAATCTGATTTAATACAACTAAACTGCAACTACAATTATGTTTTTGTAGCAAACGTAACAATTAGGTTGTGGTGAAACATATTTTTGAAATGTGTGAAACATCCCATTTATTAACAGAAAGTATTTTCCCAGTGGTTACCAACTTTTTTTTTTCATACAATCAATTTTAATTTCATTTTGTCAAATGAAAACCTGAAAAACAAATTCACTCTATATACTCAATAAAAGATTTCCACACAAGACTGGCAAAGAAAGCATGCTAAACACAAACAAAACCTTCTGGATTAAAACAAAGTGAAGTAATGTAAATGTGTGAAAGTCAATTTGTTGCTTAGACGTTTTTTATTTATGTGTGCCAGTCAAAGTTTGCACAATCATTGGGTGGCAAGCTAAATAACTAACTAAAACATAATTTACAGGACCACACATCAAGCAAGCCAATAAATTATTACTTATTAGTCCAACAGCAAGAACACCACATCTCTCTTGCCAAGAGTAAAAGCCAGCGTGATATTTAGTTTCTGTCACTCTCTCTTTTTCTCATCCTTGTTTCCTCCGACATTCCCTCCTTAGCTCTCTTTGATCGTTGATCTAAATCACTAATCACTAAGTATGCAATGTTTTATAGCAAATGACTGAATGGTTGAACGTTCATGAAGGTACTTCAGAGAACTGGTGCCTCAACGTAAGGGGAAACACATCTTGACGGGGGTACAGGCTTAACACTAATTCAGTTAGAGTTTCTGCTCAAATAGAAATAAGGGTCAAAGCACAACAGTTATTTGCAACAGAGAACTGCAGGAAGAGCCCAAAAGTTATCTATTCCAACTTCTTCTATTCCAAGTTTTTCCTTGGCTAATTGTCAAACAAATAGTGCAACAATTAAAGTTTGCCATAACAGCCAAATTAGCTGAATCTTCTGTCTGTTTATGCAATTTAAGAAATTATTCATCTCATTAGTACTGGATGTTCACAGGGCAAGTGAGGATGGACAGCGGCGGTGCATCAGAAGCTTTCAGCCTAACCACCCCTGGTGAGTCATAATACATAAAACACAGTCAAATTTACAATCTTTCTTGGTGCCACACTAACAACTGTCTGCACCTATAAAAAAACTCTTAGCCTCACTAAATGTAACTGCTGTAGAAGCTATTAGTATCAATCAAATATCAATGGAGAAGGCCATTTGAGAGAAAATGAGGCTCCAATCAGTAATAAAATTGATGTGAAACATCAAGATTTATTGCTGCTCCTCATCCTAACCCCACCGCACAAACATACTCACACTCATTTTTCACCTTCTTTCAGCTTTCTTGTTACTTTTTATTCCCACTTCTTTTCAAAGTGTGCCCCTCTCCTGCACGCTAGCCCCAGGTTCGGCAGACAGTTGCACAGCTGGGGGCTAATGCGGAGAGGGATGGCTGATGATCCAGGTTGCAGATGGAGATGTGTCTTGGGAGATTAATCCCCAGCACAGTTAGAGGGCTCCTGAGATTTTAATTATGCCCCAAAAAAGGAAAGAAGCAAGAAAAAAAAGTGAGAAACGCTTTTCGATTAATAATTTATAAGCAACAACAGAGCAAGGTTTTTTTTTTTTTTTACATCAGCTGAGGGACTGTCATTTCCCAACTGTGTGGAACTTCTGTCAGACCAGTCTTCACTGTGAGGGCTGTCTGGTGGAGAGTAATGCTGTAATGGTGGCATTCAGTATATTAGAGAGAGGGAGAGAAAGGTGAGGAAAGGACATCATGGGAGTAAGTGGTATGGTGTATGAGGAGGCAATGAGTGCAAATGGTCACCTGTGCTTTTGAAGGTTATCAGACAGTAGTACCATTGTCTCCGAATGAGTGTCTGAGTTCCTGAAAAATGGCCCTCTCATTTTATAACCCGCTGACAGTAGAGACGGACCATTTTTTAACATGATATAATGAAAACTGCAAGATATTTTGAAAGACAATATTAATGCTGACCATGTTTGATCCCACTTTGCTGTTTTTACTGCAACGTTTGAGCCAGTGGGGAACGGCTGATCCTCCAGGCAGGTGTGCAGGCTGTTGTTCAGTTCACTTGTGATTAATAACAAGAGGAAAAAAGGAAAAAAAAAAAATGCCTTCAGCTGACATAAAGTGAACCTTTAGTCTTGAGAGAGTTTTGTTTGAGGGAAAAAACACACAGATTCTGTTTTTAGGAAATAGCAAAGCTGTGCACACACACATATACTATATAGTGTATATTGCAATACAAAATCCTATTTACTTAAATAATGCTTTCCAATTTATAAGGATTCTATTTGCTTCCATTATACAATGTGTGATTATAGTCAATTAGAATTAAAAGTAAAATCATCATTCAATTGAAAAACACTATATGCAGTGCTGTTCAACTACTTGTATGCCGTTTGGAAAAGGTTAGTGAAATATATTGCATCTCCCTGTGGGATAAATGCATGAATAAGTGCTATTTTTACACCCCTAATTTGTAATATCGCAAAGTGGCTTTCAAGTACAAATGAGCTCATTTGTTTTCACTGTTGAAAAGTCACTGAAACTGCTGGTTACAGAAATAATCTTCGCATGCCTCTAGCCTTCGTGAGGATATTTGAACCTGTTTAGTTTTATCTTTTTGGTCAATTACAGATAACAATTATCTTTATTGTGTTAATAAACCATGACAATTTAATCAATATGTATCTGAGATATGCCTCATTGTACAGTATGTGGGTTGTCTGCGCAACCGCCTGCATGATTTATTCCAAAGGGCAAATCATGGCAATAATGCTGTAATGGACCGAGGACAAATAGACAAATAATGAGACAAAAAGATCAATAAATAAGAAATGAGCATGAAATGAGGACATACACACAATTATGGTCACATGCGAACACACCTAAAGTACACACACACACACACACACACACACACACACACAGATGGAAAGTGGGTAAAAGGAAGCCAGGACTTTGGAGTTGAAACTGGCCGACTGCCCTGTCCTGTATTCAGCAGAGTGACTTGCAGACTGACAAAGCGAGACAAAAAAGAAGCTGTTAGGGTGTCTGACTCACGCAATTACACATCTTTCCCTAATGGGGGGGGGGGGGGGGGGTTGGGTGGGGGTACCATTATTCAACCTGACAAAGGGCTGACACATAAGGAACAGTGTTGGCCTTTGAGATACCACGTGAACAAGTCATCCTCACTGTGATTCCATCAACACAGGAGACCATGATTTGTCATTATCAGTCTCAGCTTTACCCGTAAACCATAATAATCCAGTACAAAAGACCACTTTGATTCAGAGTTAACTAAAGTGCACCACAAGGATTTGGACATGTTATGTTTTTAAAGGTTTGCTGGGGTTAAAGTGACGGAGATAGTGAATTGTAATTGTGATTGTTTAGATTTATTAAATTTGCATTGAAACAAAGTGTGGAGGAAAATAACCCTTACGAGGTTAATAATTATGTATACAAACAAAATTTTCCTTCAGGGATTGATAAAGTTATTCTTATCTCATCTTATCCCATCTGTGTCCTTGTCATGTTTGGATTATAAGAGGTTTAATTGAAGAGGGCACTTAAATTCAGTGAAAACGATAATTCGGCTGCATCTAAAAGGAAATAATACAAAGTATGAGGACAAGTAGGACAAATCTGCAAATAGACGTAGTTCCCTTATTATTCCGCTAATTTTAGTTATTTTTTTAACCATCACAGTCAACCTGTTCACTCTGACTCTCAACTGTCATTAATACTTATTCCAATCAATGTTATGTTTTGCACTTGCGCCAAACGTCAGGACATTTAATTTTGTTTAATATCCACTTAACTTGGAACGTTATGCAACCAAGTTAATTGTGCTCTCTGAGAAAAGTAACATAGCATCTTCACAAACTGTTCTCTCTCACTAAAACATTATTCCTGCAGCAAACTACATCATATGTAGTTTACAGGCACAGGCTGCAGCAGGGCATGATTGTTGGTTGGACCGTCTCGGTTTTCCTTTGCTCTTTTGCAATAAATATGGTGGTCAAGTCGGCAGAGGCTGAATATCGAGGTCCGGTCATGCGATCAGGCAGCCTGCACATGAGACCAATTATGCGTGGCCTAACTGAATAACAACTTCAGTACCTGGAAGTAGGTGGATCCTACAGGACAGTGTACAAATCATTTTCTTGGATGGACTAGAGCAGATTTAGCTTAATTTAAGTTTAGAGCTATTTACCAATTTGAATATAATTCAGCTCTTTAGTACTGACGGACATTGCAAAACTGTGCATTTATGAAAGATAAGAAAGACGAGTTCTCATGAGCATAATGTGAAGATTGAATGTACCACAAAAAAAAGCCAAGTGATCCAGCTAGTTTGCATAATGGTATCAAAGCAAAGCAGCAGGAAGCACGTCTCTGTCCCTCTTACCTTGCTGATCCCTCTGATGTACAGGCGCCGGCTATTAATTTGACCGTATGGAATGATAAAAGGGCACAAGTCTCTGGCTGGTTAAAGTGAAGCTCCGGAATTTAAATTGGCTCAAGGGATAGAATCAGGAGCAAACCGATTGGTTGGAAAGATAAGGTAAAGGACCACTTGATTGCACAGAATGGGGAGTCTGCAGTTCAGACTGACAGAAGTGATGGAGTGCTGTGCCGTGTATGATGGGGATGGATATGTCACCTGCCCTGGCTTCCCTCTCCACAGGGAAAAACCATTACTATGATCGATTCCTCCTTGGTGTTGGTTTTCTTGTTTCCCTGTCTCCAAAGGAAGGGTGCTGATAGCTTGGGAGGCAGTAAACAAAGACGCAGTAGCTGCTTAAAATACATTTGAGGGCCGCTGCTTAGCACTCTGTTGTGTAAGCGATACATTTGCCATAAGGACGGCAACAACACTATTATGGCATCTGCATTTAATCTTCGCAGACATCACTGCTGTCATGACTATCATTATTACCCTCTTCATCATTACCATCAGAGGCATCTTCAGCTCATTTTAAAATATCATCAGTGAAGCACATTTATTTTTTATGCTAATCTCGTCCCATTGTGTTAAAAACTATTCCTATTTTTTTCTTAAGCACAGCTGGACTTTAAATTAATAAAAAGAATAAAATAAAATCATAAAAAACAAAAAGCTGCAACTTATTGTTGGTGTGTCACAGATAACAATACAGCATTGAATAGTGGCCAAGCAAGGCCTTAGGCAACGTACTGTGCAGGAGTATTAGACAAGGCCGGCATATTCTTCAGCTGCAAAGAGAAAGGAAACAAAGCATTCCTACAACTGGGTCAGGCAGACTCACCCTGACAATGAAAATGAATCGATGTGAGAAGTCACAAAAGAAACAATTCAGAAAGATCTGTTGTGATGCATGCTATATACTGTAGTGTAAGTGATAACTTTTTTTGATTTAACCCAGGGAAGTAAATACTTACTTTTCTGTACATTACATTTCAGTGCATTACATTTATTTTCTCCTACCACCCTGCATTATCTCAGTTAAAGTCTGTTTTGCCTATTTAAGTACATGCTCTCTTCATAATCTGCTGGACACTGGGCATCAAATGGTCAGCATGATGGTTCACTAACGCTCGGTGGGCTGTCTGAACAGAGAAATCCCTTCTATTTTGCCGTCACCCTCTGCCCATGATCTCTTCTCTTTGGTCTTCCAGCACCACCGGCCTACCTCTGAACTGGTGAAAGCAATCTGTGCAGGCCAAAAAAGACCACAAGAGATCAGACTGAACAATTCTCTGCTGCTTCTAACACCCGGAGCTCCCAGTGCCAACAGGAGAGCTTAGGATGTGGATATATAACATTTCATGTTATACAGCAGCCCATAAGCGATTCCTTTGAACTGTCAGAAACCCACTGTATGCCGGTGGATGTACAGTATTTGTCTGTGCCTCAGTTTGCCTGTGTAAACTTCAGAACTGTTCTGAATTTATTTGCATTCTTATCCTAGACTTCTCCTACTGTTTTCCCAACTTAAATTCATAAAGCCCTCTAAACACAACTCTTAACCTTGCTCACTTTAACATCACGAACACCTGTTCATGAGCAGGTGTGAGGTGTGACCATTAGCATAATTGACGCCCACAAACTACTGTATGGCTAACCGCACTGATTTCATTTATGTGGAAGAAGAACTTGACGCTGCAAGTTATTAGTGAGAAAACATGTGAAAAAAAACAGTTTCACAGTTTAATTGTCCTTTATTTATTGATCAGCCGATTGACATTGTATCGTATTGTTTAAGTTCATAAAATGTTGCAGCTGGTAAAAGAAAACAACAAAAACTAAAACTTTTTATTTTCTACCTCTGCTACAGGAGCAATCAATCACATAACACAAAAGTAACAATGAGGCAACCCAAATTCATTCAGATTGCACTGACAAGTCAAACGAGGCACGGTTTGTGCATGGCTCATACAACAGGTCTGGAGCACTTGTAATTTTTATCTTCAAAGATCAAATTCTAAGAGAGAGAAAATCATTGAATGGCACAAATTCTCTTAAATCACTCCTACGTGCCACTTAAAAACAACTCTGCTAGAATGAGTTGGTGTTGAATGAGGCCCATTGTCTCTCGCTGATGAAAACTTTTCTCTGCTCATGTATACCGCTGTTTTCACATACTTTCATCACAGCATGTGGATTCCAATGGGCCTCTCTGCTTTATTATTCTTGGATAAAAACACAGGTTTGCTGTTTATCTGTACTATCGGCATCTGGCACTTATTACAGAGGGATGGGAGCACAAGCTTGGATTATTAGGATTACTGGTGGATTGGTAGAGCGATGGGATTGTGAGCAAGGTTAATAATAGCAAACTCTTCTTTTACCCACATAACAGCAGATAGGCAGGCCTGCGGGCTTTCCCTACATTAGAAATGTCTGAGCCTAGCCCCACTTTTTGAATTCAGTCCATGGAAAAAAAAAATAAAAAATCCCCCCAGCAACCTCCTCTGATGCTGCTTCTCTACGCGAAGGCTAAATCATGTACAGAAGCACACACAAGCATAATAACATGGGATGCACAAATGCACCTAGTGATCAAAACATAAAAATGTGTATACAATCCTCACATAGACTTGAAAACGACTCGATTGACAATAATTCTTTAAAAAAAAAAAAAAAAACCTCTGTGTTTGTTAAGCCCATTTACAGCTTCAACAGCTCACTCTTACATTCTTACCATGGTGCCATCCAGTCAGCACACTTGTCAGTTTATCCGCTCTGATGTGCGTCTGTGTTAAGTGTGTGTGTGTGTACTGAATGTGCTATTCCTCAAGGCTGATATAAAAGCACCACTAATCCGGAGCTACAGAGGAATAAACAAAAATCCCTAATCTCATTGATCCCTCACAAAATCATTCAATTATACTCCAGTACTGAGAGTATGGCACCGGGCACAGAGGAAGAGGCGGCAAAGGTAACAATCTCTTTCTCTCATTACAGCATGAGAGCGCTGCAACTCGGTGAGAGATGATAATGAAATGCCACACGCAGAAGAGACAGATAGAGGCAGCTCTATTCAAACGAAGGCTGCTGCACAACGGTCCAACAATGTGCTATGTAACCAGCCGCAGTGTGCTCTGGTATCACTGGTGAGGAATGCAGTTGCTGTTATCAGGCGTCTGGGATGGTGGGTGGCAGGGTTAGAGGGTTACCTGGGGCTTCTGTGTTGTGTTAGAGGGCGAAGCAGTTAAACAAAAAAAAAAAAAAAAAAAAAAAAGGTCTAGAGGGTGATGAGTGAGAAAGAGAGAGGAGAGGAGAAAATGTAAGAGGAGAGAAAGAGAGAGGAGAGGAGAAAATGTAAGAGGAGAGAAAGAGAGAGGAGAGGAGAGGACATTTTTCGAAAGCTCCACAGATACATGCACCACTAAGTGACCCAGTTTACCAGCCTAAAGTCTGCTACCTATTATCACAGAGGCAGCCTGTTTTTCTCCTGCAGCTTCAGCACGGAGGGCAAACCTGCTCTGATATCAGTGTGACAGCTACAGGGTTGCTGCTGCTGCCTGCTCATTGATTTGGGGGTTGTGTTTTTATCCTGTTCATTAGAGCCTTCTAAGCGGTTGGAGCGCTTGTAGGTTCGTGACATTTCAGCTAGTCACATCAAAGGCTTTGGCAAGGGGAAAGCGTGGAGCAGCTGGGGGTATGAAGGCTGGGAAGCCTAAGGTTGGAGTTGGTTACATATCCACAAAAAAAAAAAAAAAAAAGGATGAACAAGCATTCCAATGCCTGCCTTTCCCCTCTTTCAGTATTTCCATTAAAACCAAAAATATAGTACAGTTGCACGTCCTGGATTTGGACTGACAGTGACCTTTGAGAAAACAGGTACAAGAACCTGTTTTGCCTCTGGATTTCACAGTCCCCCTTTTCCCCCCTGTAAAGCAAATGTTAGTTTTAGAAGTTAGTTTGATCAGGCCAGCGTACACTGTGTGTGTGTGTGTGGGGGGGGGGGGGGCGTGGAACGCAGAGGAGCTAGTTTGATGTATGGCACCAGATGCCCGCTGCCAGATGTTGTACAGGCTGACAAGCAGGTCTGGCATGAGGCTAGTTTTCAGGGGCTGGCCGTGAACTAATTAATCTACTCCCGCCCTGGTTTCACAGAAGGTCACGGTGAAAACATGTGAGTTTGTGAATAACTGAATGTCTGGGTTATGTGTGTGTGTGTGTGTGTGTGTGTGTGTGTGTGTGAGAGAGAGAGAGAGAGAGAGAGTTTGCATGGTATGAAATGCATACTTTCACAAAAGATTTCGTGTCTGAGAATGCACCCATTTGTTGAGCATGGCTCCCTATCAGTGTCTGATTATACAAGCATACCCCTAGTATCCTCTTGGTGGGAGTATATAATGGTCAAAGAGCATGTCTGCCAGTGAGAGGATAAATTGAAACAAGATGTGCTGGCCCCTCACTCCTTTGAAGGTGTTCCACATCATACCTCTGATTCGGCGGAGGGTAGGAGTATTACCATAAAAGGACACTCTGTTTACATTAACCTGCCAGCGTCTGCTTGCCAGATGTTGCAAAGTTTTTCTTTCATCTCCTCACACGGAGGAGATTTCTTTTTTTTTTTTATTATTTTTACATCAAGTTTGTTACTCGACATTTTTGCACGGATGGGAGTGAAGAAAAGGTAACTTTCCTCTGCTGGAGTGAGGGAGAGGCTAAATCTGAACATTGTTTAATTTGCCTTCGAAATCCTGCTGAGATTGAGGGATTTAGGTGGAGAGGCAGACAAGGTTCACTAGTCTCTCCCTCGGCCTCGCTGTGCTGATGAAGATACTGATACCGCAGGGACGAGAGGCTGGGACCTATAAACATGGCCTCCATTAAGTCCTCAGCTTTCGTGAACTCACCTACTACACATGTCAGACTTTCTCACTCAAAGTCCCTGTTATTCTAACAGAAGTGTTTCCTTTGGGTTACTTACTGGTGATGATTGCTGATTGCTGCTAATAGCTTTTAAGGTGATTTTCCTTCCATTTAGCGCAAGGACACATTGCAAAAAGGAAGTGGAAAATGAATGGAAATATACAGCATCACTGACAATTGACTGAACTTGAAGCGCATCGTGATGTGAAACATCATTTCATAACCAGCCTTGGTGATGGTGTATGGAGTACAATGTGCAGAATGTGTAGTAGGTTACCCCTGGTGTTCATTTTATACTGTCACACAGGGCAGAGTTGATGGTTTATGTTTTGATGCAAGACTCAAGTTACTAATATTACAGCGAGCAAAATAACATCTTGACTCAAAATGTTCATGGATTGCTTTTGAACTCGAGAAACATGTGGTTTGAGGTAAGTTGCCCTCAATATTTTCCACATTGTTGCACAGAAACACTGGCACAAACCAGTAGGAAAATCCAACATTGTTTGTTAGGTTGGTATTTTATGTGTTTGACAGATATACAGACAGACAAATACACCCACAACCTTAACATCAAACAGAAATACTGCACTGTATTATAAAGCATGTATGGTTCAAATTCAAACACACGTTTGACACTGAACTTTCAGCCAAATTTGCTCCAATTATTGCGTTTTAGTACTTGCACCAAATTTTCTCCATTTTAAAATAATCAAGAAAACCACTTTTCATGGAAACAGGTTTAATTTAATTATTTATAATAAATCCTTAACCTTGAACCTTGAGTTATTTGGATTTGAAAGAGTCATTGAAATGCAGAGGCAGTTAAGACCGGTAATTGCGAGACTCTTCATCGGATGGAGGAGGAAAAAAAATGGGAATAAGAGGAGGAGGCCAGTTGCTCTTGAGGCCTCAGTGTCACCAGCAGCACTAAAAACAAGAAAACAGTCATGGAATGAAGGTTTTACATAATGTTCTGTTTTAATTAGAAACAAAAATAACAAGGACATCATTCAATTTTAGACTTTCAACAAGATTTTTCAAGTATGGATTCTGGATTTTGATCGCCTCAAGGATGAGAAACTCCAGTTGAGTGATCTCCAAGTGGTGAAGTAATGAGCCTCCGTTAACAAAGAAAGGATGAGAGATTTTCCTTTTTAGATTTTTTTATTTTTATTTTAGAAAACAATTAACCACCTACAGTAGGTTGACTTTGAATTTCGTCACGCCACTTGCCGATGATTTCTAACCACTTAGGTTTTATACAGGGGGTTGAGATAAAGCAATTAAGTCCATCATAACTGAGTGTTTTTTTCTCACCAAGGTCACACTTTTAACAGACTGCTATTCAGTGCCCACATGACCATATTCAGAAGAAAACATTAAAGAACTAAACGAAGGCTCTGGCAATACGAAACCAGACAGTGTTCACCTTGGATCAATTAACGGCTGCAATGAAGAGAGTGCATTGTTCTGCAAGACAGCAAGTATCCCTGTTTCCTGCACACGCCGCTGTGCTATATTTTGTTCCATTGCTACATCTGTTTGCACAGCACCTGAAGAGCGGCTACTCAAAATAAATTTCAAAGAAGATATCTCACTCTCCTTTTGTCTTCCCCGTTGTTTCTGATGCCACTTGAAACCCTTCTCTCACCCTCCTCTTTTTTGCTGGGATAAAAATGACAATGTGTTCAAAAGACTGCTTGATTAGGCAGAGTGCAGTAGTCACCGGGCCCTGCGGCTGTTGTCAGGCTTGTCTCTGCACCACTACCTCTGCTGGTGAGATTTATCCTGTTTGTTTTGCTACAGTAGCAACATGTTTCTCTCTGTGAGCAGATATGCACCTTCACTCCCTCGAAAGAAAAAACAACATTTTCACAGAGGGAGAAGAAGAGAGTCGCTGCGGCAGGTACCTGCACTGCTTCCAGGAAGGATTTTTCACTGGCAGATACAAACATTTCTGGTGCTCTTGTGTGTGCTCTTCTTTGAAGGTACCTGCACAGCTTTATACAAGTGGACACTGAGTCATAGGGTAACACCTGCTGTATGAGTACACAGCACAAGTACCAAACGGTATTGCACCATCACATTGACACTGGAAGGCATGGTGTAGTTATATGTTGTGTGTTTGTGAGCGGGTGTGCTTCGGGCAAAGCTGCACGTGCACACACAAGAAGTGTGAATCAACATACAGCTTACCGTATGCCTCTATTGATGCCTGATTTCCCATATGTAAGCATTTATGTTCACACAGAATATCACTGTGTGCACTGCATTTAGTTCACAATATGCAAACATTACACTGAATAATGCAGATTGTACAGATAAAGCTTGACTTCATAGTGCTATTCTTGTCACACAATCTAGTGATTTAAGTCAGCTTCTTTCAAAAAAAAAAAAAAATAAATAAAAACAAATACAGGAAGACACATTGTCTTGCAAAGCGTGATATTACTGTGCTCATGCAGCTTATTTTGATGCAGGAGAATACAAACATGGTTTGAAAGGTGTCACATTCAGTGTACTGGCTGTTTTGAACAGACTTTATTGGCATTGTCAACCGGGACGACTTCAACCCTAAAAGCCAATCAACATTTTTCTCAATAGCAGAGGATGTAAACATTCTCAAACTGAAATAAATTGGCTTTTTCGCCGCGCCAATTCGTGTATGGTGTGTTAATCGTATAATAAAGCTGCAACCCAGAGCTGTTCATGACCTAACAGACGTCATAAAAGCTAAGGCTGATTTCAGCAAGAAGAAGAAGAAGAAGAAGAAACGAAAGCGAGGTGAACATTTATCTATTTTCCCTGTCTGCTATTCTGTGCATTTTTCTAATGACAACGATTTTGGGGTAGTTGCAGTACAGCAGATTAGATCATTTAACGTAACTGGTTTCACTTGTGACAGTTGTTCCTAACAGGGCCTCAAGAGAAACCATCTGTCTGAGTCTTCTCCGACCCTCCTAATAATCATTAAAACGCAGTGTGCATAGCGCAGCATGGGAAGGCTACAGCACCCTCTATGATGCAGATCACACACTGAGTTTCTTATTAATGGTGCCACCAAAGCCATTGATGTTGCACTGGCCAGGGTAACCACGGGCCAGTGCTTGCATGTTTTCCAAAGAAGGTCAACAAGCAGTTGAAACTCAAGTACTTTCCACTTTTCCAATGGCACACTGATGAAAATGAATGACTTTAATGTGAGACTTACTCCAGTAAAGAGGGCTGGCAGTTAGCATACTGCATAAAAATAGAAGGCAGACTGCATGCATTCAGAAATTCAGCGGAAAGCATGAAAGACTGAAATTGGGAAGGGAAGAAGACAGGCTTATCGCTCTGTATGGCTGATCTTGCAAAGCTGACAGTCTGTGTCCACAGAGTGTGAATTATTATGGCATAGAAAGCTTAGCAGCTGCTCGACACTAATGGTGGGCCTCAGGTGAGTTGGCAGCTGATGCTTTCTCAAACACCTGAACAGCACAAGTCACAGTGAAGTCATCAGCCGAGTATTGAAGTAGTATTAGTCCACAGGAGGATGGAGAGTGAGTTTACTTATTTATAATTGAACATTATACGTTTGTTGTTTCATAGCTTTAATGGTTGGCTCTACGTTATATGTTATATATTACTATACTTTATTTACATAAAGTAACAATGACTTAAATTTTTTGCTGAAAAAACAAGATGCCAAGCTTCAAACGTCTTAATGGCTTAGTGTTTAGTTGTTACTGTGGGTAATGTGGGTTGTACCAAAATAAAAATTGAAAAGAAGAAGAGGAGGAGAGGAGACAAATAAATAAATAAAGCAACATTACATCATTTTCAGGCCCAGTGTGGAGTTAAAGTGATGAAAATCTAATGAAATTTCGCAATCAGATCTTGAAAGTAACATGAAAAAGTAATTTGTTGCACTGAAAGCATATGGTGTAGTAGCTTTACTTGGTAAACAGACATATGCAGATGTAGCTCGCACAAACACGACATCATAGGTGTAAAAGACATTTGAAACCATTTTGCCAACACATTTTTTGTTGCACTCAAATAGGTGGAATCTGACTGAGCAGTGTGTGTGAGCAGGAGGCACAAATGTATAAATGCTCAATTTATTTTTTTCATAGTACATAGTCAAATAAATTGCAATGCGCTTTCCAATCAAATGTGGCCTTTATTCTGTGGATGTGTGTGTTTTTGTCTGTGTGAAAATAGGAAGAACAGAGAGAGAGGGAGAGGAAGACGAACTAATACTGCTTTGTATCCGCTACTCTGTTGCCCTGTGGCGATGACATGGTCTGTAGGAGTTTCTCCATTAGTGCGAGCTGACCTAATGTAATAAACATCCAGGGCTGATTCCTGCCAGACCATGGGTACTTTATCACAGATGATAAACCCTGTTCTGGTAAGGCTAAGGGGAGGAATGCATGGAGGGGGTGATGGGAGAGGGGGGGAGGGTCCTTAAGCGCAGCCGTTACAAAGGGCAGAGACGGACTGTCATGCTTTTGCGTCAGCCTCAAACCGCCTTTCTCTCTCTGTCTGCATTCTGCTTCAGTTGTCAGGAAAATTGGCAAGCAGTGGGAATGAAAAAAGCGGATCAAGTTGAGCAAGCTCCCAACTCGGAGGCCGTGCTCGAGCTTTGAAAAAAAAAAAAGAAGGAAGAAAGAAAAAGTAAAGGTCCTGGGTCCTCCCACTTGACAAAACAAGTGGAGGAGAAGAAGAAAAAAGAAACACAAGGGTTATTTTTAGACCAGCCTTTACAGCTGTGAGCATTTTATATGGCAACTCAAAGTTGTCAGATTTGATCTGCACTGAGATCGACATCTCAGTCGTAACCATATAAGGGATTGTACAATGTGAGAAGTGCAAGGAGTCGCTTCTATTGTTAAGTTAAATAGCCTTGTTAACATCCCTGTACTTCCTGCTGAGGTACGGTTAGATGGAAAAGTACTGGTCAGTGGTGGTGGGTTGTCTTCAGTCCCTAGAGCAGTTAAATTGTACTGAGCTGTCCTTAATACGGACACTAAATGAGCTGTTAAACGTTATCACACTGTTCGTCTCTTTTTAGCAGCTCTCGCTTTAAGAAGTGAGGACACGGCATGAAGTGTGTAATACCTGTCAGGAAGCAAGGTGTTTATCTTATGACAGATGTTGCCAGTATGTGCACAAGAAGAAAAAAAGGTTTAAACTCACAAACCTGAGGCAGAGCCTGAACTTTACACAAATACACACACACACACACACACACACACACACACATCCCCTACTCTCATCCTTTCAGCACTGTATCAATAAAAAAACACTCTGCCTTGTGTTCCCAAAGACTGACCCTTTAGTCCTATAAAAACTAGCCAGGTGGGCTCCATGTAAAAGCAAAGGAGGATTTTGTGTCTCGGTGTTGCTACAGCAACACTGAGCTTTAGTGATTAATATACCTCCCACAGTGTGTTCTCATTTATCAGACAGCTAGTGAGAACCGTGGGAACCTCTGCGATCCGGTCAAATACTAATAATACTGTATATTAGGGCTCAAGTACTAGGCATCCTCCAGGTCCACCGGCAAGATGTTATAAAATGTGATTTTAAATATATAAAACATAAGTTGATCTTGTCATTTAGTAATCGGCACTTCTTGCAATTTGATTTCACTATTGAAATTTTACTTGGTGTATAATACAATAATCTCATTGAGCCAGTTATTCCTCATTATTGGGAGGTAATGGAATCTGCTCTCTGTGCCACAGCAGTGTGGTGTTATGAACAAGTGGTCTGAAACAAATGTGGGGGTCTTGGCTCATATAACTAGGGCACACCTACAGCATCACTGCTCTGTACAGGCGAAGCTGCAGCGAAATGGAAAAAACACTTGTTGGAGGTCTCGCTGGCAGCGCTCCAGCCGACATCTGCTGACAAGGAGACAGAGCTGACAGTGGACTTCCACACATTACACACCAACACTTACTGATGACACTTTGCAGCGCCTGATAAAGGCCTAAGAATGTTTCCCCTCAATTTTAGCTGTCCAAAGGAAAGCTGTGTGGTCAGGTAGTACATTGTGGTAAACCCATTAGAGGCCACTGGTAACTGATTGTATAATAGGTGGACAAAGCCCTGGGGGACTTCACTGCTAATGGGGTTGGCTGAGTTTTCTTTACCTCTTGTGTAGTTGCGTATGTTCAGCCAACACTACACAAGCAAGGCCAGCCACGAACTTTTACTCCTCTGTTGACACAGGAGAGATTATTAAGAATTAAATTGGTTGCTGGGGATGGTGTGTTTAAAAGTTCTGTTTAGAAGTTACTTTGTGTTTCCAAGAAAATAAAAACAAATTCCTTAATCCTGCCATTAGCTGTACCGCTTATCCTTTAGAGGGTTGTGGAGGGCTGGAGCTAATCACAGCCGACATTGGGCAAAAGATGGCACAAACCCTGAATAGGTTGCCAGTAGTTCGCAGGACAAACTGCCTTAATCCACATAAAACAAATAACAAATTAATTTCGTTACTTGAACAACAATAAGAATTTTCAAGAGCTTTATGGAGAATAAGAGGAAAGAGTTTGGGGTGAATTAAAGTGAGGGTGAGGATGTTGCTGTGAAATTACTAAACTCTATCTCTGCTGCCTTTTTTTAAATGACTTAAAATGTTACACATCGCATCCAGAGAGTGAGTGATGTTGAAACTGTGTCCAGTGTGATGTGATTCTCAAATGTGAAATCTGCTAATCTGTTCTAGTTTTCTACCCCTCGCTGATGTACATGTTTCTAAATTGTTCCTGACTTTAGGCTGGCCTAATAATAACGCCTCCCATAGTAACATGTTATCCCCAACACTAGTATTAACACTGTTAGTACATTTGACTCTAATTCACATACATAATAACATCTGACAGTGTAATAACTTGTTATTACTATGGCTCGCTAGTTTAATTCCTCCGACAAATGTCGAAATGTCCTAACAAAACAGTTACGGAGCAGTGAAAACCCGGCATTAAGAGTGACATTATTAACCAAATGAAACTAAATCACAACAGTCATAAACCTTCATAAAGTATAATTTACATCCTTGTCACCTTTCCTAACATTGTTAAGACGGTTATGGAACAGTGTGTGCTGGGTAAGCCACAGCTAAGTGCCAAAATCCAGATAAAGGCCCCCACTTAAGCCAGAACCTTTACTGCAGTTCAATAAAATCTGTCTCCATGCTGAGAGAGCATATTTGCATTTGCATATTTCTGACAAATCGTGTGGGATACAGGCCATTAGGAACCTGGACTAAAGGTACTGTACATGAATGCTAAATGAGCTGTTAAATAAAATCACCCTCCTCATATTTCTTATCAGGGGGAGCTTGGCAAGCGCTGTCCAACCGCCAGCAGTGACGTATTGCTGCTCATTGGGAGTGTACACTTGCAACTCAGGGAAGGCACTGCTCGCAGTCTATGTATCTCATGCATTATGTTTTAATGTTCCTATGATCAATGTATATTAATTGATTATGCATAATATGCATTAAAAAAAAATCCAAACCATGCTTCCATTGCAAGCTGCAGTATTTATAAAAAGGATCAGTTAGGTTTTAGATTCTCGTTAAATATCCAAAGCATCGGAGAATGTGCTGTAACGCCTACTGCTCATGTATTATTACTATGTAATGTGTTTTATGTAGAAGCATAAAAGAGACATTAATGTAATTCCGCTCATTACTTTTTTAAAGGAAAAAATTTCACAAGAGAAAATCGCCACAGGATTTCTCACATGGAACTCCATATGTATATAGTGTTTGTGCATTAATGATCCATCATTATGTTCTTGACATTCACTGTAAAGCTTCTTTTCTTTTCTTTTCTTTGTGTTCAGTGTTGGCTGCTGAACATCAATAATTAAAGGTCTATCAAAACAACCTTTGGCGTGGTTTAGACTTCCTCAAAACTTAGTACTTGCCTGCACCATCTCTGTGTCTCTCTCCCTGTCTCTACGTCTACCCACCTAACCACACATCAAAGAGCAGGCTGTTAAAGCCCTGTAGTGAGTGCTCTAGAGGCTCAGCATAGCCCACTTCCACCAGGATGACATGCAGGGAAAGTTTAGAGAATCGCCAGGACTTTCAACAACTTAAAATCGTGTAAAAGTGGGATTATGATTTCTCATTCTCTTTTATATGTCTGAGTCTGACAGCTCTGTTGGCCTAATACCAATCAAAACAACCAATTGTCGAGTAGATGGATAGCCTCAGTCTCCAGGCAGTATCACGACCTACTAAGAAGACAGAAAAAGACAGACTTTCCACAGCATTCAGACACCACTGCCAGTGAGCGTAGGTTAATACCAGTCAGGTTTATATCATTACATTTGTCAAGGAGGTTAATAAAATATTTTCCTTTTACTCTCGCAGCTCGTCTTTTGTTGATGCAATACACACGTTACGTGCATGTTAGGTCTGGTATAGAGAGTTCTATGAAGCACTGAAATACGCGATTCTTTTTGTTTGTTACTTGACTTGCTAAAGAAAATGTCCAACCCTTGGTTGAGGCCTCAGCCTGTCATGCTCTCCCTCTGAGAATAACGGCACCACAGTGGTTCTGTTTTTATGCTACGTTGCATTGCCTGAAACTCATTTGGGATTAGTGAGCAGGATTTCTGCACTGCCCACCAGCCTTTCTCAAGAGTCATCCACCTTCTTGTCCTAGGTACCAATCTTACAGCCACCTGCTTTGTAATTGGTCCAGCGTTCAGCTCACCTACCTACCAGTCAAGCAGCCCCAACTCATATAAATGTAGCTGAAGACATGGACCATGTGTGACATGGAGTGTGACTATGATTTAGTGTCTACATTTTTTGTACAGCTAATCCTTGATCGTTTTCTTGTTGTGTACAGAGATGCTCGTTTAGTAGGACTTGTTTACAGTTTCCACAGTGTGGTCAACTGGTCAGTTCACCAATTTAAGTGCAACAATTCTTCAGGGAGATGAATGGACTGACTGACAGAGAGGTGGTGCACTGTAGTTACAAACAAGACCTTCATTTAAGGATATGTAGAGGAAAACCTTACCTTTGTCTTCATCATAAAATCCAACACCACAATATGCAACTGAAGAGCTAACAATTTTAAAAGTGCTGTGGACTGATAAAGTTGAAATAGGACTCTTTGGCCATAGTCAGCAGCTATGTTTGGAAAAAAATGAAAGAGCAGCATTTCATGAAAAGAGGACCCTGCCAACTGTTAAGCATGGGGGTGGATCTATCATGCTTTGGCGTCCTGTTGCAGCCAGTGGCACAGGAAGCATAGCAAGGACAGAGGGGAGAATGGATTCTACTAAATACCATCAAATTCTGGGAGGAAACGTCACACTGTGAAGTTGAAGAGAGAAAGGTTTCTACAACAGGATAATCATCCTAAACATACCTTGAAATTCACCACAAACTATCCAAAGAGAAGCAAGCTGAAGGTTTTGGAACGCCGCTAACACCCCCCTAACTCACTCACAATTTTAAGTCTGTAGGTAAATCCTAGAAGAGCTTTGCATGCAAGACATGACACTAAAATCTTCACTGCTCATATTATTTAGGTATTTGTGCATTACATTTATACATAAAAGCCTAACTTACTAACTAACAGGCAACATGTTAGTGCAGGATGTGTTATTTCATCACAAAGATGTTGACCGTTATCATACAGCACACACTACACAGGTAGCAATGTAACGTTTACATTTTTCATGAACTAATTGTAATTACTTTGTCATAGTAGGTGTGAAAATGTGCATGGGTAAATCAAAGGAAACAAGGAAGGTATTAAAACCCTTGTGAGTGCCTTGAGGCTTACATAATTTACATCTCTTTTAAAATATTCTTGTGCGTTTCATAACCATTATTTTGCCAACCACAAACTAACAAGGGACAAAGGAAGCTATAATGTAGTCAGCATAACATATAGTTCTATTTATGATACATCTGATAAGTGTAAAACATGAAATGGGCACTTAATACAGCCTGCAGCTATGAGGCACTTGCCAATACAACTCCAGGGAAGCAGAGTGTGTGCTCTGGATTCTCCATTTTATTGTATGATACTAGCAAAATAAATAATTTAGCATGGGAATTAGATAAATAACTCTCCAAAAGCTCTAACAGCTTGTGCATGGTGACCTACACAATTCGTGTTGTTTTTCTAGATCTGTAGAGAAAAACACAAGTCATTTGACTGCATTTTTTTTTTTGTATTTTTAAACAGATAAAAATAGACAAAAATCTTCCTAAAATCCTCAGAATGCCTTTTAGACCTTGAAGAGCCCCTGGGAGTGGATTATATTTTTAGCAATATGAGATATGTTTTCTCTCTTGGGGGAATTCTTAGAAGTAACAAAAGGTAAATTATCTCAAAGAGCAGCCGTAGCTGGCTCATATATTTTGCATCTGGTTTTCTTGTCCTCGTCTGTTGCTGATCTTCTAGTGACCATTTGAGACACAACCAAAATACAGTTCAGCTGCTTCATTCATACTTCAAAAGAACAATATAATTTTTGACTTTACAACCTATTAACGTCTGTTTGTTGTTGCTCATAAAGGTTTTTTTTAACCTATTTTTTAAGTGCATTGTCTCTTTCAAAAGAAAGCAAGGCCCTTATGTTATTACACAGATCAACAGTTTTCACATTCATCCTACAAATTCAAGTATTTAGGCCATTATGCAATGTAATCCAAATTCCCCTGCAGGCACTGTTAAAATTTCATCTAATTTGGTCTGGAACCATTAGGCAAAATATGCAAGGCGTTGTATATTTTGATAAAATTTTAATTCACAGTCCATCATTATCATCATCGTGTTTAGCAGTTAAACTCACAATATGTTGACTGTTGGAATTCATTCTTTGTGAAATTGCATTAAAACAGACATTTTCTGTTTCATTAACGACACTCAATAAAGCAAATGAATCAGAAACAAAAGGAAAAAACACTGCAGAGATTAAAAACAAGAACTGTGTTACACAGAGACATATGAGATACAGTTATGAGCAGATTGTTGAAAAACAGAATGGTACATTCTTCATGAATCCCTGCTCAATAATTCAATTCAAGACTGTCCACAAAAGTTCAAGCACCACCTCTGAAAGTCTGAAAATCACATGTATATATCTTTTCTTATGATGCTTTCATCTCACTCCAAATGAAAAGACGCAGATCAATTTATTTGCATCGTTTATGTGGTGTATTAGCTGGCCATCTGTAATACAGATGCTTTTCATTTCTTCATTGAATAATCATCAGAGAAGTCGCACAAAATGCTGTTATAGATGGGTCCACTTCTAGTGGATGCTACTAACTTATCAGATCTGCATAATAACCCCAGTTCATGACGCTCAGTCAAGGTAGCTCAGATATATTCCTCTGATATTTTGTTGCTTTGATTCCAGGGATCACACAGAGGGAAGTGATAGCCTTTTTGACTGGGGATGGGCCTGTCATGATTAGTACCAGTGCGTTTCTCTGCTCAGGGGTGGCAGCCTCAATAACTAAGTGACACTGAGGGAAACGTGTTTAACAGTGTTTACATGCAGCAAATTATTTGTATTTGCATGTAGGCGAAGATTATAGGAAGGGGGATTAATGTTAGTAAGTTCAGCATCTCGTCCTCCTCATCAGACCCACGATAAAACATAGCAAACCTCGTTCAGAGCACAATAGTCTTAGGTCTATAGCATGCATTTGAATTTACAAAACATATATTATTATGGATATATTATTCTGTATGACATAATTTTGTCACAAGGTGTTAATTAATAAAGGTGAACAAACGTGAAACCACATTATCTCAACCTTCGCGTGAGCTTATTTTCATCTGTTAGATTGGTGTTAGGTTCATATCTACCTCATTATCTGTTTCTCAAAAGGCTCTGCGGTTAAAAAAATTTGGTATTCTCTCTTTTTTATTTTTTTATTTTTGACTTGTAATGGAGACAAATAATACCAGAGTGAAATAACAACTGAAATGCAGGTACAGCAGGCAGGTGCCCATCTTTTTTTGCACAGTGATAATTCTTCACTTCATCCACATCAGAGCAGCGCCTCAGGGGAAGAGGATGGGAAACACAGAGCCTGTGTAGTTCTTTTAGTGATGGGTAGAGAGAACCTGTCACTGGCACATCAATCATGCCTTGTTTTGCTGTGCACCAGTATAAAGCAGGAAATCACATTTGTTACCTCCTCATGAGAGACACCCTTGTATATTAATGATAGGGAAAAGATCATTGGGTCATGTCATATATTAAGTATTTATAAAGATAATTTATAGTTAAATGCACAGAGGGCTGTTCAATCAGCAATGTTGAACAGCAGTAGAACATCATTTCTATATTGTAGTCACATATTAATATTATACAAATGTGATTAGGGGTTCTAATTAGCCATAACATCAAAATCATAACTTTGGGTTGTTTTTATTTACAACAAATGTACCAATTTAGTTTTTATTTTTAAATCAACATATTCAACTCATTAATCACAAAGAAAACAATCTGTCACTGTACTCTAGAATATAGTGATGAATACAAGTAAGACGTTTAACAAGCTCTTGTTACTTCTATCCACATCCCAAACAGAGCAATGGGCATCATCAGCACTCATTCGGGGGTAATTGTTTCGTAGTAATCCCTAACTATAGTTATACAGACCAGTGCTTTAATATCTAATCAATCTGAATGAATTATGAGCTTCTGTCAGCTCTATTAGAAACACAGACTTGACCATTACACTTTTAATTAACCCCAAGTACAACATATTGGAACGCCGTCCCAGACGTCACCATGTACCGCATAACTGCGGGTTATGGAATGAAATGACTTCACATACTTCACATAGTGAATTTGAGATCTTATTGGAAAGTGAATGAGTTTGTATTACTTATCAAGTGATTAAGGCAATCTCTTTATTCAACTCCAGTTTCCATGGAGACGTGGCTTGATTTGAAGAGCACAATGCGTGTGCATGTGTGTGTGTGTGCGTGTGTGTGTGTGTGCATGAGAATATGTGTGTGTGTTCTCTTTAATTTGCACAAAAGTCTGAATTCAGAAAGAGATACAGCAGGAAGTAAATCCCAAAACCTTCTCTAAACTTAAATGCATATCCTTCACTATAAGACCTTAAGATCACAGTAACCATGGCAACTGGAAGCCTAGAGGAACAAATCCATATCCTTTTGGGGTTAAATGCAGCATGTTGACTCTAAAATAGAAGAAACTATTTACCAAAAACATAGTAATTGATTGCAACTAAACACAATCAAAACCAGACACACGGCGCAACTGGCCCAAGGCAACATATGCTGTCTGGTGAGCCAGATGTGATTTTAAGTAATAGACGTTTTCAGAGCTATTTTACAAACAAAAAAACAAGTTAAAAAGCTGCGGGGTGGATTTTTTTTTTTTTTTTTTTTTTTGACCAGAGGCACGTCTTGTTTGATGAATAATGCAGTCATCTCCGATCATTAAAATTGCAGAAAATCTTACAGCACATGTTTGCACGTGTTTCTCACACACGCTGGTAATATGCACGGCTAGGTCCAGAGTGTTTCTAAAATGCTGTCCAGTATCATTTCACACATGGTGAAACAAAGTGCAGGGGCACTGCACTTTAAGACTTTAAGACGCTCGAAGTACAATGCCACTTTTTCATCTTTTGCTTTTTAAGTTTTCTTTTCTACTATTTTGACCATGTCAAATTCTGGTGCACGTTGTACATCAGCAAGGTTGTATGCATTTTTAAATGATCTATAATGCTGTCTTCCCAATTGTCCACAATATGAATCTAGTATGTGTCATGTACACGCCATTTAGTCTACCTCCTGTATGATTTTACAGCCCTGATTCTTATGATCTTATCTATGTTTTTGATGTAAGGCATCTTGAGATGCCACTGTGTCTGAAATGTGCTCTATAAATAAAGATGACTTCACTTGACTTGTTTATTTGTCCCGGAACAGAGATCCCTCCTCTGTTGCTTTTCCTGAGGTTTCTTTTGTTTGTTTTTTATTAAAAGATTCTTTTGCAGAATTTTTTAGTAGTCTAAGAACACAGGCTGTCATGTATTATAAAGATTTTAGAGCAACTTTAGGCAAATTTGTCCCCATTATTGGTGAATTTTCAAAAGTCTATCAGAAACTATCAAATGTTTTATCAGTTGAACACAGTTAAAAGTAAAACATATAATTTTACATACAAAATGATGCAAACCCTGTCTCGCAAACACACTCACATATTAAGCTGCACATGTGCACACATGCACCAACTTGGCTAAATACACTGTGAGAGAAAGAGGGTTTGGGGACTGCCTGAGGAGATACTGAATTCGCTTGATCCTAATTGCACTGTCCTGCTGGGGAGAAAATGCTCATCATTATAGCCATTAGTTATAATCATAGCCGATTAAGGCCAGAGCTAGCATGCACATGGGCCGGCTCATTTCAACTAACATGGGCTAATGTACTAGAGCTTACTAAGTAACCATCATTGCACATGACAAGCAGCAGCACTTTGGTCACTTTCACAGATTTCATGTGTCTGCGTGCTTTGATTTCTTTGCTCCCATGACAAATTGCATTGGAAGGTGGATGCGTGCTATTGTTTCACTGGACAGAGTAATTTATGATTAGACATGACTGATTGACGGTTGCCATGTGCCAGGTTAATGTCCATGTGTGATGCTGACAAAGCTGGGTTGAATTTCAGGAGCTACGAATGCCTTTGAAGAATGAATCATTGTGGCCTTAAGGTCTCTGTCTCCTCTGACTTTAAATGTGCTTTGGCATCTTTTCTTTATTTTGGCTTGGTGTTATCTTCAAATATCACATCCTAGCTTTATTTGCCACAGGAGAACCCAGACTAATCTTGTGGGCACTTTCTCTGTGGTAAATCTATTACACTCTTCTCTCAGGGTGCACATACACACACAAACGTGCTGCAGCAACAGAGTAGTAGAGGTCATCTGTAGTTCAGTCTGCAATTAACTCTGTGCAATTAATTGCTGATTTCAGGAGAATAAACTGTTCTGAAAAATAAGGCACACTGTGGAATTTGGAAGACTATGGTTTGATTGGCTTTCATGGTAGCTCAGGCTGAAACGGTTCATGCATAATGGCTAACACTGCGCATTAGTATGCCATTAGGTCCCCTTTTGCATATGGGGATGAGTATGTATTTGGCAGGAATATCTAATCAAATAAGCCTTGTGTGTTTGAATTACTGTGGAATAAGAGTGCTCTTATTGTATTATTTGCCCAGGCTGTCCATTAGTTATCCTTGACTTTCATACAAATTAATTTAGCCTTCGGCACCCAGAGGAAGACAAAGCTCTTCAGTATGCATTACCTGCTACATTGTACTATTTGTGTACACTCACAGGTCAGAGGTGTAGTTCAGTTACAACCTCTAGTGGCACTATGAGCATTATAAGCCCAGGGTGAACCTAGGTTTGATCACTAGAGGCAGGGGGGAAACTGGAAAAGATGAGCTGACATAGTCATAGTACGTGCTGTGATCTGGAATAGACAATTAGACCTCTTTGTCTATTGGAGGGAAAGGAATTTGAGACAGATCCACCCCTTCACAATTAGCTCAAGGTCTGGCCTTTTTCTTACCAGAAGAAGAAAGGACACTGTTGATTAATTTAGACAGAAAAGGCAGAAAAGCCTATGAACCATTTTAGAAATGACATGGAAGAAACTAATCACAGAAAAATCCAGCAGCCTCAAAGACAAGAGAATAGAGATGACAGGCTAATTAGTTTGGGTCCAGCCTGGTTCAGGATAGAAAGTACTGATACTGCGCTGTGAACCAGACTGTAATGATGAGAGAGCTGGAGTGTGATTGCCAGTGTGGCACTGAGACCCAGAAGTTTTCGGAAGGCGTGGGAGGAAAGTCAGCCAAACTCTCCCCTCATGACTTCACAATGTTTGTTTCACCATCTGATATTTGACATAATGAGCAAAAGTGTGTGTGTGTCTGTGTGTGTGTGGTCATTTGTGCGTATGTGTGAGGTAGTCCTTAAAAGTTAGCATAGATTGGGCTGGTGGTACTAAATGGGAGAAAAAGAAACTGAGCGCTCCATCTGGTGCTAGACACCACTACAACTTCCCCTGTCAACAATTGCTAATCACTGGAGACAGGCCCTATTAAAGGACACAGTCTGAGGTGCCCAGCCCTCACCGGAGCCCCCTCTGAGTGCACATCATTACTCTCTGTGTGTTAAACAAAGAGATAGCTGTGCCCATTCTCTCTCGTCAGCACAACCAGTGTAAATATGTAATGTGCTGACATTTAGGCTTAGGGCGTAACATTAAGGCAAATGTAGGGAGATAATGAGGAACAAGAGAAATGTATGAATTCAGCGGTTAGCTATGGATGGTTAACCAATAACCATGTTGACAATAACCATCTTTTTAATCATTTTGTGACAGTGGTGTGGGATGTTACAGTATCTAATCAAATGAACTGAGGGCCAAAAAGGACTCAAAGTAAGTAGTCGCTTTGATTTATGAGCATTTACTGTATGATTTAAATCATTTGCTACATACAGTACCTGCTTAAATCTAAATATAATAATTGATGGTCATCCTTTAGGGGAGAGAAGAGATTTGTATGTAGTCGCTAATCATTTATTTATACAGACACTACTTGCCACTTTCACTGTGTGCTACTCATTTAAATATTTTAGTGATTGAAATGGGTGACGCCACTTTTTAAGAACATGAATGTTTTATCGGCAGAAGGATCACCAAGTTTGTCCTGACAGCTGACTGCCTCAATCATTTACAACATTTCATAGTTGAAAAGCACGGGTTTTTATTTCACGAAGGGAAATCAACCGAGTTTCAGTGTTTCAGCATCATGAAAGTAAAGTTTTAATAATTCCTATGCACAGCATGTGCACAAGCCCTTGTGTCATTGTTATTTCACAGCAAATTGTGTTTTCCTACCGACGTGTCGCGCTGTTTTGAATTTGCAAATAAGGTGGAGGGATGGCAAGAGGCTGGGAGAAATAAATATGATTGCCCTCACCAAACTTCATCTGGGATTTAAAGACCTAGTAATCAGCCAAACAAATAAAAAAACATAAAGAACACACCCCTTACTCCTTCACAGCATACTGCCAATGGCATGTAAGTGTGCAAAAAGAAATGCTGAAAGCCAAGTGGAAACCTTTTCCCTGGAGTCCATGATTTAATAATCAAGGAAAAATAAAGAGCTGACAAATTCCTCTCAGTGACAGTGACAATATTGTAGAATGTGAACTCTCTCTGGTTGAGGCTAAAACCTACAACTACAGGAAATGAAAGTGTACTAGTCAACTTAAGGCTATGTATAAGTGTGGATGATTAAATGTATTTCCAAAGGATCAAGATGGGTTAGTGTCCTTTGATATTAAAGGCAGTCTATTTTTTCCTCTCTGTCAATTCTTTGGTTTAATCTTGAGAGCTTTTACTTCAGGTTAATGTGTGCTGTTGGAGGTGAGAGCATATTGGGTTGGCTGTAAGTGGACCTGGCTGTGACGATGACCAAAGCTTAGCACCAGAGAGACCTTTCAGACAACACATCTAAGGCTCTAGAAATTCAGCTCTGACCACATGTCAATTTAAAAGCCATTAAAACAAACAGCACAGTGAGAGATGCGGGAGGAGTATTGACTCTGCACTGTACCCAAGGGAAAGGCAGAGCTGAAGGGAAAAAGAGAAATGTCAAAGAAATCTGAAGAGGGTATACACAGGCTGTTTTCCAGCACCTGTAAGACTTTGGTGGTTTTGTAAGAAAAGACATCTGGAGAAATAAAAATGAAAAAAAAAAAAAGAGAAAAAGTAGTGATCGTTTCTCCTCTGTGGGAAAAAGTGTAAGCAACCTGGAAACCTTTAAGTCATCACAGCTTGTGGTAGCAGCAACTCTTGTGGACTGTAGTCTGGCTTTAGTCTATTCCATTACTGAGCCGTCTCTCAGCATATCTGCTGTACTCACTGACTGCATCCATCCTATCTTTTCCCTGTTAGCTTTGCGGAATCAGCAATTTAGAAGGACAAAAAGGGCAGCCCGTGTTAATTCCAAACTTTTAATTAGGACAAGCCACAAAACAACAACAACATTAACAATAGAATACAAAACAATAAAAGGGTAATTATGGTGAAGCTATACTGTGGCTGCCAAGAACACCATAAAATTAATTACCAGTGTCTGACAGCAGATGGTTTGGGGGTGGCAAGTAAAAACTAGGAAGTTATATGTACATGAGAGGATGTGCATGTGCATAAAAGCTGTTGATTCTGAAACATAGCTTATTTGTGTTTTCTCTGGAGTCTGTGTCTTTATTGCCACAGCAATACATTGGAGTGACAGACAGGAGGCATCTGCAGCAAGAAGCACGATTCTATCATTTGGCCACCAGATGAAAGCACAGACGATGTAGAATCACAAAGCTCCTACAGAGAGGGACACTGGTGAATGTCAGACCTTCGCTAACTGGTCTCGTCCGGTGCATTCCTAATTGGCTTCAGATGTGACTACCACTGTCTGCAGAGTGGGTTCAAGTGGAGGTAAAAAGTTGAGGAAAGGTCAACTAATGTGTCAATTAAAGAGAAGAACAAGCAAACGGGACAGAGTCAAAGCAAACATCACGGGGCTGATTTCAGTTCTGATGCCTGGTCCTGGTGACCCAAGCAGCTCAAATACTTCTGTAATGGAGAAACAATCTCAGTGTGGGAGACTAATAGCACACAGGCAGCTCTTTGTTCATTATGACAAAGTCGGTGTTTCATTTAGTTTGGAGACTTTGCGCTGCACATCCTTTCTTTAAAACATTTGTCTCTGCTCCTTGTATGGGCGTGTGAGGCTTGTTTTTAAATGATTTCATTTCAGGACTGATCACTCAGACCCATTTACAAGGCTCAACCTGGAACATGTTGAGGGCACCACTTTATATTCCTGAAAGCATCATGGCTGCATTCCAAAAGCACTGGAATAAATGTAATTAACAATTATGGCCTGCCCTGCTTGACATCTCATTATTTGAGCTTTCCTGATGTCCTTCGCCTTTGCTGCCTTCATCTCTTTCTCTCTGCCACGTAAATGTTTTAGCCAGTCAAAACACACAATGACAGCATGGGGGTGGGGGGGTGGGACAGACAGGAGTCTAAGGGTATGCTTGTGTTTAAGTACATTTTTGGCTTGGGCTTCAAAACCGGGGGTAGAAAGAACTTCCAGCAAACAAGTGGATTAGAAAATCCATTTGTGAGCCCTGACACTGTGCTGCCTGCTGATATTCTGACAGAAAAAGAGTAGGTGGGTATGTGCTATGCACACATCAAACACACAGTCAAACATGCCTGTCTGCAGCAAGCCATTAGACCCAGGTGAAGTGGCTGATGGATGATATCTCTGTCTGCCTCGAATCGCTCACATGCAGCTTAGTCCAGAGCGTGACTGGATGAGGTCTTGTAGAACTTCTCAAAGTCATACAGTGAGCCGATGGCCTCGACTAGCTCACCTCTGAGAGCAGTGACGGCAACATAACTTTTCTTCCAGCGTTGCTGAAAGCGCTTGAAGTTGTCTCTGAACATAATGATGTGCTTGCGTTTTACATATCAAACGCACCGAGGGAGCAAACACTGATTCAAGTAACGTGGCGTTCAAGTGTAAAGACATATGTGTAGTTTATATACACGTGTTTATCTTATTCGTATCACTTCTTATTTAACAGATGTTTAAATATGTTTTAATACGACTGGAGGGCTGCATAAAAACAGCATATAGCAATTTAAAAGATAGAGGGCTATCCACCTGTAAAAGAAACCTTGTCACTCACTGACTGATCCCACGTTAAACTAAGGCTAACGCAGCTCGCTGTCGCCGACCACGTGCATCAAAGAAAAAAAATTATGCATGACTGATGAAATGCTTGCAAAATGATTTTGCAGCACGGGGGTTGACGAAAAGCAGTTCTATCATCGTTACAGGAGGCACTTCAGCACTCATGACAAGCTCACTCTTTGATTTTAGGGTAATCCCACTTAAAAATGACATTATTCAGTCGGTTTTAGAGAGAAATAAGTGTGAGAAAAGAGCAGGCATTTAAAAGAGGATTCGAAACATGGACATATGTATTCCAAAGAACTGGATGCTGGATGAAAAGCAGTAAACAGTGGGAGCAAGTGATCAGTGTAAATGATCCAATTATAATCAACTGGTTTTTAAAGATGATTTTCACTAAATTCAAAACAGCCTAAGGTTCTAGTTTGGGGATTACATGTCTATGAATAGTTTTAAATGACTCTCTGCCTTCCCTGTAGTAAAATATCTCTGTGTTTTCATAGTGAAATACTCCTCTTGATGACACAACGAGGAGTTTTTCAGTTCAGATTATCTCATGCTCGCTGCTCGTCCTGTGGAGGTTGCAGGTTACAGTAATGCCATGTGGAGGAGTTTGGGGAGCAGAAGGGTGAAGAAAACTACAGCCTCCACAGTACGAGAAACGAGATGACGTCATCTGAACTGAAAAACTTTGTGGAAACATGACAACTTATCAGCGTTAATCACTGAACAACATATTTTACATTTAGGGTGTGTCTGCACATGAAACATGACGGTGTCATCCCCTTAGTTTTGCTCCAGTTCCTCTAGTGAACAAACAAGTAGTACAATTGGCAGTGATACAACTATCAATTCTGGGTTGCAAGAGCTAATAACCTGTAAATAATCATTAATGATTTTACTACCTATTTCTTCCTACTATGACAGTTTATATTGCAGCATTTAATAAAATCCATGTAGCTTCAGCAATAAATGTTTCGACAATCAGAGTCCACATTTTATCACTGCTGTGTTATTTCTGCAATGACTGGAGTCCAGATCCAAAATAAAAAGTTGGATAAAGAAGAGCAACAGGATGTGTTTTTGTGAACTCAATGCTTTTCAGCAATTCACCGTGACAGCCGATGCTATTTCACTGCAGTGCCAGTAAATATTTTTTCTGCTGCAGAAAAAATATTTACTCGCAATGCATCAGCTTTTCGCCATTCTGCTCCACCATATCAATGTTTCCAGCTTGTCTGGATGTGTGGCCAGTGTGGTGCAGATAAGTATTTTACTCTCGATGCTACAGAAATCCCTAAGAGAGAAAAAGCAGCTACACTTAGGAAAGATCAATACCAGCTCTGAGCAAAGCAAAATGGATGACACGTCCGACCCGCTGAACTTGTTGGAACAAAAAGTCATCAGACCATTATCAGAGCACTCATGCAAGATGCCCATAACAACAAAGACAACAAGGACAGACCTTTAGCTTGTTGAGAGTAAACAGGAAAAGAACGCCTAAGAACTAAGATTGCTGAGCTCTTAATATTATAATTTTACACGTGCACGTGTATCAATGTAAGAAAGTAATCATGCATTCAACATTTTTATTATTTCAGTTATTGAAACTTTTTTTCCTGTCATATTAGGCTAAAGTATTTTATTGCTGCAGTTCTGAATAATTGTGTCTTAATGGATTTGATGGAGACAGTTCAGGTACCTTTTATAAAACGTCATTGTATTGATCAGGTAAGAAATGTACAATTGCCTTGCACTGCCACAGGAGAAGAATCACTCAGGGAAAACTGTCTTGTAATTAAGAACCTGCCCAAAACCATTAAACTGCTCAGTAGCTCAAGCCCCTTTAGTTTGGAGTGCACAGCCTCCGATAGTCCATTACTTTGATCTACAGGTCACTGAGGAACAGAACTCAATACACAAGCTTACGTGGTGTTATGAGCTATATCACGTTCAGTTCGGTGCTGGTTGAAAATCCACGACTTCTCTACAGTATATCAACTGTAATTTCTCAATAGGATGGAAAAAGGAGATAAAATAGCTTAAGACTGTCACAGTGCATCAATGCTGTAATACAGCTGAGCAGCTCAATGCTGACAGAATAAATGAATAGGAAGCCCCAACTCCAAACAGCTCCATCTAAATCCCCATAAAAAAAGATAAGGCCATTTTACCACATTTGAATCCCTGGTTTTTGCTGATGGCGTGCCATACTTCAAACAATAAACTGAGGTTCTTGGAAAGCGAGGACATATTGGCGGAGCTCTCCATGCTACGTAAACATTTTAATCATCAGCAGTGTCCATACGTTACACAGTGCAGAGCCGAGATATGCAGTGAGAGAGGATAAAAATACCAACAATTTGTTTTAATGCCTGAGTTGTGTTTTATGACATAAATTCTCCTGCATCAATATTCAAGATATTAAATGTGTTTACTGTCAATAAAGCATAAGTGGGGCATAAGTGAAAGTATTTAATTCTGTCAATACTAAAAAAACAACTTCCTGTCCTTTTACATTTTGTAACCAAAATTTAAAACTTGTGCTCACTAGAAAAGTCATTTGATAGAAAATCAAACCCAAATATGAACTAAGTAGAACTATTAATACATCTACCCCTTATCTGGAATATTTGGTGATATACACCAGTTCATGCTCCACAAAATAATTTCCTCATAAAATGTAATGATTAAATGTAAATGCAAATACTTGCTGGCTGTCATACCAAACCTACCATCAGGGTCAACTACCTGTTTGCTACCTGTGCCTCCTTCAAACTGCAGAATAAATGTTTCAGTGGTCATGTTTAGAGCTTTGTAAATTTCTACTTTTAATTATTTACCAGAAAAAAGTGATATGTTAACATTACAGAAGAGATTAAAGTGTAATTCCATGTAAAACACAACAATCATGACGCACCTTTTTTTTACATATATGTCATGTATGCACATTATTTGATTGCTGACATACCAAATCTACCACGAGCAGTTGGCCAACAAATGGACCCTGTCACCACCAGTGTTGCCATAAACGGTTTCTTACCAGAAGAGGTGGCATGATCTTGTCTCCATAGGACTCTTATTCTTTTAAGTTTGTTTCTCTGATGTTCTCAGCTCAGGATGTTAACTCGGCTACACTAACCTTTGAACACGATGCTCTACTTTGTCCAACTGCTGTAATAATGCTGTCAGGCAGTGAGAGACCCTGCGTGGTTCACTAGGATTTTATACCTTAACTATCACACACTTTTCATAGCCCTCCGTTAAGAAATTTGATGTTTTTCACATTACAGAAAGGATTGAAGTGAAAGTCTTGCAGGTAAAACGAGACTCCTGATGCATCAGTAGACTCTGAAAATCCTGGTTCAGGCTCGGCTCTGGTCCTACAGGGAGGAAACGTATTTTCAGCAGATTTTCCCAAAGCTTTTCTTACAGCAGTTTTGGCTTGCCCCTCCAAAGTGAATCGAAAACACATGTATCTTGTATAAAAATCTGCTAAGCCTTTCATCTGCCATTACACTGTTTTGCATTTCAGCTGAGTTACAATCTACAGTCTAAATCAAAACAATAGTTTACAAAATCTTTTGTACCTGTTGTTCAGCTTGTCTAATATTTCTAACTGAGTGAAAGAGGCTCAGAACAAGAATGGATTTAGTGAGGGGAAGGCTTATCACCAAACATAAAAGAAGGAAAAAAAAAAGCTCACCCAAAAGATTAAAGATTATACAGTCTGCTTTTGAGAATTGGCTCTTGTTTTCGAGAATTTCAGTTTCACCAGCAGTGACATGGGAATCAAGGCTCACACATCTACAGTACTGTCTGCAGAAAGCCCAGGAATGTCCTCAACATTCAGAAATAATACCTATAATAATCAAAAAGCACTCAACGTCTACATGCTTGCTCAAGGCTGCACAATCCTGAACAAATGTATTTTAATAACAGAAAATTTGCCTGAAATCTATTAACACGTTTGTGTGACTTTCAATGGGACTGAAAACATTACGCCCTTGGTGGAGGTAATAAGAAGAAAACAACACAAATACAGAATGCGCGGTCTCTACAGACACATACACAAACTGACACGGAGTGCCTTGGGTCCATAAGTATTGATTGAGTAGTATAATTTAGGCTAATGTTATTTCAGAAAAGGACTTCGGCAGTATTTGTATGTTTGAGCACTGTACTTTACGCCGACCTGGCGTCTGATTAACCTTTGGTTTTCCTGTGTTTTCGGAGCAAATTTACCATGAATTTGCTCAAGATTTATCCAAACATTTTAAAATGCTGTGCCAATTAAGCTGACGTTGTGTTTGTGCATTCCCACCGGCATGATGTCACACGTCTTTTTTGACGCCACATGCTGTCTGTCGATGAACAAGCTGATGCTCACAGCTGCACTTTGAATTTAAACACGAGAAAAGTGTCCGAGCTGATTATGGTGTAACGAGGGAATGAATGAATCAGTCAAACTTTATTTAGACAGCACCTTCTGCGCAGGTAAACAATCCAATGTGCCGCACGGTCGATTGAGAAGGTGAAAACAAGACACATAGGTGAAATTTAATAAATTAAACAAAAGTCAAAATAAAAAATGAAAAGAAATAATTGAGCTTTAAATATTTAAAAAGCAACATAATTTCAAATAATAGCACCGTAGCAATCAGTTATAGATGATCAGTTAAACACATATGATATTGTACAGTTACATTTGTGGCACCACCTCCTCAAAATCTGGCCGAGACATCTACATGCAACACATGCACTGACTCTCCATTTTAATATGTTCAGAAGTTGGTTTTCCACTTTTCCCGCAGTTGGGATAAACTCAAGTGATTCGTCTCTGTAATTACCACCTAAATTCTGCAGCGGCACTCTAAGAAATCTCTTTGGCCCTCTGCAGCAGCACCATTATAATATCTGATTTTAGTGGTCTGAACACACACAGGTACAATAAGTAGCAAATGATGCAGAGTTTGTCTCCCTGCAGAGAGGAATGCCCTGACTGCTGCAATGAATTTGCAGAAACCCTTGTGAGCTAATTATATTACTTTCCAGAGTAAATTCATCTAAATCAATCAGCCCGACAATAATAGCATCTAAGGCACAATTTCCGCTCGTGTCCCATTCTATGCCTCAAGAAAAAAAAAAAAAAACTAAACTAAATGCCTACCATCTTTTCAGTGTTAGTACTATTTTTGCATGAAAATAAAGAAGTCCAAAGTATTCCCCCTTGATCCCCTGTCTGCTGAATATTGAATGTCTACAAAAGCAGCTAGCCCATTTATGAGATTGTAAACGTTAGTTCCTAAGGCCTGACGGTAGTCACATCATGTCACATGACCAACCAGTGAGAACCGACAGTATGTATCTTGTGCAGCAAGCTGACTGATAGCCAGCTTCATCTCCATGTAGTTTGTCTGAAGTTCATAAAAACTGTCTTGGAGCACTCCCTGATCTGTCATGTGATGTGACATTACTAATCCCAAGTGTTAGGAATCAACGTCAAACTTTTAAAGACACAGAAAACAGCTTTTTGTGTGTCTTTTATGAAGTTTCATCGTGTCCTTTAACTTATTAAGTGAATAGATTCCCCATGGTAGGTGAACAACAAAATGCTTTCCATGAGCGATCTCCCTCTAGATCCCAATTGGAATTGGATGTGATAACAGCTCCGGTCTTCACGTTTTAGTCTGATATGAAAGAGTTATCACTGTTTCAAACAGTCTCCTGGACACCGGCACACTACACACTCGCTCTCCCTTGTTATCTCCCACACGTGCTGAGCTGTATGTGACGGCTCCAGACTCATGTTCAATAACTTACATCAACACAAACTCTGTTACTGCTAATAAATGAGTTGTTTCAGTTTTTAATATTCCAGCACATTTTAGCAAAACTGGAAAAGCATGATAAGTTTGGTCAGTAATATTGTTATAACATTTTCATACCATTCTAGTCTGAGACTTTTTGTCACACTTTAATCAACACTGTTCAGTGACAGCTTGACACCAAAAGGTGCTTTGTTTTTCTTATGTAAAGTCTTTTTTTTTCTCAATATCAGCCTCTTGTTTTATTTCCCACATCATAATGGCTTTGATAATAATCACGCTCGACTAAATTTAGGCATCAAAATGCTTTAGCTGCTCCTTTGAATAAGCCGCAACTGCACTGCAAACACAGGCAGAAGAGGTGCATATCTGTTGTATCCATGGGTGGCAGGACCATTGTTTTTAAGTCTGATCCAATCCAAGTACTGTGATTTTTATTAACCCAAGTCAACTCTGTGAAAACTGCATTTTAAACAAGATCTTTACTCAGAGAAACGAGATGCTATAATCCCCTGAGCAGCATTAAAATTAAAACCAGAGATCAAATGCAAAACTTACTTATTTGTTAATTAGCTTCTTCCGGCTGTTTTGTTGCCTTTTGAGTGTAATGAGGATTACGTTTCGTGTGAGAACAGAAGTAAGGTATTTTCATATAAATCTTATAGTTTAAAATAGCTCTAAACACCTCTGCTGTTCTGTTTTCATCGGCTACCTACTGTAGGTGTGGGACTGTTTTTCTCATGATTAGTTACCTAATGTTAGTGGGTTTAGTTGGTGGAAAACACAAGTTCACAAATGTTCACAAATGTCTTTGTTGTTTTCTTTCCATTTGAGGTGACATGCTGGGTTTTACTTGAAATTGTCCAATACTGACACTGTGTTATCTATCAAATAAGTTTATAAGTATATAAGTGTGTGAAATATCCATTCGATGGGTATGCTTGTGGTTAATAAACAAGCAGAGATGCAGCAGCAGTTTGTTTATGCTGCTCACATTTATCCTAGTTATTACAAATAAGCACAATAATGTCAGAGGGAAAAACTGAATAAAACTTTGCTCACCGATAGAATAACTAAAGATTGTGTCGGCTTGAAACCGTTTCAGGATAAATATCTTTCCATGAATAAGGTCTATCTATTAGGCCAGCTGGGAGATTGTTATTCAGGCCACTAGTTGCATCTTCAATGGGAAGTATTCAAATGTTCACAGGTGCTGAAAATCATTTGTGGCATGACATTTAAATAAAATGTGTCAGTGGAGACTTCAGCACTCAAAACACACAGGTTCATCCAAGGCCTGCAGTGTCAGGCAGAGGTCCTGGTAGAACAGGCGGAGGAGGACAAGACACTGAACCCTGGACCTTGGTGAAGAATCTATAAAGTCTTTTATTATAAGTACTTAGCCACCTGGATTTTCACGTGTATTAGATGTTTTATTAATGATTAATTATTTTGCTGTTGTTCCATTAATTATCACCTCGACTAATAAGTTCCACTCTTGCCTTTTCCACATTAATTTTCTATTTATTATACAAAAGGATGCCACTTGCAGGTGTGGTAAGTAACTAAGTACATTTACTCCACTGTACTGAAGTACAGTTTTGAGGTACTCATTGTTAGAAATATGATCACCTTGTATTATTCAATCATGTATTATTGTACCACGTATTATTATGGATTAATCAGCTGTCAGAAGTGGTTAAAATCAGCTCTACCCTGACCAGCTGCTGTTTCTGTTCCTCACTCAGTCTGAGAGGCTCTCTGTGTCTGCATTCAGACTGTTGTCCTTTACCTTTCATTAATGTTTTACATTTTCTTTTCCATATTCACCTTTGAGACTTTGTTGCATAAATCGCACAGCATCAAATTCAAGGTTTGTTTAAATTCGATTTTTTAGTTTAGTGCTTTACATTTTAGAGCATGTTGTGGTACTTTTACTTGTACAGGAGTACTTTTCCAAGCAAATGCTCTCATGTTTACTCGAGTACTGAGTTTGTGAACTACCACCTCTGCTTGCATGTATCCAAAATCTAAACATGAAAGAGAGGCTATCACTTCTAAAAAATATTTTCTGGGCTGCACTTCAACTGCTTATTTATCTTACTTGAACCCCCCTGCTGTCATCGCTGAGTTAAAACACGTGACTGTTAGCGGGGGTAGTGCCAGGTCAGGGAGGATGTGTCACTGTGGGTCCAAGGCTCTTTCAACAAATGCACTCAGACCAAAGCCTTCAGAGATATCTCTGGGTGAAACTGATGCATTGCCAACACTACAGTTAAGTCACACTGATGCAGTTTCAGTCGGAACTTCTTTGGAAACTCAAACTCCGGCCAGTACGGTGTTGAACCTGTTAGAGATTACTAGACATGGTTTATTTTATTATATATACCTAAAGCTGAGATTATCTAAGTCAGACACTGTTTGAAAAGTGAGTATATCAACACCATAAATAGCATACATGCCACAAAGGAATGTGTTTACTATATCTTTATTTACTTTATTTATATGTGTACTGTTTCCAATCTATTGCAGTGAAAGTAGTCATTTCAAATTCCATCTAAACAAAGGTGAATGGAAAATTTTGCTGTATCAATGCAGCGCCGTATTATCTGCTTTCTATTGGGCTGTTGAAGTCTGACTCCAAACTGGGGATTAATCATGTGGATGTTTGCTGTGCAGTTAACAGTAGTGCTCCATCTTAGGGCAGTTCCATGGGCTAAAAGAGGCCACGCACAGGGCCACCTCATTTGTTTCACTGAGAGAGTTTGCAGAAAAAAAAAAAAAAAATCAGCTGGCAAGTTTCACCAAGCAAAGGTTAAGCATTCTCGTTGAACAACTAACACTTCGGTGATTTCTCGCTTTCTACGATGCTTTTTTTGCAGGACGCATACTGCAAATGAACGCGTATGATCTTTAACTAACAGCATAATAATGCAAGGGCAATTTTCAACATCCTATTCTTAACATTTGTTATTTTTCCCCAGCATCAAGCAAGACACGGTTTCTGTCAAATAGCTTGTACATCAAGCACATTGTTTGTCTGCATTCATAATATGCTTTTATAAACGTCTCCATCCAGTGACCACATATAATTGCAAAAACTATGGAGGGATGCTTTAATTGAGGTCCATTAGCAAATTGGGGGTGATTATCAGAGGCTGCAACAACTGAATGCAAATTCACCAGATAATTTGTACTTGTGCCAGTGTCATAGTTGTTCGATTTAACAGTTCTATAGGGAAGAACGAACAATAACCATGAGCTGTAGCATGGTCTGACAGGACAGAATCATCAACAGATCATTATGATGTTGATAGCATCTAAAATCTACATTTAGCTGATTTCCTATAGATACATAGATAAGAAAGGGGCAAGTTTGTTTATTGCAGGAGCTGCTAAGAATGTAGCAGGGAGTGAAAGCACCAACTGAAAGCACTGAGAGATTACAGTGTGGATTTCATTTTTCTTTAATTAATTACCCTGAGTGAATAAGTTCTGGGAACTGAGTGAGTCATTGCATTGAGAGTCAAAAGAAAAGACACTACGTGGGATACTGTGAGATAAGAGATAAGAGTAACAATTGTATGAGAAGGTCATACAAAGTGAGGAACAGTGCACTTAGTAGGAAACATTGTGTAACTTAAGCAAACTGTAGGATGATTCTTGAAATCAATCCCCTCTGCCCTGCCCAGCCCTCCGTCTGCCTGGTTTGGTGTGCTCTTCTACCGCTGGGTACAGTGTACTGAACCATGCTCTGTGTGGCTATTGTGGGAAAAAAAAAAGTGTAAACCTTGGTATTTTGTCTGCAACTGCAACCTTGAAAAAATAATCTTTTTGAAAGCAAAGAAGAAGTAATGATGAAGGTGGTTATGGGTCGAGGATTCCAGAGAAGTTGACAAATCAATGCTATTGACAACTAATTTTTCAATTTGCCTCATGTGTCCTGTGGGTTTTTGCTCAGAAGAAGCAAAACCAGCTGCAACCATCGACGATTTATTTTTTTCACTAAAGGCTGGTCTCTTCAAACTTAACCTTGGAACATAACCTTATTCCACAGTAGTAGCAAATGTCAGCTGTTTAACTCGACCAGTTTGACAAACAGTATTGGAAATGTGTCCTCACTCTGGAAAAACCTTCGTCTCAAATGCAAATGTTCAACATCAACAGATGAACACAATTAATTATTTTTGATATGATTGAAGAGCTCTGTGCCAATACGCAGACAGCAAGGTGCTTTCACTCTGTTGGCAGGATTAATGATAATCATAAACACGACTATGGTGCATGAAGGACACTGCTAGGAGAAGCCTTTTTAACATGTCAGTAGTCACTTAAGAAATCTAATCAGCTATCACAAGATAACACATCTTTTTCCCACTTTGCATGCAGGGAGATGTCACATTGTCATTTCAAATTGTAAAGTGGGATTACAAATTAAATTACCGTCATAATATTGCAAGGGCAATTGTCAGCATCCTATTCGTAGCGTTTGTTATTTTTACCCAGCAGCAGGACTGAACACATTGCAGATGCCTGATGTGTTCGAGAAGAAAAGAAGACACAGCAGTTTCAAGACAGTAGACTTTGAAAATCTTGAGCCACATCAAATTTTAATTTAATTTTAATATTATATAGTGATATAATTTTAATACTAACTCTGCAGAGAGTTTATCTTTACTCCCAGCAAAGGTTGGGGAAGGACAGTAAAGATGTCCAGCTTGTCTTATCAAAGTTTATGTGGGGGGACCGATGATGATGAGCCGCTGAGTTGTTTCTCTGGGTGTCTGACCTGTAGGCATCATAAAAAACAGCTTTGTTAAATATGTAAGGTGCTTAAGCCTTAGAAACAGCATGTCTTTGAAAAAAATAATTTTAATCCTATAATATAGGTTGCATCAAGGTGATTCGCAGCATATATAACAACATTTTAATAGATGAAAGTGAATAGCATGAAAAGAGCTGAAAATATAATTAAATTAATGGTGGTTAATTAAATTCAGTGATAAATTCCAGTATAAGAGTCGAATGTTTTTTAAAAGATGCAAATCAAAGCCAATGACAACTTTAAGAGAACCTGCAAGAAAAAACTGGAATGAGAGGTTAATGTAAGATAGAGAGAGAGAAAGTGCAAATGATATACAGAAGTTTTCTTTTAAGCTTTTTAAAACCTGGCATTATTAGAGTACCCTTCATGAAAGAAGTTTCACAGTTTGCGGGAATATACAGAAAATATGAAAGCACAGTCACATAGTTACTTTTGCAAATCCAGAATTACTCAAACATTGCTAAAAATAATACGCAGCCGATGGAAATGTTTACATCTCAGCAAGGGTTCCATCTCTGTTCCACCACAATGTTTTGTGATTCCAACATGATGCCGCGGGGAGACTGAATGTTAGACCTGTTCCAATTTTACAGTCTGGATAGGGGAGGTGTGACAAGCACAGGGGCTTTTTCAGTTTTTATCTGCATGTGTATGTGTGATTTAAAGGCAGGACTAGGTTGTAAAGATATGTTTTGAATTGCAACAGCATATGGCACATATGTTTGTGTCTAATACAGAAAGTGTAGTGGGAAATCGTGTGGTTCACAGTGAGCAGTGCAACAGCCAGAATCGTAAAAAATCGCTTGGCTACACTAGCTCTTCCTCTCAGTGCCTGAACAGCATAAGCTTGTCAGGACTGAACAGTCTCATCTGTTGACTGCCTCTCTTCACCTCACTGCCACCTTGTTTAGCCTGATCCGCCAGTCTTCACCGAGCTAATGCAAGATGACACTTTGTCACCAGAATCCTAAACTCTACCCACAATACAATTTGTCATTGCATTCAGGAGCCTGTGACACTCATAAGAGCTTCTCTGTCAGTATCAATTTCGGTCTCATTTTAAGGGGTCTGAGCCTTGGCATTCTCGCTAACAGATGCTCAAACTGTGTCCCCAAGGTTCATTGCCATTGAGCAAGCCAAGAGTGCCCATGGCTTTGACGAACAGCTGGTCATATCCATAACATAATGTCTACATTTCCTCTGCATGTTTAGATCGGCCCCTAATTAAAGCAGCCCAAAAAAACAAACTGCCAGTGTCTCCTCTCATATTAATACATTGTACATGCATGTGCTAGAAACTTTGTAACAGCAACCTCCAGTCAAGGTGACGTCTGTCTAATTAAGCCCTCAAGGCAGAACTGAAATACAAAATACAGAAGTAATGGTGCATTTATGAGAAGTAATTTCTGACCCCCAAGGAAACAAAGTAAATTAGGCACCAGGGCATTTACTTTTTAGCTCTTGGCCTAGCCACCATTACACTAACATTTACATTACTGCTCTCCGTATAGTAGGAGGAATGCGAAGAAGGTTTTAATTGAAGGTTGGCGTAACCTTTTCATGTGTAAGGTGGGGCTATCAGTCTTAATGTAGAGGGTGCAGCGCTCAGTTAACCCACTCAGGTTACATCTAATATTTCTGCCGCTTGCAATCTGTCTGCATTAGAAAAGCAAAGTTGTGAAGTGAACATGGAACCCCAATTAAAAGTTGACTGAGAATTTTTTATGTCGAAAGATCAGCAATGTGTCTTACTGCACACTGGGCTAAATTAACCTTGTCAAGTTCGATCACGTTAAAGGGATAAACACAAATATAACCGAGTCAATGAAATGTATTGAAACGACGAAGCCAAAACCCTTCTGTAAGTTACTGCTTCTCACAGCAAGGCCCGCTAAAGTGATTAATCTTTCTATTTTTAGCTCGGTTTCCCACTTTCATTATTTCTTTATTTTTTTAATGTACAAGGCAGACAGCAGCTCTGCCAACAGAAATACTTCGTCAGCAACTTGATTGCATTTACATGGTAGAGTGAAGCCAAAACGGGAGAGAAGCTGGAGAGCTCGGCCACGGGCTGCGCTGAAATATCAGGCACTTGAGATGCCATTGGAGAGACTTCTCAAAAATGTACCCTTTGGGAATCTTTTTTTCCTAAGATTCCCTAAAATTATTTTTACTCACAATGTTTGTTTTTCACAGTAGCTTTGGCCTTTGATTTTTTTTCATACAGAAGCCACTTCTATCTTACTGGAAGAAGCAAACAGGATGACAAAACAACATATACAGCAGATGGTCAATATTAACACATACAAATTCCCCAGTTAGATACTGTAACATGGTAGATATTCAAATTTTAGGATTTTTTTAAGCAGTTTTCTTCTTACTCCCTTACTTGTGAGTACCTTTTATGAGATGCTATCTCAATTATGTGGTTTAGCCTCAGTAAGCCCCAGAAAACATATTGCTTTTAGTCCTGTAGAGCTAGGAAAATGTCTTTGCTTTCATATCTAGATGGGTTGATGACAAAACCTCTACTGATGTTTTCCGTGAAGCATTTGCACTGTTATGTATTTCAGCAGCCAACGTGCTGCTCCGGAAAAATCATAGGGTCACCCCACTTCATCTCATTTTTCTTTTGGTTGTTCTTTGCAATTACAGAAAGTCACCTAGCCACAGTCCCAAATAAATATTGTATATTACCAACGATGGTTGACTGTAGATTTTTGTTTAAGCAAATAATTCAGGTTCAGCTATTATTAATTAATATTTTTTTCTACTCTTCCACCAAATCCGTGCTTTGGATGTATGTGAGGTTGCTGAGAGCAGTGAGACTGAACCGAAACAACAAAAATGAGGCCCGTAAAATGAAAACAATGAGCTGAAACCATCTGCAGATCTAAGGGGAACAGTTGCGTTGGATGCTAAGTGTATGTGAGTTTGTCACTAGGAGTGACCACTCATTGGAGCAATTTTAAAAAAATGAAAATGAAGGCACCTTTAAACGTAAAAACATGGCAAAATGTATTGCTTTAAGTTATGCTTTGAGGTTGTGTTTGCAATAAGGCAACGGGATACAATTCAGACTGAAATATAATATTTAAAATTTAACCAATCCAAGTTCATGAAAACACACCTGGCCCATGAAAATCACATAAATTGAACAATAAAAGCTCAATTTAAATTACAAGTTTGGATCATAGCACAATGAATACAACAGTTGTGTGGGGCTGATTCATGTAATATCCCCTTCGCTCTGGCTCCAGAGTCCTGCTGACACAGCAGCTGTGAGAAATTTGTGTGTGTGTGTGTGTGTGGGTGGGTGTTTCTGTATGTGTGCACTTCTGCTTTTGTGTGTGCGTCACTGTGTGTGTGTGTGTGTGTGTGTGTGTCACTGTGTGTGCGTGAGTGTCTGTGTGCCTGTGCAGGTGGTAAGAGGGAGGGACAGCAATGCCTGTGAGCTGAATAACAAATCCAGCATACTGCACACCTGAGGAGCTGTCACTGTCATAATCAGCCGTTTATAATGCATGGCAGAAGGGGGACAGGAGTCGAGAGGAGGAAATGAGGACACAGTTGGTATCAAAGCTGTGTCTGTATTATATCTTTTTCTTCTTATCCTCTCTATCGCGGGATGCACAATAGAAAAAAAAAGAGGATGTTCTTTCTCTTTTTTTTTTTATTTTCACTCTTCGCTCAAATCTCCCTCCAGTTATTGCTTTACTTTCCTCCTATCCACTGAGCCACAGATGTCGCATGTGGAAAAACTGGATGGCTGGCTCCACTTCCTCCCTGCCTCCTTCTTCACACCCCGTCTGGCCCAGCAGGTTTGTGTCCGGACACCTCCTCCAGAGAGCTCAAGGTGACACATGGTCCCTCAGACACAGATGAGTGACTGTGTCCCCAGGCTTCTTGACGACCGCCAGTTGCCCCCCTCGCTAGAGCCTTTTGTTGTTTCAGCGCAACGCTAATCTATGGTTCTGCTGTGAGGGCCACAGGAGCGACAGGTTGACTCGCTTCCAGCTTACTGACACAATCATTCACTGCTTGTATTGGGAATGCTGGGTGCGTATGTGAGTGTGGAACGGTGCCTGTTAGACAGCCTGCCTGATATTTTTTTGCAGGGTCAGCAGAGACTTGGCCAGGCCCCGCATCGTGAAGTAAATCAATGAAACCCAATTAGACACCAAGAAGGGGCGAGAGAGAAATTGAGCAGCTAGAAAAGCACAGACGGAGACTTCTTGTGAAAACACCTGAGTGTAAATCGAGCATCTTTGCTATTCTGACTTTAAGTGTGTAAAACCTGATATCAAACACGTATCTGAAGACAGTCTTACTCACAATTTGTTGGACTTCCGAAGAATTGTGTGGAGTGTGTGAGTCACATTGATGCATCCTCCTTCTTCCCTTTAACCAGACAAACCTCTGCTATGACTATATGATATCACAGTTTTCATTACCAAACATTGAGAACCACTCGAAATACTGCAGAGTTTTTGCAGCATCCTACTGACTGTCTGATATTAGTCTTGCTTAATTCCCCAGCGGGTGACGATAGCAGTCATGTGTCTGCGTGGAGGATGAGAGTAAAAGCAATATGTCTCATGATTACCTCCTGAGTGAGTCAAATCAAGCTCTCTTTGCTCTGAGCAACCTGCCACTAACATCTGCTGTTTTGGCTGTAAATGCCCATCTAAGTTGTATAAATCCTGTCTGCTTATTGGCTTCAACAATTGTCCACGCTACTCCGGTAAAGCCTTCAAATATAACAGTATGCCGTTTTTAAAGGCAAGTCAGCAATGATTGCAATGCAGACGGAGTCACTGCGAGCAACAACAGTGAACTTTAAACGCGCCACGTTGTTGGTTTGCAGGTGTTGTTTTTCACCAATTATCTGATTGAGATGAAAAATGCAGTGTTATTTTCTGAATTAATGAAAGAAAAACAGTAACTTAAGCATTTGATAACCTGCTGACTGCTAATGAGCTATGGAGATAGCATTATGCACCAGATAAAAATCCTGACAGAGAAAAAAATAGATACTAATACCCATAGGCAGTGTGTTGGAAAAGGTACTATGGCAATTAGCATGAATTAGGATCATATTTTAATCTCATTAAAACATGGTATTCTGTGTCAAATCCACAATATTGTCTGTTGTAAAATACATACAGTAATGGTCTTAATTGACTTTATCTGTTTGCCACATTAAACATTTAATTATAATATATTTTTAGGTAAACTGGCATATGCTGCCATGATAAAGGAAGCTCACAATAATAAGGCATCTTAATATTCCATGTTTCATTTATCATGGTGGCACATTAACTAGCTTGTCTTTTATCATACTTTTCATCGTGATTTTAATCCTTTTAATGAACACACTGTAGCCCTTTATGCAATCTGGCAAACTCAGAGAGCAAGCCAGCCCTTTGCCACCTTCTTAAGCCCATAGTTATTATTAACACATTTTTGTAATCAGGCTTCTACGCCATTTGCATGAAAGTAATCTACTAAGTGCGAAAACTAAACTCTCCCAGCTGAAAACATTAAGATAACCAAAAATCAAGCATTTATTGAAGTGACCTCTAATCTCATTACCCCCCCGTGATTACAACAAAACGGTGTCTCATTTCATGACTGCCTCCAAAATTGAACTCTTGATAAGCAAGCACAGTGGGAAACAGAGGATAGTGCAGGGGTGGATCAGCAGCTGCAACAGCCCTCATATACCTGTAAATCCACCCAGGCCCCCTGTGCTCAGACAGGCTGTTGGACCGCTCCTAAATCAGACAGGCCTGGCTGTCACGACCAGAGACCTTGTCTTCCTGCAGATCAATAGTGATAAGGGAGAATAAATTTAGGGCTGCAAATACAAATAGAGCCACCACAGAGGTGGTTAGATTGCAAAAAGGTCCAAAGGCAAGTGTAATGAATTTTAGACTCAGTACAGTGGCACATTAGTGTACACTAAAGGTTGTGATGATGATTTTGTCCAAGCTGAGGACACAGCAAGGGGAGACATCACTATGAAAATCATGAGACAGGCTTGTTGTAGTGGCTTCATGATTTTTCTGTAGCCTCTGCCCTAAAATAATTCTAAATGCATCTGGTTGATGTGTTAATAAAAGACTATACGTGACTCTCAATTGTTTACAAGTACCCTTACTTGTAAGTGAAACACTTGACTGACTGATCTGTCACGTATGGAAGATTAAGCTGTTAAAACAAAACTTACATTTAGTCATTTAGCAACTTTTCAGTTTCATCCTGGAGGTTCGTCCTGAACACGCCACAGACATTATGTCCTCATTCGCTGCTCAAGAGAGAAATGGAAACTTTCAATTTAACTGTCATATCTGTATGATAAATATTTTAAGAACAGTAATACTGGTGTGGGAATCAATCTTTTACTTTGGTTCAGACTGAAACGGCTCGGCAGCTACTGAATGGATTTTTGTGAAAGCTTGTGCCTGACATTCATGGTCCCCAGGCAATATATAGAATACTTATTTCTTTAGTGATCCCCTTTAATGTAACTCTATCATCAAGTCACCACTGTTTTGGCTCATGGCTAAATCCCTGCAAATTTAGCATTTCATCAGCACCATAATATTCTATGTGGTAGCCTTGGTCCAGCTGAATATCCCATGAAATTTGTTCAAAATAAATTCAGACAGTTTGACTAATTTGAATAGAACAACAAACCAGTGAGTGTGCTGAAATATTGAAAAAGAAGTGAATGAAAAACTGTTTTTTTTTTTTTTGCCTTTATAAATCAATAGCAACACTTTTATTACATCACTAACCAGAGATGCTTTTTTTTTTCTCTCCTTGGGTTGCTCTGGAGTTCAACACAATTTGCCTTAATCAGGCAATCAATCACTATTAGGTTTGTTCGCTACACCAGAACACAGCAGGCAGATGTGCCCCCCAGCAAAAACTACAATTCCTAAATTGGCCCAGACACACACTTGTATGGGCCCTGTGACGCAGTATAAACGCTGCCAGTGCTGCTGCCAGAGCTTGCAAAGCAGCATTTTGCCTTTATTTTCGACAAGGGGATGGCACCAAGCTGCTTCACTGACACGTCTTTTCACAAGAAATTACAGAGAAAACACTGCGGAAACGCTCTCGCATGTCTCCGTCACTTTGCATACAATACAATATCGCCAGATTTCTTTTAAGGTTACAAATTTGTGTTCTCTAGAGCTGTTGACTAGATTTATGGAAGATGACTTTCATTACTGCTATGAAGTAATTGTACTTTAATAAGAAGTAACTGAAGGTAACCAGATAAGATCTACACCATATAGATCTACACCATACAGTTACACACGAGTGTACGTGCACCCTGATATATGCATGGCTCTATTTGACTCCATTGTTAAAATGATATAAATGATTCACTGAGCCAATTTGCCATGAGAGGAGAATAATCAGAGTGTCACAGTTGTCCTTTGAGATCCTTTGTTGAATGTATTACAATGGAGCTTGATTGGAATTGATAATGGCTTTGAAGACTAGGTTGCTCCTTTCCACTCACTAATTTGTTCCAAAGCAACCTTTGACATGAAAGGCACTGCTAATGACAAGGTAATTAGCCAACTGTTGAGAGGGGTCAAAATATGTGTGTTTTTACCAAAAAAGGTTTTTTTCTTTTACTAATTTAATTTTGAAGCTCACTGTCTTTACAAAACACACCATCTGTGTCCCTGGCAATTTCCATAAGCAGCCGATAAGGTAGGAGAACAGACTGTATGCATGTGTGTCACTGAATGTCGCTGTGTTTTTTGGGCTTTGAGTAAAAAGGACTTAGCTCTGCATTACTGTATGTAGGAGCAGAGGTTGAACTGGGTGTTATTCCTGTATCAACACAAAGTCAGCATGAAGAAGTGCCGCAGATGTGAAAGTGCTGCTGACCTCGTCCATTTTTCTTCCAGTGCCGTCAAGGCCACCGTGCTGCATTGCTCCACCCCGCGTCCAATTGTGCACAGCAAAAGATGTGGAATCGAGTGCTCCTGCAGGGCCACCAGCCCTCGGACACCTCCGCTTATGAGAGTCAAGAGCAGTGTCAGCACCGCGACCAACATGCATCACGCAGCTGCCTCACACGTGCCTGCTAAACGTTGTCCGTGTACACACAGACAGCACAAACCAGTGGATGTATGAACAGTGGACTGCACAGTGACCGCTGATTTCACTTCTGATTGCACATTTAAAACCAAATGCCAAATTCAGGTATACGCCGCCCACAGAGTTCTCAGGGGGGGAGGTCTCAGATTGGTCTTATGAATCATGCAACGTGATATTGTGTGATTGAATGCACCAAGTCCAAATTGGATTCCCTCTGACGCCTCCTCCCCTCCCTGCCTAGACAAGTACTGATGAAAGATAACCGCCTCTGCATTAATCAAAGAGATGGAGCATTTTGATACCACTCTCAATTAGATTAGATTACATAAATGTAACAATTTGTACAAAATGTGATATCAATTATCAACAGGTCATTCAGTTTGATCTCTTGCCCAATTCTGCCCCAGCAAAAAGAAGAAGAGCACACTGAATGTGACTGCATTTGGTATAAAAACATGATTATTTTGTCATATATCTCAACAAAGATTGAACCGGCCAATATATTTTACATTTTTAATTGTCTAAATTTGCATTTTGTTCCGTATGTTTTTGCACAAAAGAAAAACCAAACCAAAAAACTGCCTTATTAATATTTCAGGTAATCGGTGACAAGCGTGTGAACTGACATTACACTGTCATTACAAGACGTACGCACTCTGAGAGCCCTCTCCTCCTGTGAATGTGTGCTGACTGGAAGAAGGATGTGATAGTGCTTGCTGTTTGTTTAGGATTACAACACACTCTCGGGAGTGGATGGTCTGATTTGTAGGGGGAGGGAAGCAACATCTCTCTCATCACAAACTCACCTGCACCTCAAAACGCCAATAACTTGGAAAACAACAGATTGCCCAGGAGGAGGTGAACCAAAAGTAAGCCCTTGTTTATTATTTGGAGATGGAATATGATTTTTTTTCCCCCCTGTCTCACCATACTGGGGTATCTCTGTGTCACAGATGCAATCTATTAACTATTCCATGGAGCCATCTCTTGATAGTTAATTAGGTGTCAGCAGCACAACTGAGGTAATTTAACCTTCATCAGGCTGTATCACATGAGAAGATAATGTAAGGGAATTATTCATTGCATATTTTAGTGGAACATGAAAAGAGCTTTGGTTATTAATCCCAGGCTTAAGTAAAGATAAATGAATAGAATGCAAAATTCAAAATTCCTTAGTGATCAAGTCATTTGCCAAACAATGAGCTTATTAGACAAGCATAAGGGAGACTGTGTGTGTCTGTGCGTATTTGGGAGAAGAGGGAAGACACACTCACATACAGAGAGGTTTAGTCCATGTATTGACAATTAATAATCCTTAAGAGCAAATGTGCAGTAAACAGCAATTATCTAAGGGGCGATGCTATCAAAATATCCCAGCTAATGATCAATAGAGTCCGGGCTGCTCTTTATGCAGGCTGAGAGACAACTGACTGACTGACTCCTGAATTGCTGATGCCTGTGACATTCAACAAGCATCTCTCTCAGAGGAGGCTGGAGCTAATAACCATGGAATTTAAATGAAAAGCAATAAAGTTAGTCATGTAGCCAAGTATTTTATGATCTGGAAAAAAAAAAAACTCCACTGCCATGTATGGTACAGGAATGTCCGCGTTAGTGACTGATAAATTGTTCAAATGTCTTCTTTTTATTTGTCAGACTTTGTATTTCTTTGTTGGTCTCGTGTGTGTATCATTTAAATATGCAGGACTGAGTGGAACCAGACGTAAAGCAAATAAATGGTGACCTCAGACGCTGAAAACTGCTGCACATAATAAGCAGTTTCCTTTGAGAAGGAGGAAGTAGGCCTACTGTAGCTGTGGAAACCATTTCCTTTTGATTGGAAATACAGCTCAGCAGTAGCCTATTTTTGGGGACAGTAATATGCTGATGGAAACTATAGAGCAGCTTCAATCAGGATACTAAAGCCTCATCAGCAGTTTTTGCATTTATTTGAGGTGTCAAGAGATGCGAACAGCATCCAAATTAAATAAGGATATAATACAGGCACATGCTGCAAAGACAGAGACGAGAAAGAAGACAAGACAAGAAATAATAATAATAATATGTACATATAACAATAGCACATGTTTGCCATAACGCATGATGACACCACACACACACATGAACACAATTACTATGTGGCTGCTGTGTCATATGGGATGATAGTTCACAGGAGCACCCCTACCCCCCCCTCTTGTCCCATCACTGAAGTTGTGTGTGTCACCAGTAGGGAGAGACAGAGAGATGGGCGGTTTATAGACGACTAGTGGCCGGGGCTCCTTTTTGTTTTCGCGCAGCACTGGATGGGAGGGCGCAGCAGCCTCAGTACCAGGCAGTGCTCCGAGCAGGCACACAGTGATCGAGGCTGCTACATGCTGCTGCTGCTGCTGCTGCCTCCACCACCAGCTCCTGCTTTTTGACGTACAGGGACGTTCTCCAGTCAAAGGGATATTGCGGGGTTTTTTTTTTTTTTTAATTTTTAATTTTTCTATTTCTATTTCTTTCTTTTTTTTTTTTGTACTCGGATACCGAAGGAGGGGGAGATTAAGCAGTGGCGAGCGCACCAATGTACTCACTACACGAGGGCGGCGGACTGCTTGTGCTGGCGGTCTTGGCTGGACTGCAGGTAACGTTTATGTTCGGAGCCGGTTTCGAGCGAGCGAGAGTTGCGCCGGACACTTTTACGCGTCGGCTCCACCTCGTACCGGTGCCGGCTGTTGGTTGAGTTAGGAGCCCGGTCGAGCTGTTCTCCAGCCAACAATTGTATATATAACAAAAAAAAAAAAACGCACCATAAATGAACCGTAAAGTGGGTCCAGCACCGGCTAGAACTACTAGTTAACGGGCATTTTAATGGTGCGCGCACGGAAGCTACGCACATTTAATTAATTTGTCTCATTCGTGAGGAATTAGAAACGATAACGGCGATATCTTTGTTTGAGACTTCATGTGGCTGAATATTTTATTGTCTTGAAGTTAGGTGAGTCAGGCCCACGTCAACCCAGTTCTCACTTGGTTATATTTAGTTTAGCTTTAATATTTATGTAGATTGCTGCAGCGTTTCCATGCCCCCCCCCCCCCCCCCACCGGCGACTTAATTGCCTTTTCCCGTAAATACCGTTAGAAGCAACAATGACAAGTAGCCTGCTGTGAATTAAAGTGGTGGTGCAGGTTGGACAGTCCTGCACGAACCAGTGGGATCATTATGAGCGTCCATCCCTAAGGAGTCAACCTGTCGCTGTAATGTGGAATTGATTTATTTATTTATTATATTTATTTATACTCTGAGGCTACTTTTCTCCTCCTTTTGTTGAGAACACAGCTAAAAGATATAGTTTGACCACCAGAAGTAGCTCCTACAAAGGACTGGCGTCTGCGCACCAACCAACGTGCTAAAATTCCTGCTCTGCTCCCCCCCCTCTCTTTTCTGCAAGTCGTTTTCCATTTAAATTCCTCTGATTAAGAATGGCAAGTGGCACGGATACCCACAATGCTCTTTTTCAGCAGGGCTCCTCTCGTTTTACATTCTTTTGAGAGCGCATGCAAAGAAACGGGGCCAGGCCTCTGTTCCTGGGAGCTGACTCAATGCCGAGCCTGTGTGATGGAGTAGTGGGACATGCCTGGACACCAGAGCATGGTCTCCGCTTGTGCTCTGTGATTTCTCCCATTTGCACTTTAAGGAAAAAGCAAGCTCCAGTGATTCACAGATTTTCCCCCATTATTTCCCAAATCTTTCAAGTTGACACTATAAGCATAGTTTTACTTTGACAAAGGAGGAGAAAGAAATTGTCTGTATCCATCACAGTCACATCTTTACAGTTTCTTTAGGCATCAGCTGACTTTATTTCTTGTTTATTCAGCCGTGCGGCCACATAAATGTTTATTCCCACAACAGTGCATCGTTCGCATTTACTCTTTATTCCCTTGTTCCTGTACTTCAAAGTGGAGTGTTTGTCCACAGTAGTGTGTTGATAAGGGGGGGGGGGGGTGCTGAAGTGAGAATGCTGGTTATAACCCTACCCTGTGTCTGGGCCCCTCCAGGGGGACAAATGAAGCTTGTTCTTGCCTAGCCATGCTTTTTGGCTAATGCTTAACCCTTTTGGCCTCATTATCCTAATTGCGGTCCCTGCTATAAAAACAACAGATGCTTTTGTACAACTGCGGGGATGTCGGAACGTGACCAAGAGGGTTTTTAGAGGCAACAAAGTGCATTTTTGAAGCTTGATTTATGACTCATTTTTGCCCCCCCCCCCCATCACAGATTGCAGCAGAGGGCAGGGGCACCCCACCATGCAGGCCGGGCTTCACTGAAGATGTATACAAGGCTGAATTGCCAGATACCACAGAGGAAGGACAGCTCCTTTTCAATGGTGAGTGTGAAATACTGCTAGTACTGTTCCACCTAGCGTTGTGGATGCTTCTTGTGTGTGTGTGTGTGTGTGTGTGTGTGTTCGATTGTGTGCATGTGTTGGTATGCGCATCAGTCGTGTGTGTGCTCTCCTCCATGTGTTACATTTCAGGCAGGCTTAGAGCAAGTCGGACATATTTAAACAATTAGCTTCAGTGTTGCTGTGCGGTACTGCAAGCCATGTAGTTTCCCCTTGTAAACGAGTTCAAATGCGGTTCAACTTTATGTAGCTCCTGTCCTTGTTGCTTACGCTGTGTTTTGTCTTTTTAAAGCAGATAAAAACATAAGCAGCTTGAGGCTAAACTGTTTCCTAAATTTTTTATTTTTGTGAGAAGAATATGATTTATGCTATTTTTATCATTACAAGTAGTAAAACTTTGTTGATTGTCCTAATTTAACACACCCTCGATACTGATTTTAACCATAAGCAGCAAATGATTCTGCAGCTTTTAACACTTACAACCTAAAATGCTCCTGCTAGAATCTTACAGCAATTTCTCCAACGCAATGGCAGTTATAACAGCAATTTAAGTATCTTTTAAAATGTTTGTTACACCAGGAGTAGCAGTATGTTTTTATATAACCTGCTGCATACAGTGTGCAAAAAAATAACTATTATTTTTGCTGTAGTCCATTACATTGCAGCAGGCATGACCAATACTCCTTCTTTGGAGTTTAATATTTGCAAAATGAGGATGCAGCTACCGTGAAATGGTATGCAGGCCTACAGACGGTAATAGAAATTGTAATATATCAACAGTGTACTATTAGAGAGGTTGGAGCCTGGAGGTCATTTGGACCACGACGCATTCTCACTTGTGTTGGATTTCACACTGTGCGCCTAAAACTAGCACACTGCCGTTGGTGTGACTCAGAGAGGTGGCGAGGAGGTGGCAATGAAGGGAGAAGAAAGGAGAAAGGGAAGAGGGTGCTTAGATGGGTGGGTACAGCTTTCACTGGGCTTTACCTTGTGCACAAGTTTCTGTTTGATCCTGCAGGTGATGGATTTCCCTCTGTTGGCTTGTGGATGAGCCGTGACCAGGGGTAATCAGGTTCCCTTTTGTTTGCCCTCCACACTACTCCCCCCCTCCTCTCCTCTTTTCTCTCGCTTCCCCTCCCCCAGTGAGTTGTTGCTCTGTGGAGATTTCCTTGACACAGAGGGGCACTCCTGTGTCATTGTAATGCAGCAGAGCTCAGCAGCGTGGGATGGTGTTAATGAAACTGCTTTCTCTAATGAAAAGCTCCTGTGGCATGTTTTGAAAGACAAAGGCCCCACAGTGGGAAGAGTTTGCGCAAAGTTTTTCAACCTTGCTTTCACCATGCTGCTTTGGAAAATTGTTTCTGACCTGTTTTTTTGTCTTTTGTCAAATTGATGCTTCTTAAGCTGACCAATGCTTTATGTGCCCTTGCATTTCATTAACTTTATCAATTGTGCCCTTAAGTAATGAATGGAACAGCAGTGAGTGAATGTTGTTCAGGTAATTTTCTAAATAACCTGGTCAGCCAATTCCAGTATGCATAAATGTCTGCTCAAGAAATATCATCTGATGGGGTAGATAGCACATATGAAATAAGATCTGCCGGAGTATCCGTGTAATGCCATCAGTATACTGTCTAAGGTCTCAGTAATATGACTCCGATGCTCATATTGTATTGCCTTTGACCCCAAATATGCATCAGATGTATTGAGAGCGAGCTGTTAGATATCTTTGTTCCATGTAATTTCAGTCTCTTCTGTGCTATTGATTACGAGAATACGCATCCTGTGACCTGAAAGGCCTGGAAATGGCGACAGTTGACATGTAAACAGGCGACGCTGTATATGCAAATTTAAAGACATCTTGTGGATTTGATAATGGCAGCTGGAGCAAATAAGTTAATATAGCTGTTGGATTGTAAGATTCAATCACGTCCCTGTTAGATAGCTAAATGATATCTCATTGATTTACAATAGATTTGCTGAAATGTATTTCTTCAAAGGTGCTTGGCAGAATAGCTCAGAGAAAAGCCAGGAAGGACAATTATGTCTGTGAGAACTCTCCAGTGATCCATTAAAGGGAGGTTATGCTCACTGTATGCTGATGTAAAACCAGGTTAGAAAGTTCAACCTCTTGGGGGCCCATATGACCTTGCCTTTAAGGTAGCAATATTTGCTCTGGCCTGAGAGTAAAGATAAACAACCATGGTTATTTATTACAGAAGTCTTAAGTCTTAAAGTAATTGGGCAGTTGTTCATCTTATCTTGTTTCTTCTAAATAGCATTCAATTTCAGGTAGGCCGTGTCTGCCGGTGTTTTACCCCTGGGTGTCTAATGGAATTCTGGAGAGCTGACACACATCGTGCAGTTTCTTTCAGATGAGGCCTGTGAAGCAGGGTTGCAAAGTGAGTCAGTCTGAGCATTATTCAGCAGAGGTTTCCCTCCCTAAAAACTGGGTTAATGAAAAGCCCAAAAGCCTAATTGAGCTTAATACACTCTCTTATGCTGCTGTTCTTCCTTCCCTACCTACTATCTAATTCTGCTTTCATTTTTCTATCTCCACCCCTCAGCCCTGTGTTTTGCTTGTTTGTTTTTTCTTTCTTTTTTTTTTTGACAGTTATACAAGTTCTGGTGATGAAAAAGAAGTATGTTTATAGTCTGCTTTAGCTTTGGTCCATGTGCTTTAAATGTGAGCATGTCAAGGGAGTCCAGTGAACTGGCTCCAGAGTTGAGTTGGGGGAAGGGATTTATAGTCGACTAGTTTATTAATGTTAAAGTCAATGTCCGAATTGAGAACTTGAACCGGAAAGCCCTGTTGGACTAAATATATTTTGGTTTTTAAGTAATCTATGATTAGTTATAATCACTTCTCATTGCTGGGTTTGTTTAAGTCGAGCCATTTTGGCAAGAATAACATTGTATTTGTGAAATCCTAAATTTTGCACTGACTGAACCCATTTTATGTTGTTCTGGTTCTCTGCACTCTGTTAAGATTCTGATGGCCCCGGGTACAGCTGGGGCCACTCAGATGTGTTTAAGGGGCCCCAGTGTTTGGTGAGACATGACCCTGCTCGACCCTCTCCCGTAAACTGGGCCAAGTGCTCGGCAATACTACTGAACCTTTTTTTCCTGCTCTCAGATTGGGAATGAGTGTTGTGGGGGTTTCCTGGTGAACTATAGATGAATGGAACACCATCCCAAGAGGTCCTAACCCCTCACCAGGGAGGCCACAAAGGCATGGCACCTCTACATTATGTTGCTCTGACCTATGGAGCTGATCATTCATCAGTTAAAAAGCCAAATTTGAGGCTGCATGATAGACAGTAAATAACTAATGTGACCTTTGTATTATTGACCAAAGATGACAATCTCTGGAACACTGCAGAAGTTTATATACCTCTGTTGTTTAGTGAAATATGATCGACGTGTCTGTTGATTAATTTAGCAGATCATTGACATTTCTAATTGAATACTAATATGTCTGCAAACACATCAGCAGCCTAAGCTGGGAGCATTTCACGTGTACATGTGACTGAAAATCACCACGTATGAATGTGAAAATTTATTTGGGTGCACCAGTGCGAATGACTCACCGGGACACATTTCATTAGCACTTGAAAAGAGCAGCGAGTGAGATTAGCGGATCTGCAAATACAGTTCTGGTGTTTATGCTGCAACATCTTCTCCCTGTGACCTGGGGGCGGGGCTCAACTCCTCCACATGGAGGCAGGAGAACAGGGGGAGCCCAGGTGAAATAAGACTTTGCACCTGAGTTGTTGCTGTACATGTGATAAAAGCATGTAAAAAGTGTTAATTATATCAAATTAAGGGACGGTACAGAGTGAAGCCATTTGTGTTTTTGAAATCTTTTTTATATAGAATTAAACATTCTTATAATTCATTAAATGTTCATTTAAAATCGGCATATTTGTGTCTCATTCGTAATTTTCAAATTCTTGTATATTATCTGATGCAAAATATATGTGAGAGACATCAGCACCATTGGAAAAACCCCATAGTTAGGGTGTCAGATCGTCTGCTGTGGATTGCTGCTGTGCGATGTGCCATTGTTGAATAATTCAACAGTCAAACATGACTTTCTTAATATTAAAATCCCTGTTCAGGAAAAGATCCATATAGCCAATGGCCATCCTTGGGCTTTAAACTTCAGTTCCTTTATTTCTTTCAAACTGAGGAAGCAGGTTCACTGCAAGTTTGTTCATAAGAGCAATCCATTGTCCCAACCCCCTCTTTTTTTTCTGTAAGCAGATCAATAAATACAGGGTCTTTGTTTGCACTGATCAATATGATGTAATGAAGGCTCTGCTCCAGTTCCCAGCTAAAGCATCACTGGTAGGTTAGAGATGAATTTGTTTTATTTTTTCTTGTTATCGGCCTGCATACATTTATTTTTATCTCCCGTCACTTGTCTTTTTTTTTTTTTGTTGTTCCTGTGAGCACCATGGCCTAGATTACCACCACATAAATCTTGGGACTATGTGGTATTAGACTGTTGATTTGCCTATAACGTAACAAGAAAGAAGAGTTAACTGCATTGGATCTCAGTTCCAATGTAGTCATGAGGTTATATTGCAAATATAAAGTTCTAATAATGTTCCCATATTAGGCCAAGTGCACCCATCTGTGGCTAATTTGTGGGCGTGCTTTTTTGAGCTGGCTGGGTGGCATGACAGGATAGGATATATTTTATTCATGTCTGACCTTTTAAGGTTCTATGTTTTTAAGTTATTCCTCCATATTTAGAAGCAGGCAGGTACTTGTGCAGTGCCTAAATGTAGAGGCTTGACATTGCCCTGGTGGCTTCTCATCACCTCTGTTTATATCTCTCTTATCAGCTACAGGCCCTGTCCGACGCTATTGGCACCTAATGGGGTGCCTCTGACATTGAGCAGTAGTAAAGGTGTGCCTCTCTCATGCCTGTCATGAGTGTGTGGTTGTTTGTCCTTGGCATATAATTAGATTGTTCAACCCAGACTGCTCTTGGTGGTGGTGGACAAGTGTATCATAGTAACAGAGACTTCCAATGTATAAACAGCTGTTGGTGAAGCCTGTTTAACCAAGACTGTTTATAACAACATAAAGGCTGACTGAAAACAAGCAGTCAGGCCATGCTATATAATAAGACTTGTAAAATGTACATTATTATTGTCTCTCACAAGGTTGTATTTTACTACATTTAGCAATCTTTGCCAAAATGTCATTGTCTCTGGTGACCCACGGTGATGGAGACATATTTCAGATTCTACTGCTGCGTCACACGTCTCCTTCAAAGGTTAAAAGGTATTTATGGGTTATTTAGTTGTAGACCACACCTGGGCCCCTACATCCATGACTCTGGTGTGTGTGCCCCGTCTATTTATGCAATGCTTACCTGTTTACAGTTGGTCCCACCATGAAAGGGAGCTTGGATCATTTTTAGTAATTGTCACGTTCCCCGCCTGGCACACTGGTTATGATGTGTTTTATTTAACGTGAAGAACATTGAGAAAGTGCAGAAAGATGACCCTGCTCTGTAATGAGGCCATGTATAAATAGCTGTATTGACCTGACATTCTGCATATACGCCTCCATATAACTAGGCAAGTGTTATTTTTCACAAGTGAAATGCTAGAACCACTGTAGAAGAGAAAATGCCAGCTTGCACCTCGAAGATTATACATCAGCACTATGGAGTGAATTGTTTACTTTTCTGGAGACTGATTTGTGGATTTCAGTGCCATTTTTCTTCCGTGGGACAGCCTTTTTTGGCTGGCAGAGCAAACAACTCCATATCTCTTTCACAGACCCTGTCTCTACAAAGACAGCTCTGTTTGCAGTGTTGCCCCAGCTGTTTATTGTGCAATACCCCGGTTCGATTTTGCCCACAGTTTCTCTCTCTTTGCCGTGCTTGTTTTTCTCATTATGTTAAGGTAGGAGAGTACAGGGAGCCTTGTCTTTGTGTTTTTCCACCAGGAGGCATTTGTAATGGAGCCACTCCCATTCCCCACTACTTTCTCTGTCCTTAAATCTTTTGTTCGCCAAGAACTACATTAAGCTTCAGCTTTGTTGCTTTTAATCAACAACATTCACCGTCTGCCCAGATGTAGATTCAGCCACGTTACCTGTCTCACGTAACTGTGAGTGACAGACAGCGGGCAGGCACGGCGCCTTTGTGTGCAAAGAGGGAAAGCTAATACTCCAATGAATATATTAATGAGATAGTTTGAGCAAGTGTAGAAAATAGAAACAGAACTAGCCCCGTGCTTAGCCTCTCTCTGTATGCAAGTGACACACATAGCTCACATTTTCAAAACCTCATGCTGTGTTCAAGAGCCTGCATGAATTGGCACGCTATTATTCCTTTGACAACAAAAGAGAAATTTGAAGCAGGGATACGTTAATTGACCCAGATACTGTAACGATGTTCACAAAGGCCAATATCCTGTCTGGGAAGACATGTCTACTTCCTGCAAACCACGCCAACTATTGTGTTCCGGCAAGGGGCTTCAATTTCAATGCACCGGCGCTTCTCTGGACACTAGCCTCTGATGAGTCACTAGGTCGTATCTTGTGACATTCTCCATGCATCCTCTTTTTATCCAGTCCGCTATCTGCTCCCTCCACCACTCCCTTCCCTGCCAACCCTTCCCCCCTCTTCCACATGTGAGCCTTAAGATGGAGGAGCTTCTTTGGCTCTATATAATGATTGATGTGTCTAAATGGAAAATTGCAAGGACAGTACTGAAGCATTTAGCCCTTTATTCTACAAATGAGTTTATTTCTTGCAGTGACCTTGTTTGCTTTATGTCTTTAGTCATGAGTGTGATATGTGATTTCAGTGTTGTTGGCAATGTGTTTGATAGATGGTGGTCTGAGGTTTTGTATTGTTTTGTATTGTTTGTAGTTTTCTTTCTTATGCTTAAAAAAAAAAAAAAAACTTATGCTCCATGTGGAAGAGAGAATATAAATACATCTGACCCCCAAAACTGTTGGTGCATCAGATAAATACACGTAGCCCACCATACTCCTTGTCTCAAGTGAGCGGGTGTTACCTCGCCTTGCTGACACCAGTGTCTGCCGTCACCACGCACATATTATGATTGACCACACTATGGCAGTAAGCAACATATCGCTCTGCGGCCTGTGTTGTCTGAATTTATTTTATCTCCCCCTCTGTCGATATTTACTGAGGCATTAAAGAGGCTGCAGTGTGCCGCTACTTTATTTCCTGTAGCACTGCCTGCTCAGCAGGATGGAGGCTGGAGGGGGGGAATCTTACTGAAGGGTATAACTGCTGCTACAAAGTGAAAGGCTCCTAATTTCTTCAAACACGTTGAAGAAATTCTGAATCACATAAAATAACCTTGTGTGTTAGGGAAATATGCACCAATAAGTTTGATAAGACAAAGGCATATGGCAGAACAGTTTCAGTGTGATTTTGATTTGAATTTCATTCGTTGGAAATGACTTTAACATTGTAAGCACAGAACTGTGGAGAAAATCACAACATTTGTATAATCAATTACAAGAACTGGCTAAATTAAGAGATGTCTGAACACTGAGTGCCAGAAAGACTCCGTCACAAACCTCGCAACAATATTTATATTCTACATATTGTATTCTACATCAGCTCTTACAACGAAGATTAGCAGCTTTTTAAATCTCACCACCAATGAAGTGTAAGCAGATATTCATGTTTTTCTTTTCCAAGGCCTGAATATTGTAGCTTTCTAGATGTTTAAAGCTTTTCATATCGTCACTAATTTCTTCAGCTTTACCTGCTGCTTGAAGCTGGGCAGGTAAGATCTGCTTGTGTGAGCTTATGAGCTGGGAGCAGCTGTCTATTTAAGCAGCATGATTAATTGTATTAAAATCAATATTTACATTCATAATGCTCAAATCTCATTGGTACATGACAATGATTTTGCTGTGTTTGGACTAGCAGGAGATCACTTGCATTAAAAAACATGGCTAATTTCTCCCTAAAGTGCAAATTGAAATAAGAATGAAAAAGATAATATGAAGTCCTATTGGTTGTTGTGAGGCAGAGTAATTCAATCTATCCACTGTGAGATCTGCAATACACGTGCTTAATACCACATAACACTCACATTCATTTGCAAACAGCTTTTGTGTTTCAACATGGCGATGATATACACATGCACATTGCAAGCAAATCACATGGTTGCACACGGCATGGAAAAGTAACACAACCAAATTATTCAAAGTGCTGAAACGATCAAGGCTATAAAACTACCAGAAACTCCCAACAGCATGTAGGGTCTAGTCTCTTGTTTTTTTTGAAGGAGAGAATGGAATCTGAACAAAAACCTACAAGGGAGTACTTGTTTGTGAGACTTGTCCATTACATTACACTGTACGTAAGTGCTGCTGTGTTCTGGTCACTTTCACTGTGGTTTTCCTGTGGTTTACTGTGGTTACTCTCCCATTCAAAAGCATTATTTGTTTTACTGTTAATATAAATACATATTAATTGGATTAGATGTTAATAATAAATAATAAACAGTTAACTAAGAAAAATGTCAGTGCCCTGACTATTGATCCTTGTTTTACTATTTACTTTGTTCAGCCCCAATGCAGGTTTCGAGATGTGCAATCCACTCAATCTTATATAGATTCCGTGTAAGCCCTTCAGTCTCACACTAAATGTTCTAAGCACTGTGACCTTTGTAGAAGATAAGCTTTCTTCAGCTGACTTGAAGAGTTTGGAATAACGGCCTCAACCATTAATTTATGGCATTACTAACCATATGAGCGCTGTGAGCCAAGGTTATTGACCTTTCACGCCTGTCACTAGTGATAGAGGAAGCCAGACCCAGGAGGAAAATGAATTGTGCTTATTAAGGAGCTGGGCTTTGAATCAAACCTACAGGGCAACTTTATTCTCCAGTTTTCGCTTTCATTTAAATCATTACTTTCCTGCACTGTTTGACCACTTGTCTTCTGCCAAAGTGGAAACTGAGATCACATACACCGGGAGTTACGCTGAATCATATTGCTGCCCTGAATGTCTGAAAAAGATCCGTGTGCAATGCGTGAGCTGCCTTACGGATTAACACTTGGAGCACAAAACACATTAGAGCAGCACATTGTTAACTGAGGTCATTTTTGTCAGATGAAGGATTTTGTGGTTTCAGAATCATTAATCAACATATTTTTTGCAAAGGCACGCTGCTAGACAGACAACGCAGTTATATTTTGATCACATCTTCTTTGTCTTTGTGGTCTTTGTCCGTGATTTACTTGTACATTTATAGCTGTTAAACAAATGAAAAATGCTGAACAGGCAGAAAGCCATTTGGATAAAAGAAAGCATGTAAGGAATGTTGTGTGGACTGTGGAGAAACAGAGCCATGGATAGAGACGATTGAGTGCATGTTATTTCATCCTCATCCTCCCTAGTCTGTAAAACCTGGTGGGAGGCAAGGGAGGCATGCATTTATATTGGATCAACATGCTATGATGTTATTTCCAGCTCCTCTACTTGTGTTTATAATCACACTCGGTCTCTTATGGGGTTCAACTCAAAACCATTTTTATTGACTCTGGAGAAGCTTATCTCTGCCTGATGCATTGTTTGTACATAGGACTGCAATCACATCCCAGTGGAAATAAGCAATAGATAAAAATAGAGAACTTGTACCATAAATGTGTTTTTGTTATTAGAGGACATCCCCAGTGAGGTCCAGCTTAAAGGGCATTTGTAATATTGTACATTTATACATATACTTTAGATATTCTAAGTGGGCTTAGCTATAACCTCATTTAGAGAGCAAGAACAAAGACAGAATCACACGTGCAGCTTCAAACATCCTCTAGCATTAATGTTCAAATGTTCCAAGTCTTTATTTGCAATGAGATTGCACAGAATGAGGTAAAAAGACTAATGCATGAGAGCTTTGTGTGCAGTTTGTAACTGCAGTGCATACTTGTGCATTGCTGGGACTTATTTGCATACTCAGGTGGACTACTTATCAACATGTACAGTGTGTACAAAATGGAAAACATTATCTTTGCCTGTGGGCAACAGGGACTCGTGTGAGTGGGAGGACTATTTTGGACCAGAAAAGCTCCATATCGCAAAAGCTTACACCTCAAGCTGGGACTATGGACAAGTGGGTGCCAACTGATGGGGGAAAATAGGCACTTATGGTATGATGACACTGTAGCTAAATATGGTTGTCACTCCAAATTAGAGGTTCACACACAGTTCAGCTAGAAAAGAGGATGACCGGCAAATATAGCAATAGTAAAGTGACTAGTAAGAATTTTTAGTTACAATTTAATGTCTATTTATTTCAGTTCTGCTGTGCGTACCGAACACACATGGGACAACTAGAAGTTATTCTTTTAAGCCCTCATTTCTCTTGAGTTCTCTTTATTTCACCCAAGATGTCAGCTACTCCTTGAGATAGAAACAGGATGTGCAATCCTCACATTTTAAACCCGATGATGCCTTCCTGTAGAGTTGCTCCTCCTGTGGGCCAAATTGTGCTTTAGGACCAAATGCTGTACTTTCCACTGAGCACTTTCCTTAAAGTGCTAAATATGTCAGCAGGAAAAGCACATGGAGTCACTGTCGGTTTATCACAACATGGCGACTCAAATCACACCCTTGGTTGTTTGTGCAGAAAAGTGGCACCATTTTGAGGTCTGCGCTAATGTTGCTGGGGTTATGGGTGTTTGCAATGGATGAGAACATTAATTCCATTTAACTGTTTATACTCATCTGTTCTGATATACAGTATGTAATTTAAATTGTCGCTGATGGATGGATGTTATTTATCTCTGGGCAATGTTTTCCACGGAACACAAACGATTACTTCAGTATTTATTGTTTGTGTTAAGCATATTCCACACCACAATAGCTTGTCTTTTTAAGGTGGTCTTATTGGATCAATAGTGGAAAAACAACTATAGTGAACCCGTTTTATTGTTTCCCCCCGTCCTACCAAGAATGTGTTGTCTAGGAGAGCTGAGGTCAAAAGACAAAACAAGGCTTTGTTGTGTATTTACCAGGCTTAGTTTGTGCAGAGTGACTGTGGTGGGAAACACTGGTAACCATTGTTTTATACATCTATACTGAAAGAGATTTTTCATTCATTATCTTTAATGATGTATATTCATTTTATTTACTTCGACTACCAACATAGCCACACAATGAAGTTGTACATTGAGTTTTTTCATAGGCGTAAAACCAGTCTAAACTGAAAAGATTTACGGAAGAGATCTGTGGCTTTTCAGTAAAAGATATTAGATAATACAAGATGGAGTACAATAAAATCCACTTTTGTCTTTGAGATTTTAGACTGTGGGGATAGTATATGCAAGCTTGCAATGCTGCCAAATTTCTTTTATGACTTAAATATTTTTCATAGTGTTGAATCCAGAAGCTGGTACTAAAACACAGCTTTAGTAAATGAATTTCCTCAGTGATAAGGTTGACAAATCATTCCATTACGAAGGTGATTCATCCACATTTGTGCCACAGCTATAATCAGTACATTCTCGCAGGAAAACAATGCGGCTGTTGTTGCTTTTAATGGTAGACGAACTAACAGCTAGAGCACTCTCACACTGAGCACCTTATGAGCAGTGCTGCTGCAGGCATTAAAGGGTGTGAGTGTGTGCAGCAGTAGGTGTTGGACCCCGCTGACAGCTGGAACAGCATTCTATGAAACTTGGCCACAGCCAATGCGGTGTCTATCTTTTCTTCAGCCTACTCTCTGATCCCCGGCCTCCATTTATTGGTTCGTCTGCAGTGTGCTTGGAAAATGCAATTCCACCACCATTGATTTGTGTGTTGAAATAAGGCAATCCAGACACTGGGCACATGCATGCAAGTGAGAAGTTTTTTTTCTTTCTTCCTTGTAACTAGTTTCCTCTCCCTGTCTCTCTCACTCCATTTCCACTATCTCTTTGTTTCTCTCACCTCCACTGCTTGAAAATCCATTCTCTGAGTGCCACACGGGCGAGACGATGGTTCCTTAGCTGCTTATCATGGTTTCCACCAGACCACCGAGAGGTCTGAGCATGTGCACACGTGCATCTGTGCACTACTGTTAAACTATATTCTGTGCAGGATAAGTGGGGATTGGCATGCCCTGTGCCCGTCAGAGCGTCTTACATCTGCTCAGAAAGGCGACAGCTGGGCAGAGATTTTCTTTTACTCCTCCCATATGAAATGGACAGACAGAAATGAGACATAAAGAGACGGCATTAGAGAAGGGACATAAAGAGCGGGGTAGCCGCAGCTTCCTCGCTGTGGCTTGGAGGAAAGCAAATGTTGTCACATGTGTTATAAGTTAGAGATGACATAACTATTTTTAAGAGTGGCCTAACACATTAAAGATGTGTGGCTGGCTCTCCTACTTTCTTTCTTTACTCTTTATGCTGTAAACACTGAGCAGTAATGGAAGGCATAAGAAGAGTAATTTATGTGCGGACGAGAAGGCTGAGATGAGCCCTCCCTCCGGGATTAATGGGAGTCTCTGTTCACAGGAAATATGAAAGGCCCTTTGTTGGTAAAGGGCTTGCTGCTGCCAGCAAATAACTACCCCCTGTCATATCAAAAATCCCCCAACCTCTAAATTCATTGCCTCCTCTGCTGCTCATCCTTCACCCCCCTTTTTTTTTCTTTAAGTCTGTGTGTTTTCTGTCAGAGTCGCTCATTTATGATTCTGTGCTGTGCCTGCTGTACAGAGGCCCAGGAGACACTATCTCCCGTTGTTAGTATTCACTGTCACTTCTAGAGTTCCGGCCATTGGGTGAGCAGAAGGAAGAGTGGGAGAAATAACGCTGTACAGGTGGTGATTCATAGTTTGACCTGCGATGCCATGTTCAGTCTTTTGCCTCTGCTGTTTTCTGTCTGATTCTCAGACTCGCTACCATATCACACACGGAATAGCTAGTTACCTATGGTTAATGTGTGACCAGTGGACTGTGTTGTTGGTAATGGTTTATTTTTAGCGTCGTGCCAGCGTGTGTTAGTCTGCTTGGTGGGTAAGCATACCGCCTTAGGCAATGCTAAATAAAGAATGGCCTACTGGTAAGGGGAAATGACTCTTTGGCACTACACCGGCAGTGTGTCTTTCATCAGGTCACACATTGGCCTCATCACACCTGCGGCTCAGGAAAAGAGGATGATCGACTGTTGGCAGGTGCTAATTTCTGGAAAAGAATACAGAAAGCAAACCTTGATATATATATATATATTTATATATATAATACACAATATTTTTATTTTTGCATCTAGGCCATACACCAAAATGTGAGCAATGAAGTATTTCACTATCGTTGTCTGCTTCATGTTTGAAGCTTCTCTTTTGCTCAAGCACTTTAATAAACTATATCTATGCAGATTGATGCTCAAAAATCCTTATTTCAGTGACAGTGACTCTGATCTTACACTCAGAAACACTCAGAAAAGGCTTAAATTCTTTTCTCAGCTTCATTTCCTTTATTTGTACACTACTAAGAAAGAGAAAGAGTTTCTGAAACATCTCTGTGAAAAATTATGTATGTATATATGTACCGTATTTTCTATCTTAGGAGTTCCACGGTCAAAGCATAACGTGGATAATGTGGTTGTTTCTAACAAAGAGGGTGGGGACTGAATAAAAGGAGATCCCCAACTGAAAGAAGAGGGAGGAAGAAATAAAGAAGAAAAGGGACCTAAATTAAGAGGGCTCAACTTGGCAAAAGTCATGGGTTGTCAGGGGTAACTGTGGCACTGTGTAACCTGTCTCTGTTGTACTCTCCACTCAAGAACACTCAGAGACAGGCATATAGTAGGACTGAATATGAGCCTGACATTGAAAGAGTGAAACTAAATACACACAGTGGACGTCTGCCTTATAAATGATTTGTTATTGAGTTTTCCTGGGCTCGGCTTTGAGTGTAGATGCACTGGAGCTTTAATGAGCTTCATATTTTCATGTTATTCTATGCTTTAATTGTAATACTGAGGACGCCATTCATTTGTTTAATTTACTAGACTGGGAGCTGATGGCTGGGCTGGCATGGTAGGAGGGGAGTTTAATGGCCATCCTCTGGAAAGGATAAGGCTTATTAGGTCTGATGGACCTCCTGTCTCATATAACCTAATGTGGCCATGATAGAGAATTCTGGGTTTAGATACACTAGAACTATAAATCGTAGCATATTCTCAGGCTCTGGACTTTGTAATTGCCCATTAAGGGCCGTGTTTGTAGATGGTGGGGCCAGATGTCCCTGATGTGGCTGAGGGTCTAACGCACGCTTTAAAGAAGCATGCAGTTAAAGTGAGGAGGAACATGGGCTGGACACTGCCCCTCGTTAAAGTGGCCTACCCTCTGTTAGTAGACCCATAAAAAACCTTTAATGTTCTTAGCAGAGAAGCTCCACAATTCCACAGCCGTAAAAAATGGAATTGAATTCCATATGAATTCTCTGCTGTCATAGCTCACGGCACCAGCTGTCTGTCCGTGCTTAAATGCAACCCTTGGGCACCATTCCCTCTCAGTTTGGTGTGTTCCATATGTTACATTGATCTTAAAAGCTGAGCTCCCACTGCTCTACTTGAGCAGAAGACCTTAGCCTGATTGAGTGGGACATATGTTAGGACAGCATCAAACATTTCAGTGTTTGGTGTAAGATTGCATGACCCTGATGATGTTAATCTGATTGATTTACGATGCAAATGGGGTTTCTCGTGTCACCACGCGACTCATCTCTCATCCTTGACTTCTATTTCTTACTAAATGTATGTAAATTTGTGCTCGGTTCCATGAAAATGGCTGTCATAAAATGGTTATTTAATTTACTCAAGACAGACTGTGTGGGATAATGTTTCAGAGTTATAATGTACATCTATTGTCAGCAACCATCCCTATCCGAACACCCTATCTCTTGTTTGTGTTTGGGCTGTAAATGCCTGAGTGCAGCTGCCACCAGGGCACATCTAGGCGGTTCTGTAATGCCTGTGACCTCCTAATGTGGATTCCAGTGAGGCAGAAAGGCAAATGTTTGTGCTTCCAGGTCTTCTTGGTATCCTGGGTCACCACAACCGTCATGTTATACCCTTCCTGGACAGACCCTTCAGCTCAGAATGCACAGTAACCACTAGCATCCCAGCTGTAGACACTTAAAAATATCTGCCGTTATTTTGAGGCCTGCATACTTAATTATTAGGCTTCTGGCACAGAAGCCCACTATGAGGCTCAACTGGAAAGTTTTCAAGGAAGGAATCTGATTTAATGCCCTTATAATGCCATGCTCCCTTATTAATGCTCATTGCACTTTGTGTGAACTACACCCTTTTTAGATAATGCAACCTTTTAATGTTGGTCTGGGTAAAATGTAGGAAACCCTCTGCTTAGCTATGCTTGGTTAGTGTGCAACAATCCTTTGTCCCACTATGTCTTTAATTTTATTGTTTTCTTTGCTGTGGGATGTAATGGCCTGGTTTGTATGCTGGTCATAGTGAGTGCCAATGGAAATCTTATTTACACTAGCTGGGTTTAGGAGTGCTGGCTAGCACAGCGGAAAGTGTCCCCTTTTTGTAAGTCTGCAGGGTCTGCACTGAGTCCTGTCTCTGATGGATGGATCTTTTAATGTCACAGCTGAAAGGAGCCCCACAGTTTCCAATATGCACCCGGAATACAATAAAATAGCTACTAGTACAGCCCTGCTTTTACACCCTCCTCTATGTCTTTGTTTTGCAAGGTTTTTTCCCACTTTGTTTTGTTCCCTTTTCTCTCTTCCACAGCTCTTTTTACTCTCAGTCGAAAACTGATATGCAACGGACTGCTCGCTTCAGGTTACGGTGCAGGCTGTAGGATTCTTTTCAAACGGCGAACTCTGTGAATAATGGGTGGTGGTGAAGATGTGGGTACAGGGATGGATGAACGCAACACCAAGGGACGAGCTGCGCTCCCTTTTGCCGCTAGGCTAGAAACATTCATCTCCTGCCCAAATCACTCAAAGGGATTTGTGATGGGGATGATCTTTGACCCCTGTACGCCCACATTATGTAAATGTGCGTATAAAAGAGAGGGGTGATGTGTGTTATTTTGCACACAAACAATGCCGTTGAAGTCAGTGTGACGCTTGTTTTAGTTATTAAGTAGAAATTATGTGAACATACAACATCTCATTGGGTTTTAGTTAAACTTCTCTCCTCTCCTTTTTTCCCTCTGCAAGTGTGTGTATTTATCTTTAAATGTGTGTGTGGGCTTAACCACTAGTGTCCTGATGCATCAAGCAGCATAAAGAGAAATACAGGAAGCTGGACCTGTTGTCATGTAACTGAGCTTCTTCCATATGTTGTTATGACAGTGGTTGGGAAGGTAACCAGACCCCCGCCCCACTTTGTCAGCCCTGCAACCAACACCCCACCCCCCCCTCATGCTGTTATTGTCCCTGTGCACAAAGGATGGGGGATGTGTAACACAAGATGGAGCTACACACTGAGGTTCATAGACAACGCCCTTTCCCAGACTGTATCTGAATGTATCTATTGACCCTTTCTGGTTTTCTAAGTTTTATATTTCATACCAGAAAAGCAATCTGGGAAGCTACTGTGTTTTAGGTTTGAATCGGTTCAGTGTATGTTTTCTGACCTGATTCCGTATGTTCTTCCTGCTTTGGTATGATAAACACTGGTCTTCTTACAACTATAGTGACAGCAGTTTTACAGTGTGGTATATAAAAATTATGTGACGACCATATCATATCCTCGTTTTTTTAGTATTCAATCAGTGATGCTCTTAACATCTTCCAAAGAAAACTAAGTTAACATTTACTGTTTTGCTGTTTGCTTCAGAAGAAACTGAAAAACTGCTTTCCTCTGCCCTTGGTGTGCAGGGTTAATGAATATAACCCGTACCCCGTTTAACTATTCAGTAATGGAAGTTGCCCAACTAGACTTAAATGGTTCACAGTATTCAGTACTGTCTTTTTATATCCTGTCTCTACCTTTATGTTGATTTTTGCACAGTACAGTGTGTACTTCAAAATGGAATAATGCATTTTAAAGAAAAGGTGGCCTTCGAACTCAAATAAACTACAGTAAAGTTTTACCTCTGCATCACTGGTGGCACTTGATGATTAACTACACGACTGCTCACACAACATGGCTCACTCATGTAGCCTGTGTTGATGTGGTCAGGGATGATTATGCTCTAGCCTGCCCCCTGTGGCCAGCCTTTTGTGCCCCAGACACAGAAAAAGTTTGTAGGGAAGAATAGTACAATGACACAGATGAACATGCCATTATCAGTGCATACACTTTGCAAGTATATACCCAGCTTTTGTTAGTGTGTGTCTTTAGGTGACAGTTGCTCTTTTCTTAGGGTGTTGTAGTTTGACAGTTTCCAGAGCTGTCAAAAAAAAAAAAAAAGCTCTGATAAGCTGTTTTTAATTTGGAACACTTTGATTTCTTATAAGATTTTTCACATTAACAGTATTTTTGGACGCCAACCAGCCACCACATACTGTATATATTCAAATCCTTGATGTTACACACACAGAAGAGTAAGACTCACTTTCAAAATGCTGCTAAGATTGTAATTTAAAACAGTTGCTGGATTAAACTGAAGCACTTGGCTGAGCGTTTTATCTTTTAGTTTTTGAATTGTGCTTTTGACTTATGTGGTCAAATAAGTACAGTGTGAGCCTTTCGACATGTCAAGATGCATTTTATGAGGTGTTTTTCACTGTTTTTAATTAATCCAGCATTTTCAAATACATGGGACTTTTGCTTGTTTTTAAAGCCCAGTATGACTCTGATGTACTTAATTTGAGCCATATGTTGAAAAGGCTTGAAAGGGTTCCATGGCATCAACAGACACAGCTGGCCAGCAGTCTGTGATCTCATAGCATGCCATGTCTGCCATATTTCGCTGTACTCGTCAGCTTTGCCAGAGCCCTACCTCTTCTGAATAATTATTTGCGCTCAGATTCCAAATAACATGTCGATGATTAACCTTTAAAAGTGGCAGACATTGTGGTGAGTTTTTAGGGCTCCGCAAGTCGAGTGCTGACGTCATAGGGCTGGTAGGCCTGTAAAAATATCTGAATGTTATTTATGGGTGCTGTGTGCGCTTGTTTGAGAGGGACATCTCTTCAACACTTACATGTAGTGTTAGCATGAAAATTACAGTCTGCATTGGCAGTGAAGCAGCCGTGGCGAGTGAGTTACAGCCTAACTGGGCTCAGCACTGATCATTAACAGTCCTAACACACTCGGATATTAAAGTTTGTTTTACTGCTCCCATCAACAACCACGCAGGTGTATAGACATGTGTTATTGAATTCATATAATGTGAGTTATTAGGCTGTACATTTTGAGCGTCCGTGTGTATTGCTAGATCTCTCCTGTGTGGTCCTAGAGGAAATAGAGTAGTGCAGGAGATAATATTGCTTAATAAGCAGCTGTGTCATATCCCGAGCACAGAAGTTATGACCAAAAAAAAAAAAAAAGGTTATTATTATTATTATTATCACCTCTCGACCGCTTGTTTGATCCCCTACACCCATATGACCATGCTCACACCTGGTGCAGATAGACTTTGTTCAAAGCAATAAATAATAAGCTTACTTTTAGCACAAGGTTTTATCAGCCAATGAAATAAATGAGATTAAGCCAGCAAAAAAAACATAATTCCTGTGCACACTTCAGTGAATCAGAGGCATGTGAATAAGTGGAGAGAACAGCTTTAGATGAGAAGCAGTGAAAGTAATAAAACCCTGCCACAGACCAACTGATGCAGACTCCATAATTCCTGTTGAAGTTTGTGCACTTAAAAAAAAAAGAAAAAGGGATCAATTCTGGTCTCGGAAATTGCTATTCTTACACCTACAGGCCGAGCAGAAGAGTTTTAAAGAAAATAGGACCCCACCTGAAACAATTGAATCCTCTATTTCCAGCAAAGAAGTGGTGATTTATCCTGTCTGTGTCATGTCTCTGGCCAGCTGTTGCCAGCTTTGCCCGTTTGCTTCTCTGCGGTAATGAAACGGCAATTAATGTTAATGAAAACCAAAAGGCCATTTTCTTAGTGTCTCGTTATGTGTATGTTAAGAAAGAACACTAAGAAAGAAAGCAAGAGAAACACGGAGGCACATCAGGAATTGGGTGGTGGATTAGGGTGCAACACTGTAGTTTGATGTCTAATCACTCCTTATGCGTAAGCTGTTCTAAGGGGGATAGAAAGGCTTTTGAGTAATCTCTAATGGCAGTGGGATGTCTTCCTGGTGAATCTTGACTCTGTTGGTATAACATGCTGTGTATGTGCATTTTTGTGTTTGCCTGAGAGGTTCCACTGAAGCAGAATGATAGGACAGCTCAGACCCAACATAGCACCTCACCTCTCTCTACCTCATCTGTCTCGTTTTCTCTCTGGGTCGGTTAGGGTGAGTCAGACGGAGGCACCGTGATCATATGGGTCGTTTAAGTTTAAAAACCCACTTCATGCCCACTGTTACTGTCAGGCTGGGCCAGGAAGCATTGAGTACTTGAGTACAACAATGACCCTACTTAATAACTGACCAGATAGCTTTTGTAATGCTCAAAACAGCAGATGGAATCAGCAGGACACCGGTACGCCATTCACAAAAAATCAGAGAGTCACAATAAAAACCCTAGTGATCATTTCCTTGTGACACCTGCAGAGACCACATGGCAGTACCAGAAGCTGTCTACAGTGATCCACGTTTGTACCGCCTGCTTTTTTGTGCCACTATTTGTTGGTGTTACTGTGACCCTGACGAACATTACTATCACTGCGAGGCGACAGACTATTCCCACGAGTCCTCACGTTAAAAACCCAAGGTCTGGAAACATTTCCGCAGGCGGCCTTTCCAAGCGGAGACAGATTTGTACATGGCCATGCTTGTGGTCTGGTGTTATAGCTGCAGACAAACTGAGGACAGATGTGTTTGTAGTTATTTTCACCCCCACTCCCCCATGATCCTCTATTTCCCCCTCCTTGCAGTTCCCCTAATCTGGGACTCATTGTGTCTGTAATAAAGCACAGCTGGACAGATCCCTCTCTGAACCCACTCAGTTCAGCTGATTACATGGGACTAAAAGGGCTTCTCCTCTCTCAGAGTCCAGTCCAGCTATGCTCTTCACATGGTAATGCTCTGCTGTTCTCTTCACACAGATAATGCATGTGACAGGAGACATTTCCTTGTGCTGGACTGATGCCAAAACTAATTGTTCACACCTGATGCTGCATTTGCTCTGTGCAAATGTTACAGCAACAGCATTTCATTTTACAGATTTGTAACACAGATCTTGTTCATATAACAGATCATTGTGTTCATTCTTTGGCTTTCTATATGAACAAGCGAAATCCATATTGCAGCACCGCACTTTGCAAACGTGTTTATGCATTTTTCAACCTTCAGGCCGTTTTTTAAATAGAAAACCTTTTGCGTTGCGTGTACTTGGAATGCTGATCACTGTGCATTATGTGAAGCCAAGACTCCAGTGCAATATGTCAATTAAATTGTGTTAAATTGCCTCTGCTAAGGAATAAAAAAAGAAGTCATGCATTTGAAAGTGAGCAGCACTAATAGAACGATGTGTGTCTCTTACAAATTGATGCTGCTGCTAAACTTTTGCATCAAAGTAAAAAAGTAAAAAAAAATAACACAGTAACAGGGATCAGTAATAGTTCTGAGTTGAGTGCATGATGCCTGTATCACACAACACACCAAACACTCCATCCATCATTACATGGATTTCTTTGTCTGCTGAAATTTTGTGCTGGCAGTCTGAAATTATGGTTTGTTCATCCTTGAGATACAGAAATGAATTACTTACAGCACAGATAAATGTTGTACTATCATCCAGCCATAGAATAACCCAACTTCCTCTTTATGTTCTATTCCACTCTGTCTCTTTTGTGTTCAAACGATGCGGTGTGGGGAAGGGTCAAGCAGGTCAAAGTAGGTTAGCGAGGTGCATTCGGCATCCGAGTCGTAACTTGATATGTCATAGATCCAACTCAGTACAAAAGGATAAGCTTGTCAGACATGCTAAGACAGCGTTTGTAGATTCGTACAAATGCATGCTTTCCTCTGTGTTTGCTTTCTTCAATTGGAGCAGCACATAACAAGCTGTCATGCATTTGAAAAGCTGTGAATGAGTTGGATATGAACGCTTTTGAGTGGAACATTGGGCTTGTCTTTAATCTTCCTTCTGTGTATTTTTTGTCGTCTTCTTTAAGCACAGGCTAATTGTGTTTCAAGCGAAATTTGACACGTATTGATTCCAACGTGTAATGGCAACTGCGCACACCCTGCGTATTGGCAGCTGCCCTAATCCCTCTCTTTGAAGAAGCTTTATTTTCTTTGCTGTCATTGCTTTTTTTTTTTTTTTTTTTACATTTTCTCTTCTCCCCATCTTTTTTAGAGGGGCAGGTTTCTCGACACAGTCATTCTGCAGTTTTGGGGTTTTCCATATGTTTGCTTTTCTCTTAATATGAAAGAGAGAGAATGTTAAGTCTCTCGTGATGCGTGGCAGAGGGCAAGTGAATAAATTGAGGATAATGGTTGGTAGCTGGCACTGTAATGGTCTGTTCACCACGATGACTCATTTGCTTTGTTTAGCTTGAAAAAGAAGCATTTAAATGTCCTTATAGCCTCTCCGGTTCAAAAGTGTTTTTACCTTGTTATGCTTTTCTTCCTTTCTTTGTTTTTTTTTTTTTTTGTGTGTTCGACATTGAAGATATATGTCTTATTCTGCCCTTCTAAGAATATTTTATCAAATTACCCATGAATGTACATTTGCACAATTTACAGCAGTATGCAGAAGCAGTGAGTCAGAATATACAATATGTGTTTTTGTTTATGTGAAAATGACTCAGTAAATCATTTTTCTTTACTTCAAGAGAGCTGCAGAAGCAGCCCCTATCTTACATTATGATAGTCTTCTCCGGGGGCTGTCAGCCTCATCTTCCTTTGTCTGCTTCTTTGTTTCCCAGCCAAGAAGGATTCACATGCTTTCTCCTTGTTTCTCCCTGTGCCCCAACTTCTCCAAAAGGAAAAGGCAGAAAAGCAGGAATTCCATTAGCTTTGTTCTGAAAAACTTGTGACTGTGCTACACATGACATAATGGCTCTAGAACTAGTCCCATATCCCCATGCATTCATCTATGGCTTTTATTTTACATCTCATACTGTAGGTGAGTGCAACACATCATTCCGTGTCTTTTCTTCTTCAGACACTCTGTGTTGTATAAAATCCCTCACTTTGTGAATCCGCTTGAAATTGCTGTGCTGTTCTGTTTGGAGCATGCAGAAGGACAAAGGGAAAAAACGCATGTGTGAGTGTGCACGCATCCACGTGTGCATGTTAAGAAGAAAGTAAAACGTGTGAACAGAAACATTGTGTTTGTGTGTGTGTGTGGCCGGGTTTGTAATTGGATGCAGCAGACTGTATCGGTCTTTACCTGAGCTAGTCATTTGCATGGGTTTGATTGACAACAGAGCTATGCAAAGCAGGCGCAGGTATTATTCCTTATGAAGGCTGAGCAGATGCACAAACCATCCGTTTTTCATTAGCTATCAGTTTCTTGTTAATTAGTAGTGAGTCATTATTGCTAAGAAAATGGCTTGAATTTCTATTAGCATGAACACACATAAACTCTATCCAGCCATGGTTTGTCTATTGTAAGTTAAATTGCACTTAAGGTCACCTCAGGTTAACAAAAAAAAAGTTGGTATCAATTGAGAATAGACTAAAGATGTCTATCAAAAACTGAAACAAGATAAATATATATATTACCTATAAATTAAGATATTAAATTGGCTTCTAATTTGGAATTGTACATTTTTCTACTAATGTTTTTCTAATACAAATGTTTTTTTTTGTCTGCAACACCTACTGCAATCACTTCCTTTGACTTCCACTCACTCGTAAACGTGTGAATAGAACTCACCAAACAGATAGCGGAAAGTAGTGCATGTAAATTGGATAGTAATTCGTATTATTCTGTTACATTGCCTCGAATATTGTGTGATGTCTTTGCCATTGTGTTTGTTCTCACTCGCGTGGCTGATTCAGAACCATATAATGAAATGTAAATGTGGGATGACCATTTCGTTTGTTACTAGACAGAGAGCACTTGAACAACTGTATAATTAGTATTTGCTGCATTGCTATGTATGGAGCATCACACATGATAAGATAACACCACCTCTGTCATATGTTAATACTTAATCTTAAGAGTGGCTTACAATATCTGAATTTCAGCATTAAATAAACTCCCATGTCAAGTAATGACACAGGAGGTTAGATAATTTGTCAGAATTCAATCACCTCCTAATATACAGCTGTACCAATTTTATTACAATTGATAACGTACAAATAACTTCCTTTGTGGCCAGCCTTCTGGGAAATGGTTCTGTCTTCTTGTACATTAATTTGCACATCTTTTGTCCAGTGCAAATCAAAGATTTAATGAACTGCGTGTTTTTATTGTCTGTCAGTAAAGGTTCTGTCTGTCTTGTCTGTCGTCTTGGTGCAAATCCAATGTAGCTGTTTAGATTTCTTGATTCAGTTTTTATTATCTTTTATAAATGTAATGAAAATTATGCTTTTAAAAAAATCATATATAGGTATGTAGATTAAAGTTAATGTGATATATGCACATTAATCTATGCATCCAATATATTCAGAGTAAACCCTCAGCTAATACTTGTGAACATAAAAGTTGTTCATTTTCTCATTCACTAACAGTTTTGGGGGCGGGTTTAAAAAAAAAATACACAGCTTGTTTGTTACTCGTTCACTGCATGAACGGCACATATGTGAGTGGTTAGCGTGTCTCCACCCTCGACTAAAACATGCAGTGTTTGCACACAGATCATTAGTGATGACAGTTCAATTTTTTTTTCTCAATAACTAAGTATCTCTTTGCACACAGGCTGTAATTTAATGTTGATATATTCTCCATAAACATACACTTCTTACTCTAGTTTAAATGGGGGAATCACAGTACTGGTACTGAAGCCAAAAGAATTGGCAGCAGTGTTTAATGGATAACCACTAACTATGCAGGATTTTATCATGATTAGTTTTCCAGTCTGTGAAAGCCGAATGAGACAGAATGAGACATTGACGTCATTTTGTAAGTCACCTGTCGGTTTTTCACCAAAAGCTGTATTTAATGATTGTCCCCTATGGAACAATGACCCGTGCCGTTCTGCACAGAGATATCTCTGTGCTTCTTGTCTCAGCAATAGTTCAGAGACAGGAACTGCTCTCCTAGTGTGATTAAACAGTCTTACAAGATGTAATGAACATGCCAGCAGAGGTTACCTCATCACTGGTCTCTGCCTCCTCCTTTGTCTCTTTGATTTTTATGATGGTATGTTGACAGAAATGATCAAGGGGAAGAACTAAATAGCTCTGAGTCCGTGCTTTTGAGATCAAAAGGACCTAATAATGCCACATTACAGGTTGCACTGAGGCAGTTTTAGTGCCCAGCCCTTGTGATCAGCCTCTTCAGAAAATATCAGCTCACCTCGGAACCAGAGATATGGGAGCTCATAATAATCAGCTGACATAGCCATTGGGTCCTTTACGTTTGTACTTTGTTGTTTTTCTTTTACTTGTGCTGAAAATTAACCCACATTATATTTAAGGGGAAAAAACTGCCACCACCTCTTTCATCTAAAGCAAGCAAATTGGTCACTGTATGTATACACAATATACGTTTGTGTTAGACAATATATAAAAACAATACTTACTCAATACTTACTTACGTTTCTGAGTGAATCTGGCTGAGCACAGTACTTGCTTCTTTTAAGTAGTGTCTTTGTTGTCATCACAGTACATGCATTATTAATAAAAGCTATCAATATTGAATATTTAATATTTATGGTTATTTCTCACTAAGCCAGCGCCTCAGATAAAGATTTAAACATTCTGTCAATTTAAAAAAAGCCTGACACACAGTAGCACCATGGCGCAGTAAAGATGGATGCACAGTGCAGTGGAGCGTTTCTTAGAATGTGTACTACTGCGGCATATGGTCACAAGAGAATGACCTCTATAATACAAAAACAATAAAAAGTGATGCATGTGGACACCTTAAATGGCTTATTATCCACAATCTGATTTATAAAAGGCATCTCACTGTCTCAGCCTGCCTCTGTTCTCCAACCTCACTCAAATTGCTTTATTTAGCCCTGTCTGCTTTTTTTTTTTTCAATCTCTATATCCCTCCATTAATCATTCAAACCTTCATAGACTAAACAACGTGACCAACAGCACTTCTAAGGTCAGTTAGGGAGCAGAGAGCAATTAAAACCCAGCGACCTTTATGGGAGCATGCAGTAAGGTCAAACAATTGTTGTTTTGGGCATGACATTCAACATCTCATTTCATATAACATCTGAGAGGTTCAGCCTGTTGGGTGTTGTAGACCATACTTTTCCAGATTTAGAGACTGGAAGTGATGTTGGTGTTAGGTATTTGACCACATACTGAATACCTAATATTTATTCCCATTGCAAAAATTATAAGTTGATTTCTTCAAACAGTAACAGTAAGGACATTGAGACATACCAATTGAGACTTCGAGCGTTTGTGATTTTTGCTTTTTGTTTTAGTGGTATCTAAATGCTTCTGCACACATTTACAGGGGTCATTGTGCTTTGCTGAAAGACATCATAAAGGGGAAGGGTGTTTTAACATCCTGGTAATGTGGTCAATTTAATATCCCACCAAAGCCTCTGTATCATGCTGTTCGTCTCAATAATTCACAGAACAAAATCCCAATAGCTGCGCGCTGATAACTGCAGAAGGATGTAGCTTAGCCTTATCAGCTCTTGGCTCCAGTGACACAGTAATCCACACAATGCTTGGCTGTCATTGTACTGGGAAACACAGAATCATTTCATTTATCCAACAAAGGCCCAAGAATAATTGTGATGTCCCCCAGTACTCCCCCTTCACTCCTAAACCATTGAGATAGCTAATTTTCAAAGGCCAACTATTACTTATTCACAAGAAAAGAAATGTCATCAAGAGTGTTTTCTGTGCAGAGAAACTTGTTTTGCCACTGCAATAAGAGGCTCTTACTGAATGTCATATACGAAAAATCATTGTGACTGGTTGGGTGAAACAAGATTTCTGTTCCTCACAGTATCTATGAAGCATGAAGCTGATTTTATAGAGGTATAGAACATTCACTGGAGATGGTAATGGTAGTTAAGGTCTTAAGGCTAATCACTGCACTGTTATAATCAAGTATGCTTCTCTTGTAACGATCCTTTGAATACAGTAGTTCCCAGGTGGTGTTGTAGTACCCTGAGAGATTAAATGAATGCATGCAAATGAGGCATAAATGTGTGTAAGTGTAAATAAAAAGAAAGACCATGCCATTGATTCAAAATAGTTCCCCTTGATCTTGACTAAGAATGGGAACATACACTCAGACATTCAATTTGCTTATGTTTTTCTGTGTCTGTCAGCGTGGGTGTGTGTGAAAAGAGATGGAAGAATCAATAGGTTTTTGAGGACCTCTTCATAAAGCTATAATTGAGGCACCAGTTTTAGGAAAGAAAAATAGTGCCAACAATATGTATAAACTACACAAACCAAGTACGAGGGGAATGGTCACTGCAATCAAGCTAGGAAAATGAGCCAGCTGCTTGCTAAATGTGTTTATGCTCTGATGCAATTCCTCTTTAGTTTTCTTAATTGCTAGAGACACTGAACAGGGTACAAATACTGCATGTTTCTTTCCCATGCAAATCCCATACATATTTTAGGCCTAGCTAGAAATGCATTGAATGCTTTGCACGTTTGAAGTGCAGTGCATTAGTAAAATGCCTTCAAGGGCTTAGTCTGGCAAAAGGGAGTATCATCATTCCCACATCTAAGGTTCAGCTGCAAACAGTTTACTTTCTCTGAAGAACATGCTAGGTGCATCTGTGTCGCTGAAAAATGAATGTTCTGGAAATATCTTGATTCAGATGAGCAGTGGAACATAGCCTATGTAAATATCACTACTTATTTTCTACCAGTGCTCATTATTTTCACATACTGTATCTTGGTTTATTGACTTTATTTCTTGACACAATTAATTGAAGTTTATATTATTTAAATGTATATATATATATATATATATATATATATATATATATATAGATCGTGGTCAGGTCTAGGTCTGACTTTGAGTCAGGTCTGACTCTCCCATCATCACACAAGATCTTGGCGAAAAATGAATCCAGCTCTTTATGCAATAATTCGACTATTACAGAAAATGCTATGAGGGAGAGTATTTTTACAGTTGGGCACAAAGTCGGTACATTGTTAGAGAATGCTGAGAAGTCCGACCTTTATTTAGCATGTTCTTCCTAATTTTGGATGGGATTAGAATTTTGTATCACAGCCATCTGAAATTAGGAACCAGAGTGTGAGCCCCAAAGGGGCTTAACAGGATCCTATAAACAGTGATGCTGGCGGGGATTTCTCACACACACATTTAGTTAGAGCCTCTGCTTCAAATTGCATTGTCTCATTGCCAATGCAGGCCACTGTACTAAACCTGGCCACATTCATTTGTGAATAAGGCATTTTGTCAAAGTTGCTGTGCTATTTGTCAGGGTTTGGTGGGAGAGTTGCCACTGGGGTATTTGCCTGAGTCTGCATTTGTCCACAGCTACTGATGAAACACCTATGCTGAGTATTTCTCAACTGTCGGTGACCTCACTTCCCAGATATGAATGATGGTATAATAGGATGAGCTCACATGAGAGGTTTGAGCCTTGTCACATTTACAGTACATTAGAAGGACTTTTAGCCTGCTCACTAGCAGCCAGTGTATTTGGCAGACAGGTATAAAGGCTGAAATGGTGGAACATTTTCTGTGCCTCTGTGCAGTCCACATTCATTGTTCCAAATTAAATGTATCTCTCTTTCTGCCTTTTCCAATCCCTCTCTATTTGTGTCTGTCTGAGTTATCACGTGATGGAGCAGACAATGGCGAGGCACTCTGGTACTACAGAGAGGTTAGCCGGGGTTTTTGTATTGCTTGAAAGTGAGGGGGGCATCTAAGCTGTGAATAGGATCATTGAGTCGGAGGTAATTTTGGGCCCCAGTGCAGGGCATTAGTTGGACAAGCCTTTCTGCTGACAGGAATGTTTCTCCCTCTCTCTTTCTCTCCCCCACCTCTTTTTTTAAACCCCTACCCCCTGTCCCCCTCTGCTGCATCGGCATTTCTGTCCAAACCAAAGGCCTTTATCATTCTTCCCATGACGACATGTCTGATAGGGTGTGGCACTCAAAGTTTCTTTTTTAGACTTGTACCTTGGGGAACCAATACATCTAGATATACATAAGTTGCAGCAGCCAGGTTTTTCTGTGGAGTACACACACTACACATTTCTGTGGTTTTATAAGCCACCAGAGTCTGTGTGATAAATGAATAGACACATGCTGGACATTCCCATTCATTATCATTGGAAATAGCTATGTCTGCTGGGAGTTTGTATGCCGATTGCCATGGGGGTTGACTGGTGAAGTGCCTCTCAGAGGTGTCCTGATGGCCAAATTTCAGACAATGTTAAAGAGCTTGAGCTCAGCTCAACAAGAGACTTGGGCCAAAATAACTCACTAGGGGAACATTGCTGTCAAGTGCACGACCACACACACACATACACACACACGCACACACACAAATGTATTGTCAAAAGTGCCATTAGGACACAAAATGGAAACACATGGGCTGCAGCATTGAGGGGCTGAAAGGCAATATGCACAAGGCCAAAATGTGCCGGACTGAAATGCATTTACTTAAAGCCGAATTGAAATATAGCAAAATATACAAGTTATAACTTTAAAACTTTTTAAACTATCTGTACCAGGATCTGTTGTCTATTGCCGACTTTTTAAAGGTTCAAGGTCATTTTTTTTGAGTGGAATTCTCGTTAAAAAAATCAAGAAAATAAATACCAGAGTCAAATGTGTGGTTATTGTTAGTTTTGTTGGACAATCCAAATGTTTTAGTTTTTTTGTTTAGAAGATTAAAAAGTATTATTCAGTCATAAAAATTATTTTTACCATGTTTTTAAACTTTGTTTAATATTCCTAATCTAAGAGATTGGTTGAGACAATAATGTGAAGCTTCTTAAATCCATGGACCTTTCTTCCTCTGGATTGGGAGTTATTTTGGCAGTCTCTCGCTCTCCAATCTACCTCTGTCTTAGGATCTGCTGTCTCGGGGTGCTTGGTGATTGCCTGAATGCTTTGAGCTTATAGACGACTGGCTTTAAGGTAAAACCTTCAGAGAGAGAGGGTCATCTATGTCAGCTTTGCAGAGTTCAAAGAAAAAAAACTAATTGGTCAGGGGTAATTGAACAAAAGCATTCTGAAAGGTGGTCAATATCAAGTGTATTTCACTATAGATGAAAGATCTTGTCATCTTCTATCTTTATTATTGTAAGTGCTGACTCTCCTTTAATGCGTCGACCTGTGTGCTGTAAAGCAATATTTATGAATGGTAACAAAGGAGTAGTTTGCAGCGCTGCATTCGTATTTTGTAAGTGTTTAAATCTTTTAACAGGCTATGATAAAAAAGCAGCACCTGGTCCTTGCAGAAGATTTGTTCTCCTCGTTTTGATGAAGTAGAGCAAGATTGCATTTCAATTCATCACAATGAATATATTGTGATTACACTGCATGTCACTTGTCACATTTTCCTTCGGCAACCTGCTATTTTGGATTCATTCTGTCTCTATTGCTTTCACTTGCATTGTACCTCATTTTAAACTTACATTAAAAACATGATTGTTTTATAGGACACTTTTTTAATGTTACATTCTTTTTTTTTAATAAAAGTTTTTAAAGCGAGATTTGCCCTCCCTTTCCTGTTAGTATAAGTTGCTTTTCAGCTATTCTGCCTTTAGGTTTTTCTCTATCTGATGAAGAAGTCTGCACATTTTTGTCAATGCTGGGACCAAGGACATGTACCAGAAAACATCTGCCTTGTTTTAAATGTTTGGCTGACAATACCAAATTAAGTCTGGTGGTTAAATGTATAACTTCCTTTATACCCCAAGCTCATCTACTGCATCCTCTTCCACTGCCCAGAGGAACTCAGTGTGCTCCGATTGCAGATGATGCTCTGAAGACATCAGTGGGTCCCTTAGGTAGCAGCACAAAGGAAGATTAGGCACCCTCCTTCAAGGCTTTTGTTGAGTAATTCCACATCTGCTTTAATAATTCAAAGCGGCACCGGCAGAGTCTTCACACAAATGATATATGGTAACGTTGTGATCTTTGTGGCCAGGAGGACTTTTTTATCTTCCTTTTTTATGTCGTTTTGGTGCCATAAACATGAGGGGGCCTTCCAGGAAAACGTATCCACACAAAAAGATGACACAATGAATCTCTTAGGTGTTAAGGTGTGTGTTTGTTGACATGTGGGATCTACAGAGGCTGTACTGTCACTCACTTGTAACATGAACTGGTGTTGTACCACTGCCACTAAGGCACCTGTGGGAATCGAGCCCCCATGAGCCACCTGTCTGCAGCGTCTGCATGCATGCGTGAGTTTCTGTGTTTTCTGTGTGAACTTGCTGATGAAATAAACATCACATGAACTTGCTTCTATCTCTCGAGAAGCTGAGGATCATCAGTCATCCGCAGAAAGCATCCCTGTATGTCATGTGGGACAAAGCTAGCATGCGATAGCCTTTGTTGGAAATAAAATAGCTTATCTAGCAGAATTAAACATATTTATATATCGTGTGTATATTTTCTCAAATCCAAAAAGAAAAAAGCAAGTTATTTAGACATGGGGTTTTAAATGTAGTGTTTCGGGTTTATGGATTCTTATTTAATAGCCCTTAAGGGGCACACTTCCTTTTTTATGTGGTTTTCTCTCCCTGCAACTCTCTCCTCCACTGCACCTGTTTTGAGCAATACCTTTGGGGCGCAGCTTGAAGTGAATAATGCATGAGTGAGAAGGAGAATCAGAAAACCTTTGTGGACCTTCTGTCTGTCTGGCTGACTGTCTATCCTCCATCTCCTTTGTCTCTCTCTATATCACTATTTTTCCCCCAGGTTCATCTCTTACTGTTGGGTTAATTTTGAACTTAAATCCATCTGTCTCTGTCTCTTGCAGTGAGGTTTCTGGACTGTGGCCGAGGTGGTCTGGTGCGCTTCGAATGCAGTAACCCATCTGACTTCCGGATAGAAGCCAATGGAGTAGTGTATGCTGCCAGGAGTCTTCAGCGCTCTACAATCTCAGTGTCACCATTGCTGATTAAGGCCAGCGACACCGTCACGCAGCAGCAATGGGTGACCCAAGTCAGGCTGACTTCTTCCACAGACTCCAGCCAGCATGTAATTATACCCACCAACTCGACTACATCTATAACACTTCTGGTGTATTTGTTGATTCTCTTACTGCTGTAGAAAAGTGGAATGATCAATTTTGCCCTTGCATCAAGTAACTTGCAATTGTTAGCCATACTTGCATTCACAGATGACTAGTTCCCTAAATTGTAGCAGGTGTTCCGAGAGACTGGATAGATGCTTGCTAATTGAAACTTAATGTGTCAATTTACTAGGAGCACAAACATATACTCAACACGGTCAGTGGGTAGCAAGAGCAGATGCAAAATGGCTTCTCATAAAGTTGATCTCAGTGAGCATGCCTTGTTATAGGGAGGTCATTGCATTATCGTCCAAAAGGGGACACACCTCTTTCAGCGCTCTGTAAGATGGGAAGCATCTGTCTGAGCTATAGAGTATGACTTTAACTGCTTAGCTGGATGTGTTGTTCCATCATCTGCAATTAGTTAAAATGACCACGTTCTCATGCTATTGTAGTTAACCAAGGATCAGAGTGCCGGCATTGGCCTATCTGCTTGTCTTGCACCACGAAAAAGAAGATGGGATGTCTGGTATTGGGGATGGTTTCAACTTCAGATTATGTGATCCTGCTTAATTTGATAATATCTGTAAATTCAAACTTCCAGGAGTGACTCTACACAGAGAAACACGAACAGATGCAATGTTCTCAACTACAGTATGGGTGTCTGTGCCAACATATTCTGTAGGGTTATAAGTGAGCCTTTATTTGCATATGTTAATAATCATTGCTGTAAGATCTCATTAGCCTTCCGGCATTTTAATGAACATCCCGTAATCAGGTTTGTTTTACAAAGACCAGTGTTCTTCTCTGTTACAGCCGTTTAATAAATTTTAAACAAGTGGCCATTTCTAAACGTGTTGGCACAGCACATGATCTCTGGAAAGGTAGTCATTATATTTTAGGTGGGTGGAGATTAAAAGTTAATACTGACAGTCAAGTCTACTTTGGGTACACCATCATTATCAGCTGATAATCGTTTACTATAGAGACTCCTACAGGTATGTGATTTTAATGATGCCATTAGTCACTGTTGCCGCATGGCCCAAACCAAATATACATACATCTGCAGGTTTTTAGATTTTAAGGAAAAGTCACAATCTCAGATGCGCTCTGCATGCATATAAATATAATCCAACTTTATCAGGAGTAGTTATCTGTTCAGACTTGTTGGGTTTGTCCTGATTTGTCCATAATGAAATCACGGATTAACTTTCCCGTATCTTGCACGTTTATTAGGTCATGAGTGGTCTTCCCCCCAGCATAATTATTGCCATGAATCATCACGCATCTCTTAATCACATCAGCGATTAAATTTTTTTTATTAGTGCCATGAATACGACAGCCTTGGGGAAACATTTTAATCAATGACAGACAAACAGTGTCCTTATCAACATGAGTGTCCTCACCCATTATGTGCACCACTATTAAAGTCTCTGTGATGAGGAAATGTTTCAGAATGTGAAAAGGAGGAAAAAACAGACATGTGTATTCCTTCACATACATTCCCAAACACTCAGGTCATCAGTCAACCTAACACTCTCCTGGATCTGAAGTAGACTCCTAGTCAGAAGATGGGGGGGGTTTGGAGAGTATGGATGGCTGCAGACCTCCAGCACACCAGAGATAGATGCATGCTGGGCTGAGCAGACCCACCATGACATTCATCATTCCAGACACAGTTGCAAATAATTACTGCTTGTACTCGCACCCTTTTAATAGGGTAATAGATATTTCAGAAGCACACTCTTTCACTATCTGTCCGCATGCCTCCCTGCATTTCAATGTGTGAAAGCAGTATAATCGGATTTCAAACATGATTAGTGAAAGCTCTCCGACAGTTCCCCAGATGTTTGAAGAGGAGGAATATGGGGTATGGGTCATGATATAAGGTGGCAATGTGGTAATTAATTTCTGGTTTGCATTGGACACTTTATAGCAGTTGTTAGGACTTGACTACTTTGCAGAAAATCAACAATCAAATTACAGGCAACTGTAGGAAAGATACTTCAAAGGATGTGACAGTTCCATTGAAATCTCAGCTATCATTCATTGACATTGACAGATTTTACATATTGTTTTGGTGTTTTCCTTCCTGCCTTGTTTTGTTCAAGGTTATTTTAACTTTCTCTGGCAGTACTTCAGTCTCCTCAGTCTCTGGAGCAGCATAGGCAATTTGAGCCATCTGTGTGTTTAGTGTCTGGCTTGCAGGTACCATCCTCCTTTGTTTCAAATCTCATTCATTACAGCTGAGGGAGGATGGCAGATCCATTATGGAAGCTGGTCTGTCTGTGTGGGCGCATTTTATCAGGACATAAGAAGAGGCCTGCCATTTAAAGCAAACCAGCGTTGGTGCTGTGCAGCTGCCGCAGTAGCTACATGTACAGCAAACCCTTTCATGGCATGTATCACATGCTGTATTGTGGATATTTTAAGCTACAAAGAAATTCATAAAAATGAATTCCTTGATCAAATCCACTTTTAGAATAGACGCTAAATGACATTTGCAGCCAGTTTTCTTTTATCATTGCACCAATTTATTCTTGTAACCCAGAAAGGAAAAAACATTGGTTATGCTAGAGTATCACCGGAGTAGTGTGCCTTCACTGAGGGGATTGACTTACAATGCATCCAGTAGGTAAATAGGTGCTTAATATTTTACTCACAACAAATGTCAACCACACCATACTGTTAGAGGGAAAGTAAGGTAACACTACTAAATTACTAAATAAATGCTAAATGTATGCACTCATATAACTGCGTAGATGTGTACTACCCAACTTCTAAACTGAACCATTTCCTTTCATTCAGGTGCAGGAAGTTGCTGCTCCTCCAGTGATGGTCAAGGATTTGAAGGAGATAGTGTTTCCCTCACGCAACATGGATAGCCAAGTCAAACGCATGAAGAGAGACTGGGTCATCCCCCCAATCAATGTCCCAGAGAATTCAAGAGGCCCATTCCCTCAAGAGCTTGTCCGGGTAACAGAGCTCACCAGAGCACATGCACGCCACATACTGTACACCACTCTCACTTTGAGAGAAACAGCCTTTTTCTTGATATGACAACCTTATATAGGTCCCTGTTGCCCTGAGCTCCCACTCAGAGGGTCACAGACATAAGACTTATGCCTTCAACAAAATGCTTCATATTTACAGCACTTTGCTAAAGGTCAGGCCTCTTTTTTTCTGGTGTATTATTTATCTTTTGTTTCAGGGGGCATTCAGTACCACTCTAACATGACATTATTTAGAAGCAGAGAGAGATCCGAAGCTCTCACCAGTGCAATTGTTCCTTAGTTGCCTATTAAGATATTATACTTCTTTTATCATGCCTCAAGGACGCACATGGCCCAGTTTGTTTGGAACAATGCTGTGGTCATGTCTGAGTGTGGGTGGCTGACAGAGGGCACGACAGCGGAAGAATTAAACTTTTTTTGCATATTATGTTGACATGCACACCAAGTGTTAACCCTGTGCTATTTGTATTTAGACAAAGCCATGAGCCATGAGAGAACTTCATTACCACACAGACATGTGTACGCGTTTACTTACACAGCAGCCTATTTTTAAAACAATGATCATCACGATTAGTCAATATAACTCTAAAAGGCTTCTCCTCTCTCAGAGTCCAGTCCAGCTATGCTCTTCACATGGTAATGCTCTGCTGTTCTCTTCACAGATAATGCATGTGACAGGAGACATTTCCTTGTGCTGGACTGATGCCAAAACTAATTGTTCACACCTGATGCTGCATTTGCTCTGTGCAAAGTTACAGCAACAGCATTTCATTTACAGATTTGTAACACAGATCTTGTTCATATAACAGATCATTGTGTTCATTCTTTGGCTTTCTATATGAACAAGCGAAATCCATATTGCAGCACCGCACTTTGCAAACGTGTTTATGCATATTTTCAACCTTCAGGCCGTTTTTAAATAGAAAACCTTTTGCGTTGCGTGTGTACTTGGAATGCTGATCACTGTGCATTATGTGAAGCCAAGACTCCAGTGCAATATGTCAATTAAATTGTGTTAAATTGCCCTTGCTAAGGATAAAAAAAGAAGTCATGCATTTGAAGTGAGCAGCCTAATAGAACGATGTGTGTCTCTTACAAATTGATGCTGCTGCTAACTTTTGCATCGAATAGTAAAAAATAACACAGTAACAGGGATCAGTAATAGTTCTGGTTGAGTGCATGATGCCTGTATCACACAACACACCCAACACTCCATCCATCATTACATGGATTTCTTTGTCTGTGAAATTTTGTGCTGGCGTCTGAAATTATGTTTGTTCATCCTTGAGATACAGAAATGAATTACTTACAGCACAGAAAATGTTGTACTATCATCCGCCATGAATAACCCAACTTCCTCTTTATGTTGTCTATTCCCTCTGTCTCTTTTGTGTTCAAACGATGCGGTTGGGGAAGGGTCAAGCAGGTCAAAGTAGGTTAGCGAGGTGCATTCGCATCCGAGTCGTAACTTGTATATGTCATAGATCCAACTCAGTACAAAAGGATAAGCTGTCAGACCTTGCTAAGACACGTTTGTGATTCTACAAATGCATGCTTTCCTCTGTGTTTGCTTTCTTCATTGGGCAGCACCATAACAAAGCTGTCATGCATTTGAAAAGCTGTGAATGAGTTGGATATGAACGCTTTGGTGGAACATTGGGCTTGTCTTTAATCTTCCCTTCTGTGTTTTTTTGTCGTCTTCTTTAAGCACAGCATTGTGTTTCAAGCGAAATTTGACACGTATTGATTCCAACGTGTAATGGCAACTGCGCACACCCTGCGTATTGGCAGCTGCCCTAATCCCTCTCTTTGAAGAAGCTTTATTTTCTTTGCTGTCATTGCTTTTTTTTTTTTTTTTTTTTTACATTTTCTCTCTCCCCATCTTTTTTAGAGGGCAGGTTTCTCGACACAGTCATTCTGCAGTTTTGGGGTTTTTCCATATGTGTTTGCTTTTCTCTTAATATGAAAGAAGAGAGAGAATGTTAAGTCTCTCGTGATGCGTGGCAGAGGGCAAGTGAATATTGAGGATAATGGTTGGTAGCTGGCACTGTAATGGTCTGTTCACCACGATGACTCATTTGCTTTGTTTAGCTTGAAAAGAAGCATTTAATGTCCTTATAGCCTCTCCGGTTCAAAGTGTTTTTACCTTGTTTATGCTTTTCTTCCTTTCTTTGTTTTTTTTTTTTTTTTGTGTTCGACATTGAAGATATATGTCTTATTCTGCCCTTCTAAGAATATTTGATCAAATTACCCATGAATGTACATTTGCAAATTACAGCAGTATGCAGAAGCAGTGAGTCAGAATATACAATAGTGTTTTTGTTTATGTGAAAATGACTCAGTAAATCATTTTTCTTTACTTCAAGAGAGCTGCAGAAGCAGCCCCTATCTTACATTATGATAGTCTTCTCCGGGGGCTGTCAACCTCATCTTCCCTTTGTCTGCTTCTTTGTTTCCCAGCCAAGGAGGATTCACATGCTTTTCCTTGTTGTTTCTCCCTGTGCCCCAACTCTCCAAAGGAAAAGGCCAGAAAAGCAGGAATTCATTAGCTTTGTTCTGAAAAACTTGGGACTGTGCTACACATGACATAATGGCTCTAGAACTAGTCCCATATCCCCATGCATTCATCTATGGCTTTTATTTACATCTCATACTGTAGTGAGTGCAACACTTCCTTCCGTGTCTTTTTCTTCAGACACTCTGTGTGTGGTAAAATCCCTCACTTTGTGAATCTGCTTGAAATTGCTGTGCTGTTCTGTTGGAGCATGCAGAAGGACAAAGGGAAAAACGCATGTGTGAGTGTGCACGCATCCACGTGTGCATGTTAGAAGAAAGTAAAACGTGTGAACAGAAACATTGTGTTTGTGTGTGTGTGTGCCGGTTGTAATTGGATGCAGCAGACGTTATCGGTCCTTTACCTGAGCTAGTCATTTGCATGGGTTGATTGCAACAGAGCTATGCAAAGCAGGCGCAGGTAATTATTCCTTATGAGGCTGAGCAGATGCACAAACCATCCGTTTTTCATTAGCTATCAGTTTCTTGTTAATTAGTAGTGAGTCATTATTGCTAAGAAAATGGCTTGAATTTATATTAGCATGAACACACATAAACTCTATCCAGCCATGTTTGTCTATTGTAAGTTAAATTGCACTTAAGGTCACCTCAGGTTAACAAAAAAAAATTGGTATCATTGAGAATAGACTAAAGTGTCTATCAAAAACTGAAACAAGATAATATTATATATACCTATAAATTAGATTTGAAATTGGCTTCTATTGGAATTGTACATTTTTCTACTAATGCTTTTTCTATACAAATTGTTTTTTTTTGTCTGCAAACCTACTGCAATCACTTCCTTTGACTCCACTCACTCGTAAACCTGTGAATAGAACTCACCAAACAGATAACGGAATAGTGCATGTAAATTGGATAGTAATTCGTATTATTCTGTTACATTGCCTCGAATATTGTGTGATGTCTTTGCCCATTGTGTTTGTTCTCACTCGCGTGGCTGATTCACAACCATGTAATGAAATGTAATGTGGGATGACCATTTCGTTTTTTACTAGACAGAGAGCACTTGAACAACGGTATAATTAGTATTTGCTGCATTGCTATGTATGGAGCATCCACAATGATAAATAAACACACCCCTGGTCATATGTAATTAGACTTCAATCTTAAGAGTGGCTTACAATATCTGAATTTCAGCATTAAATAAACTCCCCTGTCAGTAATGACAGGAGGTTAGATAATTGTCAGAATTCAACACCTCTAATATACAGCTGTACCAATTTTATTACAATTGATACGTACAAATAACTTCCTTTTTGGCCAGCCTTCTGGGAAATGGTTCTGTCTTCTTGTACATTAATTTGCAATCTTTTGTCCAGTGGCAAATCAAAGATTTATGAACTGCGGTGTTTTTATTGTCTGTCAGTAAAGGTTCTGTCTGTCTTGTCTGTCGTCTTGGTGCAAATCCAATGTGCTGTTTAGATTGTCTTGATTCAGTTTTTATTATCTTTTATAAATGTAATGAAAATATGCTTTTAAAAAATCATATATAGGTATGTGATAAAGTTAATGTGATAATGCACATTAATCTATGCATCCATATATTCAGGTAAACCCTCAGCTAATACTTGTGAACATAAAGTTGTTCATTTTCTCATTCACTAACAGTTTTGGGGCGTTGGTTTCAAAAAAAAAATAACAGCTTGTTTGTTACTCGTTCACTGCATGAACGGGCACATAGGTGAGTGGTTTAGCGTGTCTCCACCCTCGACTAAAACATGCAGTGTTTGCACACAGATCATTAGTGATGACTTCAATTTTTTTTTCTCATAACTAAGTATCTCTTTGCACACAGGCTGTAATTTTGTTTGATATATTCTCCATAAACATACACTTTTACTCTCGTTAAATGGGGGATAATCACAGTACTGGTACTGAGCCAAAAGAATTGGCAGCGTGTTTAATGGATAACCACTAACTATGCAGGATTTTATCATGATTAGTTTTCCATCTGTGAAAGCCGAATGAGAGAATGAGACCATTGACGTCATTTTGTAAGTCACCTGTCGGTTTTTCACCAAAAGCTGTATAATGATTGTCCCCTATGGAACAATGACCCGTGCCGTTCTGCACAGAGATACTCTGTGCTTCTTGTCTCAGCAATGTTCAGAGACAGGAACTGCTCTCCTAGTGTGATTAAACAGTCTTACAGATGTAATGAACATGCCAGCAGAGGTTACCTCATCACTGGTCTCTGCCTCCTCCTTTGTCTCTTTGATTTTTATGATGGTATGTTGACAGAATTATCAGGGGAGAACTAATAGCTCTGAGTCCGTGCTTTTGAGATCAAAAGGACCTATAATGCCACATTACAGGTTGCACTGAGGCAGTTTTAGTGCCCAGCCCTTGTGATCAGCCTCTTCAGAAAAATATCAGCTCACCTCGGAACCAGAGAGATATGGAGCTCATAATAATCGCTGACATAGCATTGGGTCCTTTACGTTTTGTACTTTGTTGTTTTCTTTTACTGTGCTGAAAATTAACCCACCTTATATTTAAGGGGAAAAACTGCCACCACCTCTTTCATCTAAAGCAAGCAAATTGGTCACTGTATGGTATACACAATATACGTTTGTGTTAGACAATATAAAAAAACAATACTACTAATATTACTACGTTTCTGAGTGAATCGGCTGAGCACAGTACTTGCTTCTTTTAAGTAGTGTCTTGTTGTCATCACCGTACATGCTTATATTAAAAGCTATCAATATTGAATATTTCTATTTATGGTTATTTCTCACTAAGCCAGCGCCCTCAGATAAAGATTTAAACATTCTGTCAATTTAAAAAGCCTGACACCAGTAGCACCCATGGCGCAGTAAAGATGGTGCCAGTGCAGTGGAGCGTTTCTTAGAATGTGTACTACTGCGGCATATGGTCCACAAGAGAATGACCTCTATAATACAAAAACAATAAAAAGTGATGCTGTGGACACCTTAAATGGCTTATTATCCACATCTGATTTATAAAAGGCATCTCACTGTCTCAGCCTGCCTCTCTGTTCTCCAACCTCACTCAAATTGCTTTATTTAGCCCTGTCTGCTTTTTTTTTTTTCAATCTCATATCCCTCCATTAATCATTCAACCTTCATAGACTAAACAACGTGACAACAGCACTTCTAAGGTCAGTTAGGGAGCAGAGAGCAATAAAACCCAGCGACCTTTATGGGAGCTGCAGTAAGGTCAAACATTGTGGTTTTGGGCATGACATTCAACATCTCATTTATATAACATCTGAGAGGTTCAGCCTGTTGGGTGTTGTAGACCATACTTTTCCAGATTTAGAGACTGGAAGTGATGTTGGTGTTAGTATTTGACCCATATGAATACCTAATATTTATTCCCATTGCAAAAATTATAGTTGATTTCTTCAAACAGTAACAGTAAGGATTTTAGACATACCATTGAGACTTCGGCGTTTGTGATTTTTGCCTTTTGTTTTAGTGGTATCTAAATGCTTCTGCACACATTACAGGGTCATTGTGCTTTTGCTGAAAGACATCATAAAGGGGAAGGGTGTGTTTTTAACATCCTGGTAATGTGGTCAATTATATATCCCACCAAAGCCTCGTATCATGCTGTTCGTCTCCATAATTCACAGAACAAAATCCCAATAGCTGCGCGCTGATAACTGCAGAAGGATTAGCTTAGCCTTATCAGCTCTTGGCTCCAGTGACACACGTATCCACACATGCTTGGCTGTCATTGTACTGGAAACACAGATCATTTCATTTATCCAACAAAGGCCCAAGAAATAATTGTGATGTCCCCCAGTAATCCCCCCTTCACTCCTCTAAACCATTGAGATAGCTAATTTTCAAAGGCCAACTATTACTTTTCACAAGAAAAGAAATGTCATCAGAGTGTTCTTTGTGCAGAGAAACTTGTTTTGCCACTGCAATAAGAGGCTCTTACTGAATGTCATATACGAAATCATTGTGACTGGTTGGGTGAAACAAGATTTCTGTTCCCACATATCTATGAAGCATGAAGCTGATTTTATAGAGTGATAGCACTTCACTGGAGTGGTAATGGTAGTTAAGGTCTTAAGGCTAATACTGCACTGTTATAATCAAGTATGCTTCTCTTGTAACGATCCTTTGAATACAGTAGTTCCAGGTGGTGTTGTAGTACCTGGAGATTAAATGAATGCATGCAAATGAGGCATAAATGTGTGTAAGTGTAAATAAAAAGAAGACCATGCCATTGATTCAAAATAGTTCCCCTTGATCTTGACTAATGTGAACATACACTCAGACATTCAATTTGCTTATGTTTTTCTGTGTCTGTCAGCGTGGGTGTGTGTGAAAAGAGATGGAAGAATCAATAGGTTTTGAGGACCTCTTCATAAGCTATAATTGAGGCACCCAGTTTTGGAAAGAAAAATAGTGCCAACATGTATAAAACTACACAAACCAAGTACTAGGGGAATGGTCACTGCAATCAAGCTAGGAAATGAGCCAGCTGCTTGCTAAATGTTTTTATGCTCTGATGCAATTCCTCTTTAGTTTTCTTAATTGCTAGAGACACTGAACAGGGTACATACGGCATGTTTCTTTTCCCATGCAAATCCCATACTATTTTAGGCCTAGCTAGAAATGCATTGATGCTTTGCACGTTTGAAGGCAGTGCATGTTAAAATGCCTTCAAGGGCTTAGTCTGGCAAAGGGAGTATCATCATTCCCACATCTCAAGGTTCCGCTGCAAACAGTTTACTTTCTCTGAAGAACATGCTAGGTGCATCTGTGTCGCTGAAAAATGAATGTTCTGGAAATATCTTGATTCAGATGAGTAGTGGACATAGCCTATGTAATATCACTACTTATTTTCTACCAGTGCTCATATTTCACATACTGTACTTGGTTTATTGACTTTATTTCTTGACACAATTAATTGAAGTTTATATTATTTAAATGTATATATATATATATATATATATATATATATATATATATATAGATCGTGGTCAGGTCTAGGTCTTGGACTTTGAGTCAGGTCTGACTCTCCCCTCACCACAGATCTTGGCAAAAATGAATCCAGCTCTTTATGCAATAATTCGACTATTACAGAAAATGTATGAGGGAGAGTATTTTACAGTTGGGCACAAAGTCGGTACATTGGTAGCGAATGCTGAGAAGTCCGCCTTTTTTAGCATGTTCTTCCTATTTGGATGGGATTAGAATTTTGTATCACAGCCATCTGAAATTAGGAACCAGAGTGTGGCCCCAAAGGGGCTTACGGATCCTATTAAACAGTGATGCTGGGGGGATTTCTCACACACACATTTAGTTAGAGCCTCTGCTTCAATTGCATTGTCTCATTGCCAATGCAGGCCACTGTACTAAACCTGGCCACATTCATTGTGAATAAGGCATTTTGTCAAAGTTGCTGTGCTATTTGTCAGGTTTGGTGGGAGAGTTGCCATGGGTATTTGCCTGAGTCTGCATTTGTCCACAGCTACTGATGAACACCTTGCTGATATTTCTCAACTGTCGGTGACCTCACTTCCCAGTATGAATGATGGTATAATAGGATGAGCTCACATGAGAGGTTTGAGCCTTGTCACATTTACAGTACATTAGAAGGACTTTTAGCCTGCTCACTAGCAGCCAGTGTATTTGGCACAGGTATAAAGGCTGAAATGGTGGAACATTTTCTGTGCCTCTGTGCAGTCCACATTCATTGTTCCAAATTAAATGTATCTCTCTTTCTGCCTTTTCCAATCCCTCTCTATTTGTGTCTGTCTGAGTTATCACGTATGGAGCAGACAATGGCGAGGCACTCTGGTACTACAGAGAGGTTAGCCGGGGTTTTTGTATTGCTTGAAAGTGAGGGGGCATCTAAGCTGTGAATAGGATCATTGAGTCGGAGGTAATTTTGGGCCCAGTGCAGGGCATAGTTGGACAAGCTTTCTGCTGACAGGAATGTTTCTCCCTCTCTTTCTCTCCCCCACCTCTTTTTTTAAACCCCTACCCCCTGTCCCCCTCTGCGGCATCGGCATTTCTGTCCAAACCAAAGGCCCTTTATCATTCTTCCCATGACGACATGTCTGATAGGGTTGTGGCACTAAAGTTTCTTTTTTAGACTTGTACCTTGGGAAACTAGTGCATCTAGATTAAATAAGTTTGCAGCAGCCAGGTTTTCTGTGGGTACAACACTACACATTTTCTGTGGTTTTATAAGCCACCAGAGTCTGTGTGATAAATGAATAGACACATGCTGGACATTCCCATTCATTATCATGGAAATAGCTATGTCTGCTGGGAGTTTGTATGCCGATTGCCATGGGGGTTGACTGGTGAAGTGCCTCTCAGAGTGTCCTGATGGCCAAATTTCAGACAAGTTAAAGAGCTTGAGCTCAGCTCACAGAGACTTGGGCCAAAATAACTCACTAGGGGAACATTGCTGTCAAGTGCACGACCACACACACACATACACACACACACGCACACACAAAGTATTGTCAAAAGTGCCATTAGGACACAAAATGGAAACACATGGGCTTGCAGCATTGAGGGGCTGAAGGCAATATGCACAAGGCCAAAATGTGCCGGACTGACTGAAATGCATTTCTAAAGCCGAATTGAAATATAGCAATATACAAGTTATAACTTTAAAAACTTTTTAACTATTTGTACCAGGATCTGTTGTCTATTGCCGACTTTTTAAAGGTTCAAGGTCATTTTTTTTGAGTGGAATTCTCATTAAAAAAATCAAGAAAAAAATCCAGAGTCAAATGTGTAGTTTTGTGTTTTCTTGGACATCCAAATATTTTAGTTTTTTTGTTTAGAAGATTAAGTATTATCAGTCATAAAAATTATTTTTACCATGTTTTTAAACTTTGTTAATATTCCTAATCTAAGAGATTGGTTGAGACAATAATGTGAAGCTTCTTAAATCCATGGACCTTTCTTCCTCTGGATTGGGGTTATTTTGGCAGTCTCTCGCTCCTCCCATCTACTCTCTTCTAGGATCTGCTGTCTCGGGTGCTTGGTGATTGCCTGAATGCTTTGAGCTTATAGACGACTGGCTTTAAGGAAAACCTTCAGGAGAGAGGGTCTCTATGTCAGCTTTGCAGAGTTCAAGAAAAAAAAACTAATTGGTCAGGGTAATTGAACAAAAAGCATTCTGGAAGGTGGTCAATATCAAGTGTATTTCACTCTAGATGAAAATCTTGTCATCTTCTATCTTTATTATTGTAAGTGCTGACTCTCCTTAATGCGTTGACCTGTGTGCTGTAAAGCAATATTTATGAATGGTAACAAAGGAGTAGTTGCAGCGCTGCATTCGTATTTTGTAAGGTTTTAAATCTTTTACAGGCTATGATAAAAAAGCAGCACCTGGTCCTTGCAGAAGATTGTTCTCCTGTTTTGATGAAGTAGAGCAAGTTGCATTTCATTCATCACAATGAATATATTGTGATTACACTGCATGTCACTTGTCACATTTTTCCTTTGGCAACCTGCTATTTTGGATTCATTCTGTCTCTATTGCTTTCACTTGCATTGTACCTCATTTTAAACTTACATTAAAAACATGATTGTTTATAGGACACTTTTTAATGGTCATTCTTTTTTTTAATAAAAGTTTTTTAAAGCGAGATTTGCCCTCCCTTTCCGTTAGTATAAGTTGCTTTTCAGCTATTCTGCCTTTAGGTTTTCTCTATCTGATGAGAAGAGTCTGCACATTTTTGTCAATGCTGGGACCAAGGACATGTACCAAAAAACATCTGCCTTGTTTTAATGTTTGGCTGACATACCAAATTAAGTCTGGTGGTAAATGTATAACTTCTTTATACCCCCAAGCTATCACTGCATCCTCTCCACTGCCCAGAGGAACTCAGTTGCTCCGATTGCAGATGTGCTCTGAAGACATCAGTGGGTCCCTTAGTAGCAGCACAAAGGAAGATTAGGCACCCTCCTTCAGGCTTTTGTTGAGTAATTCCACATCTGCTTTATAATTCAAAGCGGCACTGGCAGAGTCTTCACACAAATATATATGGTAACGTTGTGATCTTTGTGGCCAGGAGGACTTTTTTATCTTCCTTTTTTATGTCGTTTTGGTGCCATAAACATGAGGGGGCCTTCCAGGGAACGTATCACACAAAAAGATGACACAATGAAATCTCTTAGGTGTGTTAAGGTGTGTGTTTGTTTGACATGTGGGATCTACAGAGGCTGTACTGTCACTCACTGTAACATGAACTGGTGTTGTACCACTGCCACTAAGCACCTGTGGGAATCGAGCCCCCATGAGCCACCTGTCTGCAGCGTCTGCATGCATGCGTGAGTTTCTGTGTTTTCTGTGTGAACTTGCTGATGAAAATAAACATCACATGAACTTGCTTCTATCTCTCGAGAAGCTGAGGATCATCAGTCTCCGCAGAAAGCATCCCTGTATGTCATGTGGACAAAGCTAGCATGCGATAGCCTTTGTTGGAAATAAAATAGCTTATCTAGCAGAATTAAACATATTTATATATCGTGTGTATATTTTCTCAAATCCAAAAGAAAAAAGCAAGTTATTTAGACATGGGGTTTTAAATGTAGTGTTTCGGGTTTATGGATTCTTATTTAATGCCCCTTAAGGGGCACACTTCCTTTTTTATGTGGTTTCTCTCCCTGCAACTCTCTCCTCCCCTGCACCTGTTTTGAGCAATACCTTTGGGGCGCAGCTTGAAGATATAATGCATGAGTGAGAAGGAGAATCAGAAAACCTTGTGGACCTTCTGTCTGTCTGGCTGACTGTCTATCCTCCATCTCCTTTGTCTCTCTCTATATCACTATTTTCCCCCCAGGTCATCTCTTACTGTTGGGTTATTTTGAACTTAAATCCATCTGTCTCTGTCTCTTGCAGTGAGTTTCTGGACTGTGGCCGAGGTGGTTCTGGTCGCTTCGAATGCAGTAACCCATCTGACTTCCGGATAGAAGCCAATGGGTAGTGTATGCTGCCAGGAGTCTTCAGCGCTCTACAATCTCAGTGTCACCATGCTGATAAGGCCAGCGACACCGCACGCAGCAGCAATGGGTGACCCAAGTCGGCGACTTCTTCCACAGACTCCAGCCAGCATGTATTTATACCCACCAACTCGACATCTATAACACTTCTGGTGTATTTGTTGATTCCTTACTGCTGCTAGAAAAGTGGAAGATCCAATTTTGCCCTTGCATCAAGTACTTGCATTGTTAGCCATACTTTGCATTCACAGATGACTAGTTCCCTAATGTAGCAGGTGTTCCGAGAGACTGGATAATGGCTTGCTAATTGAAACTTAATGTGTCAATTTACTAGGAGCACAACATATACTCAACACGGTCAGTGGGTAGCAAGAGCAGATGCAAAATGGCTTCTCATAAAGTTGATCTCAGTGAGCATGCCTTGTTATAGGGAGGTCATTGCATTATCGTCCAAAAGGGGACACACCTCTTTCAGCGCTCTATAAGATGGGAAGCATCTGTCTGAGCTATAGAGTATGACTTTAACTGCTTGCTGGATTGTTGTTCCATCATCTGCAATTAGTTAAATGACCACGTTCTCATGCTATGTAGTTAACCAAGATCAGAGTGCCGGCATTGGCCTATCTGCTTGTCTTGCACCACCGAAAAGAGATGGGATGTCTGGTATTGGGGATGGTTCAACTTCAGATTATGTATCCTGCTTAATTTGATTAACTGTAAATTCAAACTTCCAGTGAGTCTTACACAGAGAAACACGAACAGATGCAATGTTCTCACTACTATGGGTGTCTTGCCAACATATTCTGTAGGGTTATAAGTGAGCCTTTATTTGCATATGTTAATAATCATTGCTGTAGATCTCATTAGCCTTCCGGCATTTTAATGAACATCCCGTAATCAGGTTTGTTTTACAAAGACCAGTGTTCTTCTCTGTTACAGCCGTTTAATAAATTAAACAAGTGGCCATTCTAAACGTTGCACAGCACATGATCTCTGGAAAGGTAGTCATTATATTTTAGGTGGGTGGAGATTAAAATTATACTGACAGTCAAGTCTACTTTGGGTACACCATCATTATCAGCTGTAATCGTTTACTATAGAGACTCCTACAGGTATGTGATTTTATGATTGCCATTAGTCACTGTTGCCGCATGGCCCAACCAAATATACCTACATCTGCAGGTTTTTAGATTTAATGGAAAAGTCACCATTAAAACATTGCTGATTAAACTGAAGCACTTGGCTGAGCGTTTTATCTTTTAGTTTTTGAATTGTGCTTTTGACTTATGTGGTCAAATAAGTACAGTGTGAGCCTTTCGACATGTCAAGATGCATTTTATGAGGTGTTTTTCACTGTTTTTAATTAATCCAGCATTTTCAAATACATGGGACTTTTGCTTGTTTTAAGCCCAGTATGACTCTGTTGTACTTAATTTGAGCCATATGTTGAAAAGGCTTGAAAGGGTTCCATGGCATCAACAGACACAGCTGGCCAGCAGTCTGTGATCTCATAGCATGCCATGTCTGCCATATTTCGCTGTACTCGTCAGCTTTGCCAGAGCCCTACCTCTTCTGAATAATTATTTGCGCTCAGATTCCAAATAACATGTCGATGATTAACCTTTAAAAGTGGCAGACATTGTGGTGAGTTTTTAGGGCTCCGCAAGTCGAGTGCTGACGTCATAGGGCTGGTAGGCCTGTAAAAATATCTGAATGTTATTTATGGGTGCTGTGTGCGCTTGTTTGAGAGGGACATCTCTTCAACACTTACATGTAGTGTTAGCATGAAAATTACAGTCTGCATTGGCAGTGAAGCAGCCGTGGCGAGTGAGTTACAGCCTAACTGGGCTCAGCACTGATCATTAACAGTCCTAACACACTCGGATATTAAAGTTTGTTTTACTGCTCCCATCAACAACCACGCAGGTGTATAGACATGTGTTATTGAATTCATATAATGTGAGTTATTAGGCTGTACATTTTGAGCGTCCGTGTGTATTGCTAGATCTCTCCTGTGTGGTCCTAGAGGAAATAGAGTAGTGCAGGAGATAATATTGCTTAATAAGCGGCTGTGTCATATCCCGAGCACAGAAGTTATGACCAAAAAAAAAAAAAAAAGGTTATTATTATTATTATTATCACCTCTCGACCGCTTGTTTGATCCCCTACACCCATATGACCATGCTCACACCTGGTGCAGATAGACTTTGTTCAAAGCAATAATAATAAGCTTACTTTTAGCACAAGGTTTTATCAGCCAATGAAATAAATGAGATTAAGCCAGCAAAAAAAACATAATTCCTGTGCACACTTCAGTGAATCAGAGGCATGTGAATAAGTGGAGAGAACAGCTTTAGATGAGAAGCAGTGAAAGTAATAAAACCCTGCCACAGACCAACTGATGCAGACTCCATAATTCCTGTTGAAGTTTGTGCACTTAAAAAAAAAAAAAGGGATCAATTCTGGTCTCGGAAATTGCTATTCTTACACCTACAGGCCGAGCAGAAGAGTTTTAAAGAAAATAGGACCCCACCTGAAACAATTGAATCCTCTATTTCCAGCAAAGAAGTGGTGATTTATCCTGTCTGTGTCATGTCTCTGGCCAGCTGTTGCCAGCTTTGCCCGTTTGCTTCTCTGCGGTAATGAAACGGCAATTAATGTTAATGAAAACCAAAAGGCCATTTTCTTAGTCTCTCGTTATGTGTATGCTAAGAAAGAACGCTAAGAAAGAAAGCAAGAGAAACACGGAGGCACATCAGGAATTGGGTGGTGGATTAGGGTGCAACACTGTAGTTTGATGTCTAATCACTCCTTATGCGTAAGCTGTTCTAAGTGGGATAGAAAGGCTTTTGAGTAATCTCTAATGGCAGTGGGATGTCTTCCTGGTGAATCTTGACTCTGTTGGTATAACATGCTGTGTATGTGCATTTTTGTGTTTGCCTGAGAGGTTCCACTGAAGCAGAATGATAGGACAGCTCAGACCCAACATAGCACCTCACCTCTCTCTACCTCATCTGTCTCGTTTTCTCTCTGGGTCGGTTAGGGTGAGTCAGACGGAGGCACCGTGATCATATGGGTCGTTTAAGTTTAAAAACCCACTTCATGCCCACTGTTACTGTCAGGCTGGGCCAGGAAGCATTGAGTACTTGAGTACAACAATGACCCTACTTAATAACTGACCAGATAGCTTTTGTAATGCTCAAAACAGCAGATGGAATCAGCAGGACACCGGTACGCCATTCACAAAAAATCTGAGAGTCACAATAAAAACCCTAGTGATCATTTCCTTGTGACACCTGCAGAGACCACATGACAGTACCAGAAGCTGTCTACAGTGATCCACGTTTGTACCGCCTGCTTTTTTGTGCCACTATTTGTTGGTGTTACTGTGACCCTGACGAACATTGCTATCACTGCGAGGCGACAGACTATTCCCACGAGTCCTCACGTTAAAACCCAAGGTCTGGAAACATTTCCGCAGGCGGCCTTTCCAAGCGGAGACAGATTTGTACATGGCCATGCTTGTGGTCTGGTGTTATAGCTGCAGACAAACTGAGGACAGATGTGTTTGTAGTTATTTTCACCCCCACTCCCCCATGATCCTCTATTTCCCCCTCCTTGCAGTTCCCCTAATCTGGGACTCATTGTGTCTGTAATAAAGCACAGCTGGACAGATCCCTCTCTGAACCCACTCAGTTCAGCTGATTACATGGGACTAAAAGGGCTTCTCCTCTCTCAGAGTCCAGTCCAGCTATGCTCTTCACATGGTAATGCTCTGCTGTTCTCTTCACACAGATAATGCATGTGACAGGAGACATTTCCTTGTGCTGGACTGATGCCAAAACTAATTGTTCACACCTGATGCTGCATTTGCTCTGTGCAAATGTTACAGCAACAGCATTTCATTTTACAGATTTGTAACACAGATCTTGTTCATATAACAGATCATTGTGTTCATTCTTTGGCTTTCTATATGAACAAGCGAAATCCATATTGCAGCACCGCACTTTGCAAACGTGTTTATGCATTTTTCAACCTTCAGGCCGTTTTTTAAATAGAAAACCTTTTGCGTTGCGTGTACTTGGAATGCTGATCACTGTGCATTATGTGAAGCCAAGACTCCAGTGCAATATGTCAATTAAATTGTGTTAAATTGCCTCTGCTAAGGAATAAAAAAAGAAGTCATGCATTTGAAAGTGAGCAGCACTAATAGAACGATGTGTGTCTCTTACAAATTGATGCTGCTGCTAAACTTTTGCATCGAAGTAAAAAAATAACACAGTAACAGGGATCAGTAATAGTTCTGAGTTGAGTGCATGATGCCTGTATCACACAACACACCAAACACTCCATCCATCATTACATGGATTTCTTTGTCTGCTGAAATTTTGTGCTGGCAGTCTGAAATTATGGTTTGTTCATCCTTGAGATACAGAAATGAATTACTTACAGCACAGATAAATGTTGTACTATCATCCAGCCATAGAATAACCCAACTTCCTCTTTATGTTCTATTCCACTCTGTCTCTTTTGTGTTCAAACGATGCGGTGTGGGGAAGGGTCAAGCAGGTCAAAGTAGGTTAGCGAGGTGCATTCGGCATCCGAGTCGTAACTTGATATGTCATAGATCCAACTCAGTACAAAAGGATAAGCTTGTCAGACATGCTAAGACAGCGTTTGTAGATTCGTACAAATGCATGCTTTCCTCTGTGTTTGCTTTCTTCAATTGGAGCAGCACATAACAAGCTGTCATGCATTTGAAAAGCTGTGAATGAGTTGGATATGAACGCTTTTGAGTGGAACATTGGGCTTGTCTTTAATCTTCCTTCTGTGTATTTTTTGTCGTCTTCTTTAAGCACAGGCTAATTGTGTTTCAAGCGAAATTTGACACGTATTGATTCCAACGTGTAATGGCAACTGCGCACACCCTGCGTATTGGCAGCTGCCCTAATCCCTCTCTTTGAAGAAGCTTTATTTTCTTTGCTGTCATTGCTTTTTTTTTTTTTTTTTTTTACATTTTCTCTTCTCCCCATCTTTTTTAGAGGGGCAGGTTTCTCGACACAGTCATTCTGCAGTTTTGGGGTTTTCCATATGTTTGCTTTTCTCTTAATATGAAAGAGAGAGAATGTTAAGTCTCTCGTGATGCGTGGCAGAGGGCAAGTGAATAAATTGAGGATAATGGTTGGTAGCTGGCACTGTAATGGTCTGTTCACCACGATGACTCATTTGCTTTGTTTAGCTTGAAAAAGAAGCATTTAAATGTCCTTATAGCCTCTCCGGTTCAAAAGTGTTTTTACCTTGTTATGCTTTTCTTCCTTTCTTTGTTTTTTTTTTTTTTTTGTGTTCGACATTGAAGATATATGTCTTATTCTGCCCTTCTAAGAATATTTGATCAAATTACCCATGAATGTACATTTGCACAATTTACAGCAGTATGCAGAAGCAGTGAGTCAGAATATACAATATGTGTTTTTGTTTATGTGAAAATGACTCAGTAAATCATTTTTCTTTACTTCAAGAGAGCTGCAGAAGCAGCCCCTATCTTACATTATGATAGTCTTCTCCGGGGGCTGTCAACCTCATCTTCCTTTGTCTGCTTCTTTGTTTCCCAGCCAAGGAGGATTCACATGCTTTCTCCTTGTTTCTCCCTGTGCCCCAACTTCTCCAAAAGGAAAAGGCAGAAAAGCAGGAATTCCATTAGCTTTGTTCTGAAAAACTTGTGACTGTGCTACACATGACATAATGGCTCTAGAACTAGTCCCATATCCCCATGCATTCATCTATGGCTTTTATTTTACATCTCATACTGTAGGTGAGTGCAACACTTCATTCCGTGTCTTTTCTTCTTCAGACACTCTGTGTTGTGTAAAATCCCTCACTTTGTGAATCTGCTTGAAATTGCTGTGCTGTTCTGTTTGGAGCATGCAGAAGGACAAAGGGAAAAAACGCATGTGTGAGTGTGCACGCATCCACGTGTGCATGTTAAGAAGAAAGTAAAACGTGTGAACAGAAACATTGTGTTTGTGTGTGTGTGTGGCCGGGTTTGTAATTGGATGCAGCAGACTGTATCGGTCTTTACCTGAGCTAGTCATTTGCATGGGTTTGATTGACAACAGAGCTATGCAAAGCAGGCGCAGGTATTATTCCTTATGAAGGCTGAGCAGATGCACAAACCATCCGTTTTTCATTAGCTATCAGTTTCTTGTTAATTAGTAGTGAGTCATTATTGCTAAGAAAATGGCTTGAATTTATATTAGCATGAACACACATAAACTCTATCCAGCCATGGTTTGTCTATTGTAAGTTAAATTGCACTTAAGGTCACCTCAGGTTAACAAAAAAAAAGTTGGTATCAATTGAGAATAGACTAAAGATGTCTATCAAAAACTGAAACAAGATAAATATATATATAACCTATAAATTAAGATATGAAATTGGCTTCTAATTTGGAATTGTACATTTTTCTACTAATGCTTTTCTAATACAAATGTTTTTTTTTTGTCTGCAACACCTACTGCAATCACTTCCTTTGACTTCCACTCACTCGTAAACCTGTGAATAGAACTCACCAAACAGATAACGGAAAGTAGTGCATGTAAATTGGATAGTAATTCGTATTATTCTGTTACATTGCCTCGAATATTGTGTGATGTCTTTGCCATTGTGTTTGTTCTCACTCGCGTGGCTGATTCACAACCATGTAATGAAATGTAAATGTGGGATGACCATTTCGTTTGTTACTAGACAGAGAGCACTTGAACAACTGTATAATTAGTATTTGCTGCATTGCTATGTATGGAGCATCACACATGATAAGATAACACCACCCCTGTCATATGTTAATACTTAATCTTAAGAGTGGCTTACAATATCTGAATTTCAGCATTAAATAAACTCCCATGTCAAGTAATGACACAGGAGGTTAGATAATTTGTCAGAATTCAATCACCTCCTAATATACAGCTGTACCAATTTTATTACAATTGATAACGTACAAATAACTTCCTTTGTGGCCAGCCTTCTGGGAAATGGTTCTGTCTTCTTGTACATTAATTTGCACATCTTTTGTCCAGTGCAAATCAAAGATTTAATGAACTGCGTGTTTTTATTGTCTGTCAGTAAAGGTTCTGTCTGTCTTGTCTGTCGTCTTGGTGCAAATCCAATGTAGCTGTTTAGATTTCTTGATTCAGTTTTTATTATCTTTTATAAATGTAATGAAAATTATGCTTTTAAAAAAATCATATATAGGTATGTAGATTAAAGTTAATGTGATATATGCACATTAATCTATGCATCCAATATATTCAGAGTAAACCCTCAGCTAATACTTGTGAACATAAAAGTTGTTCATTTTCTCATTCACTAACAGTTTTGGGGGCGGGTTTCAAAAAAAAATACACAGCTTGTTTGTTACTCGTTCACTGCATGAACGGCACATATGTGAGTGGTTAGCGTGTCTCCACCCTCGACTAAAACATGCAGTGTTTGCACACAGATCATTAGTGATGACAGTTCAATTTTTTTTTCTCAATAACTAAGTATCTCTTTGCACACAGGCTGTAATTTAATGTTGATATATTCTCCATAAACATACACTTCTTACTCTAGTTTAAATGGGGGAATCACAGTACTGGTACTGAAGCCAAAAGAATTGGCAGCAGTGTTTAATGGATAACCACTAACTATGCAGGATTTTATCATGATTAGTTTTCCAGTCTGTGAAAGCCGAATGAGACAGAATGAGACATTGACGTCATTTTGTAAGTCACCTGTCGGTTTTTCACCAAAAGCTGTATATAATGATTGTCCCCTATGGAACAATGACCCGTGCCGTTCTGCACAGAGATATCTCTGTGCTTCTTGTCTCAGCAATAGTTCAGAGACAGGAACTGCTCTCCTAGTGTGATTAAACAGTCTTACAAGATGTAATGAACATGCCAGCAGAGGTTACCTCATCACTGGTCTCTGCCTCCTCCTTTGTCTCTTTGATTTTTATGATGGTATGTTGACAGAAATTATCAAGGGGAAGAACTAAATAGCTCTGAGTCCGTGCTTTTGAGATCAAAAGGACCTAATAATGCCACATTACAGGTTGCACTGAGGCAGTTTTAGTGCCCAGCCCTTGTGATCAGCCTCTTCAGAAAATATCAGCTCACCTCGGAACCAGAGATATGGGAGCTCATAATAATCAGCTGACATAGCCATTGGGTCCTTTACGTTTGTACTTTGTTGTTTTTCTTTTACTTGTGCTGAAAATTAACCCACATTATATTTAAGGGGAAAAAACTGCCACCACCTCTTTCATCTAAAGCAAGCAAATTGGTCACTGTATGTATACACAATATACGTTTGTGTTAGACAATATATAAAAACAATACTTACTCAATACTTACTTACGTTTCTGAGTGAATCTGGCTGAGCACAGTACTTGCTTCTTTTAAGTAGTGTCTTTGTTGTCATCACAGTACATGCATTATTAATAAAAGCTATCAATATTGAATATTTAATATTTATGGTTATTTCTCACTAAGCCAGCGCCTCAGATAAAGATTTAAACATTCTGTCAATTTAAAAAAAGCCTGACACACAGTAGCACCATGGCGCAGTAAAGATGGATGCACAGTGCAGTGGAGCGTTTCTTAGAATGTGTACTACTGCGGCATATGGTCACAAGAGAATGACCTCTATAATACAAAAACAATAAAAAGTGATGCATGTGGACACCTTAAATGGCTTATTATCCACAATCTGATTTATAAAAGGCATCTCACTGTCTCAGCCTGCCTCTGTTCTCCAACCTCACTCAAATTGCTTTATTTAGCCCTGTCTGCTTTTTTTTTTTCAATCTCTATATCCCTCCATTAATCATTCAAACCTTCATAGACTAAACAACGTGACCAACAGCACTTCTAAGGTCAGTTAGGGAGCAGAGAGCAATTAAAACCCAGCGACCTTTATGGGAGCATGCAGTAAGGTCAAACAATTGTTGTTTTGGGCATGACATTCAACATCTCATTTCATATAACATCTGAGAGGTTCAGCCTGTTGGGTGTTGTAGACCATACTTTTCCAGATTTAGAGACTGGAAGTGATGTTGGTGTTAGGTATTTGACCACATACTGAATACCTAATATTTATTCCCATTGCAAAAATTATAAGTTGATTTCTTCAAACAGTAACAGTAAGGATATTTAGACATACCAATTGAGACTTCGAGCGTTTGTGATTTTTGCTTTTTGTTTTAGTGGTATCTAAATGCTTCTGCACACATTTACAGGGGTCATTGTGCTTTGCTGAAAGACATCATAAAGGGGAAGGGTGTTTTAACATCCTGGTAATGTGGTCAATTTAATATCCCACCAAAGCCTCTGTATCATGCTGTTCGTCTCAATAATTCACAGAACAAAATCCCAATAGCTGCGCGCTGATAACTGCAGAAGGATGTAGCTTAGCCTTATCAGCTCTTGGCTCCAGTGACACAGTAATCCACACAATGCTTGGCTGTCATTGTACTGGGAAACACAGAATCATTTCATTTATCCAACAAAGGCCCAAGAATAATTGTGATGTCCCCCAGTACTCCCCCTTCACTCCTAAACCATTGAGATAGCTAATTTTCAAAGGCCAACTATTACTTATTCACAAGAAAAGAAATGTCATCAAGAGTGTTTTCTGTGCAGAGAAACTTGTTTTGCCACTGCAATAAGAGGCTCTTACTGAATGTCATATACGAAAAATCATTGTGACTGGTTGGGTGAAACAAGATTTCTGTTCCTCACAGTATCTATGAAGCATGAAGCTGATTTTATAGAGGTATAGAACATTCACTGGAGATGGTAATGGTAGTTAAGGTCTTAAGGCTAATCACTGCACTGTTATAATCAAGTATGCTTCTCTTGTAACGATCCTTTGAATACAGTAGTTCCCAGGTGGTGTTGTAGTACCCTGAGAGATTAAATGAATGCATGCAAATGAGGCATAAATGTGTGTAAGTGTAAATAAAAAGAAAGACCATGCCATTGATTCAAAATAGTTCCCCTTGATCTTGACTAAGAATGGGAACATACACTCAGACATTCAATTTGCTTATGTTTTTCTGTGTCTGTCAGCGTGGGTGTGTGTGAAAAGAGATGGAAGAATCAATAGGTTTTTGAGGACCTCTTCATAAAGCTATAATTGAGGCACCAGTTTTAGGAAAGAAAAATAGTGCCAACAATATGTATAAACTACACAAACCAAGTACTAGGGGAATGGTCACTGCAATCAAGCTAGGAAAATGAGCCAGCTGCTTGCTAAATGTGTTTATGCTCTGATGCAATTCCTCTTTAGTTTTCTTAATTGCTAGAGACACTGAACAGGGTACAAATACTGCATGTTTCTTTTCCCATGCAAATCCCATACATATTTTAGGCCTAGCTAGAAATGCATTGAATGCTTTGCACGTTTGAAGTGCAGTGCATTAGTAAAATGCCTTCAAGGGCTTAGTCTGGCAAAAGGGAGTATCATCATTCCCACATCTAAGGTTCAGCTGCAAACAGTTTACTTTCTCTGAAGAACATGCTAGGTGCATCTGTGTCGCTGAAAAAATGAATGTTCTGGAAATATCTTGATTCAGATGAGCAGTGGAACATAGCCTATGTAAATATCACTACTTATTTTCTACCAGTGCTCATTATTTTCACATACTGTATCTTGGTTTATTGACTTTATTTCTTGACACAATTAATTGAAGTTTATATTATTTAAATGTATATATATATATATATATATATATATATATATATATATAGATCGTGGTCAGGTCTAGGTCTGACTTTGAGTCAGGTCTGACTCTCCCATCATCACACAAGATCTTGGCGAAAAATGAATCCAGCTCTTTATGCAATAATTCGACTATTACAGAAAATGCTATGAGGGAGAGTATTTTTACAGTTGGGCACAAAGTCGGTACATTGTTAGAGAATGCTGAGAAGTCCGACCTTTATTTAGCATGTTCTTCCTAATTTTGGATGGGATTAGAATTTTGTATCACAGCCATCTGAAATTAGGAACCAGAGTGTGAGCCCCAAAGGGGCTTAACAGGATCCTATAAACAGTGATGCTGGCGGGGATTTCTCACACACACATTTAGTTAGAGCCTCTGCTTCAAATTGCATTGTCTCATTGCCAATGCAGGCCACTGTACTAAACCTGGCCACATTCATTTGTGAATAAGGCATTTTGTCAAAGTTGCTGTGCTATTTGTCAGGGTTTGGTGGGAGAGTTGCCACTGGGGTATTTGCCTGAGTCTGCATTTGTCCACAGCTACTGATGAAACACCTATGCTGAGTATTTCTCAACTGTCGGTGACCTCACTTCCCAGATATGAATGATGGTATAATAGGATGAGCTCACATGAGAGGTTTGAGCCTTGTCACATTTACAGTACATTAGAAGGACTTTTAGCCTGCTCACTAGCAGCCAGTGTATTTGGCAGACAGGTATAAAGGCTGAAATGGTGGAACATTTTCTGTGCCTCTGTGCAGTCCACATTCATTGTTCCAAATTAAATGTATCTCTCTTTCTGCCTTTTCCAATCCCTCTCTATTTGTGTCTGTCTGAGTTATCACGTGATGGAGCAGACAATGGCGAGGCACTCTGGTACTACAGAGAGGTTAGCCGGGGTTTTTGTATTGCTTGAAAGTGAGGGGGGCATCTAAGCTGTGAATAGGATCATTGAGTCGGAGGTAATTTTGGGCCCCAGTGCAGGGCATTAGTTGGACAAGCCTTTCTGCTGACAGGAATGTTTCTCCCTCTCTCTTTCTCTCCCCCACCTCTTTTTTTAAACCCCTACCCCCTGTCCCCCTCTGCTGCATCGGCATTTCTGTCCAAACCAAAGGCCTTTATCATTCTTCCCATGACGACATGTCTGATAGGGTGTGGCACTCAAAGTTTCTTTTTTAGACTTGTACCTTGGGAAACTAGTGCATCTAGATATACATAAGTTGCAGCAGCCAGGTTTTCTGTGGAGTACACACTACACATTTCTGTGGTTTTATAAGCCACCAGAGTCTGTGTGATAAATGAATAGACACATGCTGGACATTCCCATTCATTATCATTGGAAATAGCTATGTCTGCTGGGAGTTTGTATGCCGATTGCCATGGGGGTTGACTGGTGAAGTGCCTCTCAGAGGTGTCCTGATGGCCAAATTTCAGACAATGTTAAAGAGCTTGAGCTCAGCTCAACAAGAGACTTGGGCCAAAATAACTCACTAGGGGAACATTGCTGTCAAGTGCACGACCACACACACACATACACACACACGCACACACACAAATGTATTGTCAAAAGTGCCATTAGGACACAAAATGGAAACACATGGGCTGCAGCATTGAGGGGCTGAAAGGCAATATGCACAAGGCCAAAATGTGCCGGACTGAAATGCATTTACTTAAAGCCGAATTGAAATATAGCAAAATATACAAGTTATAACTTTAAAACTTTTTAAACTATTTGTACCAGGATCTGTTGTCTATTGCCGACTTTTTAAAGGTTCAAGGTCATTTTTTTTGAGTGGAATTCTCATTAAAAAAATCAAGAAAATAAATACCAGAGTCAAATGTGTAGTTATTGTTAGTTTTCTTGGACAATCCAAATATTTTAGTTTTTTTGTTTAGAAGATTAAAGTATTATTCAGTCATAAAAATTATTTTTACCATGTTTTTAAACTTTGTTTAATATTCCTAATCTAAGAGATTGGTTGAGACAATAATGTGAAGCTTCTTAAATCCATGGACCTTTCTTCCTCTGGATTGGGAGTTATTTTGGCAGTCTCTCGCTCTCCAATCTACCTCTGTCTTAGGATCTGCTGTCTCGGGGTGCTTGGTGATTGCCTGAATGCTTTGAGCTTATAGACGACTGGCTTTAAGGTAAAACCTTCAGAGAGAGAGGGTCATCTATGTCAGCTTTGCAGAGTTCAAAGAAAAAAAACTAATTGGTCAGGGGTAATTGAACAAAAGCATTCTGGAAGGTGGTCAATATCAAGTGTATTTCACTATAGATGAAAGATCTTGTCATCTTCTATCTTTATTATTGTAAGTGCTGACTCTCCTTTAATGCGTTGACCTGTGTGCTGTAAAGCAATATTTATGAATGGTAACAAAGGAGTAGTTTGCAGCGCTGCATTCGTATTTTGTAAGTGTTTAAATCTTTTAACAGGCTATGATAAAAAAGCAGCACCTGGTCCTTGCAGAAGATTTGTTCTCCTCGTTTTGATGAAGTAGAGCAAGATTGCATTTCAATTCATCACAATGAATATATTGTGATTACACTGCATGTCACTTGTCACATTTTCCTTCGGCAACCTGCTATTTTGGATTCATTCTGTCTCTATTGCTTTCACTTGCATTGTACCTCATTTTAAACTTACATTAAAAACATGATTGTTTTATAGGACACTTTTTTAATGTTACATTCTTTTTTTTTAATAAAAGTTTTTTAAAGCGAGATTTGCCCTCCCTTTCCTGTTAGTATAAGTTGCTTTTCAGCTATTCTGCCTTTAGGTTTTTCTCTATCTGATGAAGAAGTCTGCACATTTTTGTCAATGCTGGGACCAAGGACATGTACCAGAAAACATCTGCCTTGTTTTAAATGTTTGGCTGACAATACCAAATTAAGTCTGGTGGTTAAATGTATAACTTCCTTTATACCCCAAGCTCATCTACTGCATCCTCTTCCACTGCCCAGAGGAACTCAGTGTGCTCCGATTGCAGATGATGCTCTGAAGACATCAGTGGGTCCCTTAGGTAGCAGCACAAAGGAAGATTAGGCACCCTCCTTCAAGGCTTTTGTTGAGTAATTCCACATCTGCTTTAATAATTCAAAGCGGCACTGGCAGAGTCTTCACACAAATGATATATGGTAACGTTGTGATCTTTGTGGCCAGGAGGACTTTTTTATCTTCCTTTTTTATGTCGTTTTGGTGCCATAAACATGAGGGGGCCTTCCAGGGAAACGTATCCACACAAAAAGATGACACAATGAATCTCTTAGGTGTTAAGGTGTGTGTTTGTTGACATGTGGGATCTACAGAGGCTGTACTGTCACTCACTTGTAACATGAACTGGTGTTGTACCACTGCCACTAAGGCACCTGTGGGAATCGAGCCCCCATGAGCCACCTGTCTGCAGCGTCTGCATGCATGCGTGAGTTTCTGTGTTTTCTGTGTGAACTTGCTGATGAAATAAACATCACATGAACTTGCTTCTATCTCTCGAGAAGCTGAGGATCATCAGTCATCCGCAGAAAGCATCCCTGTATGTCATGTGGGACAAAGCTAGCATGCGATAGCCTTTGTTGGAAATAAAATAGCTTATCTAGCAGAATTAAACATATTTATATATCGTGTGTATATTTTCTCAAATCCAAAAAGAAAAAAGCAAGTTATTTAGACATGGGGTTTTAAATGTAGTGTTTCGGGTTTATGGATTCTTATTTAATAGCCCTTAAGGGGCACACTTCCTTTTTTTATGTGGTTTTCTCTCCCTGCAACTCTCTCCTCCACTGCACCTGTTTTGAGCAATACCTTTGGGGCGCAGCTTGAAGTGAATAATGCATGAGTGAGAAGGAGAATCAGAAAACCTTTGTGGACCTTCTGTCTGTCTGGCTGACTGTCTATCCTCCATCTCCTTTGTCTCTCTCTATATCACTATTTTCCCCCCAGGTTCATCTCTTACTGTTGGGTTAATTTTGAACTTAAATCCATCTGTCTCTGTCTCTTGCAGTGAGGTTTCTGGACTGTGGCCGAGGTGGTCTGGTGCGCTTCGAATGCAGTAACCCATCTGACTTCCGGATAGAAGCCAATGGAGTAGTGTATGCTGCCAGGAGTCTTCAGCGCTCTACAATCTCAGTGTCACCATTGCTGATTAAGGCCAGCGACACCGTCACGCAGCAGCAATGGGTGACCCAAGTCAGGCTGACTTCTTCCACAGACTCCAGCCAGCATGTAATTATACCCACCAACTCGACTACATCTATAACACTTCTGGTGTATTTGTTGATTCTCTTACTGCTGTAGAAAAGTGGAATGATCAATTTTGCCCTTGCATCAAGTAACTTGCAATTGTTAGCCATACTTTGCATTCACAGATGACTAGTTCCCTAAATTGTAGCAGGTGTTCCGAGAGACTGGATAGATGCTTGCTAATTGAAACTTAATGTGTCAATTTACTAGGAGCACAAACATATACTCAACACGGTCAGTGGGTAGCAAGAGCAGATGCAAAATGGCTTCTCATAAAGTTGATCTCAGTGAGCATGCCTTGTTATAGGGAGGTCATTGCATTATCGTCCAAAAGGGGACACACCTCTTTCAGCGCTCTATAAGATGGGAAGCATCTGTCTGAGCTATAGAGTATGACTTTAACTGCTTAGCTGGATGTGTTGTTCCATCATCTGCAATTAGTTAAAATGACCACGTTCTCATGCTATTGTAGTTAACCAAGGATCAGAGTGCCGGCATTGGCCTATCTGCTTGTCTTGCACCACGAAAAAGAAGATGGGATGTCTGGTATTGGGGATGGTTTCAACTTCAGATTATGTGATCCTGCTTAATTTGATAATATCTGTAAATTCAAACTTCCAGGAGTGACTCTACACAGAGAAACACGAACAGATGCAATGTTCTCAACTACAGTATGGGTGTCTGTGCCAACATATTCTGTAGGGTTATAAGTGAGCCTTTATTTGCATATGTTAATAATCATTGCTGTAAGATCTCATTAGCCTTCCGGCATTTTAATGAACATCCCGTAATCAGGTTTGTTTTACAAAGACCAGTGTTCTTCTCTGTTACAGCCGTTTAATAAATTTTAAACAAGTGGCCATTTCTAAACGTGTTGGCACAGCACATGATCTCTGGAAAGGTAGTCATTATATTTTAGGTGGGTGGAGATTAAAAGTTAATACTGACAGTCAAGTCTACTTTGGGTACACCATCATTATCAGCTGATAATCGTTTACTATAGAGACTCCTACAGGTATGTGATTTTAATGATGCCATTAGTCACTGTTGCCGCATGGCCCAAACCAAATATACATACATCTGCAGGTTTTTAGATTTTAAGGAAAAGTCACAATCTCAGATGCGCTCTGCATGCATATAAATATAATCCAACTTTATCAGGAGTAGTTATCTGTTCAGACTTGTTGGGTTTGTCCTGATTTGTCCATAATGAAATCACGGATTAAATTTCCCGTATCTTGCACGTTTATTAGGTCATGAGTGGTCTTCCCCCCAGCATAATTATTGCCATGAATCATCACGCATCTCTTAATCACATCAGCGATTAAATTTTTTTTATTAGTGCCATGAATACGACAGCCTTGGGGAAACATTTTAATCAATGACAGACAAACAGTGTCCTTATCAACATGAGTGTCCTCACCCATTATGTGCACCACTATTAAAGTCTCTGTGATGAGGAAATGTTTCAGAATGTGAAAAGGAGGAAAAACAGACATGTGTATTCCTTCACATACATTCCCAAACACTCAGGTCATCAGTCAACCTAACACTCTCCTGGATCTGAAGTAGACTCCTAGTCAGAAGATGGGGGGGGTTTGGAGAGTATGGATGGCTGCAGACCTCCAGCACACCAGAGATAGATGCATGCTGGGCTGAGCAGACCCACCATGACATTCATCATTCCAGACACAAGTTGCAAATAATTACTGCTTGTACTCGCACCCATTTTAATAGGGTAATAGATATTTCAGAAGCACACTCTTTCACTATCTGTCCGCATGCCTCCCTGCATTTTCAATGTGTGAAAGCAGTATAATCGGATTTCAAACATGATTAGTGAAAGCTCTCCGACAGTTCCCCAGATGTTTGAAGAGGAGGAATATGGGGTATGGGTCATGATATAAGGTGGCAATGTGGTAATTAATTTCTGGTTTGCATTGGACACTTTATAGCAGTTGTTAGGACTTGACTACTTTGCAGAAAATCAACAATCAAATTACAGGCAACTGTAGGAAAGATACTTCAAAGGATGTGACAGTTCCATTGAAATCTCAGCTATCATTCATTGACATTGACAGATTTTACATATTGTTTTGGTGTTTTCCTTCCTGCCTTGTTTTGTTCAAGGTTATTTTAACTTTCTCTGGCAGTACTTCAGTCTCCTCAGTCTCTGGAGCAGCATAGGCAATTTGAGCCATCTGTGTGTTTAGTGTCTGGCTTGCAGGTACCATCCTCCTTTGTTTCAAATCTCATTCATTACAGCTGAGGGAGGATGGCAGATCCATTATGGAAGCTGGTCTGTCTGTGTGGGCGCATTTTATCAGGACATAAGAAGAGGCCTGCCATTTAAAGCAAACCAGCGTTGGTGCTGTGCAGCTGCCGCAGTAGCTACATGTACAGCAAACCCTTTCATGGCATGTATCACATGCTGTATTGTGGATATTTTAAGCTACAAAGAAATTCATAAAAATGAATTCCTTGATCAAATCCACTTTTAGAATAGACGCTAAATGACATTTGCAGCCAGTTTTCTTTTATCATTGCACCAATTTATTCTTGTAACCCAGAAAGGAAAAAACATTGGTTATGCTAGAGTATCACCGGAGTAGTGTGCCTTCACTGAGGGGATTGACTTACAATGCATCCAGTAGGTAAATAGGTGCTTAATATTTTACTCACAACAAATGTCAACCACACCGTACTGTTAGAGGTAAAGTAAGGTAACAATACTAAATTACTAAATAAATGCTAAATGTATGCACTCATATAACTGCGTAGATGTGTACTACCCAACTTCTAAACTGAACCATTTCCTTTCATTCAGGTGCAGGAAGTTGCTGCTCCTCCAGTGATGGTCAAGGATTTGAAGGAGATAGTGTTTCCCTCACGCAACATGGATAGCCAAGTCAAACGCATGAAGAGAGACTGGGTCATCCCCCCAATCAATGTCCCAGAGAATTCAAGAGGCCCATTCCCTCAAGAGCTTGTCCGGGTAACAGAGCTCACCAGAGCACATGCACGCCACATACTGTACACCACTCTCACTTTGAGAGAAGCAGCCTTTTTCTTGATATGACAACCTTATATAGGTCCCTGTTGCCCTGAGCTCCCACTCAGAGGGTCACAGACATAAGACTTATGCCTTCAACAAAATGCTTCATATTTACAGCACTTTGCTAAAGGTCAGGCCTCTTTTTTTCTGGTGTATTATTTATCTTTTGTTTCAGGGGGCATTCAGTACCACTCTAACATGACATTATTTAGAAGCAGAGAGAGATCCGAAGCTCTCACCAGTGTAATTGTTCCTTAGTTGCCTATTAAGATATTATACTTCTTTTATCATGCCTCAAGGACGCACATGGCCCAGTTTGTTTGGAACAATGCTGTGGTCATGTCTGAGTGTGGGTGGCTGACAGAGGGCACGACAGCGGAAGAATTAAACTTTTTTTGCATATTATGTTGACATGCACACCAAGTGTTAACCCTGTGCTATTTGTATTTAGACAAAGCCATGAGCCATGAGAGAACTTCATTACCACACAGACATGTGTACGCGTTTACTTACACAGCAGCCTATTTTTAAAACAATGATCATCACGATTAGTCAATATATCGACAGCAAACTATTTTATTAAATTAGATGACAGAAATGTAACTAGTACTAGTGGGTTCTAACATTGATCAGAAAAAAAATAAAGACAAGGCTGTACAGTTTCAATACATTTCAAGAAACTCTCATGGGTCATTATTCCAGAATGACAAATTCTTGTTAGATTTGTTAAACTATGTAACAGTGTACCAGACTCAAACATTCATTATGGTTCAGACTGTAGCCCTGCATTTTATTAAAACATTGATTAACATATCAATGTTAACATCCACAGATCCGATCGGACCATGACAAAAACCGCTCTCTCAGATACAGCGTGACAGGACCAGGTGCTGACCAGCCCCCCACTGGCATCTTCATCATCGACCCGATCTCTGGAGAGCTGTCAGTGAACAAGCCCCTGGATAGGGAGCACATCTCCAACTTCCATGTAGGTCTAACATAACAGCTTAAAATGCCTCTTTAATGATATTCCATTAATTTGCAAATTAATTAATTTTTTCTAGCCTGCTTTATCAAAACAAATTAGCTTTCTCTGATGCCATACATTCTAACTGGTTGCCATGTGTTCAAGAGTCATGTGTAGCCTAAACAGCCTCTTTAGACTCGGTAAAGACCAGGGTATCCAGAGAAATCTGACTTATCCGTCTGAGAATTTAAAGGATTTAACATGATGTTTCTCAGTGAACTGAGTGTGTGTTAGATACATTACGATAACCTCCAATTCCATCCAGGGCTGCTTTAGTCATTAGCTGCTCTTCCATTACATTGCTATGGTCTTTAAATTATGTAGCTTCACGCTGTTTATTCAGTGCCTTAACAGAAAATAGAACACATAAAGCAACGCTGTAGTTAAGTTGTAGACTTCACAATACTTTTAGAATAGAGTCTACTGCCCATGCTGTTTCAGTGTAAGCTGTATGTGAACTATAAGCTGCTTGCATTGATTAATTCAATAACTCTTAAACTAGACTGTAAGAAAAGTATTGAAAGACATATAATGTATATTCTCAGTAGCCTTTAGATTTGTATACATCTATGCATAGAGTATGCAATACAGGACTACCTTTTTTTATTCTAGAGCATGAATACGCAGGATCAAAAGTGTTCACAACCATGCACTTGTGTGTTTGTAGGAAAAATGCATTTGAAGTGTAAAAAAGATGCAGCAGAGTTCTTTTCTTAAAAAGACCTGGACCAATGCTGACCCAGTGTTAGGCAACAGAATATACTGAGAGTGTATCTGTTTGAAGGGAACAACATAAAAATACAACTAAAGTTGTCGTTGACTTGCCTGTTAATAAGGATGTTCTGGACTGTATGCTCTTGTAGATACAGTAAAAGATTATAATGACATTTAGTTATGGATTATGGCTCTAATTATTACATCCGTTTGTGTGCAACATTAAGTTTGTCTGACTTTTTTGTTTGTGCAGTTGAGAGTGATCCTTGCTTGAATAGTTGGTTAAGATATGTTTTTGTTTTCCTCCAGCTGAGAGCTCATGCAGTGGACCTTAATGGCAACCAGGTAGAAAACCCCATTGACATTGTGATCAATGTGATCGATATGAACGACAACCGACCCGAGTTCACTAATCAGATCTGGAATGGCACTGTTCCAGAGGGTTCCAAGCCAGGTAATACAGCACTATCAGCCAAGTACACTATCACACTGAAAGAGCAAACAACTGCCTGTAGACCCTCCACATGCTGCCGTAGTATTAGCAGATCAAACAGCATTGATGGCATTCCTGGGGTAGCCATTTTGTGGCCATTTTTAACTTTGTGTGAGCTGTATTTAGGTGATCAGTGGTGTTAAAAGTCACTAGAAAGAACACTGAGTGTTCACATAGCAATATGCACTCCGTTTCTAATCCCTTTCGAATGCAAATGTAAAAAAAAAAAAAAAAAACAATACAGAGACTCTCTGCCTTTCTGTCCCGTAGGAACGTTCGTTATGACAGTAACGTCTGTTGACAAAGATGACCCCAAAACAGCTAATGGGATGCTGCGTTATAAGATCCTGTCTCAGACTCCCGAGAGTCCGACCTCCAATATGTTCACCATCAACAATAAAACTGGAGGCATCATTACAGTGGCAGCAGGCCTGGACAGAGAGGTGAATGACACTTTATCTTCTTTCTTTGTGGCCTGTTCTTTCCCTTTAACCTTGTATTTGACATGACTTGCCTTTCTTTCTCTTGATACTATCTCTACATTGTGTTTGTGAATGTAGACTAATATCTTTTCATTACCATTTAGGCGAGGCTTTCATTAGCAAAACCGTCCATTGTATTAATATCTGTCCTGCAATTGTTGCCTCTTCTATGTCAATTTTCCATGTTTACATAAATGGATTGTGCATTCTTTTTAAATATAATGACAAAACACAGCTTGAGTATCTTTGCTAATATCCAGAATGGCTGAGAACTAATGAGCCAAAGGGAATTTTGCTGATTACCAACTAAATAAGAAGTAGAAATGGACTTGGCTCTTTCACACTTATTTACTCTTACAAGGAGGCAACGTGCATCAGTGAGCAGCTAAATCTTCCCCTTCCCTCATTTTCGCCTTCTGTCACTTTTTTTTTCCTCTAAAGCTTTACTTGCTTTTTCTTTTTTCCATTTCCCATGCTACAAGTCTTACCTCGCTTTCATTTAATTGGATCACATTGCTGTTTGAGAAAATAAATAAAATATTATAGAAGGCTAGAGCCAGTTGGTGCTATTCTAGTGAGGGCAATCAGACTAGGTGGCTGCTCAATCACGTCCGCCCTGGGGCAGCAGTTTTATGTCCGCCAGTTGCCACCATGAAAGTAATTTGCTCGACTCTCATTACCCAACAACTGGTCCGTCACCTGAGTGGCTTTTAATGTGAAAAGAGTCATTTGTTAGCTTCATGATGGTGTACGTAACAGAAGTATTGGTTTCACACATGCACTTGCAAACTCACGTCCCCCCATAGGGAACAAATTAGGTTTACACAAAAAGGAACCATTAGTCATCTTAATTAAGAAGCTAGCCAGTTCAGATTTATTAGATTTTTATTGAGAACATCAAAATTAATGCACATTTGAGTTATCAGCTTATATGTAATAGCCAAAAAATAAATCTTGAAATACTTCAGATTTGCTGACACAGAGTCAGACAGCTGTTCTTTAATCTCTGTGGTCATTTTTGAGGTTCTAGGTAATAAATGAAATTATATTAAAGAGTTTTTTTATCATTTCCAAAGCTGCCTTTTGCATATGTAACAATAATTTGGTCTACATATTTAGTCCAAAGACAAGTGTGACAAGGAATAGCATAGAAAGTCCTCCCTGCCAACAGCCACCACCTTGTACAATGACTTGCCTCTGAAAACAGAGAGATCCCCTCTTACAATATAACTATCCTGCGACAAGACAGACTTTTATTACTTATTCACATATTCATTCTTCATTCATACAATCACACTTCATGTATAACACCCTGCCTGTCCAAAATAAAAGTCACCACCTGGATTTAACCAAGCAAATTGGTAAGAGCCTCCCAGTGGGTAATTACTGAAAGGATGATTATTTTTCAGGTGGCAACAAATTATTTAACCCTAACTGATGCAGTGAGTAGTTTCTTATTTCTTAAAAAAGAAGATACATCCTGTGGTAGTGGAAAAGATGTTAATCTGTTCCACAAGTGTAGATGAAGTGATGCACCCATCATGCCTAGTGCCTACCATACAAGCCTGTGGGGGCAGTGCTATGATCTGGGGTTGCTGCAGTTGATTAGGTTTAGTTTCAGCAACGATGCCACGGCAAATGCGTGCCATAATCAAAGCTAAAGGCGAAAATATTAGACAAAATAAGTCAAAATATTATGAGTGTGTGACTTTTTTTGGATGGTCAGTGTATGCGTGTGTATGTTACATGTACCGTATGAATAGATGACTTGCACTAATACACAGTGTATTATTCCTCTGCTGCCTTCTATCCGGAGTCTGTTTATTGAATTCAAAATAACGATGAAGCTAACTTTATCATAAACAACCATACAAGGAACTGTGCATAATCCTTTTTGTTTCTCTTCCATTTATCTTTCCAGAAAGTACCTCAGTACACACTGATCATCCAGGCCACTGATATGGAGGGCAACCCCATGTATGGCCTATCCAACACAGCCACTGCTGTCATCAGAGTCACTGACATTAATGATAATCCACCAGAGTTTACTGCTGAGACGGTAAGAAACAAACTCATGAAAGACATCAACACAGTAAACGTAAAGAGAGCCCCGTAGGGTTTACAGGACTCCCATTATATCCTAGTGCATTCTACCGTTGGTTCTGCTCACTTACATAGTTCTGCTTTACCAGCACTTCTGAAGCCATACAGACATACAAGTAGTCAGCCATGCATAAAGTATTATATCCCCCTCCAAATGTTGACACATGCAACAATGGGGATGTCTGTCTGAGTGAAAGGGGCACTTACTATGCTCTTGAATCACTGAAATTTGTAATGCCACTGTTGTGCTATCAGGGGAGGCCAAGAAATGAGATGACCATGACAACATGATGAGTTACCTTAGATGTCTATTTACCCAAGACTGGTCCTGCTGTGCTGTGTGAAGCAAGCCTTGGTTTGTTTTTCTGCTGCCACAGCAGTATCACTAACAGCTTGCCGTTCTGTACGTTCATGGTTTATTCATGCAGTTTTTCGGCGAGGTGCCTGAAAACCGTGTGAATGTCATTGTGGCCAACTTGACGGTGACTGACAAGGACCAGCCCAACACGCCGGCCTGGAATGCTGTCTACAAAATCACCGGGGGCGACCCCACCGGCAGGTTCTCTGTGCCCACTGATCCGATCACTAACGAGGGCCTGGTAACAGTCGTCAAGGTAAGGCCTCCTCTTCAAACACCACCCCTTTAATCCCTTAGAGATGTTCTGTAGCTGCATGTATGCTTTCGTGAAGGGTTTGGGGTTGACTCTGCATTAATATGTGGGATTTAGACTGTTCTGTGTAGTGTATGTGAGCGTACTGTATATTTATAGCATTTCAGAAATTGCGTAAAGATGTGAAAGAAGTGAAGATGTCTTAATGTCTTATGCGTTATCTTATCCCTGGGAGTCAAGAGAAGAAATTAATAATGCTGCAGTTCAGTAGTTTGAAGAGTAGGAACATTTTGTGTAAAAGCAAATTCCTATTAGACATCTATGAGATAAAACGGAAGACCACTGTAGGAGGGTTATTCAGTTTAACACGCTATATATGTTTCTAAGACTAATTTATTGGTGATGATTATTGTGGTGTACTACTAGCAGTGTCTCGGATTGACTTGTGTGTAAATTCAAATTCACATCTCACAATTTTAAGATCCAATGCACATTTTAAGTTTAATATGTTGGTTACACAACTCTAGTCCCTCTGTCTGTTGTGTCCTTCAGCTGACCACAGAAGGATACAGTCTCTTTATCTCATCTTACTGTCTACAGTGAGCTTTCACAGTACTGCCTTTTAAGAGAAAGCTTTCATCCTTTGCATTGCTTCCAGATAATAAAAAAAAAAAACTAATGTGATTTTATCCTGTTTATTTGATGAGATTCTCTTTCTATATGCTCTCTCTTACTCTCTGCAGCCTATTGACTATGAATTCAGTAGGACGTATGTGCTGACAGTGGAAGCGAGGAACGAGGCCACTCTGGCACGAGGCATACACTCTCCTCGTCAGTCCACTGCCACCGTCTCCATCACAGTGATAGATGTCAATGAGAGCCCCTACTTCGAGCCCAACCCCAAACTCATTAAACTGGAAGAAGGAATGATGCCAGAGTCAACTCTGACTACGTTCACTGCACAGGACCCTGATCGCTTCATGCAGCAAAGCATCAGGTAAGAAAGAAAGAAGATCTGTCTCTGAGGGCTGTCTGGCTACCTCTCTTAAAACGCATCAAGCCCAGATCACAGATTCACAAATTAATGTAGCATCTGACTCTTCTACATTTCTTAAAATGTCTGTTCACTCTCTAACAGTGGAGATGTTGAAATCACCCATTTTATCACACATAGAGCTAAAATAATTAGCAACAAAATTAACAAGGAGACTGCTAGGGTCATTACTGACTAAAAACTGTAAGTAATGTTAGGATGACTCTCCACCCTTACCACTTTCTGCATCATTTCTGCTCAGATAGCACCCAGCATGTCTCCATCTCTGTCATTATTGAACAAGTTCTATTTTTTTTTTTTTTTTTTTTTTTTTTACATCATCAGACGTGCCTCACAGCTGTTTGGCCATGGAAGAGTTTATCTGCCTGAAAACAGTCCATGTGAAATGAGCTAGCTTTGTAATTCCACGGTTTGTCCTACAAATTAGTTTGAGCTACTGATAACAACAAGCCAGTTTGGTCTCCCCTGTGAGGCAGAATAATTATGTAAAATGCATGATGTCTAAAATATTTACTCTGTGTAAACAAATAAAAACAAAAACATTTTTCAGAAAAAAGTGATGCTTTTGGAGACTAAATTCACCAGCTGCATTTCAGCAGAAAACAAAATGTAAAACTTGCAGATGCCTTCTAACTGGAAATCCAGCTTCACATAAATAGTAAGGAATATCGATCACTGTGTAAACTCATTTTTTGTCTTTCCTGCAGATACACCAAACTCTCAGATCCAGCCAACTGGCTAAGCATTGACCCCAACACTGGTCGAATCACAACAATTGCCATTTTGGACAGAGAGTCACCATTTGTGAAGAACAGCCTGTACAATGCAACATTCCTTGCTTCTGACAGCGGTATGTAACCATTCAAGTTGCACTGCAGTTGCCAAAAATACTTTGTTGTTGTGGTCCTGTGATGCACCGGTTACATGGTGTTTTAGCTTGGTTGTTACACAAGCACTCTATTGCAGACCATTATTGTTAAAGCATTCAGAAGGACATAATGCTGCCTTTTCAAAAGGAAACCTAACAGTGTCTAATGTAGTCTGCCTCTCAAAGGTCAGTCTTCCACACAGCATCACTTTGACTACCTCTGTGATGTTTTCCACCTGAAGCTAGTGCACAAATGCACCCTAACCCTGACAAAGATATCCCCCCATGCTTGAAGATCAACCTTGTACCCGGCACTTGGGATGTGTGGGACGGTGACCACCTTAGTTGAAGGTTAATGTGCTACCAATCCCAGAACCATTCAGCATGTGGATATATTCACCTCTTCCCTGCACTTGCAGGATTTACCTCTGTTCAAGTTTACCCTGTTCTGTGGAGCATAGCTTAGGCCAATAGGCTTAAAAACTCTACCAATAAAGAGGTTTCTCAGCATTAATGGGTCAGGATTGGATGACTAGCTCCTTTGAGCGTGGCCTGAATGGTAAAAAAGCCTCTTAGCTGAGTGAATACATAGAGGAGCCTGAGAGGAGCGACAGTGGGCTCTGTTTGTGTGCTTTAGTATTCCCTTCCTGTGCCCTTCGTCAGGAAGACATTCTTCAGCCACACACACCCACAAACACACACACATACACACACACACTACCCAAATGTTCTGATATCTCCCTCTTTCTGTCTACCTCCTCACTTAAGATTAGATTCTCAGATCAGTATGCAATTTGGATGGGTCTTCTCCCACTAGAGCAAATAGCTGTTCAGCGTGTCTTATTATAGCATGAGACCCAAAGAATAAACTTCATACTTTACTTTTCTCTATTGGCTGCATAATGAGTGCAAAATGAGAACTGGCATTTCAGTAGTATGTATTCCTATCCATATGTAAATTTTTAAAAATCCGTTTTCTCATAAATATGTATGTGCTAACTGCTCGTGTCATTTTTATGGTTCATGCAGGTGTACCTCCAGCAAGTGGCACAGGAACTCTCCAGATCTACCTGCTGGATATAAATGACAATGCTCCTAAGGTATTCCCTCAGGAGGCAGAGATATGCGAGAAGCCAGAGCCAAATGCCATCAACATCACTGCACTTGATGGAGACTTGAACCCAAACGCAGGGCCATTCGCCTTCGAGTTAGCCCATCGGCCCTCCGACGTTCGAAGAAACTGGACCATTACACGAATCAGCGGTAAGAAGCAGAACGCACTCATATGGTTTATTTTGATAACCATAGTTAGTTTCATGCTATGCTGCTTGTAGTGTACATATAAGAAAATAAAATCCAAGTCATCTTCATTATGTCTGATGTAACCTGCCAACCAGACCTGTATTCACGTTTTTAGCACTGACCTCGATTCATTGGTGAAACATGATGGAGGAATATGTGTCCATTTTATTATTTAGTGGTATTTAATGTTAATGTTATGGTGAATGACATTTCACGCTCTGATGTTCAGTAATTAAAGCTTGAGAATTTGATGTTACTTTTAAACAGCATTTGGAAAAATCTTAGTAACTAAAGCTCTACAGGGGGGTCAGGTAGAGGGGTTCCTGACAATAATAACACTATATTAACCTTACCAAGCATCCAGTAATTGTTTATGCTAATTTCAAATAAAACATAAGTGGAGGAACTCATTTGTTGTGTGTTAGCTATTAGGTAATGTTAGTTGAAACACAGTGAATATATCTTAATAGGATAATAGCATTTGGATTATCACAGCTGGGAATTTAGCCTAAGCAGCATTATCAAAAGGTATTCAGTAGATTTATAAGCTCCAAATCTAAATCCAGACCATGTTTTGGATTAGATATGCTGATGCAACTTCCAGGTAGAAATTTATGCTGCATATTTGTGGTAATAGGTGTAATCGCCATGTGAACACTGTGTTTCATGTATACAAATGACTATTCAGAGTTTGGTTTTAATCCCCTCTGAAAGACTGCGCTGCAGAAGAAATGTGATGTTGTTTTATATTTAATCACATTAGCTTGCTTAATCTCTATACTCACCATGTCATATTTATCTCCTCTTAAAAAGGAGTCATCATATCTCACTCTCTCGCTTTTTGTCTTTGCTCCTCTCAGGTGACTATGCTCAGGTGAGCCTCAAGATTGGCTTCCTTGAAAGTGGTATCTATGAGATCCCCATCATAATCACAGACTCAGGCAACCTGCCCATGTCCAACACCTCCTATCTGCGGATTAAAGTGTGCCAGTGTGACATCAATGGAGACTGTACTGACCAGCAGCACATCATGGCTGCCGGCCTGGGCACTGGTGCTATCATATCCATCCTCCTCTGCATCATCATCCTCCTTAGTGAGTGTCTCAGCGCCTCTCTCAAACAGCACATCACATGAACATACACACGGATTATAAAGACATCTAAACGTTATCCGAGATGCCACTAAATAAGTGTAGGATTATCAAAAAGATAGCCTTGATCAGGCTCCCATCCAAGCTCTAAAACATTGGATCCGATTACATTTGTATGAAAATTTGTAGGTTATTATGGTCTGTAATATGAGATCTCTCTCTCTCTCTCTCTCTCTCGCTCTCTCTCTCTCTCTCTTTCAGTTCTTGTTCTGATGTTTGTTGTGTGGATGAAGCGTCGTGATAAAGAGCGTCAGGCCAAGCAGCTCCTCATCGATCCCGAGGATGATGTGAGAGACAACATTCTCAAGTATGATGAGGAAGGTGGAGGAGAGGAGGATCAGGTAAGAACGAGGCGGTAAACACACACTCACAGTGCAGACTCCTCAAAATTCTTTGAGTTATTTTGAAGGTCCTGGAAAAGTATGTTGTGAGTTCGCTTTTGCCAAAGAAACAACAGTTCGGGTTATTCGATTCCAAGGTTTCTAAACATTGACTCTGAGGAGTTTTCACTTTTAATTAGAAATAGTACGTTTCTTTCGCTAGAAATTATCTGGCTATCAAAACCTCATTCAATAAGGCAAACACATACTGATCCAATCAGTTCTGGAAATTATAGAACTATTTCCTGAATTGTAACCGGTTCCCTCTTCACGCAGACACACACACATACACACACAATAGAAATGCCATCACTAAAATCACATCTCTCTATTCCCCTGCACTGATCAGACATACACAGACACAAATTCAATTGTCCTAATGACTTCTTGTTAGCAGAACGGAATCATTTCATTAAAAAAAAGGCAGTAATATACAAAATGGGCTCTTTTCTTGCTGCTGGCTGAAGTGCTCCAGTGGCTTAGGTATTGCAGAAATGAGTGGGAGACCCCGGTCTGACCCAGCATGGTGCCAAATTAGCCTCGGAGCCTTGTAATTGGTAAGCTGATGTCATTTGGAGACAGACATCTGCTGTGGCGCAATAATGAAGCTCTGTCTAAGGTAACAATATGAGTGGAAAGCCATTACACATCTGCCCGTGATTAAGCAGGAGGGAGTGCACTGCACCCACTAATGTATTCACATCCACACTTTCACGCACAAAATGCATAAACTTGTTAACCAGAACATGTTGAAAAGGAAACTGTTGCACGATATAGTGCTGCTCAAAGGCAAACAAATGTGTGCTGCAATTTATTGAGGGAAAACAAGCTTCCATTTTTGAGTGGTGCAGAGAAGGGCAGGGTGCCAGGAGAAAATGGTCTTGTCTGTGGAATCACGGGAGTCAGTGTCGGGTAAAAAATGGACCTGACTTTCCCAGCGATGTGGTCTTTATAATGCCCACCTCTGTTCTCCCTATCTCCCGCTGGGGAGGAAATTGAAGTGTCAGACCATTGGGCGCTCTCAGACTATATGATTTTAGTTGCTGCTGCCATTGCCCTGGTTTGTATTAGTTTGTGAAGCACTCATTTCATCACTGGCAGACAGCTGATCAGGCCACGCTAGCTGGACATGGAAAAAATAAGGCCTGAATAACAATTGTTGTGCACAGGTTCATAGGACAGGGATGAGTCATCCGCTTCTTCAAATGACCTCAGCGTGCTGCTCTTTGGAGAGTGCACCACGTCTTAAAATGCTTTTAATTGATTTTTAATCTCATGCAGTAAATTAAACAAAACGAATGTGACCTGCTTATGCAGAAAGTGTATTTGCCTCATCTATTTGTCACTAGAGATTTAGCCTGTCAAAATAACTGCACCATCTCCTGAAGCGTGATTCCGGTTTATTACAATACATCTTGAGATAACTGTGGGACAAGAAACGTTTCAGTGAATAGTATGTCTGCTCTTACTCACCTTGTGCCAAAAGATAGAAATGAAGATCAGCTTCGCAGTGCCTGTTAGCTGGGGTTAAATGAACTTGAGTTCTGTTTTAAATTGTTCAGCTATCTCGCGCAGAAAATGTATAAGTCTTAGCACTGTCACTTTCCCATTGTTGAATGTGGGTCATGAGTGCTTGCGGCAGCCATTTCACCAGACCCGTGTACATGTGAGGAGTCATCTCCCTGAAGGCGGCTGGTATGTCATTAGACCTTCCTGCTTAGTTCAGCCGTTGAGCGACTCTCTTGCAATTCCTGTCACCAACTCCTGACCTTCCAGTGTGCGACCTCAAAGAAGGTCACACAGGAGCCAGACTGAAATGAACCAAAGCTGATGGATGACCTTAATGAATGACATGTGATGACCATTGTTCTTCTGCAGCTAGTCCCACTGTGACCGTTATTGCACATGAAATCAAATCTTCCAGGGATAATCAATGTGTTTGTTTTAGTTTTATTATGTTACTTATTAGAATGGAGTTGAGTAGGTTGTCAGTTGCAGACTTGCTCCATTGTGTTTGTATATCTGGGTTGTTTGTGCAGCATCACAGGGTTTATATTTATTCTCATATTTATTTTTACATTGGAAAGGCTGTAGCCTTGTTTTTTTTTTTTTGTTTTTTTTTTCTGGGAGTGAGTGTCTGTGTGTGTAGGTACATGTGCAGCCGAGCAAAGACAATTTTCAAGGGGGATATTAGAGATGGATGGATTACTGAAAATCTTCTAAAGAGGGACAATCCATCATGCACGCTTATTAGGCACACACCCTGATTCTCAAATGGCATTTTCTCTATCATATCTGCTGTCACCATGATGCCATCCAGTCATTCAGCTCAGATCAGCTCTACTCTTAACCGCATTCTCCTTCTCTCTCCTAACTCCGTTTCTCTCTGCACTCTTTCTCCTCCTCCTTCTCTGCCCATGACTTTGCACAAACTGCGAGCCATTCACGTTGCCTTGGTAATATTAATAGGATTAGCAATGGCTTATGCATATCCACCATCCCGTGTCTAGGCATTGATTAGAGAAAAACAGCCCACTGCACGTCCTTCCTGCAGCACACCGCACAAGTACACACACTCTGCGGCGTATGATGTGGCCCTCAGCGTGGACCCCCTCAGTGGTGGCTCTTTTAATGTGTCAAATTGTCCCTGGGCTTGTGCTTCACAGACAAGAAGATTAAAGTTTCCCTCGTGTTCCCCTAACTCCCCTCGCTATATTCTAACTTTAAAATCTTCCCTCTGCTCACTTGAACTTGTTCTTTTTCAGTACAGCACAGAATGTGTTTACCTATTTTAAATAATCATACTCACATTGGGATATCGTCGCACTGCTCAGCTAAGTCCCATCTGTCGATGTGTTCTCCAGGATTACGACCTGAGTCAGCTCCAGCAGCCGGACACGATGGAGCCTGATGCTATCAAGCCGGTGGGAATCCGCCGTCTAGACGAGAGACCCCTTCACCCTGAGCCACAGTACCCCATGAGGTCAGCAGCACCACACCCTGGAGACATTGGAGACTTCATCAACGAGGTAAAAACACCGGCAACAACACTTATTGAAAAGTGACATTGTATGAAATCAAATCCCAGTAAAAGTGCTGAAATGAAAAGATCAGCGCTGTCACAACACTTGAGTTTCATTTTCAAGTTGTATAGTTTTCTTATAGTAAACTTGCGTCTAAATAAACAATTTGGCTTTTATGGCTGATAGAAGAATTGTTTTCATCTTTTCACTGCAGAAGGAAGAGGAACTTTTCTCATCTCACATATATCCAATAAGACATGTATAAAGCCTGCAAAGTACATGATGCTAACTCACTTAGATATAATTGTTTTTCTCTCCACTTTCCACCAAAGTAGAGTTATAGATGTGTCAGCACAGAAATAGGAGATGAGAGAAGCAATACATTGGCTTTCTATTGGAGTGCACTGTTCAGAGTGCCCTCGTTTGCCTGGGGCCATCATTGACTCCAGCATGAAGGGAGAATGTAAAATGAAAAGAGCAGTCATGTATTTTTCACAAGCTCCAACAGACAAGAGTTTCACAGTATTACAAATGGAGTTCTCTCCTAGTTTTTGGATGGCGCCCATGTTTTTAGATTAGATCTCGCCCTTTCAGGTCTGCTCCACGGCCATCTATCTCTCAGATTCCTTTACCCAGGCGCTACTTATTTTTGCTCTCCGTGTGTCGTGAATGCACCTAATGCACTTGTCCAAACAGCTGAGTGAGATGTAATGTTTTGCATAGTCCAATAAAAGGCAGTTTGGCAATGGAGTCCATCCTTCATTAGACCTATTTTAAAATTCTCACAAGACCTTGAAGACTTTTCAAATCTGAGCATCCTGACCTAGAAACAAACTCTGCAACCAACGTTGATCTGTTTTTAGACCCAGATTTGACTGTCACAAAAGCTCAGTCATGGTAGCTCACATGGAGTTGGAATGTGACCAAACTGATAAGGGCGAGCTGCCAGAGAAGCTGGGAGACAGAAAAGAGTGGGGGATGGTTCTGATCTCCACCCTGAAATGTGCATGCACCCTGGGAGCTTGTGGCTCTTAATTAAATCAGAGGGACCAAGAAAAAGGCAGAGGTTTAGCATAAGGACTTTAACCTCACATTCAGACAAACAAAGATCTCTTAGTCGACTCCTGCTCTGTTCCTCTGTTCTGTTTAGAGGGGGTACCATTAAATACATTAGCACCAAGTTAACATAACCTCTGTTGGTCACAGGTGCCACAGAGGCAGACAAAGCCAGAGTGATTGCATTCTTAGTTTCGCATATTAGTTTCAGCCTTGCCAATACTGTGTGAATATGAATATCACTGGGTTTGATTATGCCCAATGTCTTTTATCATCTCTGGAGTTACTCCACAAAGTAAGGACAGTTCACCATTTCACAAGAGTAGTAATTGTCTCCAGCACTCAGTTATAGTGAAATTACGAGACTGAGTTCTGTGAATGACTAACCTTATGAAACTGCCAGTGGGGTTTTTGTTGTAGATGAAGGGGGCTATAACCAGCAGAGCGATTATGGTGGTAATTGTAATGAATGATCCATCTGTCATATTTCCTACCAAATTATCAGCACCACAGCTCTGAGCAAATACTTAACGAAAGCTAACAAGTGGAAAATAATTGCTAAGTGCCCAGGCACTTTAATTCAATCCATCTTTTTATTTGAGAGCATTTCAGCACTATAATAGCAGCATGGAGGAAACCATAAATCTTTGACAAGCTCCCAATGAGCTGAGGTCTCGTTTCTCTTGTGCTATGTTGCTCCACTTCTTTTAATTCATTTATTATTTGTTGGTGTCCTCAGTTGTGGCAGTAAAAGGGGAAAAACCAGGCTTGGATCCAAAGTGGTTCGTGGCCAAAACACATCTCAACTCCTAGATTAGCAATCCATCAACTCTCTTGAGTACTGTTAAGGAACGAGGCTAGAAATCAATAACAATCCATAAGGACCTCTCATGACGCTATAAGGATTTCTGGGAATGTCAAGCGCAATCTTTGAAATGGAACCACCCCCACCACAGGCACCATGAGCGTCAAGATAACACATAGAGACGCGCCTGTGTGGCAAACACACACACATGCCCCTCTAATCTGCGCCTCAGTAGAGCCTCTTACTGCTACTGTTTAGGCAGGAGTGTGAAAAATATGAATATGAATATAGATAGATAATAAATGACGAAGAATCAGTGCTAGAGGTGTACTGCCTCTACAGGACAGGAAGAGAGGGGGTGAGGGAGCTTAGTACAGGGGTCAGTAGAGCAAAGGAGGAATGATTTTGATGTAATCAGCAGAATCCCAACTAAAACACAGGAAACTCACAGGATCACGAGAACCTGATTAATCTGGACAAAAAGCTGATTTCCTGAAGTGGCAGGAGAACAACTGAGTGGTTTTAGGTTAGATTAGCCAGTTTGAGTGCCGCAGCAGGGGGGGAGGGAGATGTGTTGCTGGGGCTCACTCCTCTATGGTGCAGACATGGCTTAATCTCCCACTCTAACCACAGTTTTATTTCCTTCTGCGCAGGGACTCAAGGCTGCAGACAACGACCCCACCGCTCCTCCTTATGACTCGCTGCTAGTGTTCGACTACGAGGGCAGCGGATCCACAGCTGGCTCCTTAAGCTCCCTCAACTCCTCCAGCAGCGGGGGCGACCAGGACTACGATTACCTCAACGACTGGGGACCTCGCTTTAGAAAACTGGCAGACATGTATGGTGGGAGTGACGACTAGGACACACAGCCTCTCCTTATAGGCTGAAAAGATGAAAGAAAAAAAAAAAAAGAAAATGAAGAATAGGAAAGAGTTCCTATTGATGGACAAGGACAGCTTCTGATATCCCCCGAGAGAGTGACAGACCTGTGACAGAAAAGAAACAAAAAACAAACACAGATTCAGACATTTTTTCAAAAACAAACAACCTAGGCTTATTGTTGTAGTCTACGCATACATATGCTTGTTGAAAGCTTAGGCATAGGCTGTGGTCCAGTAATGGAGGCTGTGGGAGGGAACACTCGTGGACTGTCACCACTCAGATTGTCGGTATTGAATGCGCTCAGTTACACTTGAATTTCACAGTACAGAAGCACTGGGATATAATGTGCCTTTTTGTACATTTTTTTGGATCTAAATGATTAGTTTTATGTTAAAGGCTTTAATGGTACTGACTTTTGGAATGATTTCAAACAAAGTATGTTACACTCTGGTATGCTTCTACATGCTTTTCTTTTTTCCTTTGGTTACACAATGCTCCTGTTTGTTGACGATTATTTAAACAAATACAAAGTAAATGAAAGATCCTCTGTCAGGTTGGATGGAAAGAAAAACGATTAAGAGCAGCACTGTACAGTACACTAGACTTGTAGACTTTTTCACTAAAAATTAAAAATTATGCAGCTGGTTGCAAATAAAGGGAGTTCTGAATCATACTTTTGTAGCAGATAATTTTTTGTTTTTGTTTTTCCTCTTTTTTTTTTTTTTTTTGAAGTGATGTAGTATTTTACAAAAACAACAAAAAAACTGTTTTGGTCTAATCTATGTACACTTACTTTGCCTTAGTCATCATCTGATATTTTCAAGTTTTACTTCAGTGTAAAAAAGATGTGTACATAATGTTTTTTTTTTTTTTCCTTATCTTTTTTGTTTGTTGTAGTATATGAAGAAGTGCAAAAAGTTCCAAACTTGTAAATGTATAATTTGGACTACAAATTCAAGTTTTTTGCATGTTTTTATCTTTTCATGACAACAAAAATGAAAAATGTTGTTTCCCAAATTTATTTACAAAGTGAAAAAAAAAAGAAATAAAAACCTGGGTGACATTAAATGTGTAGAAGTAAAGAGAGTTTTTTGTATAAAACATGAAAAAAAACATTGATAAAAACTGAAAAGTAGTAATCTTGTCAGCACAACTATTGAATTTGTACCAAAAAGGGGGGGTTGTGGGGTGTGGATGACACGCTAGGCACTAATGAATGAATCAGCTTTAAGACTGGAAAAAGGTTTTGGATTTAAGCCTTGTGGAAAACCATGTGTACTGGAAAACTAATTATACATCTCTGACCCCAGCCATCCAAATAAAAATGCTAATTTTGGAGCTACAAACTGCCTCCTTTTTTGTTGTTACTTAAACTCAGCATTGTTGCAGAGGCTTAATTAGACCAGAGATTGTGTAATCTATCCCAAAGGACAATAGCTTTTAAACAAAAAATAGTTCATTGTACAATATTTTACCAGAGGGGGGAATAAATCATTTATGTGCTTATTTATTTGTTGTTTGCACACACTGGATAAAAGCGAAGTGCTTTAGGCCCGTACAAGTTTATCGATGATAAGTTGTGTGGCTTTCAGGCTGAGAAGAAAACAAAACGCTCATAGTGTAACATTATCTGTGTTTCTAAGACAAGTGAAGGTCAAAGGCTCGTGGAAACTGCAAATCCATGCAGCACCTGTCTGCTATCATGGATTTATACTGGAGGTCAGATTGGACCTGACCTCAAATTGGAAAAAACTTTTGCAAAAACTGCCTCTAGGGACTCCGCGCGTATCCGGACTCCTGCGACTGAAGATGAGAATGAGAAAGTGTGTGCAGGATGGTGAAAGTCACATAAACATCATTTGTTTAGCCTTCACCTGCCCTTGCCCCCCCTCTCCTCTGTTACTGAGGGACTTGTAATTCACTGAGCCACCTCCCACTACCCAGTTGAATGGATGTGGACACGGCTAATTAATTCAACACAATTAGACAGGAGCAAGTTTGGTTTTGTAGTCTGAATGTCTATTAGAGAATAAGCAGTGAACCGTGCTTGCCTTTTGTTTTTCAGCCGGTGTAATCAGTGTAGCTGCTCTTTGTTAATCAGTTCCACATCCTGTATCTCCAGTAGCTCTTCATACATCCACCTGCTCGAGCAGAGGGGTTATTCTCACAGAGTTGTTTCTGAGTGACCTTGTCTGTTGCATATCTCTTATCTCTGAGCATGCATAGCTACGCGCTCCATTTGCCAGAAGCAACATGAAATTTTACGGTGCCCAGTCGGATGAAGTGTCGAACAACAGACTGTCTGACCTCGAGGTGTTGTTTCAACTGCATCTGACTCATATTTGTTTTTCCAAAATACTTCCTGTAACTTTGAGGCTTCTAAACCGAGCGGCTGGTTTTAATTTGTTTCCTTTTTGTTTCTGCTTTGCTAATAGCGGGGTTACACCACTTAAACCTTTGCCTAACTACTTACTTTGCTTTGATCCTGTCCAGGCACAGATGTGGTTAGTGACTCACTATCTCAAAAGGGCATCATCAGATTCTTTTTTTTTTTTTATGGCTTAGATGTGCCTGAAGGTAACAACTGTGCAGCCAGGCGGGACTTTCTTTCTGAGGAAGGATTTACACTATTAAAGGGACAGTCTCACATTTTGTGAAATATGTTTATTTGCTTTGGGTGGCCTCCTCATCTAGCAGCCAGTTAGCATAGCACAAAGACTGGGAATAGGAAAAAAAGCCTACGTCTATCTGAAGAAAACCAACTCTGCCTATCATAAACAGTACACCAAAGCTCATACATTAACATGTTTCTTTAATCCCTTTAAAAACCAAAGCATAAAAAAAACAAATCAGCGCGTTAAGCCAAACTGTTTCTTGGTTATGAGCAGACTTGAGATTTTTTTTTTAATATAAAACAAACAACATGCAGCATGGATTTTGTTATTTCGGATGGAGCGAGTTAATTCCCCATTACCAGCGTTTGTGCTAAACTAAGCTAAATGAATGAGTATGAGAGTGTCAGAACAACACAAAGAAGGCGAATAACTTCATAGTTGCAGCACAAGCTGCAGTGTGCTTTATCCAGTTTTTAATGCCGCCTCTTCTCCTGCTTTAAGCTCTCTGCAGGCTCTCCCACCCTCCTGTATTGTCATATTGATGTTCAGATTGCTCCAACCGGTTCATATCCACCTAGCAGTCAAGTCCTGTTCATTTTTTAACCCTCAGCAGGGAGAAAAAAGAAAAAAAAAAGAATTGATATTCCAGCACTGCACTTCAATTTCACAACCTGGATTATCCCTGAAGGAACGCTGGCAATCTAAGAGAGCCCAGGACATGAGAGCAGCCCCTACACAGCTCCTTCACTGTCCACACCCATGGACGTAAAGTTGTGTATCATTCATAGACATGTAGCATTAGACACTGCTAATGCAATGAAAAGAGTCCGATTCAACCAGAATGATGTTGGAATATATAATATAGGAAGTTAAAGGACGATATATTTGAATTATAATCATTGACATTGACTGACTGAGCTGTAATTGCAATGACTATTGTGTGAGAAGCATATTTTCATCATTTATTTGCCATATGGTTCAGCAAGGATGGGTGAAATAATTGCTCAAAACAGTATCTCATTTGCACATTTTAGCTAGCTGACAAATGGATAAAAATAGTAATGCAAGGCAGTTTAAATATGCAGAAAATTATTTGCAAAGCTAATTAAGTTGGCTGGGAATGACACCGGTTTCATCTGCCAGTTTATGTGAATGTCTTTCACATACAAAATGCACATTAAAAGGAAGGCAAACACCTTAGGAATACAAAATGATAAATAAATAATGAAAGTGCTCTGATTTTTTGGCCAGCATTGTGCCCTTTATTGTCTATCCTGGACTAAAATCTGGCTCTTGTGTGCACATTGAATTCCAGTGACTCCATATTTTTTTCCCATTAGATCGTGCAATATGTGCCGGGCACATGATTGTTTTGCTTTTTTATTCGAAATATTAACTCCAAATGTGAGGAGGAGCTCAACTTGTAACCCCCCGAGTACTCCCAAGATGTTCTCTTTGGAAAATGGCTGCAGATTGCTGTTCTTACAAGCACCCCAGGGCCCATTTTATTGACTGTGAAACAATGCTTTCACCAACACCCCCTCACTATTGCAGATTTACAAGACAGCCATCCTCAGCTCGGCAGAGTGTGCGTGAGGATGGCTGAGCAAGTGTCACTGAGCCACCCAGCCTCCTTGGGGGGACTGTCAGTAAACATGCAGAATACAGACTAGAACCCAATGCAAACCAGCGTCTAAGTTATGCTGCTCCTGACCTTTGGTGGACTTTGGAAAAGATGGATGCTACCCAGGCTATCGATAGAAATTTCTGGCCCTGCAGCAGCAGGAGCATATTTCTTATGGTTTCCCTGCCCCTGCATGCTACCTTCGAATGAATAAGTAAGCAGGCTGGATGACAGCGAGCGCACACACACACACACACACACACACACAGGCACATGAATTCTTTAAGGTATTTGTGTATAAACTGAGACGCTTGTGTAGAATCAGCCCATTTCATTTCGACTCTGCTGTGCTTCAAGTGTAATCTTAGATTAATTTGTTGGGATGTTGTTTTTTTTTTTTTTTCGCCAGCAGAGAGTGAATAGGACCTGCTCCTGAGTCCCAAGGTTTGTGTGATCAACAGCCATCCTTGATCTACAGCTCCCTGTGTTCTCACTGACTGCAGGCAGATATCTCTCGAATGGCTTACCCTCTGTTTCAGCAGATATTGTTCTGCCTCTGTTCGCAATACTGATTTATCAGCTCTCATTTATCAGGCCCCATCCTGCCATTATTCTCGGTCCCCACATAGCTGTGGCACCGTGGTCACAGATCACAGAGGGGACAGGGGGGGGGGGGGGGGGAGGTTGAAGGGTGGGGCGCGCCGAGACGAAAATGATAAACGCTGTTTCTTTCATAAGACGCGTATCAGGCGAACATGAGATTTTCAGCTTGTATATGAACATTCAATGTCACTTTCTCTGTCTGCAAGTGTGCGGGGGACATTTCTCATCTTGCTGTGGTTTCTCGTGCTTGAGTGGCTGATGTGCTCCACAAAAGACGTGTAATCATAAACCATGCACGCACATTTAGACACCCAAGCCAACCATCTCTCCTTCTTTCTCTAAACTATCTTTGTTTTTTTTTTTTATCGCAATAGGAAAATGCTAAAAAAAAAACAAACAAAAACAAAAAACGATTACATTAAGCAACTGGGCACTCTAGAGAAATACTTTGGGATTTTTTTTTTTTTTAATGTGCTGTGAAATCAAATATGCAGAAAGGGAGTGAGGGCCGACAAGGAAAATGAGGGGAAACAAAGACTCCCCCGAGAGCCTTTAGATTTATTCATGCTTTTAAACACTTGACATTCCATCACCCTCTTGTCATTAAGGCTTTGTGTCCCTTGGCCACATCCCCACAATAACTGGATAATTTCTTCCAGTGAGAGCAAATACGTTACTGTGGTCTTGCTGCTGACTAGTGAGGGACTTCCATGATGAGTGGCTAATAACTGTGCTGAAGGCGATGCGGCCCTGAGATCAATGTGCTGCCGATTGTACAATGGGATCGTTATATTATTGTCTACATGGAGGTGAAATAAGGCCACTGGGTAGGCCAGTCTTTCCTGTCTACTGACTCCATTGTAGTCCACCAATTCATATGGATAGCCGAGGGCTACAGTGACAAGCCATCAGGCGGGCGGGAACAAAACTCCAGAGCACAGTCGGTCTAAAGAACATCAGCTTTCATTCACACCGTGTCAAAGAATGCTAGAAGTATCGCATCGATTCAAGCCCGTTTTAATCAGCCCATTATTTGTTTGACATCTATAAAATGTCAGCTATTACATGAATTACAGCTTGTTACTGTAACATATCAATGAATTAGTGACTGGAAATCATTACTCAGCTCTGACATATATGTGATTGGCTAAGCAGCGATAAACACGGTAATTATGAGCTCCGTTTAATCCCTTTTACACTTGAAATTCAATTGACAAAATTCCCTTGATAAAAGAAAAGGCTCCAACTGGTATTTCCTGCTAATATGACACTGCCCCAGCTGCTCTCAAAAGGTGTAAAACAGATTTGGACGGCGACTGGATGATGTTAAATGAGTTTTCACCCTCCTCTCACTAATCTCTCTTTAGGCCATCGTTTTTACAAATGCCTTCTTCTCTTGATTTGACCCTTTACCCTCAATTCTAAGCGGAGAGGAGCTTCAAAAAAGCAGGACGGCTTACACTGGGAATGTCTTCGCACTCTGTCACAGAAAGTTTTCACAGGCTGTGTCCTTTAGAGGTCCAAAGTCCAAGCCTAGATTTAGCATGGGAGATTTAGGAAGTGGCACATTGAGCCTTTTTTTTTTTTGCTAACCTGAAGAACAGAAGCCTGTGTGCAAGTACAGTTGTCACAGCCCTGGCAGGTGGATTTGTGTCACGATGCTGTCTACACGTTTTCAAGCTAAATTACTTTTTTTTAAAGTAATAACTTTCTGTTTTATTACAACCATAATAATGCCTTCGTAACTCCTGTGCTAAAGTATGAGAGAGTGAGAACAGTTCTGTACAAAGCAACTGTTCCATGATGAGATGTCTTGGTATCTATCTCAAGAATATATATTATCTTTTTATCAAACTGTTTTTTGCACAGCATCTGTCCATTCTCTACATCAGTGAGAGAAAACCCCCTGCCAGCTCACTCAGGTTGTATCTCAAATCCCCTACACAGGCGTGTGCACGTGTGTCTATATGTGCGCACACAGGCTTTAATATACAATGTTTAGATGGTTTGTTTTCTTCTGCACTATTTCCTCTGTAAAAGAAAGGCAGTGTAACCAAAGGACAGATGAAGACAACAGTGCCAAAGCTTAGAACCCCATAAAGTCTTCAGTTTATAAACAAGCAGGAATGCACGCCTGCCAAGATGGATAAATCATCCTCATGGCTTTAAAGCCCCAAACACAGAACTCAGAATTCCGAAACCACTTTATTATCAGTACTAGAACATACTGAAACTCGTTTTGGTCAGATGCACAAACAATAACAATGCATAAGACAAAGAAACAACAATGCCTTTCCGTGCCTTTTTGATTTTTCTGTCTGAACGCTGTCATTTCTGGCAGCAGTATACAGTGTAGACGTACAAATATGCAGTGAACACAGCACGGTATGCAGCATGTCAAGAGGGCCTTTGCCAGAGTCAGGTGCCAGATCATTAAACGGTTGGTTAAATTAAGTTAAATTAACAAATGGAACTATTTATTAATCTGTTAGTTTGTCTAATTCCTTTAATTCATTAATTTCTCGTGACATCACTGACATAATACGGCCTCATGAATTCCTTTACTTTAATCAGCTGCTCCAATAACACACGTTCATTCTATTTAAATATAAAATTAGGCATAAATAATGCACTACATTACTACAGGACACAGCCATTTCAGCTCATTATCCCCATCTATTGACACCACATGCGAGCTGGTCATTGTGAGAGCAACTCTGCGTGCATTTCAATATGACTGCAGGTTGCATCCCTGTGTCTGCATGAATCTGCAGCTGGATGAATCTTAATAACAACGCACTGGACGGACTGAGGCATCAGTTGCATATGCCGCCAAGATCAATAATCGATTTAATATCACAAGCACGCCACAAATTGAGATCTGTTATTGCCCGTTAGTGCCTTAACTAGGAGTCACAGAGATGTCAGTAAGTAACATGAAATGACTATGCAAAGTCAATAATTCCTTTGTTATACTCGGTTGTGAGGGTCATTAAACTTTCATATGCAAAATAGCCCTTCGAAATAATTCTAATAACGATGTTAGACATAAAGAGCCCAAATTTGTAATAATAAGACGAGTCAAGCAGAATGAAAAGATTTTAGAGTGTGAATAAGAAGTGGTGGGGGTATTGTCACCCTGTCAAGGAACAGCACTGCACAGTAATGTGGTAGCAAGACCTTGTTATCGAGGCGTCTCGATGTGAGCTCCAACACCATTAATGGCATGATACTGTGATCAGTCACACCTTATAATAAGACAAAAAAAAAAAAAGGTTATTGGTTTTCGGAAACAGTTTTTCATTGTCCACAGTGGTTTTTAGCAGGGAGCACTTATTTTTACCCCATGTTTCATGAAGATGCTGGTGTCATATTTAACTCTAACCTTAACGCTTAAGCAGCCTGTCATAGTGTAACTCTTCAGAACCATGACACTCCCCTGTCCAGATTCTGAATACATGAGAGAAGGAATGATGAAAAAGAAAAGAGTGGCGTTAGAGAGCAGGAGACCCTTCATATGTATCTGCACAGTAGAGTTTAGTTTATTTAATTCTTGTAGTGTAGAAAATGCAGATATGAAGTTGGTAGACTTATTGTGCTTACAAAAGACAAATGGAAACAGAAAAAGAAGAGGAAGTGGCCACAATCATATAATCTTTTCTGACAAAATGATCACCAGCTCTAAAATGAGCCATTGCATAGCACCACAGATGATCTTATCTCCAACTTAATGTACATAGTGGAATTTCTCTAAGTATAATGTAAGAATTGCATTTAGTAACTCACACTGTATTCATGAGTTATCCTGAATTCATTACCAAATGACATCCAACGGGCAGACAGGAATATTTCTCTTCATTTATTTATTTACTTGCTTGCATATGAATTTGATATTTTGTGGAGCCCCTGCGTTCCGGCCTGGCACACACAAAAGAAGGATCTAAACAGAATGGTAATCCCTGCAGATGAGGAGCATGATCATTGCTGGACTACTGGGCTCATCCTTATCAAGGACGACATTCTTGTTTACACACTGGAAATGACCTCGCCTTAATATCTGATGTGTTTTCTCTGGTCTATTACTCCACACCCCTCACTGGTAATACATTGTTGCTATTGACTACATCACATATTTTCTTAGACCCGAGAGTCATAAGCAGAAAACAACTTAATGCATCATTGAAAATGCTTTTATTTATGTTAAGGTGTAAAGAAATAAAATGCTCATTAAGACGTACTGCAGGCATTTCTCATACAGTGGTAGGGGCGTCTCCATATGCCCACACCTACACACTTTTCCTTGGCATGAACGCTTTTGTGACACTGATACTTACAGTATCTTGCAGATACTAATTATGATTTTGTAGAAACAAAGGAATCCTTTTATTTAATGTTGTTACCTTATAATAGCACTTATGTTGAGGTTCGTCTTTCTTTCATTAGTTTACATAAACTTTGAATTTTCAGTTTAAAAGTCTGATTTTATTTATCTTAATGTCATTTTCACCCATTTATCTAAATATATGTACATTTTCACAACAGTACATCCAGCTCAACTACTGATATCAAGATATACAGCTTCAGCTACATACTGTACATTGTAGCTGGATTAAATGTTTTTTTCTTCATTTGTTGAACATTACTATGCTCAGTATACAGTAGCTATATCTTATGATAGATTAGAGATTTAAATTGTGTGTTTGCTTAATATGTTACTAAGAGAACTACAACGTGTGCTGCAAGTATGCTATGTTAAAACATTGTTTTGTAGGGTGGCATATATACACATGAGACAGCAACATCAAGCTACATCTCTGGCAGCTAATTGTAGTGATACAATTCTAAAATTATTCTAAAATGATTTTACAGCATTACTCTATTTGTGCGTTTTAAATATTTGTTTTGTGATCATTTAATGCTTGTAGAGAATATTTTATTCATGCACTATTACAATGCTTTGTTTGGGGCCCCATAAGAAGAATGATTGGACATCAAGCACTGAACATGGCCTGTCATCTAAAAGGTGTAATTAATGTGAGAATGTGGCTGGCTACACTCCACCAGTAACCCTGCAGTACTTGGCAGGAGAAGCCATTGTCGTCCAAGCACTTGACTTCAATCTTCCTCTGAGGTTTGATCAGCCAGCATGCGAGAGAGAAAGCGAGGGACTGTGGGCCCTTAAGCAGAGGTACTCTTGTATTTTTGCCAATACATGCTGCATCTCCCTGCACCCAGGGACAGTATTAAGGTGGATGCGTTCCTTTGTGTTTCACACACTGTGGTGGCTGGCAGGATTTGCAGAGTCCGACTGGCGAAGGGAACCTTTTTATGTGTGTGGGTAGGATGCAGTAGGAAAACCGACAAGAGCTTTTTCTGCTTTAGAGGACACCCACAGACTTCAGTGAGAAATGTTCTGACTGAACTGCCTACAAAGCTGTAGGTGGAGAGAAGAAGAAGATGAAGAAGAAGCAGAAGATGAAGAAGAAGTAAGAAGCAAAGGCATAAATGTAAACTATTTGTCCAGTTTACAGAAGACAAACTATGGGATCCTGGGTGTTAAAGAATCCGCTCATCTCTTGCTTAGTTTTCTCAAAATAACCCAATTTAGTCTATGTTATACAACACAAGGGAATTAGCTTTTCCCAGGGCCCCGAAGGCAAATTAGTGGGACAGTTGTACCTGCATGGCAGCGCTTTCAGGGAGACTGTTCAGCATTCTGAGCGCAGGGACAGAGATGAAACGAGTTAACGATTTGTGACTTTGCTACGAATGCCAGTTTTCCCACTTTGACGCTGCTGAATTGCTTCACGACGTGACTCTCCACTTATAATGTTTTATAATTTCATTCAGTGATTATTTTCAGCAAATATTGCACATTATAATAAATATTCATATCAGCATCAGCATATTAGTTAAAGAATAAACATGAAATTGCTGTGACAGAGAAGCAAATGACCAACTATTTAGCACAAAAACAGAACTTAACAACGATATTTATGGTAGTATATGGTTTCAGAGCAGGTCTGCCCTGCTTCATGGAGGCATTAATATTGCAAGTTGTGCTAAACCCAAATGTTTTTGTACAGGTGAGCACAGAGGTGAAGAGGTACTGACCTACTTCAATACTGAGGAACAATGAGATCCATCCGAAAGCAAGTAAGGGAAGGGATTTGACCACCCCTTGCGCACAGTCTATATTTTATTCATATGGCTATTAATACTTGGCTGGAGTGGGGATAAAGACAATGATTAATATCAATATCTTGACAAAGAAAGTGTCTTTAATATAGTTGGCCAATTTGTGCCTTTCTGAAACTCCTTTATAACAAAGATCTCCATGGTAACAAATAAGTAATGCTTTCTACGCCACAGCCCCTTACACGCCACACACACACACACACCCCTCAGTGCCACCCAAGCAGTGGTACCAGCGATTAGAGCACCATTAGTTGAGCACAGGGGAGGTTCAGCTCCGGACTGCACCAGATTTATGATGGCTAGGGCCCACGCACCAGTGACCTTCTTCAAGCTGGCCCTTTGTAAAGCTCCATCATAGATACAGTTAATGGATGCACACAATGAGCCTCAATGGCCCTGCAATGATGGATCTGGGGCATTGTGAAAAGCTCTACAGACAAACCAGGTATTTGAGATGCCTGTCACCCAAACATAGAAGTGGGAGGAGTGGGAGTGGAGCACACACTGCAGAAATGTTGCTAGGAACATTTGGAGAAGTATAATTGGGGCAGAGTACAGTATCCCTGGGTGGTGTTTTAATTCTGCATAGAGGGAGAAGATTTAATTAAAATCTTAAAGGATCTGACCCAGATGTGTCCACTGATTATGAGCTCATATGCATTTATATAAAGACTGCTACACACAATGCATACACAGCTGTGTGTCTGGTGTGTACCATTTTTAACAATCTCACATTTTGCAGAGTGTAGATTCGAGATAAAGCACACACACAACTGTCAGTGCAATTTTTTTTTTTACCTTAAGTCTTTATTTTGATTCACATACACAATTAAATATGCACAATATTCAGTTACTAACTGCAGCTGCTTTAAAATGAGTTGTCTTATGTCATATCATTTACCACCACTATTGTCAGTCTTTTTGGAAGTAATGCTGTGGTTTGAATTTGGTTTTCACTTGATTGCTTTTTGCCTTTAACTAAATGTGAGAAGTCAAAAATAGTCCACCAAAACAAAGACTGTGGTTTGTGTAAAAATCAGAAAAGCCTTGAGCTTCTGTATTAAGAGGAAAAACAATGACATCATGCAGCAGGGGTTAAATTAGTGAGCATTATTTACAGATTTGCAGCCTCCAACAGCATTTGCATAATGATAAATCCAACCCACTCCACTACCTCCATTTAATTCCACCACCACATTACACATTTTTACATGCCCTGTCCCCAATCAGCGCCTCATCCCAATGCACAGCCATTAGGCCTAATGCAGGCGTTGTCTGCTGAACTTTGCTTCTACTCAGCGTCTAATGACAGTGCTTGGTGGGTATGGGTGTCACATGTCTTTCTCCCGCTGCAGGGATGCGGCCCCTACCGGCAATACTCACTGCAGGGGAGAAATGTGGTAATTATGGAGACGTGATTGTAAATGTGAAACAGAATGGAGGTTGTTACCTTGTCAGTTTGATTACAATGTACAGCAATGACTGGACCTCGCATTCTGACACGTGTTTTGTGGCTGCTGCTGTTGCCTGTTGGCGCACCTCACGCACGGCGCGATGAGGCCGCTCTTTAATTATGATGCAGTCGCAGCTATCACGCTGTGAATTGCTGTAGAGTTACTGCATGAGTTGAGATACAAGCTGCAAAAGCCATTGCCTGACATTAGTATGGTAGATGTGATTAATGCATTGTAACTGCAAACCCCCTCCCCCCCCCACACATCCCCTTTCTTTCCCATGAAGTGCAGTGTCAGACAAACTTTGTGTTGAGGTGATGTGTTTCACTACAGCGCCCTCCCTTCCCTCCACCCCTCTCCAATCATTGTACACAGTGTTCTCTTCCACTCAGCAGCTTTGATCATGCTGAGATTGTTTGCTCAAGCCTGTCACTGCGCTCTTTTTTTTTTTTTTTTTTTTTTCCCTTCCAATCATTTTCAATGCCAACACTGTTGTCCTGAACTCTGGCGACGTGGAGAAAAAAGGAAATCAACAATAGGCCTCGTTTGCCAAACAAGAGGCGCGTAAATGTGTACTTAGAGCACTGCTAATAACGCACAATCAAAAATAATTAAACTGCCAGTTAGACTGTGGCTAATCTTTACAAACATTTGGCAAGACGGTTTTGTGCTATGATTCTGTTTTGGCTTCGGATTCTGACGCCTGTCACTGCTCTGAACAAATGTTTGTCTTTCAAAGAGTCCTCCCAAACACTGTGAAAACATAAATGAATGAGCTATAATAAAAGAGTGTTAATATCAATACATTACTCAGGGTATTACATTGTTATGATTTTTTATTTCTGATTATTTGAAGCATGCAGCGTACGACTTTCCACAGAACCAATTTTCACAGGAATGTGCTTCTTTTCTTATCTCCTTTATTTATTACGTTCAGTCATGACAGGCTAAAGCAAACAAATACTACAAGAGCTAAAGTTATGTGTTTCAAAACCATATGCCTGTGCAATGATAAGTGTATTTTTTAATCAGGTTAAGTAAACACCAGCAGCAATCAGCTCCCTCCTGGGGGCATTTTCCAAATATTTTTGTCCAAGGCACCGACTCAAGAAGCTCTTTCTCTTTTGAGATTGCTCTTTTTGTCATTATACAGAAACACTGCAGCTGCCAAGGACCTTCCCTAATCCAAGTTCACGGTCACTCCGTGCACACGGCCTGAGAAAAATACCAAAGCTGGGTGCAACCAACAGTGAGAAGCAAAGAGGAATGATGGAGAGAAAGGTCACATTGACTCCGCAGCTAATCTCCATCCTCTCCAGTCAAGTATACATGGTGACAGACAAATGAACTCCTCCCAAATACATCAACACCATAAATAAATCCATCATTATGCATCTCATTTCAATGCTCACCTGCCACTGTAACCTCATACAACAATATCTCTCCTCTGTACCCCACTGGGCAATCTCTCCATTAGCTCTGTGATTTGAAGTCTGATGAGTTTATCACAGGTGACAGTGACAAGGAGGGCTCTCATTAAACTTCATACACAACTGATATCAGCACAGCTGTGCACTTCAAAGGAATTCCTGGCTGTCCTTTTTGCTGCTTTCAGTCACTTTATCATCCAGACACAATGACACCATGTGGCCAATGAATTACAAGGCAAGGCGGATACTGTAAAAGTGTGTCTCATGAATTATTCTTCACATATATTTTGCTTAAAGATGAGAAAATGTTCCATTTAACAAGGAAAATATTCTTGTCATATCTTGTGGACCTAGGGAACTGTCTGTCAAAAACCAGGGAAAAGAAATATAACTTTTTAATGTTATAACAACTAAACATTTTGAGCTGAAGTATATAATAAAAATAATAGGATGCTCAACAGAACTTAAATGACCTTGATACTAATATTATGATGTTATGCATTTATGAAAAGCACCTTAGATACAATTACCTATATGTTTTTCATTCCACATCAAGCTGCAGGTTTGCATGACGTTAAATCTAGTGAGAATTAAGTGGGAAATGTGTGTGTATGTGTGTGCAGGGAGTTGTGTTCTGGCACAGAGCATATGGTTGCTCTGCCAGTCCTACTTTGACAGTTTGGTAAGTGCCAGAGTAGTCAAACCGCTTTCTAACATGCCATGTGGTTCAATTGTTCTCAATTTGCAGCTCCTGAAACACTGAAACACAGGGATAAAAAAAATGTGTGGATATCACATTATCCTGTTCATCTATATTTGCTTCGCTTACCTTTGTTTATCCAAGCAGAATAATTTGCAAAAAAATGTGTCCTGAAGTATGAGATGTTTGGTGCTGAGCTGTTCTGAGGATCCATCCATCTCTGTCTCTCCATTTGGCTGCAGTGTTGTGCTGACCCGATGCTTCTCCCCGCCACATAGAGACTCAGTAGAGATAAACTGGATCAGAACGTAAACGCCTGCACCACAAATGCCCACAACAAAACAACATTTTTCCATATTTCTCACACTAAGATGATATTGATGTAGCTCTTTGTCAAAATACGTTTAAGGAGAAAAATGCTTATGCACTTTCTAGTAGACAGCTAAGTAAAAACATTTAAAGCACTCATAAAGTGTACAGCCTGCCGTCAGCATGCACTTAGCTTGGAATAGCACAAATACTGTGCAAAATTAACCAAATATTGATATCTTAAAACATTTGGATAGAGATAAGCTGTTCCTCGTTTCCAGGTTTTGACAACATAAGTATATAGGCAATCTGTGCATATGTTTTATGCAAAGGTTAGAGCACACATTAATCCTGTCTTTTAACTCTCTGCAAGAATGTGATACTAGTTTTTTTTTTTTTTCAAAATGAGACAAGTTTGAGATTTTCTCCTACCAGGAAACATATCACACTAATCTAATTAACACTGAATCTCGCATCCTAAATAAAACAGACATAATATCTAGCATCCAATGTGGCAGCTCCACTTCAGAGAGTTTTGAAGTGGATTTTAGAGATGTGGCTAAGCTAGCGCATTGCTGCAGTGAGATAATGTGGTGTGCAGGCTAAGACCAGAGGATCATTGGCTGAGCACTGTGAGTGGCTATATGGCCTCGTTGCAAAGTGGATGTGTGTGCACGGAATAAAAAATTTTAAACAAAATGAACTGTGTGCATGTTGTGTGTGTGAGTTGCTTTATGTACAGTTAGTGTATAGGTTATAGCAAAGGTGTATCCATAATGATTCCCTGCCTTTCACTGTCTCTCTGTCTCTGGGTGCTCAGCAGAGACCAGTGAAGTGTCACAGGGGAAATAAACAGCAGCAGCTCAGCAGGATGGGCCTAATTAAACACAGCACCTTAGCACCGAAGCCAGCAGTCTACTGCGGCTTGGACCAGTCTAGACCTGACCGGTCCTGCCAAAGACCTGCCGTTGCCATGATCACCGGCTGCCACCTCAAGTGAATGCCAGGGAGGAGCACAAGGAGAAAGATCACGGCACCTCTATACAGCAGCTATGTAGTATTTAGCTGTGCAGCACTCAGCAAAGCAATGAGTTAGTGCTGAGGAAACGGACCAAGAACTTTGCTTTTTCAGCCTTTATGAAGGGAAAAGAACCACTCAAGGCATAAAGATTACTGATTTGTGGGCTAAGGAACTCAACATTAGGCTTCTCCAAGTACTTTAAAGCTCAGAGAAATGGTTCTACTTTTTCTAGCCAGGATAACATAGGCATCAGGATGTGATGATGAACTACTTTTACTTTAAACTCATATATACAGTACATAAGGAGAAGTCATATTAGAGATTGCACAGATTTCACATGCAGCTCAATACTTTTCCACTATTAAGCTGCTTAAAGGGAAAAATACCAAGTTTAACTGCAAAAGAAGAGAATCATAGGTTATGGGTGTAAAATATAGATTTATGAAGTAAAATGTAGCTGCTGTAAAATAAATATAGTGGAGTACAAATATGCAGTAATTTCCCTTAAATGGAGGGGAGTAGTATAAATCATCAAATGAATTACTGTACAGCACATACTGTACAGTAAATGTACTTTCCACCATTGCACAATAAAGTAGGAGAATGTTCTGTGGTTTAAGTTTGTGCAAAGCGTTATGTAACTGGAAGAAGGTTATTTTCTCCCAGTGGTCGACGAGCAGCAAAATATTCAGCAAAAATAAAATATCAGACCTGCCCTCGTGATTTACAACACCAGCGTGCAATGAGATCTGTGCCTCATTGTGTTCTTAAGGTCTCACAGGAAATTGCAGCAAACTTTGGTGTGTGTGTGTGTGTGTGTGTGTGTGTGTGAAGATGACTGGATGGTTGAGTGTATGCACAATCTCAGCTTACTACTAATGCAATGTTTCCGCAGCAGAAGTCAGATTTGAGTTCCTCCCTGTCTCCTACAGGCTTCCCTCCTCTCTTATTGCACAGTACATAATAGAGGATGACAGCAGAGATGTTGGTGAGACAGAATAACATGCGGCACGGGCGTTTGAATCAGAGCGAAACCCACAACGCAGCCTGGCATGTACCTCAGTCATCTGATCTACTCAGCACCATATTTGCCTGTACTAGGCTTGTATATTTCATTTGACCTTTTGACTCTTATAGTGTCACTTAAAATAAGCAGCTCCATCTCTAGTGCTATTCTTGAACCACTTTTACTGCCAGAGAGAGAGAGGAAGCTCATTCCCAGTGTGATGTTTATCTGACATTTTCCACTGGCCCGTGACTCAGTGGGCTGTGATTGCTAGCAGAACACATCAGGCTGGCAGGGGCTCTCCCAGCGTTGGCTACAGGGCACCACTTTCTGGATTCTGCATTCCTCTATCCTCGCTCATACAAAAGCCAGTAATGACAAAATATCCCACTAGGATTGGAGAGAGGGGGGGGGGGGGGGGGGTGTGAATGCCCTGGCAATGTCCTGGCAAGTGCACTGTGAATTCTGTTGTCAGTTTAAATCCACGATCTGCAATGTTTCTTTTCTCTTAATTGATGAAGTCACATTAGTGAATGATTTCTCCTGCAAGAAAAAAAACCTATGTCTGAGTACAAATGCTATTAAGACACTGTAGAGATTACAGGAACGGGTAAATAATGACTTACAAACAGTACACTCACTACTGTACATTCAATAGAGTCTCCTGCGAGGAGGTGTGTGGTATTTACAACCAAGCTTTCACTGCAGAAACTTAAAAGTTATCAAAATAATTACTCAAGGATTTAGCTTTCGTTCCTACTCTTCTGATCAGCTCACCGCTCGCCTATTTAATGATGGGTTGTGAGATGCTGAAACTCTCCCCTGAGATGATTCCTAATGAAACAAAATGTTTAAAAATATATCTTTTCTTTTCGGCTACTGGTTCATCTCAGTACATAAAAGCAGCATCTCTTCCTGTGCTGAGCAGGGAGCACTTGAAATGAATTCCAGAGAATCACACGTTAGGAAATGTTCACAATTCCATTTTCCCATCTACCAGGTAGCAATATGAACCATATTGTCTAAGATAAAAACCTTAGTGCCGTTAAACATGAAATGAAGATGTGATGCCTGCAAGGACAGCGGCCACCTTGAAGAAAGTTGTTTAAGTAGCAGCTATACGGCAGCACAATGGCCAGGTGTCCCGAAACAGCAGGCGCGGATGGCACTCCTCCATATTCATACTTCATGTTCATTCATGTTTAATAGTGAAAATGTGATTAACATGCATATCAGGTCTCACCCACCTGTCAACTCATTTCAGGTTTTATACTGCACTCGTTACGTTAGTGGCTCTTTTACCAAATTAAAAAAAAAAAGGTTAAATTTAATGATTCCAGATGTTGGACGCTAACGTATTCAGTAATTGTACAGTCTATGCTGTGTGGATTTCCGCACATCATCATGACCATTTATAGATATTTTAGAGCAGGCGGCACAGCAAAGGCAAAACAAACATTTTAGGAAGGCTATTTCCTCATCCTTGATTCCGAACAGCTTTTAAGCAGTTAGGGTCATTGCTTTTCAAAACCACAAAGCCTCTTATAATCAGATCCACATGTAGACTGGGGGCAGAGTCTGGTCACCAGTGTCTGCAGTGTTAACAACCCAGAGCATTAGCCTTGACACCCTTTCCATCAGCCTGATGTAATTTTATTTGTCTGCTTTCAGAAGAATTTTCACAGACCATATTTCATGGCAATTCATTTATTTATCCCCTACCATCCTTATTCATTCCTGTAGCTACCTCTCTCTGGACACAAATTACCTGACCACATTTGTAGGCGGCTGCTTGCACATCCTAAATGTCCGTGCATTGCCGTTTAGGATAGTGACGAATAGAGGAAGCAGACAATACACTATATAACTTCTCTTTGCTGCAGAGAGCACACCAGTGGGAATGATCAGAGGCGAGGACATGAGGAGTTATGGATGCAGAGCGGTCTTCCCACATGACAGCAAAGCAATAATCATTTGCAACTGCAGAATAAGGACGGAGGGTGTTTCATTTCGAACATGATGAAACCTCTGCACACATTTCACAAAAACATTTCATTTATTACGACATAGTTTCAAATAAAATAAAATATACAGTATTTTACACTGTTTGCGTTTGTATAAGAGTATAAATGGTATAATATGCTGCACAATCAAATGAATTAATGTCTTATTTGTGTGCAAATTATTAACAACACAATTTAAATTCTATTACATTTGACAAAGATTCACAGATACACGATACCCATATTATTACAATCAGAAGGGGACTCTGCCTCTGGACGATTCAGTCACTTCCAGCACTTTTGTCAAAAAGAGTAAGTTTAAACTGTGGAAGAAACATCAGAATGACATCTTTGTACTCATCATAAAAACGTCCATATAAGAGCTCATGTGGACATTTTCATCTGGCTGCATGTTCATGTAAGCTTCTACTTGACAGCTTGAGTGTGTTAGTATGAAATGGAAACACAACACAGCAAGAGCGAACTAAACTTTCAGCACAGTGTTGTGCTTTGAGTCAGAGCTTTGATTCTAGTCATTTAATTTATTGTGAGTTTTCATCGAGTGAGTGGTTGTCATTCTCGCAAGCGTCTGGACTGGTTACTCGCTTCCTCGCTTTGAGCTGCATGATAAGAAACAGAGTTTAACTGTCAAGCTTCATGTTAGCAGGTTTCTATCTATGTTTTGGATTTAGCTGATCAATTAGAGCTTGCAAGTGCACGCATGGGGGGTAAGATCCAGGGGAAAATAATACAGAAATAACATTTATTTATTCATTATGAATGTGCATAAAAATACAAGCTGGACTTAATTTACAACTAAAACACTGAACTTAAGAGAGTAGTAAGACCTTCACCCCAGGATGTTCAGAATGTATAGATACATACTTTATATATACACATTATGTATTTACTGCATATTGGTGTGAGGCTTGTTTTGTGTCTTTTGTGTGTTACTTTGCATTATCGTCATCGCTCTGCTATATTTTTATGTTTAATCCAGGAAGAGGCTACGCCTGGCTTTATTATGCCCGTACTGTAGCCGAACATTAATCACCACTTTCATGTTTGTGGCAAGCTTCCATTTATTCATTCACGTGTTTGCAACAGAGGCACGAACAGCATGGACAGAGTGCATATGTGCATTGAACTTAACATTGCAAAGTCAAGTGTCTGCAGATTCCACAAAGTCAAGTGTCTGCTGCTGCTGTTGTTGTGTGTGTTGTTTTATATCAAGAGATGGTTCTCAGTTCCCTCCCTTGCTCCTTGTTGACTAATGGCATTCACAGTGTTTTCACATTTCCATTTGACTTTTATTGATTTCTTTATTTTAGAAGCTGCTATGACAGAAATTATGTGATGTGATCAAAGAAAAAAAAAACAAAACAGGGGAGCCTCAGCTTCTGCAGTATTAATCACTGCTGTGCGGGAGGTTTTTTAGATTGCCCTTGTCCCTGGCTCTGGTGTAATCAAAGGGTCAGGCCTTGTTGTGCTCAGCCTGAGATACCACATTTAATGAGGATGCTGTGTCCTGGCTCCCTCAGTCGCACCAACACTGTCTTCTGTGTCAGTCACCGTGCGCATAATTGTGCTGATTGCAGCATTTTCTTTTTCCGTTTTCACAGAGCATTAATAGCAACACCTCTCATTGTTAGATGGATACATCAAAACACCTGGACGTTCCTCACATGGCGACGGGAATTTCCAAATAGCAATTTAATAAGTTGGTGCTACAGTGGATTCATAATGCAATAACATTAAACAGCATGTCCAAAATATCAAATCTCCTGTGGATGAATGGAAAAAATGTAGCAGTAAATCACTTTGATCGCAGCTTGGTAAGAATATGTATCATGAATGTGGACAACTCCAGCCTAACTAATAGAATGCAAGGTATGGCCATGACTCATGGGAAACAAATGCCACTATAGGCAGGGCAAATTGGTCTTTTTTCATATCAATTATAAAGCCTGGGAGCCAGTTCAGGCGGACAAGTTTAAGTGCCCTGCCACACTCCCACATGACTAACTCTACTGACTGATACACATTCAAAGCAAGCTTTGCTTTAGTGGCGTCTACTTAAGGTTTGCGTTTACTGGGCTGCGCCGATCTTCTGCTAAAGTGCTGTGCACTTGCCTGCTACGACTATCGCAAATGCTGCTTTTCATAAAATGACACACTTTCTGAAAGTCCAATCACAGTGGCCTTTGGAAAGAAATAGTTGTGCTCTTTTCAGAAATAATAGTACTCGCACCTCCCTTGCCGTTCCTTGATGCGTTTGTTGGTCGTTCTTTATATTGCTAACATGCATGTGTCATTGCCTTGACTCTGTTCCAGTGTTTGTGTGCTTGGCAGTAACCTATAAGGCTGCTGACACTGCTGACTGTGCCACAGTATAGATCTGTCCCTGGTGTGTGTCTGCGAGCCACTAGTTTCTGCTTTTACAACATACTGCAGCCCGATAGTGCTAACTACATCAAAAGTGAAGCTACAAACCGGACAGCCTTCTTTCTCTAACATCTTTTATAACAAAATCGCACCCTTCATACACAGGGAAAACATATTGCTTGTCATTCTCATAACAGATAGTGCATATCTTCTCTTCGGGGAGACTCCGCTACTTCCATCCATCCATTTTTCTATACCAGCTTATCCCATTTAGAATCCCAACAGGGTTGGTTTCTGTCCCAGCACGCAACTGGCAAGGAGACAGCGTAGCTCATAACTAAAACATTTTAAGTGATTATTATTTTCCAGTTACCAGAGAGCGGACAGCTGCATTTATAGTTTTCGACAGGCTTTAGTTAAAGCCGTGATGTGTTTCTAACGTTATCTAATAGGAAAGACTTCTGCAGATCTACTCAGTGATAATAGCTGCTGAGAAGTGGCAAAAGTAATTTGAAGAGTGACCTTCCACTGGTAGGAAAATGCTAAATTCTTATTTAAACTCTAAGACCCAGAAATATTCCATCAGTGGGATCGCCTTAAACTTTTAATGATGAAACAATCGCCCCGTGGAGATATTACTTCAGAACTAATGTTGGTAAATTAATTAAGCTGCAGATTTAATGTACACAGTCATAGACATAAAGCGAGATATCTGGGCTTGCTGGCTCGTGCAGGAAGGCAAGCAATTAAATGCAAAATGAGTGGCTTTCCTCTTTATATTTCTCCGTTAATGGAAATGCCGCGCATTCCCCAAAGGCACGGTCAGATAAACAATTATTTGAGATTTATGTGAAGAAGTTTATTTTTTATTTTATTTTATTTTTTCCACATCATTAAATGTACCATATGTTCAGAGGGTGCCAGAGGATATAAAGCCGATGGATCTCGATAGACTTGCCTATCATCCTGGACAGAGTTGAGAAGGAGATATTAGTCTAATGAGTGTAATCATACTGTGAAGTGTAATGGTCTCACTATTGCACTTAAAAGTTATTATTGATATTAAAGGTTCAATTGCTCTAGCTTCCTTTTTATCCCTCCTCTCTACGCCATCTCCTCCTATTGCTGCCCTCCTGGCGTCTGTGCCGACAGTATCCACACTTGCATCGTGTGATGAAATTGTGTGCATACGTAAGCTTCGGTTGTTGGTGGGTGGATATGTAATCATTCCCGAGCTGCACTTGTGGTGACCTGTCTTACTAATACAGCCATTACGGAGTGTTATTGTGACCACATGGTGGTCTAATGATTCGCGCGGAATGCAAATGTATTAAAATAGATTAGCAGCTTCTCAAGTTTATTATCATAATAAGAAGTGAATAATGTTTCGCAAACAGACACACAATAAAAACAATTTAAAAAATACATTAAGTTCAGTCTAGAAACTAATAATCATCAGTGGACATCAGCAGGGAATTTACACCAGAATTTAAAGGGACATAAATTAGAACTGATTACACATTACGGATCATTTAAAGCAACATAAGGTGATATTTTTCATTAGACTGAATAAAATGTCTTCACTCCTGCAATGTGAAAGGGCAGTTTGTGCTGCTGATAATTTCAACTCCTTAAATTTTTTATGAAATCAAAGCCCATTTTTTATTTGAGTCAATTTGCAGTTGCCATTATTCTGCAATAGCTATTCAACATATTTAAGTCAATACAATACCTGTATACATAGTGTATTTTATTGTTAGTGGCAAATTCTAAACATTAGCATGCTGGATTTAGATTGATAACACGGCTACATCCAGCTTCTCAGAGAGGTAACCAACTTTAATATCTCATGCCCGTGTGAGATGATATTGAACCACCATTGCAGATATGACAGTGACCACAGGTGTCATCGAATCAATCGGGATTGAAATTGCAAAGAGCACAACTTCATCAACACCCAGCGCCTTTACCTTCGTGAAGCTTCCAGTGATTTTATTGGTTCGTTCGCATTAAAGTGTCTGGAGAGCCAAAAGAAATCCATATATTTTTCAGGGCTTCGTGGACCAAACAAAGACTCAAACGTGAGTGAATATTAGGGCCTGCATTTGACAGGTAGAAAGAGAAGTAAGTGCCCATATTCCTTTGTGTCTGTTGAATGTGTAAGCAGCCAATTTCTGCTAATACTCTAGCCCTAAGCACATGATAAACTGTTGGTAAATCAGGGCTCTGTTGCTTTGAATTTGTTGTTGAATCTTTCTTCTCTCTAGTGGTAAACACTTAATGCAGGTTCAAGAGACATTCATTAGTGTATGACAGCGCATGACAGACTTTCCTGGGGGACATCTTATTTGTACTCTTAAATTTCATGTTTAATTCATCATTAGACCGGAGGCAGTTTGCAATAACGTTACTGTCAACAGGATACAGTAGCTGAGCTATGAACAAACAGAACTGGAGGCAAAATTGATCATGTTACGTCCCTTAGAGGGCTGCAGAAATCAAAAAGGAGAAAAGTGAAAACATACCAAGTGCGGGTTTTTGAAAGTGCACAAAAACTTCACGTGTCACAATCTTGATTTATGAAGCCTTCACTGCATTGGTCCAGGATAGTTCATGACAGCTCGCAAAGCCATTAATCATGTGATGTGTGTCTTGCACATCCCATGGGGCTGATCTACTGTCATTGATCATTTTTATGTCAACAGCATCTGGACTAAGACACAGTCTAGAGATATTAAACTTTAAATAAAGATGATGGGGACATTTCCTATCATGACTTAGTGGGACTGACTACGATGACCTCGAGCTCCGCAGGCCATTTGAAACGGAGTCACTTTACCTGTGAGTTTATTACATGAGTGGTCACTCTCAGCTGGTGGAAATAATCCTTTCTCGGATTAACTTGGATGTTCACTGATGTAGTAAATACAAAACAGCATCAGTTTGGGCTTTTATCTTAATTAAAGATGCGGCTGTGATTTCAGACAGATTTGACGGCGGGGACTCTTTGGAAGACAGAGTGAACATTTGTTTGCTCTTACAGTCGATAACTTGAAAATCAGCAAGCTGGAAAAAATACTATATATAGTCCTGAATTTGAAAAAATCTATATATGACAATTGTGATAATGTTGACTGTTGGAGCTGTTGCTGTTAAATGTGTTTAAGAAGAAAATTATCACACTTTGCAAACTGCACCACAGGGTAATTTGTCCTAACAAAATATTAATTCCTTTTACATACACTCTGGGAGTTATGCGTAACAATGGATAACAAATTATAACTGCTTTCAGTATATTCCCACCAGAATTATTCAACTCATGACACTGAATAACTAGAAATAAAAAAAAAAAAGGGTGTGAATTCATAGCAGGTTCAAGATGCATTGATACACCGATCAATTAACAGCTAACAACTCCGAACAGCATTTTACCAAGACAGACAACACGTAGCAGCATGAACACCGCACAAGATGCAGGCGCAGCTTTTCACACGTCGTGGTGCTCACATAGTGCTTCATTGCTATGCAGTGTAGCAGCTGCTGAGTTTCAACAGTGTTCTGTGAGGTTTGCACTGCACAATGCACCGAGAACTCCACAATCCCCCCTATAGTAAATACTGTACACCTTCGTTTCTTCTTAATTCTTTTTAATTTCTTTTTTCAATCACAATCAATACTTAATCTTCCAAAAAACAATTGTATTCTTTTGAGCAACAGCTGTACATCCATATATGCACCTGAATGGATGAAAAATTCCACTGTAGTTATATGTGATTTGCTTCACTTCACTGTATCCAAAGCTAATGCTCTACCACTGAACCACCAGGCCCCCCTTAGATAGCTCTAACATAAGGCTTGAAATTAACCCATGCTAGCCTCCTCTGTCTCCTTCAACCTCTGCTCTGCCATGCCCTGCAAAGGCATTACCGGTAGTCATTATTGACTTCTAATAAATTAGAAGCTTTAAAATAAGCAGAAATAGTTACACTTCTCTGATTGGTTAGTAGGGTCAACCTCGCTCAACTTAAAAACTCAAAAGCAAAATATTTGTGTACCACACGTCTCACCACGTTACAATACGCTTTGGAAAATTTTTAATGTATTAAATATACATGGATTAAGTTAAAAATGTACCTATGCCAAACTATAATAATCCCACAACCATGAACTTTAATCAAGTCTTCCATAATGTTGCTATTGCTAGTGTTACACTGTTCTACCTCTCAGCACAGCAGGTGATCGCAGATCCCGACACATATTGAACAGGATATTTTGACTGTTGCAGAACGTCTCATCACCTTATTAAAGTGCATAGATTGTCAATAACTCATAGAAACCTGGTAATCAAGTTTTGAACTGTACACAGCATGGACAGGGACCAACTTTTAGAGGAGATTGTGAGGAAAGCCTGCAGCGTCCAGTGGCAATAGAGTTTTAATCACTCTGTCAACTGACTTCGGGTCAGTTTTAAGAGCACTGTAAGACATGATGAGTGATGGTTCGGACTCAGCATAACTGGTGTAGTCTGCAGGTTTGCTATGTTAGTGCAATGGAAAAGACTGATTAGTGGCATCTGGGGGGATGATTAATTGATGCAAACACATTTCAGTGTAACAGCTCTTTGATCAATTATTAATAAACACATCCCGACCCCTCCCGTCTTTTATTATGTACAACTTCAATTAAAAGGCACTCTGCTTTGACCTGTCGCTGACCTCTACTGCATCTCAAAAACTAATATCTCAATGGGCAAATGCGATTCATACAAGGGAGAACAGTCCAAACGTGTGAACTTCTTCGAGATAACTTAAGATCGAACGAGAATGACTGAAAATGAAGACTTCAAAACATATAACTGTTGAAGTTGAGGGAGAGTCACTGCCTAATGTTATCTCTAGTGTCTGTCTGTGAAGCCGAGGGTATCTCTTCCAAATTAATGAAATGTAACAAAGAGCTTGATTCCTCTTTCCGGACAGTTATTTCTCACATTCTTGCTAAAATTGTAAATTGGAGCACAGATTTCTCTCAGGACTTCTAGGTGAGAGAGTACTCATTAATGTGCTGCTGGTAAGTTGGAAATTGTTCTCCTCCAGGCATCACTGCCTTCATTCGAGTAATCTTGCTTGTCTTGTCGGCTGGTGTTGAAAAAAAAAAGAAAAAAAGCACCTTTTAAGAGTTGTCCCTGGAGCGTTAGTGTTTAATGCTTCCAGTACAGTAAGGCTTTTTTTATTGGTGTTTCTGATTGCCAGGTAGTCATACAGTAGGCAATATTCGATACTCATCTGAAATTGGAAGAAACTGGTAGAGCAATTTAATGACTCTGTTTGCACTTACTGTACCTTGGAGGTCAAAATTCATTATAAAATTGAATATTTAAGAGGATTTAATCAATTCAGCTTATGCGGCTGCCAGGATTATTACAGCTAGGATCAATTGTTTTTGCATCACAATATGACTGACTTTATGGTAAAGGCTCCTGAAAGACTGATCAAGCTCTTTTGATATTACATTTTTACAGTTTTACTCAGACCTCACATGTTTTCAGAGATGGTTACTTAAGAGTGGCTCTTTTTGAAGTTCAAAAATAGCGTGCAGCCTATAATACTTTGAAACCCATTTTGGTAAAAGGGCAAATGGTGCATTCCATATAATTTTACTGCAGTCATCTCTGCTTTTATTGGTATGTTTACTCAGAGGGAAATGCGCTCCACCACCTCACTCTCTCCATCATAAATAATTCATTAAGGAGCCAGGGATAACAAGGGTATAAAGAAAAATATATGTATCGCTAGTGATCTGGGAGAGGAGCCAAAGGATATGTCAGACACAATTATGGAGAAAGAGGAGAATAATTCCTCCTATGTACTACTTTGGCCCCACTTGTCCCTTTGGCTCTGTTCTCAAATCCCCTAGCCAGTGTGGATGGGTGCATTAAGACACACAGGTGGACTGATAGGGGTTGAAAGTGACCCTCTGCTCTCAACACTGCCGCAAAGCTGCTGAGCATCAGAGCATCAGGCTAAGCCACTTTGATTCTCCCAGCTCTCTTAATTGCTCAGTGAACCTGGCTGCAGCATTGAGCTGCCTGACTTAGGAGCCCCCTGAGAGTGTATTACGAGTGCTCTGTCCAACTAATCGCCTCCTTTGTCCCCCATCATCCCCACATAGTTTGTCCACACGTTGTGACAGGCCACTCATGATGTTACTAGCAATTTCACCTCTTTCTACTGCGCCCCAAGGTCCACAATCACTATCTTATTTCCTCAACACACCATCACCTGCAAGTGTAGCAGCATGCAACAGATGAATAAAAGTATTTTCTAGAAGTATAAACATATTCTGCATGGATTTCTTTTACAAACAATCACACAGTTTTGCACTATATCGCACTGGCAGTTTTTACATTTATCTGACATACTTTCATCTCTGTTAAAAAAATAAAAAGCTGACAATCAATATTTAAGGACCCTGGGTAATTTCATTTGTGAAATTGGTCAAAGTGCTCTTCTGAAATATGAAGAGTTCTCCCACTAAAAGGTGCGCCATAAATTATTATTTTCGGAGAAATTCACACAGCCATTTGAAAAGAGATGTGCACCGGTTAAAGCTCTGGGCCATCCTTTTGAAAACATAGCATATGACAAATTAGAACAAATGGTAATAAGTTTACATGGCGAGAGCCAAAATGTCTCATTAGCATCATAAATATTTTAATGTCATCCCTTGTTCTAGATCAAAATGTGGTATGTTGGAAGTGCACGTTCACTGTTAGGTAGAATAGATGAGTGGTTCATTGCTTATTAATGTACAAACTTAAATCAGCTGTCAAAATTCCTAGCTTTACAATTTTGATATCACTGTACTTGTGCTCGAACCAATTATAATTGCAAGCTGCTAAACTGGGTTGCGAAATAACAGAATTGAATGGAATAACAGACTAATCTTACATTATTCCTTATGATACGACTACTACTAAGTAGCCTTGCACAGCAGGAAAAAATACTGTCTCTACATGATAGTGAGGATTCTTTTTATTGCCTGAGACATTATATCATGTATGTAGCCGTCACCTGCATGAGGAAAATGCAGAAATAAGATTTGCTTTTTTAAAACGAGCCAGCTGGAATCCTTGAAAGTCAGCTGAAGACCAGGCTGTCAATCAACTTGCAGATTAAATGTTTACTTAATTAACTAGCTTGCTGCAGCTGATCAAATCTGCCAGCGACAGTTGTTATTTCAGCCACGAAAATTGATGGTTGCCAGCTAGAACTGAAACGTCTGCTTTTGTCCTCTTCTGTCTCACATCAAGAACCCATTGTTCTAAAATATCCTTTTTTGAGTAATAAATCTGGCAGTATTATCATTATAAACTGCACACGTTCTGTGCAAGATTGGAAAGACTGACAGGTCCACGAGGTCAGTTCATAAATAGTGCTTTAAATTGAAATAGCTTATAACTGAAATCACTGAATTGAGTCTCAAATCACTAGACTGAATTTCATAGACCCCCCTGTCTTTTCTGTGCTCCATTCATAAACTAATTTTAACTTTCTCACAAACTTTTTTTTCCCCTGAACTACTCATTAAATGAGAAAATTTCAATTTATGAATCGGCTCCAAACTGTCATTTTAAAGGCAAAAACCAAAAACTGCACCACGATAATGGTAATGACACCATTCCAGTTAAACTTGCAGTTTGACAGTTTGAGTGGAGCCCCACCAATCCTTCCTGTATTCCCTGTGTGTGCTACTTTTAGAGAGTGCAAGGGTGATTGGGGGACTGTTTTGACGCCCTGTACATAGCACGATAGCACAATTCAAAGCTTAAGATCTGTAAATTCACTTCAGTGTATAAACAAGGACACAATTGCCATCCATAATTTGCAATAACATGGATTATGCCAAGCATACAGTAAATACAGTTCTAACAGTGCAAATTTAAAGCAAGAAACTGAAGAACAAAGACAGTATTTGGTCTATTCCAGTGCAAATCATTACTCAAGTGCTTTGCAGCACTCAGGCTATGATCTGCTGCCATTCGGTAATCCACAGATATGATGTATAGATGGATAATAGATACGCCGCATGAATGGTTAGAAGATTATAGATAATAGATACAGTATGGATGAATGCTGCGCTGTGCAAATCACCTTAGCTGCGGTCTCATTCAAGAAAATCTGCCCTTTTGCACAAGCTATGAATCAGTAATTGGGACATGACCTTTAAAAACAATGAGATATTTACCCAAAGGAAGGTGTTGGCATATTATCAGTGGTGAGGGGATGAAAATATCTCCACACAGTATGAGACTAGCTGAAGGCATTACAAGGAGGATAATTACAGCCTCAATAGCCATCTAAATGGTTAGATCTTACAATTACAATGCAAAGTTCCAATCACATTTTTCATCTTCTGATATTTTATCCTTTCTCTATGCAACGTTCGACACATATACCTCCTCACTCTGACTCTGGATGCTTGTGTGCCCATAATTTATTCATCTTTGTTTATTCAGTTTTAAAAATGACCCCTCCTCCACACAGACAAACTCCCACCACAAATACCACATTGACTGCATTCAGGAATGAAAGACAATGTTGTTAAAGAGGAAATTGGAACATAATTACTGGCTGCTTTTATTGCACAATACATGGTCGCCTCTTTTCATTCCAGTCTTTGTCGAGCTAAGGGCAATGTTGATAATGTCTGCAAACGCAAAGTGTTCTTTGTGCTTTGAATGAAGCTGTGCTTAGTATCAACAGTGTTAATGAAGACTCTTTCCTGCACATTGCCACACACCAGTAATACATGGTTATGAGGGATTTGTCTCTCCCATCCCTATGTGGCTTTCTATCTGTCTCTTTGTATTTCTTTCTGTCGTCTTTTCCCCTCTCTTCCCCTCTCTTTGTCTTGCCTCCGCCTCCTCTCTCTCCCATCCCATCTTTTCCTCTCCCTCCGCTGGCATCAAAGAGGTGCATAACCTGGAATGAATGCATGTGTTAATCACCATCTCCTAAGAATTAAACGATCTCCAACCACTCACTGACAATTCATGTGCAAAAGAGAGCTCTCAGTATTCATAAGCACTGCGCTGAGCGTTTACATGGATAACAGTGTCAAAACATTAAGTAGGAGGTTCAGAGAAAATGGCTGTTGCAGGAGATCAAACCCTTACAGTGTTCAGTGTAAATTGGTTTTCTCCTATGCTCTGTTGCAGTCTTGAAATGTGTTTTCTAACACAGATATGTTCATAAAAAGCACAGCTCACATAATGTTTTTAAGTTGATCCTCTTTTCTATATATTTCTCTCCATTCAATTAGTATTTCAATTAGTCATTTAGAACAAACATAGACATTAAATACTAACTTATGATCATTTTCAGAAGTTATAATATGGAAAATAATATGTCCAGTAGTTTGATATACTGGCATTATTAAATCGTTCACAGATGAAAATGTAATTTTGGATCCCAGTAATTTAGAAAGACAACTAACGCAACAGAATAATCACAACATTTTCAAATTGCTAACAATCAAGGTTTACTTTTACACACGTGCACAACAGCATGTTAGCTCGACCAACCAGATGCTCATCGAAATTTACCTCCTAAACTGTTCGGCCAGTTGGGGGCAGTATAAAACACATGACTGTCATATTACAGTTGCCAATTTGGACGCCAAGCAGACTCAGAGCGACATGGACAGCTAGTTGCTAATGTTATCTACATGATGTTTGGTAAGCATAGCATATAATGGGTTTTTAGAGCTTTTTGCTGGAGAGGGTGAACCAAAACATCATATCGGTGGGCTGGATGCTAAACCTAAGCACTGAGGTGAGATGGTGCTATTATGCTCTTTGAGCTGAGGAAAAATGCCGAATCGGGGGATATTTCTGAGTGCTTTCATCACTACTGGAGACCCATCACATACACACAGTCACGTGTTCTATTGTTAATGTGAAAAAGTAAAGTCTTCATCAGACTTTATGGTTTGAGGTGTTTGTTTTTAAAGTGTAGGTTAAATGTGTTCAAAAGATGCTGAGTTTTGCAGTTGATCATGTTGCCTGCTTTTTAAGACTTTGTTCTTTTGTTGAGTTTTAGGAGGGATTTGCAACTGGACGAGACATTTAGCACAGTCATTACTTGCTGTATGTTTTCATCCCCTTGTGAGGAGATCTTCACCGACATGACATTATCTCAACTTATGATCAGAGCTGTGATACAATGAAAGACTGAGCAACAATTCTGAGGCAGGTAATGAGTACAAAATGGGTGATGTGGGTGTTTTGCTGCTGTGTTTACATTGTTAGAAAGACACATCTACCATTTGGCAGTAGCAGCAGTAGGTAAATGAGAAGGAAGTGTTTTTCTCATGTCTGCTATTGTAGAAAAAGATGATTTAACAGTGTTTAACAGTGAAAACTTATGTTCTGTAGACTTCAAACACCCCAAAGTATTTTGAACCCAGGGGACCCCAAAAATAATGTCTACAGCGGATGAGTACTCATGAGGAAATGAAAACATTATGTCAATTTATGATATGACATTAAACCATCCTCTCTACATAGCTGAAGTGGTTTCATTTAGTCAAGACAGTTTTTGTTGGTGATAATTTTGTTTTTAAAAGGAGTAACAGCATCAAGAGAACTCAAGCAAGGCGCTGTTAAAGCAATCAAGAAACTCTTCAGATCTGAGTGGAAGCACTGAAGTAGTGTTGGAAGGGGAAAAAGGCTCCAAAAGTTTCAATACATCTGCTGGCAGGCGCCAAGTTAAAACTGTAAGAGTAGACAGGCGCAAAGCTGCGAGAGGCCGGCCAACTAGACTTTGAAAATAACAGCCATAGGGTTAGAAACAGTGCGTCCATTTTTAATTTCAATATTAACTTCGGTGACTTCAAAATGTCAAATTTCTTAACCTTTAAATGAATATTAATTAATATTAATGTGGTCTTGTCAAGAAAAGTAAAAAAAAATAAAATAAAAAATAGAAAGTTTCATTAATGCTAATACAAAGTCCAAATAAAGGTTGAAGGGTTTTATCATCATTCAAAAAGCTCAATTTTGCAAATGAGAAATAAAAAAAGTGAAATCTACAGCTAGAACTAAATAAAATATGAGATCATTTGACATAGATTTTTGTTTAATTATCGCGTTATATGTAATGTGATGCTGTACTATATGTTAGCAGTTGCTATATGGACTACCGAAATGAGGATGATAAGTCATTGTAAAACGACCTGGAAGGTTTAAGGAGATGAATGATGAGTGCAGAAGCTGCATTTTGATCCAAAACAATTAACATTTTTCATACTTGTCTTCTCTGACTTTTCTGGCTTTAACTACTGTCATCTCCAACACTAAGACTAAGTTTCTATAGCAACACAGATCTGATCTTTGCCTTTACAATAATTAATTACAAATTAATAAATAAAAAATCATTGATCATTCTCCACGCTTTTTAAAGTTTATCAGATAGTCTGACAACAGCAGTGGAACCTCGTGTCTAATCACCGACATGCCTTGTTTTGTTCTTATCTCGAGGTGTCGTTAGGAAATCTACACAAACACAACGTGTATATGTTAATGGGTTGCGAGCTGCTTTTCTAAAGCGAGACGAAGTAAAAAAGGAATATGTGCAGCACGATCCACTTTATAGTTTGTTACTGTATCTGGGAGTGTTTTCCGAACACTGTGTTTAGTCATAACATTACTACACACTACTGGTAGCTCTTCCATCATAATTGCATCATCAGTGTAATAGTCTCAAGACAACCATGTAGGAAGAAAAACAAAAACAAATCAAAACAAAGCAAAACAAAAAGCAGATCAGACTTGAAAAGAACGGACGTTCTTTTAATGCCACGTCAACAACAAAGGGTCTATCTTTCAAAACCTGGTCATAAAAAGGCGTCCTAAAAACATCTATTATATCCAGCAGCTGTCTATTATGATGACACTGGATGAAACAACTGCGAAGCACGTACAGAAGTGAACTAAACTCTGCTTTGTGTCAAATTAAAGTACGGGAAAACATAACACATCAAGCATCGCTCTCTCCATGCTACTGCAGTTTTAGCCTTTCTGCTGCTGAGATGATTGTTTTATTTGTTTTACTCTAATCTGCTTTAATTTTATCTTCATTAACAAAACACAATGGTACGCAGGGTTAATCTAATCTAATCACTGTCGTCTCCCTTTTATCTTATATTGATATCTTCTCTTTTTCACATGTATTCAATTTAGCATTGTTGTTTGATATTTCATCCATTTTCACTCACCTCATTATATACTGCCTTTACAGTATCTCAGTTCATAAGAACTGACCATAAATAGCAACACATTTCCAATTTGGCAAGTCACAATCATTTAGTGGACAGGGTATTATTGATCCAGTATTGTTCTAGCTATGAAAGTCATCTATACAGCCCTATGCTGTTGTAAAACTTTATATTGTATTTGCTACCCACTCTTATTGGCAGTGTGCTGGAGGAGCCTTCAGTAATCAAGAACAGGTTGTTGTTTGTGGAAAAGCATCTGCAGTTATGAGTTGTATCATAGGAAATCAAGCAAAACAAAACAAGCAAACTGTTGCAACGTGAACTCTCAAATATCCAATCCAAGAGCACATAAACCACAATTGACAGAGTGTTTTCTTCCATTTTAATCACAAAAACACTACGATAAAGTGCTCTTTAATAAGATATGTCAGTCATAAAAACGTTTGTACCATATTCTATTGGTTGGTTTTACTTTTGCAATATTTACTTTTTAACCTAATCTCTGAAGTTTGGCATATCCACCAAAGTTCCACAACATTAAAATGAATAATGGGCTTTTGAAGCTTGCACTATATCAGGCTCCTGAGGCAGTGTGTCTGTTTATTTCCCAGAGTGCAGTTTGTAAAGGAAATTGGTTTATACTTATGAGCCATTGATCCACAGAGAACAGTACAGTTTGTCATTCAATAGGTTTCTCGGACAGAGGATGGTGAGATAGGCGGGAGTCCAGGGAGAGATAGATCCAGATAAGTTACTTCAGCCATCACTATCAGCGCAGCCTACGAGGACATACTGTTAGAGAGGATATGAATGGCTCGCTGCTAAAAAGAAATTACCAGCTATGTTAAATACAGTGGTTTGGATCCTTGAAGCTCAAGATTTTAGAGGCAGAGAGGCAAAACAACGTTTTAAACAATCAAAGAAAGCTCTAGCAGTGTTTATTTGTCTTGAATTACATTTTTAGATATTGAAAACGTGCATGTGGAGATGTTTTTATCTACCTACCATTTGGAAAATGCCTGTAATGTTGATCTTATCAAATCTTTTGAAACTAACTGGTATAATTATATAGATGAAGCCCTAAAAAAATCTGACTCTGCAGCTCACACTTAAAACTAACAATTTCTCTTGCACAAAATAATCATTTAGCTATTTATACTACGATGTACTATGTACAGTATTATCACTACTCACACTCTAAGTGTTTGTTGAAGACTAGGAATTGGGTTTTACTCTGTACCAGCCAATAATGTCAACATTTTATTGAATCCATGACCTCTAGCAACATATTGAGGTCACAGATGGAGAAGTGTACTGTGCTGAAGGAGAGTTTTGAGATGATTCAATCTTACTGTATGTTGATATATTTCCCAGTGAAAAAGCTCAGATGCTGTTATAACTGATATAGAATATCAAACCTGAAGTCGAGTCCGTTATAATTGATAATATATTGATATGGTGTACGAGAACACACAATACTGCAGTGATAACAATATCCTCAAATTGTTTTAAATAAGATGTTTCTCAACTTATGAAAACCAAAAGGAAATCTGTTACAGTTCCTCCCTCTGCCCCTGTCTGCAGCTTTGGTTTTGTTTTGTTCTGGTCTCACCCTCCTGTCTCACACCATATATGGACTTCCTCTTCCCCCCACTCTCCAGTCTGGACTAATTATTGACTCATTTCACCTGTGCATCCCTTTGTTTTAAAAGCACCCCTCAGTTCTCTGCTCATTGCTGGTTTGTCACCCTGATTTCATTCATGCTCCACAATTCTGGTCAGTTTGTTCGTTCGTTCGTTTGTCCATCAGGAACCTCTGTTTTGTTTGTTAGTTTGAATTGTTTGGCCTGCCTTTTGCAGTGTATTTTTTGTTGTTACTTTGTCCTGTTAGTTTTGTACGTTTGTTTCCGTCTATCCTGCCTCCTGCAGTGATTTTGGTTTGTTACTTTGTACTTCTGCTTTGTCTGTTAGTTTGGTCCACATTAGTGTGTAGTTTCAGTTGTTACTTTGTATGTTGGGTTATGGTTTTGTTTGTATGTTGTTACAGCGTTTTTGGGTCTCTTTAATTTGATACTTTGTTGGTTTGTGTAGTTTCCTGTGTCCCCTGCCCTTTTTGTTAATAAATATATCTTTTTTGTTCTTACTCGTTCGTCCCGTCAGTCAGTTCGTAACAGAACAAACCAGCCAGTTTGCGACCATGGAACTACCTCGTTCCACCACTGGTCTCTCCATTTTTCTTCCCTGCTCCCATTTTGGTTATGGTAGTGATAGTTCGGATGAGGATTACCTGGACTGTTACGGTACTGCTCTCACCTCACCTGACCCTCTGACCCCTGTTGCTTTGAGCCCAGAGGAGGCTCGCTCCATATATGAGGAGCTTAAGGCCCAGTCAGCCCCGGCGTTGGATCTCCGTAGCAGCTGTTCGTTCAGCCAGCCTCCTGTAATTAGCGACACCCAGTATTCGCTATACGAGGGAACCCGCTTGGCTTTGTGGATGGGGGTTCCCAGCAAGCGCCGACGTCCACGTCGGAGGCGGAAGGCTCCCCGGGTTCCAGGGTCACCTGCAGCTAATGCTGCTTCTATTGGTCTTGCAGCTAATGCTGCTTTTGTTAGTCCTGCAGCTCCCGCTGCTTTTGTTAGTCCTGCAGCTTCCCATGCTGCTTTTGTTGGTCCTGCAGCTACCCATGCTGCTTTTGTTGGTCCTGCAGCTACCCATGCTGCTTTTGTTGGTCCTGCAGCTACCCATGCTGCTTTTGTTGGTCCTGCAGCTTCCCATGCTGCTTTTGTTGGTCCTGCAGCTTCCCATGCTGCTTTTGTTGGTCCTGCAGCTTCCCATGCTGCTTTTGTTGGTCCTGCAGCTACCCATGCTGCTTTTGTTGGTCCTGCAGCTACCGATGCTGTTTTTTTTGGTCCTGCAGCCCCCGATGCTGCTTTAGTTGGTTCTGCAGCTAATGCTGTTTTCATTAGTCCCGCAGCCTCCGATGCTGCTTTTGTTAGTTCCGCAGCCTCCGATGCTGCTTTTGTTAGCCCAGCAGCTCCCGCTGCTCTTGTTGGTCCTGCAGCACAGGCTGCTTCGGTTAGTTCCCAAGCAGCCGATGCCGTTTTTGTTAGTCCAGCAGCCGATGCCGTTTTTGTTAGTCCAGCAGCCGATGCCGTTTTTGTTAGTCCAGCAGCCCAGGCTGCTTTGGTCTCGGCTCCTGTTCCTGTCACGGTTCCGGCTCCTGTTCCTGTCACGGTTCCGGCTCCTGTTCCTGTCACGGTTCCGGCTCCTGTTCCTGTCACGGTTCCGGCTCCTGTTCCTGTCACGGATCCGGCTCCTGTTCCTGTCACGGATCCGGCTCCTGTTCCTGTCACGGATCCGGCTCCTGTTCCTGTCACGGATCCGGCTCCTGTTCCTGTCACGGATCCGGCTCCTGTTCCTGTCACGGATCCGGCTCCTGTTCCTGGTCCTTCAGCTGTCGCCGCAGTTGCAGCCACCTTGATTGCTGCAGTCACCGCTGCTCTGGTGTCAGCTGCTGCTCTGGTCCCTGCAGCCGCCAGGTTCCCGGACGGGTCGACGCAGTGGTCGCCGTCGTCGCCGTCTCTTCAGTCTCCGGACGGGTCGACGCAGAGGTCGCCGTCGTCGCCGTCTCTTCAGTCTCCGGACGGGTCGACGCAGAGGTCGCCGTCGTCGCCGTCTCTTCAGTCTTCGGACGGGTCGACGCAGAGGCCGTCGTCGTCGCCGTCTCCTAAATTCGAACTTTGTTTGCCACCCCAGGAAATGTGGTGGGATGACAGTGAGGACACCACCACCCTGCTCCTGTCTCCTTGGGGGGCCCCTGAGAACTGTGGTCCTGTCCTGGCCCCTCAGCTCCAGCGGGCTCAAAGTTCGTCGCCGCCGGGCAGTCTGCCCGGGGCTCTCCAGCCTTGTTCGTCGCCGCCGGGCAGTCCGCCCGGGGCTCTCCAGCCTTGTTCGTCGCCGCCGGGCAGTCCGCCCGGGGCTCTCCAGCCTTGTTCGTCGCCACCGGGCAGTCCGCCCGGGGCTCTCCAGCCTTGTTCGTCGCCGCCGGGCAGTCCGCCTGGGAGTCCTCAGCCGTCTTGCTGTTCCCCGGCTCACTGCTCGCCATCCGGCAGTCCGCCTGCGGGTCTCCTGCCCCGTGGGTCGTATCCTGGGCCCCGGTCTGGGGGTCCTCGGCCTGCTTTCCGGCTGGCTTTCCGGTCCCCGGTTCTCCAGCCGGCTCAAGGGTCTCGGGCTCTGTCTTCTGGTTCGCCGCCTCCCGGCCGTCCGCCCGAGGCTCTGTCTTCTGGTTCGTCGCCTCCCGGCCGTCCGCCCGAGGCTCTGTCTTCTGGTTCGTCGCCTCCCGGCCGTCCGCCCGAGGCTCTATCTTCTGGTTTGTCGCCTCTGCCTTCTGGTTCGTCGCCTCTCCAGTCCTGTTCGCCGCCTCCCGGCCGTCCGCCCGAGGCCCGGCTTTCTGGTTCGTCGTCTCTCCAGTCCTGTTCGCCGCCTCCTGGCCGTCCGCCGGAGGCACTCCTGGTCCGTCTGCCGCCTCCTGGCCGTCCGCCGGAGGCACTCCTGGTCCGTCTGCCGCCTCCTGGCCGTCCGCCGGAGGCACTCCTGGTCTGCTGCGCCCGGTCCCTCCTCCGGGCCTCCCTCCGCCCTCCCGGTCTGGTGTTTCGGGCCCTCCTCCGGGCCTCCCTCCCCCCGCCCGTCCTAGTTTGTTTGGGGCCGTCTGGGATCCGCCCCTTGCCGGGGGGGTTCTGTTACAGTTCCTCCCTCTGCCCCTGTCTGCAGCTTTGGTTTTGTTTTGTTCTGGTCTCACCCTCCTGTCTCACACCATATATGGACTTCCTCTTCCCCCCACTCTCCAGTCTGGACTAATTATTGACTCATTTCACCTGTGCATCCCTTTGTTTTAAAAGCACCCCTCAGTTCTCTGCTCATTGCTGGTTTGTCACCCTGATTTCATTCATGCTCCACAATTCTGGTCAGTTTGTTCGTTCGTTCGTTTGTCCATCAGGAACCTCTGTTTTGTTTGTTAGTTTGAATTGTTTGGCCTGCCTTTTGCAGTGTATTTTTTGTTGTTACTTTGTCCTGTTAGTTTTGTACGTTTGTTTCCGTCTATCCTGCCTCCTGCAGTGATTTTGGTTTGTTACTTTGTACTTCTGCTTTGTCTGTTAGTTTGGTCCACATTAGTGTGTAGTTTCAGTTGTTACTTTGTATGTTGGGTTATGGTTTTGTTTGTATGTTGTTACAGCGTTTTTGGGTCTCTTTAATTTGATACTTTGTTGGTTTGTGTAGTTTCCTGTGTCCCCTGCCCTTTTTGTTAATAAATATATCTTTTTTGTTCTTACTCGTTCGTCCCGTCAGTCAGTTCGTAACAAATCACAGCGGAAGTTTTCCTTCCCAAACAGTCAGACGCAACACAAACATTAAATCTGTATAATACAATATATGCACAAACTGCGACACACCATATTGACACAACATGCTGTTTATCAGTGATTAACATTCAGCACTGTGGGCGTGTTTCCACACTAGTAGAGGACTCAGGTAGGAAATGGTATCAACCTCAGCCTACATTTTGCCCAAAAGGATAAAGTTATATCTGTAGATATATTGGATTTCTGTTGCTTGATACTGATATATTACCTTGGTAAACGTCCTATTCACAGAAAAGGATGTGCAGCCTTTTGAAGGAAAAAGATTGCAGAGCCTGTGCTGCCCATGCTCCACTATTTGCATTCACAATATGTCATTACAAACTCAAGCTTCAGAAGAGCAATTCATGCTAATGGAAGTAATTACACCAAAATTATAACCTGTCTAAGTGAAAGACTACAAATGAGCGGGCATGTGACTGAAATAGGTGCTTCTCTTACAATCAACACGTCTATCTGTGTACGACATACTTAACCACTGTGCTCTCAGTGTCAGTGCTCTTAACTACAGAGTGGAGAGGTAGGGAGAAGACTGGCATTTCCATAATCTTTCATGAACGCTGAATTTGACCTTGTGTTACTTAATACCCAGCACAGCTCAACACTTCAAAGAACTCTTATCTCCATTTTGATGAAGTTCAGAGAAGGAAGTGGATTCATCCGTTTTCCACCATGAAAATCCCAAAGGTTAAATTCTGCTTATTCGATATTTAGTGTAGTGAATTTGATGTCAATGGAAATAGAGTTATCTTTTGTGCAGAATTACTGTACTCAGTACATGTTTAAGGTAACATGATTGGCCCTATTGTAGCTACATTGACACTATATTTTAGGGCTTAAATGATCACTCAAAGATTTTTGTTCTAAATATTAAATTATCTAGAAAAAACATGTCACTAGGTTCATGCTTAATATTAAATTATTAAATAATATATTGAATCCAGGCATTTCAAAAGATGAAGTCAGGTGGGCATGAGCAGACGCCAGTGCGATCTATATAAAAACTGCCCACATTAAGCAATAACAATACATTCAATGACATGTATAAAAGTGCTGAGCATGTCCAGTTGATTCTGGTTTTGGATCAGGATGGGAGGAGGAATAGCTCTGTGACATTCAAATAGGGCCCATTGTTGCGGCACAGATGGCAGGAGCTTCATTCACAGAGACATGCTCCGTGCTGGTGTTTCAGTAGGAACAGTGTTTAAGGTGACATCTGCATTTAGACCTAAGGGAAAGATCATAAATACAATGGGAAAATGAAGGCAGAGAAAGCTCATTGTGCATTTAATGACTGTGATTCTTGTGCATTATTCAGTATGTAAGAAAAAAAAACTGGACTGGAATTGCCCACCCCTGGCATAAATGCCTCATTATAATGAAGAATGCACATTTGAGAGTTTAGTGGTGCCAAAACCATAGGCACCAGTCTACAGAGGGATGTGAACAGTAAGTGATATTTGTCAGATGAAACATGCTTCATCATATTCTCAACAAGTGAGTGAGTGAATGTGAGAAGGGGACATGCCATGCTTGCTCAACCCCTTCACTGAGATCTGGTGGCTCTGCACTGGGTCGAGGGGCGTTGTATGGCGTGTTTGGGGCTCACACTTGAGGTCACTGCAAATCAATACAAAGTTGTGCTGCATGATTACCTTAATCCGATTCGATCTTGATTTGAGCGATCTGCGCCTTTCCCCAGTATCCACATCCACAGGAGAGGAGTGGTCACTGAGGGTTTTTATGAGAATTAAAGTCATGTTAATCAGATGGTGTGGAGGTCACCGTCACCTGATCACATCCCAGTTGAACACGTGAAAACTTGTACTACTGTGTTACAGAGCACTCTCCACCATCACCATCATAACAATGAGGTAATATCTCAAAGTAAATACATTGGAAAAACTACCAAGGCACCTAAAGTAGCTTCCACTGACAGAAGGTCAGAACCTCGATTATTGTAGTAGAAGTTCTAGCTTAGCCATCTGTGACTTTATTAATTTATCATTTGTTGTGAAGATTCATCATTTGCTAACAAATGCATGTTGTTCGTATGGATACTTCCTTGTTGTACACTAGCATCCCTCATTTCAAATGTCCTGAAACACTTGAACATTGTTTAAACTTCGGGCCAGTTCACGACTCGCCTGCTGGGTTTCTGTGTCTTGCTTGGACAACCTCGGTTCGACCATCTCATGGGGTTTCTGTTTCTTCAAGTTATATCAAACTTGCAAGTTCAAGTTATATGAATGATTTAGAACACGATGCTGCTTCAGATAACAACACTGTTGTAGTTTATGGCTGCATAAACATTTCATTGAATGTGACCTAGGTATGTAATTGTGGATAGACTTAAAAATACAAGCTGATTACCTGAATAAAGCTTTGAGTGAAATCTGTTAACATTACAGCATTGCTATATTTTGTTGAGCAATGTAATCTGCAACTGACTGAAAAAAAATTAATTCATTTTATTCACTGTTTGTTGTTTAATTTTTTTATGAATGTTTAATAAACTATGGTTCATTAAAACAATTAAATAAAAAACAAAACAATACATTTGTGAAAGATTTACCCATGCAAAGATGTACGGGTGTAATAAAGATAAATGCTTTCATTACAACGCCTAATTGGAAGCGAGGATACCTTTACTGTCAGTAGATTCAACTGCGACCCTGACATTTTCAGAGAGAACAATCCCTGAACCTAATCCTGGACCTTTTTGGTGAGGTTATACAGTGTTTTAAAGAGCTTTATAATGAGGGACTGTGTTTAAAAGCTGAGGGACCAGGGTACCACTGAACCCCCAATCCTTCCTGATATAACACAGTTAAATTATTCATTTGAAGTAATAGTCTTGCTGATGAAATATTCATCATTCTGTAATGAGGGATGTATTGATTTAAATAGCAGCACTTTGTTGAAAGCCCTGGCTTCAGCCAGCGAAAAAAGCAGAAAGAATGAAAGGTATTCTGCGGATCATCTTTTTGTATTTTATCAGCACTGAGCACTTGTACTGATTACTAATTAGGCACTTTTGTGTGGAAACTATTTGGAGAAAATCACGGTACCTTCATACAGTAGATTAGAAATCAGCAGTTACAGATAATGAAAACATTGTTACACTTTATTGCATCATTTCATTGTGAACTTCATTTGCCCGAAGCACGCGATTGTGCCGACTCGTCAATGACCACTTGTTACAGTGAATATGTGCTTATATTATAAAATTAAGTTCTTTTAGCTGCTACTTCAGAATAATTAATAAGTTCAGGTATGTTGTTCTAATTGTAATTGTGAGCTGCTGAATACAAAATAATGGTAAAAAAACCACAAAACAAACACTGTTGAGAGCACCCAGTGGTTTTAATGTTGTGGTTGAGTTAACATGGAAGAAAATGTACATATTGTGTAGCTCCTCTATACATTTGGAGAGAATGAGGAAAATAGATAAACTGCAGTAATCAGTTTCATCCACATGCATAAATATATAAATAAATAATTTAAAAAATGGATTATGATAACCCTACATGTACTGTACCCCTATGTGAAATACAGTCTGTGCTGTATTGTATAGTTAATGTCTCTGTTTGCATTGAGGCATCCCCTCTGGAAGATAGTGTCTGCTAGGAATTAAAGAAAAGATGAAGAAATATTAGGACCTATATGACTTTAAATGTTCAGGCTCACTGCATTATATTATTCATTCTCTAGTTTATTTTTTTATAGAACCACAGGTACAGTAGCAAATAGAACAAGTCATAAATATTGTGCACTGAAAGCTGGTTCGTTTACAGTTCACTGGATTTGTGTGTATAATATTTGAGATTGGTCTGTTGTCATAGTAAAGCACGCGTTTTCTTTCTTTCTTTTTTTTTTTTCTTGGGATGGAAAGTAATAAAACATCTTTCAATGAAACACAGCATGAAAAGGATTTTTTTCCCCATTGTGCAGGAGCATAAACACTGTTACTGTGAAAACCTCATGGAAGCTTTGATCTTCATGCAGTATGGCTGTCAATGTAAGCAAGTCCTGTCAAGAAATTGCTGTTTGTGTGACACATGATATTGGACAGATTGTCAAACACTATGGCAGGGAACAAACGCCTTAGGATAATTTTGTTTATGCCAGTGGAATACATAGGAAAGCATGGAACAGCAGCCGTGTGTTGCCAGACTTAGATGATGTAAGTTAAGGATGTAAAACGTCACCATTTGTCTTAGGTAAACACCAGCCTACACCTTTTTCATGGCATAGATTCCTGATTAAACATGACACACTGAGGGGGTTGGAAGGAGTATCTGAGAACTGTGATACAATCACAAGCACACAAGAAAACATTTCCCTCCTGGTTAGAATTAATTTGAATACAATGCTGTTGGGTTTCTATGTTCAGCCGAATTGTGTCTACATTTACTGTACAGCTGTATGATTTTATGGAAGGAAGTGATTAAACATAATCACATCAGACTTAAAAGAGATACCAGCACTGGTTGAAATGACACTGATTGTTTGTTCCCACCTTTACAAAACCACCATCAAATGAAGCAGAATTAATTTGTGCAAAGCTGAATAGATAGAAATTAACTGGTGTCACAGCTATTTCTTCCTCCTTCCCATGGTCATTACAGCGAGCTCAGGACAATTACACTTTGTGGAAAAGCACACTTTCCGATTAAATGCTAATCTATAACATTATATTTAAAGGTTTTCCCCAAGAGTAGCCAAAGTAGGGTATAGAAGGAAAACCCTTTTTGGTATGCTTTATATGAGGAGAATATTTTTTTTCTGCCGGGAACTTTCATGCGATGTTACAAATACAGATGTCAACACACTTTGACATGGCAATACTGTTCTGCTTTTTGGGATGCTCCCTGCTGTGATGGCACAGCAAAGCAACAAATAAATGCTACGCAGGGGGTACTGCAAACAATCCCCTAATGGGAATAAACTTCGAAATAAAGAGACACCGGGGTGCATACAAAGACTGGGATGGAAGATGCTCCTGCCAAAAGCAGCTCCAGGGTTGTTTAGACTTTCCAACCGGATCCACCTTTGACATTAACAGCTTGTCAAGAACTCAGATGATGGCCAGTGGTGCAGTTGTGTACTTGTTTTGTCTTGCACAATTGTTAGCACCATGTGGTAGCTGTGCCATTGCAAACAGAAACAGAGTGCTTCTGTTTGCTGGTGATGCTCACAGGTAGTCTGGCTCCTAATTTGGTTGACATTTAGGCTGAACTCTACGGGATGACTCAGGAAGCCTTCTTAGTTCAGAAGGCTAAAGAACAATCAGTTGATTGCTTGAGCAAAAGTAGAGGAGGCTGGGTTGAAGAGCCAAATGATGAAGCGCGTGCTTCAGTCTGATTGACTGATATTCAGCACTTGGAAAGGTTACGTGGTTGCAGGACAGGGCAGAAAAATAGCACAGCAAATACAACACGCACAAGGAGAGACGGGGGAGTGCATAAAGATAAGTTAAGCAAGAAAATTTGAGACTGTGCACTTAAACACCTCTTCAGTAAGAACTCTATGGATGTTTTCAACAGGCGTCAGTGTTTTTTTTTTTTTTTTTTAAACATTTGCTAGAAGGAACCTTGAGTTAATGGCACAAAATGGAACAGATATTAGCATAATGTGTATGAATGCAGTGAAGTGTTACCAAATATTTGTGACTGTTTTAGCGAAACACGACCCACTTTCAAATAGTTAAAACCTAAAAACACAAAACGTGAGAGAGATGCTCCTGACCACTTCCTGTCAGGATCTATTGTTTAATTATGATTGATGATCTTAAGGTCAAAGGTCACTGTGACCTTACTTTCCCACGGACCCCCCCCCCCCCCCCCCCCCTTTCCAATAAGGGTATAATGATGTCATTGTAATGGCGTCTAGATGACCTTTCACTACGTCTAGATGACCTTTTATTGACTTTCAGACATCCGTCAGACCCGTCTAAGACAGGGATAATATACAAAGGAATAACTTAGAAGTTCAAGATTGTCTGGTAATCCGTGAGAACGGTGCCACACACACACACATTTGCATCAAGCGTTACGCCCATTGGGTCTCGCAATTGGTGGATCTGATCACACGAGGGGTGGTACAACCACCCTCTTAGCCAATCAGAAAACGGCACCACCCACCCCGCGGAAAAACTAGCATTTAAGTTGCCCAGTGTTCGAGACGCCGCCATCGCCATTACAGACCGGTCGTGCCTCAGCAAGTATCGCCATTTTAAGACACCGTTGACTCTGAAAACGGTAAGTTTCTTTACTTTGTGCTAAAATAAAGCTAATTTGTTGTATAAAACTTAAGCTAAATTGTAATTATTTATTAAAACTTAACAAAACTGCTTGTAGAGATGTGATTTTAACGTTGAGGGCTGAGTTGATGTATCCCTATTGTGTTATTTTCCCCCAAAGAAAAAAAACATGACTTGGGAAGAAAGCATGCCAACATTGTTCAACTACTCACCCATAGAGCCAACTCAAGTCTTTGAGATAGAAGATGAGGACCCCTCAACTGTGAGTTTGTCACCTACGTCGTCAGCAACGCCGTCACCACTACCGTCCCCGGTGTGTGATTGTGGGGAGTGTACCGGGTGCGCCCCCTTACCGGAGCTGCCGGTGAATGTCAGCTACTACCCGAATTCATGGCCAGTGGATTGGACCAGCTGTACTTCCACACACTGCAGGCACTGCGGTACCTACAAAGAGTTACTTAACTCAACGTTATTTCCTGCTCCTTCAGATGCGCCTGAATCAGCCCAGCATTCCCCGCCCCCACCCGAGGCCTCGCCGGCTGAGGAGAGTGGCTCTGACGTCACAGATGGATTATTATCGAGTTTATTGCTGGACGTCGTAAAGGCATTGGTCAGTCGTTTGCTGCAAATAACTCTGTACACACACCAGAAAGATATCTGCTACGGCTGTGTCATAGACCACCCGAGTCAGACTCAACATGAGTGTCTCTGGGGGATCCCGGAACATTTCCTTTGGACCCACTTTGACGAGGTGAAGAGAAGGCTGTGGAACGTGAAATTAATCCCCGCTGTGCTCCGACTTCTGGATTCCTACGGCCTGCATGCGTCAGAGAGTAAAATTCAAGGGGTGATTGAAACTTTCTTGTATGAGTGGAAACAAAAGCCGAATATAATCAATGAGATCGCTGAAATAAATGAAGGGTTAGTGGGTGACGATCTGGAGAAACAAACCAGAATTGATGAAGCTGTGGCTATCTGGCAAGGTTAAAAAATGGGGAATTGTTTTAGAAAATTATTTGTGGTTGTCGGCGAGTACATAGTTGTCGCTGAGCTATCAAATTTGTTGGATAATGTTATTGAAAGACGTGTTGCTGATGTAGCCCTGTATAAAAGTAGTAGTACAGTGTGTGAGAATGAAGTATGTGTGTTTGAAAAAGTAATGGACCTAGTGAGAGAAAGTTCTAAAAACCAGCCTTGGAATAACCTAGTAGAGTCAGCTGGTGAAAACGCTGGACTTGCATTTTGTAAAGTTGTGGATGAATTTCCTGAGAATGAAATCACTTTGTTTCATCTGTTTACCCTATACGCTTTATTTGTTGACACAATGACTTGCCTTGTAAAAAATATGCATACTGTTGATGTGTTGCTTGAGTTGAAAAAACTGCATTCCAGCATCATATGTAAGAACGGTTGTGGTGTGCTTACTCATGCTTTGAAAGTGATCAAATACCATGATGTCATGTGAACCATTATGCTTGTATCATGATACACAATAAAAACTTTATGCTTATACTAACATGAGTCTTCTGATTATTTTTTTTTTTTTATGAATTATAAACCATGAAAGTCTCACTTTAGCTTTAGTTTGTAAAATTAAAACGTAAGTGTAAAGATGTCTCGTAAACTCAAATCCTTAATGAGAAAAATATATCTGGACCCACGGCATCCAGCGAGTTTCGGTGGCGTGAGACGACTACAGAAAGCGGTAGAAGAAGAAACTGGTAAAAAAGTAAACATCGATGTAATCAGAGATTTCCTCTCTTCTGAAGACACGTATACATTACACAAGCCAGCTAGAATAAGTTTCCCAAGAAACAGGGTGTTTGTCTCAGGACCCCTCGTACAATTTCAAGCCGACCTTTGTGATATGCAGGCAGTTTCATCTTACAACGACGGCTATAATTATCTACTGACGGTTATCGACGTGTTTTCCAAAAAGGCCTATGTACGTCCTTTAAAGAGAAAAACGGCGGCTGATGTGACAAAGGCTTTTGCCTCCATTTTGAAAGACAGCGGACTTCCGCGTTTTCTGCAAACGGATAAGGGGAGAGAGTTCCACAATAAGACTTTTAAATCACTTTTGGAAAAACACAATATCAGCTTATTTAGCACAGCCAGCGATACGAAAGCTTGCGTAGTAGAAAGGTTCAATCGAACGCTGAAAACGAGACTCTATAGGTATTTTACTGCCGAAAACAGTCTGAGGTATGTTGACGTCATTCAGGATGTGGTTTCAAGCTACAACAACGCTCATCATAGCAGTATAAAAATGAAGCCCGTGGATGTGACGCCTGAGAATACGCTACAAGTATTTCAAAACCTTTACGGATCATTCCCCATACGTTATAAAGACAAATTTAAAATGAACTTTCGTAAGGGTGATGTCGTCCGAATCTCCAAACTACGTGGTGTGTTTGAGAAGAAATATACACAAAGTTTCACGAATGAGCTTTTTATTGTAGACGCCTGCATTCCACGCATTCCACCGGTTTACAAGCTGAAGGATTATCAAGGGGAGCCGATTGAGGGGAGTTTTTACGAAGCTGAGATACAGAAAGTTAATGTAACAGGAGATAAAGTCTTCCACATAGAGAAAATATTGGGTGAGCGTAAAATTAGAGGGGTCAAACAGTATCTGGTCAAATGGAAAAACTGGCCTGAAAAGTTTAACTCCTACGTCCGAGCCAGCACTGTTGTGGATGTATAAGAAAGTACTACAACTCCCAGCAGCCTCCAGTTTCGCCGTCGCCATGGCTGAAGGGTTTTACATCACACTGCCGTCCAATGCCAGCTGTGATATTTTTAAAAACAACACGAGTTCAAATTTCCGAGTGGATTTAGCACATCACATCGACCTGGAAGGGGCGTGGGAGGTGGCCGTCACTGATATCACTTACCCTCATAGTTGGTACACTGTGAATAAGGAACAGGCATTTTTCCACTATGTCGACTCGTGGCAAAACGGTGCCCCAGCAGTGGGGGTGAATAAACCCCTAACCGTGTATGCAAATTTAAAACAAACCAGTGTGACTTTTCAAGATGGCGTGTACGAGGATAAATTTACGATTCTACAACAATTAAATGATCGCTTTAAAGCACAAGCCACGGATATTCGATTGTCTTATGATGAAATCAAAAGAAAATTTAAGTGGGTGGGGAGCGGGCGTTACGCCGTGTGTTTCTTTCCACCATTGTGTTATGTGCTCGGCTTAAAAGAGGGTGAGATGTTTCAGGTTGGGCCGGGGCCGCACCTGTCCCCCTACCCGGAGGATATCAAAGCAGGGTTCGATCATATGTACTTTTACAGCGACATCGTGAAGCATCAGATTGTGGGAGACGCCTACGCCCCCCTACTACGGTCGTTTAAAATAGACGGCAAGTATGGCGAAATCATCAGTCACTCATTTAATCCACCGCAGTACATTCCTGTGGCTAAAAACCATATAGAAAACATTCATATAGAAATTAAAACGGATCAGAATATTCCGGTAAACTTCAAATACGGCAAGACGATAGTTAAGCTACATTTCAGGCCGAATAAAACAACATGGCTCCAGTAAGTTACCAGCCCGACCCCCACCGCTTTGTGAGTTATTATGAAAATCAGGTCGGCGGAGGTCTAGCTGGATTTCACGGGGCGCCTGTGATGTACGGACGAGGAATTGGATCAATTTTTTCTAAATTGTTCCGTTTCGTTGTACCGTTCTTAAAGAAAGGTGTTTCCGTCGTTAAACCACATCTGGCTTCTGCGGCAAAAAACATTGCGTCTGATTTGTTAACTAACGCAGTACAGCGAATCGGAACCAATAATGGGGACAACCGTCAGGAGGGATCAGGAATCATGGTTCTTTCCAGGAGACCTAGAAAACACCCCCCCGGTGAGCGTGTGAGACGGAAGAGTAAAAAGGAGAAGCGCTCCTCCAAAATAAAGTCAGTTGAGCCCAGCAGCTCAAAAAGAAGGAAGTCTGATTGGAGTAAGAGTGATATTTTTTGAGAATTAACATGGCTCTTTTACATGAGAAATCGTCTGAATGCACCATGTCGGAGCTGGATTTGTTCAGCTGTCCCCTCTCACAGCTGAGTGTAGAAGATAAGCAATATTGTGAAATCAGACCAATATCTGCAATCACCGATCAAGGACCGATCGAGTTTTTTATCCCTGGAGATGGTGAAAAATATCTGGATTTAAACGACACCTTGTTATTTTTACGGTTAAAAATTACAAACGCTGACGGATCTAATCTAGCTCAAGACGCTGCAGTTTCAGTTATTAATTATCCTATAAATACTATCTTCTCCCAATGCGATGTGACGCTGGGGGATCGTCTCATCTCGCAATCGAGTGCGACTCATCCATACAGAGCAATAATTGAAACGTTACTCAATTTCTCTGAGGACACCCTAAAGTCTCAGTTCAGCGCAGGTCTTTTTTATAAAGATACAGCCGGGGCCATGGATTCCTTCGTCGTTAATAACGGACCAAACAGAGGTCTAGTGAAGAGAGCAACATTCAGTGAGCAATCTGCAGAGTTCCACGTGATTGGTCCTCTGCATGCGGACATTTTTTTCTGCGAGAGGCTCCTTTTGAACTCTGTGGATTTGAGAATTAAGCTGACCAGAGCGAGTAACGCGTTCTGCTTAATGCATGCAGCAAATGCCGATTACAGGTTAAACGTATTGGGTGCATCTATGTATGTGAAGAAAGTGACAGTTTCACCGGCGGTGCGCCTCGGACATTCGGCCGCATTAATGAGAGGGAATGCTTTATACCCACTCTCGCGCATTAATGTAAAGACATATTCTATTCCTGAGAATTCCCGTGTGTGCACACAAGAAAACCTGTTTCTAGGTAATATGCCTCGGTATCTAGCGATCGGTTTGGTGAACCACGAAGCGTTTACAGGCCGATCAAACCTATCCCCGTTCAACTTTATGCATAATGATATCGAATACTTGGCTCTGTGTCAAAACGGAAAACAAATCCCTGCTAAGGCCTTCCAACCTAACTTCACCGAGAATCAAGCCGTGCGTGAGTTCTATTCCCTGTACACAGCGACAGGCAGACATCTAAAAGATTTACCTCTATGCATTGACAGAAATGATTTTTCGGAAGGTTATGCTTTTAGATGTCTGCCTGTCGCTGTGTACAGGGAATAGAACTCACGCACGGCTTGATTCTCGGTGAAGTTAGGTTGGAAGGCCTTAGCAGGGATTTGTTTTCCGTTTTGACACAGAGCCAAGTATTCGATATCATTATGCATAAAGTTGAACGGGGATAGGTTTGATCGGCCTGTAAACGCTTCGTGGTTCACCAAACCGATCGCTAGATACCGAGGCATATTACCTAGAAACAGGTTTTCTTGTGTGCACACACGGGAATTCTCAGGAATAGAATATGTCTTTACATTAATGCGCGAGAGTGGGTATAAAGCATTCCCTCTCATTAATGCGGCCGAATGTCCGAGGCGCACCGCCGGTGAAACTGTCACTTTCTTCACATACATAGATGCACCCAATACGTTTAACCTGTAATCGGCATTTGCTGCATGCATTAAGCAGAACGCGTTACTCGCTCTGGTCAGCTTAATTCTCAAATCCACAGAGTTCAAAAGGAGCCTCTCGCAGAAAAAAATGTCCGCATGCAGAGGACCAATCACGTGGAACTCTGCAGATTGCTCACTGAATGTTGCTCTCTTCACTAGACCTCTGTTTGGTCCGTTATTAACGACGAAGGAATCCATGGCCCCGGCTGTATCTTTATAAAAAAGACCTGCGCTGAACTGAGACTTTAGGGTGTCCTCAGAGAAATTGAGTAACGTTTCAATTATTGCTCTGTATGGATGAGTCGCACTCGATTGCGAGATGAGACGATCCCCCAGCGTCACATCGCATTGGGAGAAGATAGTATTTATAGGATAATTAATAACTGAAACTGCAGCGTCTTGAGCTAGATTAGATCCGTCAGCGTTTGTAATTTTTAACCGTAAAAATAACAAGGTGTCGTTTAAATCCAGATATTTTTCACCATCTCCAGGGATAAAAAACTCGATCGGTCCTTGATCGGTGATTGCAGATATTGGTCTGATTTCACAATATTGCTTATCTTCTACACTCAGCTGTGAGAGGGGACAGCTGAACAAATCCAGCTCCGACATGGTGCATTCAGACGATTTCTCATGTAAAAGAGCCATGTTAATTCTCAAAAAATATCACTCTTACTCCAATCAGACTTCCTTCTTTTTGAGCTGCTGGGCTCAACTGACTTTATTTTGGAGGAGCGCTTCTCCTTTTTACTCTTCCGTCTCACACGCTCACCGGGGGGGTGTTTTCTAGGTCTCCTGGAAAGAACCATGATTCCTGATCCCTCCTGACGGTTGTCCCCATTATTGGTTCCGATTCGCTGTACTGCGTTAGTTAACAAATCAGACGCAATGTTTTTTGCCGCAGAAGCCAGATGTGGTTTAACGACGGAAACACCTTTCTTTAAGAACGGTACAACGAAACGGAACAATTTAGAAAAAATTGATCCAATTCCTCGTCCGTACATCACAGGCGCCCCGTGAAATCCAGCTAGACCTCCGCCGACCTGATTTTCATAATAACTCACAAAGCGGTGGGGGTCGGGCTGGTAACTTACTGGAGCCATGTTGTTTTATTCGGCCTGAAATGTAGCTTAACTATCGTCTTGCCGTATTTGAAGTTTACCGGAATATTCTGATCCGTTTTAATTTCTATATGAATGTTTTCTATATGGTTTTTAGCCACAGGAATGTACTGCGGTGGATTAAATGAGTGACTGATGATTTCGCCATACTTGCCGTCTATTTTAAACGACCGTAGTAGGGGGGCGTAGGCGTCTCCCACAATCTGATGCTTCACGATGTCGCTGTAAAAGTACATATGATCGAACCCTGCTTTGATATCCTCCGGGTAGGGGGACAGGTGCGGCCCCGGCCCAACCTGAAACATCTCACCCTCTTTTAAGCCGAGCACATAACACAATGGTGGAAAGAAACACACGGCGTAACGCCCGCTCCCCACCCACTTAAATTTTCTTTTGATTTCATCATAAGACAATCGAATATCCGTGGCTTGTGCTTTAAAGCGATCATTTAATTGTTGTAGAATCGTAAATTTATCCTCGTACACGCCATCTTGAAAAGTCACACTGGTTTGTTTTAAATTTGCATACACGGTTAGGGGTTTATTCACCCCCACTGCTGGGGCACCGTTTTGCCACGAGTCGACATAGTGGAAAAATGCCTGTTCCTTATTCACAGTGTACCAACTATGAGGGTAAGTGATATCAGTGACGGCCACCTCCCACGCCCCTTCCAGGTCGATGTGATGTGCTAAATCCACTCGGAAATTTGAACTCGTGTTGTTTTTAAAAATATCACAGCTGGCATTGGACGGCAGTGTGATGTAAAACCCTTCAGCCATGGCGACGGCGAAACTGGAGGCTGCTGGGAGTTGTAGTACTTTCTTATACATCCACAACAGTGCTGGCTCGGACGTAGGAGTTAAACTTTTCAGGCCAGTTTTTCCATTTGACCAGATACTGTTTGACCCCTCTAATTTTACGCTCACCCAATATTTTCTCTATGTGGAAGACTTTATCTCCTGTTACATTAACTTTCTGTATCTCAGCTTCGTAAAAACTCCCCTCAATCGGCTCCCCTTGATAATCCTTCAGCTTGTAAACCGGTGGAATGCGTGGAATGCAGGCGTCTACAATAAAAAGCTCATTCGTGAAACTTTGTGTATATTTCTTCTCAAACACACCACGTAGTTTGGAGATTCGGACGACATCACCCTTACGAAAGTTCATTTTAAATTTGTCTTTATAACGTATGGGGAATGATCCGTAAAGGTTTTGAAATACTTGTAGCGTATTCTCAGGCGTCACATCCACGGGCTTCATTTTTATACTGCTATGATGAGCGTTGTTGTAGCTTGAAACCACATCCTGAATGACGTCAACATACCTCAGACTGTTTTCGGCAGTAAAATACCTATAGAGTCTCGTTTTCAGCGTTCGATTGAACCTTTCTACTACGCAAGCTTTCGTATCGCTGGCTGTGCTAAATAAGCTGATATTGTGTTTTTCCAAAAGTGATTTAAAAGTCTTATTGTGGAACTCTCTCCCCTTATCCGTTTGCAGAAAACGCGGAAGTCCGCTGTCTTTCAAAATGGAGGCAAAAGCCTTTGTCACATCAGCCGCCGTTTTTCTCTTTAAAGGACGTACATAGGCCTTTTTGGAAAACACGTCGATAACCGTCAGTAGATAATTATAGCCGTCGTTGTAAGATGAAACTGCCTGCATATCACAAAGGTCGGCTTGAAATTGTACGAGGGGTCCTGAGACAAACACCCTGTTTCTTGGGAAACTTATTCTAGCTGGCTTGTGTAATGTATACGTGTCTTCAGAAGAGAGGAAATCTCTGATTACATCGATGTTTACTTTTTTACCAGTTTCTTCTTCTACCGCTTTCTGTAGTCGTCTCACGCCACCGAAACTCGCTGGATGCCGTGGGTCCAGATATATTTTTCTCATTAAGGATTTGAGTTTACGAGACATCTTTACACTTACGTTTTAATTTTACAAACTAAAGCTAAAGTGAGACTTTCATGGTTTATAATTCATAAAAAAAAAAAAATAATCAGAAGACTCATGTTAGTATAAGCATAAAGTTTTTATTGTGTATCATGATACAAGCATAATGGTTCACATGACATCATGGTATTTGATCACTTTCAAAGCATGAGTAAGCACACCACAACCGTTCTTACATATGATGCTGGAATGCAGTTTTTTCAACTCAAGCAACACATCAACAGTATGCATATTTTTTACAAGGCAAGTCATTGTGTCAACAAATAAAGCGTATAGGGTAAACAGATGAAACAAAGTGATTTCATTCTCAGGAAATTCATCCACAACTTTACAAAATGCAAGTCCAGCGTTTTCACCAGCTGACTCTACTAGGTTATTCCAAGGCTGGTTTTTAGAACTTTCTCTCACTAGGTCCATTACTTTTTCAAACACACATACTTCATTCTCACACACTGTACTACTACTTTTATACAGGGCTACATCAGCAACACGTCTTTCAATAACATTATCCAACAAATTTGATAGCTCAGCGACAACTATGTACTCGCCGACAACCACAAATAATTTTCTAAAACAATTCCCCATTTTTAACCTTGCCAGATAGCCACAGCTTCATCAATTCTGGTTTGTTTCTCCAGATCGTCACCCACTAACCCTTCATTTATTTCAGCGATCTCATTGATTATATTCGGCTTTTGTTTCCACTCATACAAGAAAGTTTCAATCACCCCTTGAATTTTACTCTCTGACGCATGCAGGCCGTAGGAATCCAGAAGTCGGAGCACAGCGGGGATTAATTTCACGTTCCACAGCCTTCTCTTCACCTCGTCAAAGTGGGTCCAAAGGAAATGTTCCGGGATCCCCCAGAGACACTCATGTTGAGTCTGACTCGGGTGGTCTATGACACAGCCGTAGCAGATATCTTTCTGGTGTGTGTACAGAGTTATTTGCAGCAAACGACTGACCAATGCCTTTACGACGTCCAGCAATAAACTCGATAATAATCCATCTGTGACGTCAGAGCCACTCTCCTCAGCCGGCGAGGCCTCGGGTGGGGGCGGGGAATGCTGGGCTGATTCAGGCGCATCTGAAGGAGCAGGAAATAACGTTGAGTTAAGTAACTCTTTGTAGGTACCGCAGTGCCTGCAGTGTGTGGAAGTACAGCTGGTCCAATCCACTGGCCATGAATTCGGGTAGTAGCTGACATTCACCGGCAGCTCCGGTAAGGGGGCGCACCCGGTACACTCCCCACAATCACACACCGGGGACGGTAGTGGTGACGGCGTTGCTGACGACGTAGGTGACAAACTCACAGTTGAGGGGTCCTCATCTTCTATCTCAAAGACTTGAGTTGGCTCTATGGGTGAGTAGTTGAACAATGTTGGCATGCTTTCTTCCCAAGTCATGTTTTTTTTCTTTGGGGGAAAATAACACAATAGGGATACATCAACTCAGCCCTCAACGTTAAAATCACATCTCTACAAGCAGTTTTGTTAAGTTTTAATAAATAATTACAATTTAGCTTAAGTTTTATACAACAAATTAGCTTTATTTTAGCACAAAGTAAAGAAACTTACCGTTTTCAGAGTCAACGGTGTCTTAAAATGGCGATACTTGCTGAGGCACGACCGGTCTGTAATGGCGATGGCGGCGTCTCGAACACTGGGCAACTTAAATGCTAGTTTTTCCGCGGGGTGGGTGGTGCCGTTTTCTGATTGGCTAAGAGGGTGGTTGTACCACCCCTCGTGTGATCAGATCCACCAATTGCGAGACCCAATGGGCGTAACGCTTGATGCAAATGTGTGTGTGTGTGGCACCGTTCTCACGGATTACCAGACAATCTTGAACTTCTAAGTTATTCCTTTGTATATTATCCCTGTCTTAGACGGGTCTGACGGATGTCTGAAAGTCAATAAAAGGTCATCTAGACGTAGTGAAAGGTCATCTAGACGCCATTACAATGACATCATTATACCCTTATTGGAAAGGGGGGGGGGGGGGGGGGGGGGGCCGTGGGAAAGTAAGGTCACAGTGACCTTTGACCTTAAGATCATCAATCATAATTAAACAATAGATCCTGACAGGAAGTGGTCAGGAGCATCTCTAACGTGGTTTTAACTCTAACCACCTCTAATGACATGTTTTTAAGACTGACTCATCGCTGCTTGTGAAGGGAGTGTGTGTTTTTCAGGGATGATGTGAAAGGGCTCTTGCACAATTTTTATACTGTAATGATTTTGCTGCTCCAGTCTTAGTTCACTGATGTGGCCAGATCTGACTGTTAGTGAAATGTACATAGGTGTTAGTTAGATTACATAAAATGGAGTGTGCATTATTTATCATATCCCAAATATAATATTGACTCTATTGTGACATGGTTTGTGTAAAATGTTAACATGGTAAGTATTGATTTATATATAGAAAACTAATTTAATGGAGGCATGAAGTAAAAATTATGAAGTTCTTGGCATAATCTTTCCTAATTAGTGACATTTCTTATCTGATGTTTATTTATTACATATGTCATGCACAGTAATTATCAAGCTAAATAATTCAATTGGAGATGATGCCAAACCAAAGCTGATACAGAGTACGGAGTACAGAGAGAGGGAGACAGAGAGGAGGAAGCACAACTGTGGGAGAGAGGAGAGGAGAGGAGAGGAGATCAGTGCATCAGTAGCGGTCTAATCTATAGCAGTATAGCTAAGCGATGGTTCAGAGTCACCTGAGCCATCTCTAACTATAAGCTTTATAAAAATGGAAAGTCTAGTGTTGAATGTAGAGAGGGCGTCTGCTTCACGAACCTGAACTGGCGGCTGGTTCCACAGGAGAAGAACTAATGTGTAGGGGAAATATAATATCTCTTGCTAATTCCAGTCAGAACTCTGGCTGCAGCATTTTGGATTCACTTTTTAAGGAGTTGTTTATCCTATTAATAGTGAATTACAGTAGTTCAGTCTGGAAGTAACAAATGCAGGAACTAGTTTTTCAGCATCACTTTGAGACAGGATGCTGCTAGAGATTTCTTTTATGTTTGATGTGAAGGAGATATCCTGGTCAAAGATGCCTCACAGTGTTACTTGAGGCCAATGCCATGTCAATATTTTTTAAGATGTCTTCATAATTCCTAAAAATTACTATTTAGCTGCTCCTCAGTACCTTCATCTCTTTTCCTTTTTATATACTAATGGATGACATGCCTGATAGATAGATTTTTTGACCGCAGCTGGCTAATAGTAAATAAAGTGCACAAGTACTTTTCTCACTAAATGTAACATTTTCATTCAATGTGAATTGAGGTTTAAAAAAATCAAAGCACTTTTTATTATTTTGATGAAAGACCTGCTGAATGTCCACATGAACATAGCAAGAACAATTGAAATACTCATCTGGTGTGGTTTAGCATTATCCAACACAGTGCCTCGTGACAATGTGGTGAACTTGTGTATTTCAGTACTGAGAGCCGCGCTGTTACAGTAAGTATGTCAGAAAACACATTGCTCACGAAACAGGAATGTCAAACTAAATCTGCTGTTACATATCTTCTTCAAAAAGCAAGAGAGTATGCCGCGCTCTTCTGCTTCTTCAACCACAATAATTTATGCATTGACGAGGAGATGCTGCAGACTGTGGCATGTATTCAGTGATACAACCCAGGCGGCTTTATCACGAGACTTTTTACATTCGCACTGTCTGGATGATGTATTAAGCTGAATATATCAGTTAAAGTTGTGTTTGCGACATGCAGTAAATATGCAGACACTGAAATCCCAACATTCAAACCAACACACAAATTTAGTTTGAATCTTGAAGATTTTATTTGATTTTTTCTGTCTCCGTCTTGGAAGCAGCTCTGTGTGGGCAGAGGACACAGCTAAAGTGCAAAACAGCATTTCATCTTTTTAACTGCTTGAGAAAAGCGAGGTGTTATCTAATGAAATCTAATGAAAACGAGAAACACTATTCCCCCTGCAGAGCCTCTGCCAGAAGAATGTCAGAACAACTGAGCTCGAGCCCCCGATGTTGCTCCTGCTTCCTTCTTTCATAATGAATTTAACAGGCTTCCATAACGAGGCTATTATAGACTCCAGCCTTCCAGCAGAACAGAGAATTAGATAAGAGGGCACCTGGACACTTCAGCAGCCATCAAAATAGATGCCAATCAAATTAGCCGAAGTCTGTGTTTCTCTCTTGTTTTTCTCCTGAAAGACAAGACTACACACTCGTCCACAGAAGGTCCCCTCACATCCAGAGTTACTGTTTTTGTTTTCTTCGCCGTTCTTTCTACAGTAACTCCAGAAAACATTCAAATCTATTTTAAGATATATGAATCGTGCTTTAAATAGCAGCGTTCGTTATAGGCTGTACAGAACGACTTGAATAGTGCAAAGTGAATAACAGCGAAAGAGAACAGCCTCTGAGAGATTTAATGACGAAAACGCTCCCAAGATTTGTACTAACTGTTGTTTTCAGTGAACCCTTAAGATCTAGAACAAGACAAACAACAAAAGAAAGAAGCACAGCTGTAGTCGAACATGTGGAAGATAAGGGAGTTGGATGGTGGCAGACAGAGAAGCTACAGAACACAGGGAATGGAGAGATCACAGCCCCAAAGAGAAGGAATGGCACCACCAAGAGCCGAGTAAGACGGACCAATAGATGCCAGGAACGACAGAGCACTATGGACAATGTAGAGCTTCAAAGCCATGAGTATAGGTTTCCTCACAGGCCTTCTGCCATTCAGCGCTCGCCTCCATGCTCCCTGTCCACTTGCGCAGTTGGACTTCACATACTTCCCTAATTGTAGTTTGGTAATTTGCACGTTCAGAGACTAGTCTCTAGTTTTGTGGCAGTATATTACATCACCCTGCCACTATGTGTCTACATGGACTAAAAAAAAGTTAGATGTAAAATTCTTAATTCTCACGATTATGTTGTTTCTTACTGAGTTCCCAGTAACACACTCAGCATAAGAGGAGGCAAATTTAACACTTCTACCAAAGGCTCTGTAGGTTATCATCAGAGAGGGAGGATGAAAGAAAGAAGGGCACCAAATAATGCTAGAGTTTGCCTGTAGGGCAGAACAGTCCCATCAACACAAGTGGCGCCTTTTGTTAAAGGAAGTGAAGATAGATGGCAGCAAGGCAGTAAAAAAAAAAAAAAGATACCTCTTCCCGGTGTGCACCACATATTATTACACTGCTATGATTCACTGTAATTAAGACGTGAAATGATCCACGTGGTAGGATGCACTTGAAATGTCATTTCTAAGCCTGCAACTTTCTGAACAGTATCTTACAGGGAATTGTGTCCCAAAGATTTAAGATTGGATATGGAATTAAATGGGTTTTATCTAAATGTCACTGCCTTAGTGATTGTCGATTATGTCGCCTGTATTGATCCCAAATCTTACCTCATTTCGGGGTTTGTCATCATTTGTCCTCAGGAACCCTGTAGCCTTTGCAGCCACCACCCACAGCTTAGTCAGAATCTCTGCAGCCTCTTTCTTTTTTTTGTGTGTGTTCTGGAGGACTTGATTTCCTTCCTTAATGCTTTATAACCCTGACACTGTCTCCAGGCAACTCAAAGGCTCTTGAGCTCGTTAAGTCTCTATCCCCCGAGAGGCTGAGTTCCTTTAAGATTTTATGCACTTTCAGAAGCTCTGCAAGTTTCTGTTGAAGATCAGATCATATTCACACACCAAGCACTTTGAGAATAATTAGAACAGTAATAGTGTTAGGCAGCCCGAGCCCTCATTAAATTGCTGTTAATGCGGCTATTTGAAGCAGTTGGTTTTGACACTGCTGTGATGTCAAAGAGACGAGACGCAAGAGAGGGATGGCCATTGAAAACACCAGCCTTCGCTCCTATGTCCATCGTATATTTATATTGTAGCATTTCCAACAGAATACATTTGGAGGGACAAGGAATATGTGTTTCTCCAGTTTATATTGTTGTGTTGATCATTCCCTTAAACATATCATCAATATGTCTATTGTTAGAGTTTTTTGTATATATATATTATATATCTACTTAAAATGCCACTAAAGTATGGTTAGAATATGCAATATGCGTTAAATTACTTAAGTGATCTTCGCTAAAGCTATGGAAAGATTGTGGAAGGATAGTTTAGATTAGGAGGCTGCATATGATCATTCCATGTCCTATATTTGCTCTGAAAATTGCCAATTACCTTAAAGATAATCAGTAAGGATGCATATGAACATACATAAACCTTAGATTTTAAACCATGTGACCCCTGCAAACAGAGCTACATGCATCATTTCCATTTTCCATTTGGCAGGTGCATATCTATAGATAGGCTTGTGTGGGCCCGGGCAGATCATTGTGTGCTAATTAAAATAATTTACTTACTCAAATTGCTGGCTTTCAATGTATTATCAGGGAAAATGTAGAATTTGAAAGACAAAACCTTAATGACTTGGCCTGCACAACATTTTTTAATTATTTATTCATTTATTTTTGCCTATGCTGCTGGTGTGGTGTAAAGAGCATGTAAAAAAAAGCTATGAAAAACTCAAGGTATAGTCACACTGCAGTTATAGTATGATTTAATGAAAGCAAGATAGATGGATCTAATTTAAAGGTAAAACAATTTTACATTTGGATTTTTTAGTGCCATTTCAGTATGATGTAAACATTTGATCAGTTAGTTTGAAATGTACTTTCAAACTACTACATATACTGCATAATAGTTTTCATCCATCAAGGAGTGGAACCAGCATGTCTAAGATTAGATTGCCCTTTAGTTGTAAAACCCAGTTTCAAGCTCCACTGACAGAAAACCTCCAAAAGTCTGAAGTGTTGAACAAGACTTGAGCACAACTCGAGAGACTGTTTTCTGACCTCCCACTGGACAGGGACAAGCCATAATTAAATTTTTAGGAGATCAATGCAGTGTAAAAAAACAACAACAGCTAAAAGTCAAGCTCCACAACCGCGTGACTGTGGGGAATTGATAACGAAATGTGTGGACTAACAATGGCCAGAAGCTTCCTCTTGCAGATACTGATAAATCTTCAGACTAAACAGAAAATATTTTTTGTTACCCAGAGGCAGAATGAAACAGCACAAGCAGTGTTAAGCATTTTTTAAAAAGAGAATAAAAGGAGAAAAAGTATCAGGCAAATTGTGATCATGTCAGAAAAGTTATTTTAAAGTTGATGTTACCTAACGACACACATTCATATTTACACTCAGAAATATGTAAAAATGCAGGTACTGGGTGCTCCTTCTTACTAATGTTGCATTTCACAGATAGATGTTTGAAAAGTTTGGTTTGGTATGTGCAGCTTTGGAGCATTTTTCTGAGAAAGAAAAAAAATGAAGAGATGGATAAAAATGTTACAGAGCAAAATCCCAGAGAGAGAACGAAAGAAAGTCACACCTGAAATCAATGTTGCGGAAATGTTTGTCCCAAAGGACAAGAACGGACACGGCTAAGATGATTTTGTGAGTACGAGTAAAAAGAAAATCTTATTTTATCAGAATAACAAAGTTATTTCTTAAAATTTAGCGGTGATCAGTGAGTGCAGCATCACATTACCCTGGAAATTGCTCTTTGAACATGCTTCTCATTGTGAGGACCAGTTAAAATGTCCTCACTTTGTAAAAATGTCCTCAGTCCAATGGTAAAAAAATCATGGTGGTCCTCACAATAACACACAATAATGGAGTTAGCAAATTAGCGGTGGTAAAAGCCACAATGTTATTTTGAAATGTGTCATACAGGACATCAAGGACTGTTTCACAAAAGACATTCATGCGCATGCTTTGAAAGCACAAATTACAAGTTTAATAAGGAACCAGAGATGCTTGGAATTGTTGTTTTCTTAAAGATTCTGGGTTTCTTCTCAAAACAAGATGCTGTGTGGCAGCTTTGAATAAATAAATAATGAAACAGTCTCATATTTCAGCGTGGAATGAGTAATACTTCGCATTGCAAAGGCATTGCCTGTGCCTGCCAATCATCCATATAAGCAAAAAAATATAAATAAATAAAAATAAAAAAGTAAAAGCACCGGTCAGTGAAAGATGATACAAGGAGGATTAGGTCAACTCTGTGTTGCTGCCAGGAGAGTGGCACATTAATTAGTGCTGTTAAGTATAATAGAACGAATCCATGGAAATCTGTTTCTGAAAAGCAGCCATTGATCACAACCGTCCCAAGTTACACAAGATCCCACTAATGTTTCACTCTTTTTTTTTTTACGGTCACAGTTGTCTGCATCTATCACAAAAACAAATTAATCCTACACAGTAGCTTCTTAGTGCATTTCAGGTGACAGATCGAAAGTAAAGTACATCCTTATATCAGCCACATTTCTAGCTTGTAGTCGTTTTTTCTGTTCCTACAGACAAAATGCCCGACCTATTTTTTAGTCTGATCACTTTACAAAGCAGCACCTCCGCTCAGCTGGGACACATTATAGAATGATTCAACATTTTTTTTTTATGAGCATTTGTCATATTCGCTTTCATACTTTGCTCTATATCCTAAACAGATTTGTGTCTTTTGCAGTCACTTCCTTTGTACTTACTCAAACATGAGATTTAAACAATCTCAACCGTAACCCCTCTTTTAATCTCACTTGATGACGACAACAAAGACAATGCATCGCATTTTTTCTCTGAGTAATATCTTCGCAGGCTTTCTGATGTTTGCCTGTTCGGTTTGTGAATCGCTCCTCTGGCATTACGGAGAACATCAAATACGTCTGCGAGAGTATATGGCACACATTTGTTTACACAACTGAGGCAAAAAAAAACTTGCAGCATCACAAATGTCTCTGGCAGCATTTGACAGCTCTAAAAATCAAAGTTCATCCCAGATCATTCATATCAGAGACGTGTGAGTGGCGTTAGTATTAGCAGACAATATAATTTCACATAAAATTATTATCCAGTCTAGACACTTTGCATTTGTTTGCACCAGAAGTGATTGCATATTGTTCTGCATTTCAATATCAGAATCCAAGCCATTAGACAAGGGCAATTGAGTGGAGTTGTCAAATTCAGGAAGATCTATGGAGACAGAAAATACACAGTGCTATTCCCAAAAGACGCAAGGGAGGTAGTCATCTGGGTGCCACTTTGCTCCTACAGTTTGATGGTTACAACATTATTTTAAGAGTTTTAAAAGTCGTGGTGAAGTGCTGCAGTGCATTTAAAAGTGTCTGAGTTTCGGCACCTTCCTACACAATCAATAACAAGTGACAGTTGAGGGTTTGGAGCAAAACTTTGCATTAGCATTTAAAACAAAGATATGACTCAAAAGCAGCGCTGATATGTGGCTATATCTAAATTAACAGATAGGCAAGGAATGCCGAGTACACCAGGGGATGTCTGGAGATAGCATATGCATTTTTGTCATTCTAGTGATAACATGCAGTTGCTGCGGCTCCGTCCTTAGGGGACTGCTCACGTGAATCTTCAGTGACAACTGCATCAGTGCGATTCAGTCTAATTTACTTTCCATTCTCATTCTAATGGTGCCTATTCAAAACTCATAGCAATACGCATCTATTATGATAAAACTGAAGATGATGATTAGTTTAAGCTATGAACAAGGGTTGATTCACTATTTGATTATTAAGCCCAATTAGATCATCAAATCCCCATGTCACACAGAACAATATGTTATTTTCACAGCTTGAAAATGTTTTCATATTTTAGCACCAACGCCGGAATTGCAGACCCTCTTCAGGCAACCTGATGTGATTTTTGCAACAAGCTTCTACTGTGTCAAACGTCTTTCTTTATAAAAGCGCTGTCTGTCCCACACCTTACCCAGGGCTGTGCATTCTGTCACCCAAACAGAGCGTGTCCATCTGTCCCTTCCCATTTACTCTCTGTTGTTCTCACCACGGCCGAGCCCATCATGTTACGCAGGGATGGCTGACAGCTGTTTGTTGATTCAATGCCACGGCTTATTTCCTCTGTCTGTTTGTTTTGATGTCAGCATTCAGCAGGATCAGTGGGTGAGTCAGCGTGTCTCTGTTTCAAGGCCTACCCCTGACATCAGGACACACAGACACCACAAAGCAGTTGGTCTTTTTCTGGCACGTCTGGCCAATTTGAGTTGACCATCAGTAACTGTACCCACTTGAAAAACTGTCTGCATGAGTTTTACTATCTGTGTGCTCAAAAACCACTTGTGGATGAAATAGTAATGAAATAAAACTGTTAAATGGTACTAAAGGGATTTTCTAAATGGATGCATAATTTAAAAGGCCATGTTGCACCGTGGCTTTTTTGGTACATTCTCTTTCAAATATCTGTCAGTTCACCAGTGAAATTAACCAAAACTGACATGACACTAGCAGCTCTGTGAGGCTAGGCTGCTAAATTCTAACATCTGCATGCTAACATGAAAACCCACATAGTTATGTTTAGCACAGACACTTTTTAAACATATTCACTATCCTATTTATCAAGTTAACTTTTGATAATTGGGAATGCAGCGATTGCAAGCACTTGATCATAAAGCACAGTACTAGGCAAAATCACCCAGTGTCCCAGAAATAACAAAACATACAGAGATAAAAGCTTTTTGTAGGGAATGTAGTCACTCATTAGCATGTTCCACACTGTCGTTTTTGATGTACTGTATGGATGAACCAATACAATACTTAACAGAAAGCCAGTGACACGAACATATTGGGTGTGCCATGTGCAGGACTGTGCAGGAAACCATAAATCCAGAGTGGTGTTTGGGTTTGTAGATCAGTTTCTACAGTTTAACACACCTTGCCATCCACAGAGCCCACAATGTTCTCTTGAAGTTCGATGTTTTGATATTTCAAAGTAATTAATATGAAATGAATTATTTTGTCCTTTGCAGTGACTGGATTCAGTGACTCTCTGGTCACTTTGAACCTTTAGCATATTTTCTTCTACACTTTTTTGTTCTGCTATGTTCAGTTTTTAATTTTATAGGTCAACTCTGACATCAAGGACTAAAAGAGCTACAAGTTACTGTAAACATTTAAAAAGGCGGAGGCCCAAAGTAATATTTAATATTGTACATATCTAGATATTTTGTGACTCATGACTCAACTGTTTTCCTGCTATCCACTTTATTAAGTACACATTCTCATTTATACAAACAATTTATTCCTCCTGACAGTGAGTCACACTGCATATAAATAATGCATGAGTGTAAAGCATGCAAAGAGTGTTGAGAGGTTCAGTAACTAAATGCTGGAATGGGCAGGATGTGATCTAAGCAACTTTGAATGTGGTATGATGTTTGATCCCAGATGTGTTAATTCGAACACAAGCACATTCACTATTCTGGGAAATTCACCCACAACGGTGCTTTTCTGTTTATTCAGAGTGGTGCTGTGAGCAAAAAAAAGTGAACAAACAAACATTAAACCTTCCAGTAAGTGACAGGCTTGTGGACAAAAATGCCTTGTTGCCAGGAGAGGTCACAGTAGGATGACAACATTTGTTCAAGCTGACAGATGGCCTACAAAAATACAAGTAACAGCTCTGTATGACGGTGAGGTGCAAGGGGGGGGGCTTCTCAAATAAGACAACTAGTCAAATCTTAGAATGGATGGGCCAAAACAGCAAAATGCCATTGCGGCTTCCACTCTGTCAGCTTTAAAAGAACGAAAAACCCATGTGGGATTCCTGCACCACTGCACATCGTGGGGCTTTTGCTAGTCTGAAGGGATCAAGGTTTGTGTGGCAATGCTGTAATGGCACGGTAACAGTTTATTGTAGGCTGTACAAATCCACATGTCCATTCGATATGCAGGCTACAACTAATGGTGAATGTTTTTTCTTTGCACATCAGTTCCTCCAGCCAACTGAGGACCAGTTTAAAGCTGCAGCATAATGAACCTAAACGTTTCTGATAAAATATGCCTTTCCATGTCCACAGCCTTCCCATTTTTTAGACTAACTCTTCCACCAGGATAATGCATCCAGTCGTCTTAAGACAGTTCTAGAAACATGACAGTGTTTCCGGCTCAGTCTCCAGTTGTCACTGCCATAAACCTCTTCTGGAGATGAAGCCTCGTGTTTACTAACAGCATGGAAACTCCACAAAATTGTTTGTGTACACAGGCAGAAATGAAAATCGGTGCGGTTTTAAGATTGTCAAACACAGATACACTGCAGACAAACTGTACTTCTGTATAATTCAGTCCTGTCCAGCACAGTATAAAACTAATATGTAACCCTGCCTCATATTTTACAACATATACTACATTCAGTGTAAGATGAACGGCGATGCTATGAAATGAGTTCACTCTTTGTTATAGAAGTCACAGAGCATTTAATGACATTTGTCAAGATAAAAAAAAAGGCAGCGCTGGGAATACTTTGATATCAAACTGCTATTCACTACTTCTCTATGAATATGATAATCACAGAATGGCAGGTACTACTCGCTTATTGTTACAGGAAATTTACTTTACCACGTATCTGGCATTTCTCCATTACACAGAGCTGTCATCACTCTTTGTTACAAGCATGCCTTCTGAGTCTTTTGTTGACAAACATATTTCCTGAATAGACTCAAATAAATTATTCTCTATATTGTGGGTAAAAAAAGGGGAAAAAATGAAACATCTTTTGAAAAACTCCAGCATCTTGACAAAGGCTTAGGAACATTAAAGTGAACGTGTCTTGTCTCCCCCAATATGCACAGCTAGTCCATCTTACACCTTGATGCTCCTGTGCTTCATGCGAGACGAAAAGTAGAGCCGCTCCCTGACTAGCTCTATATGAGATTCATTGTGAATACTGTCCATGGCATTTAAAGGCACATTCAGTCTGTTTTTTTGCACTTTAATGCTCAGTTATTAATGATCTATTGCTCACTGTGGCTAATATTTCAACATGAAGAGGAAGAAATTGTAGAAGAACAATAGGCCTTAAAATACCTGCAAGTGGCTGCAAATACCTCTACAGTACCTACATAGGTATGTTAAAATCAAAAAGGATTCTTAGCCTCATGTGATACTTTGGTGTGTACTGTGGTAACATGAGGTGCACAATCAATCTAGTGATCAGTGAAGACATTTCTACTTACTCTGACTGTGTCCTGTGAAGTGTCCATTCACAGTACTTACTTGGCAGTACTAGTTCCACTTTTTAATACTCTGAGAGTCTAAAAGAACCACAGAAAGATTAGCTTTTTAAGGATTTTTGCTGTAGGAGATCATTTTATAGGAGCATACCCCCCAGCTCTACTCCACCAGCTGCTTCAAGCCACTGCAGTGGGCTCTAGTGCTCTCCTGCAGAGAGTTTCCCCCAGATCTGGTTTAGTCATACTACAACCTAGCTGTGGAGTTTTCATTTTAATGAGTCTGCATCTGCATCTCTCTTTTTTTTTTTTTTTTGCACTTATGAATGCATAGCTAAGCATTGGTGTATTATTATTTGCATGCAACAAACCATGTTGATAGTTAGTTTGCTAACTTTCTTCTATTCAGTATATCTAATAAAAAGTCAAACTCAATGTTGTAGCAAAAAACGCTCTGCTCAAGTGAGCTGTATTTCAGCTAATCTTCTGTTCAGGGATGAGATGTGTATCCACTGTAAGTAAACAATTTTCTTTCTTTTTCATTGTACAATCAGTCTTGAAGTCCTCACTAACACGTGTATTGCAGATACACGGGTGTTATATAAATAGAAACTGGAAAGAAAAAAAGTTACTGTACGCAAACTTCCTCCTCATGTTCTAAATCAGCCACTCTGTGAAAAGATAGGTCAGTAACAGCAGATGAAGGTCTCTTAAGTGCAGCCAAGATTGCTTTTATTTCACTCCTCTGACAAATGTGGAGTGATCTTTTGGATCCACCAACATTGCTGTGGACTGTGTCTCATATTGAGCTCAGACCCTTTTAATCCCAAAGTGGTGCAGAGTGGATGATAACCATGCAGATGGACTGAGGACCTGAAGAAATGTATGAATATATGTAATTTAAGATACTAAAGAAGGAAGACACAGATAGATAATGTGTGGCAATATTGGACACACTAAGCTTTCACAGACATTTCTTTAAATATAGTTCCATAATACATAACCAATAATTCTCAAATGATATATATGTATGTATACTCAGCATGCACTACCACTAATATTAATTTTAATATAAAAAATGATCATTTAAATCGCCCCTTTTTTTATAAAATCTGTCAATCTACCAATCAATCGATTAACACAGACAGCCATCACAAAACATATTTATAGTTTAATAATCCAATCTTCTGCAGTAACCTTGAACGGGAGATCTACTGTGAGTCAAAAGAAGCCATTTGAATATCAAATATCTAATTGGAGCAGAAAATCTGCATCATGCCTCTGCTCTCCGATGGGAATGCCATCCGATATTGCCACGTATAGATTTAACTTACAATACACAACTGGAGCAGCTGCTCTGTGTGTCTAATACCGCTGCCAGTGAGTTAACGTTGCAGTCGATTGAAAACCCTGTGTGTCAGATGCAGATGCCAAAGGGTACCTGGTGCCTGTCTCTGAAATTCCAGTAGCTTTGACAAAATGTCACTATTTGATGCCCTGGGAATGAGAATGGGTAGAAATGTTTGAAAGTTACACTGTTGCCTGTGATGTAAGTACTCTGGTTCATGATTTCAGCACAGCTTTCTCATTAAGAACAGATCTTTTAATCTTTAAACTGGAGAAATAGCATCAGAACCCAAATGTCAGAGAGTCTACATGGAATTGGTTGTGCAAAATCCATGCAAATGACGCTCAACTCACTGCAGTGCAGAACAGAATATGTGCAGATCTGATCGCATTAATGTGAAACGTGAGAGTCAGAGACGCGGTCCAATAATGCACTTCTGAAAGAAGCGTGCTGTGTGTGAAACTTTTATAAGACAAAGACATAATGCAGATTGAAAGGGTGGTCTCTCCAAAGATTTCCTGTAGCTGTGTTAATATGGACGACTTAATGCTATGAGCTAAAGGACACAACATCATAATTAGGTCACATTAGTGCACTTTCCATCACAGGGTATAGTAATAGTTGGAAAAAATGTAGTAACCTGCAGAAACAGCAGTTTTATCAGTACGTACTGTTTTCTGCTTCGTAACAGGTCAGGCATAGTGACAGTCGTGGTCTGGGGGGAGCTGAGTGTGCAGGTTGTAACTCTGGCACCTTCTAAACTGTCCATTGTACTGCATGTGAGCTGTGAAGTGTCAGGAAGTCCCAGGAAAGCAGCATTTTAAATTTGGGATGCTTAAGAAGGGGCCACTGTCACTCTTACGGTTTATTTTGAATTGTAATTGTACTGCTCATACTGCAAACGGCTCTTGGGACAGTCAGCTACTATTGTTGAATACACAGCAGAAACTCTAGACCAACAGTTCTTTTTATTTAACAATATGTTAAATGGCTTCAGCTTTTTTTAGTGCCAGTGCTGTTCCATAGACATGTCAAAGACTTTTGGCTATTTGACAATTTCTCTACTATAGAACACTATAGAAGGACTATAACACATTCAGATTCAATTCAAGTATAACCCGACACATAGAATTAAACTTTAAAATAAAGGTCCACATTAACAGCCTGCAAGCTGTCGTACAAGATGATTCTTCAACTCACTACCAAGGTTTGTAGTAGAGTGAAAGGTGACATTTTTCTTCACAAAATGAAACCCTCAACATAGCTGCAGGAAGTAGATGTGCTGCATGATATATTTATTTATAGTAAAAGCAATTTACATACACAGTTATCCACAGTTGGATCTTGAACAATCGAATGTGGAAATATAATATAATATACGTATACAGTATATTATAATATGATATAACACTCCTTGGATTTCTTCACTAAACACATTGTTGCAGCATCGAGTCAGTGACTGACCTTTAATTCATGACTGCATTGAGAAAGGTGGTCATGTCGCTTTAGCTGTATTAAAGCTGTTTGTCATGGTTTGATGATACATGCACTTAGATGTATCAGTTTACAGTTATAGGCAAGACGCAACAGGGTCTTAAGTCATTGTAAGGGGACACAAAGGACATGTAAGGTGGGGGGTGAGTGTCTGTTATTATTGGGTTTGGCTGTATTTCTTTAAATTCCTAAGGTTGTGCCAAAATTTGGTTTCAGATTTCTCTAAAATCCATGTTTAAAACAACGTCTGAGTTATGATACAACCAGGTTTGGTAAATGTCAACTCTGATGCCAAACCACCTTCTCAGATGTGTCAATTCACATCTTTCTTACTGTGTATATAGTAAAGATGCACATCCCCTATAGACTGGAGAAGTTTCATATTTTACACAGAACTATGGCAATAAATTAGCATTTAACATGTGAATTATTCGCACATTGTGTCCTGATGATTCTGATTAGCAAACGAGGAGTTGGTGCAACTGAAAACATTTCACGCTGAGAACAGGGTGAGCCCTATTGATTCACTTCACAGCCCGGGGAAAAGCACCATTTTTATACGATTCAAATACCATATAATCATACAATCTTACCTGGTCATTGCGGATGTAAACAAATTACTGAGTTGTAGTACATAATATGCTAAGTACAACTCGTAGCCACTGGCCATTGTTGTGCATGAAGAACAAAGAGCACCATGATGCACATATTGATTTTGCTATAAAAGTACAAACTCAGAGGGAGCATTCGAACAAAAGGTCAAGAAAAATGAGATGGAACTTTCTTATTATAATACTGACATTCCCCATTATATTCAGAGTCATGAACTGAATCCTTAGTCCCCACTACTCCCTAGTGAGTAATGCAACATTTTCAGTTCATAAGTGCATGTTGCTCAAGGACACTCTATCCCACTTACTGTGAATTGAGGTAGTTATTTTTCGCTACAATTATGATATACTACAATGTGTCAAACTCAAACTCCAACCAGATAGGTGTGAATGCAAGGTGAGAGAAATTGCTCTATATACCGTATGATAAGTTTAAAGGCAAAAGAAGACATCTTGAAGAGAAAAGAAGGATTATTGGTCTGGATTAGTATTGGCCTGCTTAGTGAGACTGCTTTTTGGAATATTAATACAGAATGGGTTCTTCCCTTGACGAGGATAATTATACTGCTTTTTCTTCAATCAGCTTTCTGGCTCAGCATGGGACCCAGAAGTCTAACTTGGATAAATTTTTCATAGCCTTTCAACAGCGTTCAGCTCCAGCCAGCGGGAAACTGACATAGGAAGAACAGGATACTTAGTTAACCCAAATAAACAGCATCAATGTGCGAAACCCAACAGGAGGACAAAGCACTGAATGTTCTGCAGCTCTCTGATCTTGTTTTCCTGAAGAGACAGAATGCTCTACCTTAACCATTGTGTGCAATGGCTTCATCTCTTATCTTTTTGTTTCTTTCCTAATTTGACAACTTTCAACAAGTTGGCAAATTACTTCAGGAAAGGGTGAGTTATTTGGCAACTACATGTTGCAAAGAATAAAGACGTGGAGCTCTCTGGCACAGCTATAAATGCATTTCACAGACGCCTGGTCTAAACTACGTAAAGTTCCCATAAAAACAAAACAAAATGAAAGAAAAAACGACTTCTACTACTTAACTGGCATTGGTATCCACAAAGGAATGATGCTGTGATGAATATATGCTTGATCAGGAGTGATTTAACATTGGATAAGAGCAGCTTCACCAACTTAATAGTAGTTAAAAGAATCATTTGCACACTAATTGCCCAAAAACACTTTGGCCTCTGCGAAGGTGTTCTGACATGATTTATATAACTAATTTCATGTGCACACATCTTGCTGGGGTAATTCTCCTTTTTTTTTTCCATTTAATTTTCATGAAAAATTAAAAGTCATTATTGGAAACTGGTTTATCAGATCAGTGTGCACAATGACTCTCATTTGTTATGACATTATTCCTTGTACTATGTATAGAATAGAGAGTGTTGCCATAATGTGTTGCCATGTGGGAAGAGTCATGAAGCCAGGGGCTAGCAGCCGAGCCAGTCGAAGCCAAAGTCAGAGCCATGTCCGCCCTTCACATGCACTCACAATACACACATCAGCTACCCTACAGTACTTTCTCAACCACTGACTTTCATTGCAAATGACTGTTCTCTGAATGTGTCCAGGCTAAATACATTCCTCACGCGAAACAGGGTTTATATCATGCATTATACCGATTTATTAAAAGTAATGAAAGCTGTGATCTATATGCCCATCATTCCTACCCTATTTTTTGCCTGAGAAGCAGGTTTTAGCCCTATAAATTTGAGTCTATATACAGTAGCTTGTGCCTATGGTGCATGAAGAGGAGGGTTTACTCCTACAGGGACCGGCCTTTGGCAGACTCACTAATGGGATATGGTCCACAGCTCCACCTGTTCCAATGAATTTCTCTCCTAGATCAGCTAGACAGCATCACATGAGAGGCTGCAATAGGGAGGTAATGGGGAGGTAGTGGTTTGAGAGACAGCAATGATCATCCCTGATTTTATGGCTATTATTCCAGCAGCCATTTAAAAATCAAACATCACCACTACTCTCTCAGGAGGGGAGAAGCAAGAGGTTGAAAAGTGACAAAAGGCTTCAAGGACAAGAGCCAAGCAAAAGAGCTCTGACAGTCTAACTTGTCGTGGCTTTCCAGAGGATGCGACAGTGTCAAATATGATTATTTACTTTGACCACAACAGAGTGACAGTGTGGAAAATTCCTCTGGCTATTCTATTCCAGAAGGGTATATCTGCACATTAAGCAACCTATATCGTGTATAAACAGTGTTTGAAAGGTAATTATTTCCGACAATAAAATCAAAAGAAGAGGTTGCATGCAAGTACAAAGGCTGAGCTAAGTCTGCAGTGTGCCTTTCACCTCTGCTTGACACTTATTTGAAATATAGATCATTTTTATTTCAACACTGAGACCCCCACTTATCTTTTCAAATACACTGTGCATTCACGGCAGTATACACACTTTAGTGCAAATCCATCTTGATAATTGTCATATGCCGAGCAGAGTGTGGACAGCCTAATGTATTAAGGAGGAATTCTTTGTTTCATTGGCATTCACACTCTGTGTACTGTAAATCATGTAAATTGAAAATGTGCTCATTTGAGCAATGATATTGCAGAATGTAGTGACAAGGAGGATATAATCTCGAGAATGGGATAATTAAAGTAAGAATTAATATTGAATGGGGCTGTCAATCTACTCCTCTCTTATCCTTCACCATATTTATTGTCTTCATATCTCTATCACTCTGATAGTATGTACATTGACTTGTGTGTGTCTGTGTGAGAGTGTGCGTGTTCTTGTTCACCTTATAGGGTAATAGTCACAGATCTCTGCTAGAAAAAGATATTTTCACTTTCACTTTTGACCATTAATACACACAGAATATCCTGCAATATTCCTGCATGTTAGAGAAGATTGCGTCAAGTGCATTATGATCTTTGCTTCGAGAGCTGTCTCAGCAAAGAAAAGTTCTTTTCTGTGCTTTATACTTGGCAGTTGAACCATGTGGGGAAGAAAATGTCATTTTTGTTCTGCATCAGCTGTGTGTCACCATAGGGAAATATTCCTACTATGCATGCTCTCCAAAACACTCACTGTAGGCTACCAATTATGCAGTTTGAACTGAGGCATAAAGGAGAAAGGAGACATTAGAATTTATGGCTTACTGCAGCTACACATTAGCCTATGTTACATGATTAAACTAACAAAGAAGATCTCTGTTTTCTGAGAGGATTTTGAAGGCTCTGGGGTTATGTGCAGTGAGGGGGGTTATTTCTGATGACTTGGTCATCTCCTTTCACCACTTTAATCACACTGTGTTGTTCAGTAACTATATAGCCACATTCAGCAGCCACTTAATTTAGTATATGTTTTTTTGTGCAAAGTTTATTTCAGTAACTTTGGACAAAGACAAGACAGTAGGAAGTTACTGTACCTGGCAAAGAAGTGGTTTGGCACTCACTCCTCCATAATGTGCAATGTGTTAATATTCTAATCCAACTGTTGGCAGGAAAGCAGATAAGTGTATTTCTCAAAATTATTACTCTAATGCACAATGTATCCTATTGACTACTGTGAGATGGTGCCTTTTTGCTGAGGTGCTAACATTATTCAGCTTGTAACAAACAGTGGTGGCCTTGGGTGTATCTGGTTGGTGAAAGGAAACCTTGCTTTATTAAAATGTAATGCCTCCCAGTTAGCTACCTAACAATGCCCCACACCAACAGCTTGTTAGATTAACACTGAGCTGACTTTTTAAAGCTACCCATGCAGGGTTTGGAGGTGAATGTAGAATACGGACAAAGTAAAGCTTGTTTACTGTGCAGTACTAACACTACACAGATACATGCCCAGGCCACAGTTTAATCAATTTACACATTATGTCTGTGCACACAGGGTCATCTGAAGCAGCACTAGCTGAGATTCTTGACACAAAGTATTAGTGATAATATTAGAAGCACACTTTTTTACAAAGTCACCAGGCAAAGGATGATGGAATAAAAATATAAACACTTCAGAAAGCTGACAGGAAGATCATAGTGTGACCGTACATTTACCATTAGGTTGAAATTGCATTTTGCTACTAGAATGTGGGTCCATGCAGAATCTGAAAGTGGTGGGTCTCTGTGTTTCGAAGCACACTGGCACCATCCTGAGGCACCGTGTCGTACCTACAGCACTAAAAAAAGACTTAGAGGATTAATGTAGAATCCTTTAGATCTAGAAAGGAGGGAATAAGTACAAGCAAAGTAAGTGAAATGCCCAAAATATGTGAGTTACCATATTACATTATTACCATATTATCATTTAAACATATAGACTTTAATTCCTTTACATTGACTGTGTATGTGAAACTTTTCAACTACTCTTTTATAGAATGTGTTTGTGATTTTATCTTTGGTTTTTATTTCTGTTGTTTTATTGTGCAGCACTATAAATGAAGTTATTATTGTAATTCTTATAGTTATTGTTATTATTGGCCTTAAAATTACTCCATCACTTCCAATTCGAGGCACTAAGTTGATGCCCAAAAATGTACTTTAGGTACCAATGAAAAAGTAGAACAAGAAAGAGTTTCCTTCTGAATGCAGAAGAGTAAAATTAAAACAAAAAAAATTTACTTTGTTTTACAATCATCAATAGAGTTATTTTGTTACACCTTTTGGTTTTGTGTGGATGGCTGAGCCAAACAATGGAATTTACCGTGGTTGTGAAAACCTGTAGTTTTGAAAACACTGAAACACTCACTTAATGCAGCTATTATCATAAATGCCTGCATTTTTCAAACTTGACTAGAATCCAGGATGTGGGTTGCCACTTGGATGACCTCTGTATGTCCTTCAATGTGCTCCTACTCTTTTAGACCACCAGGCACCTGTCCACACTACCAACAAGGTTTTTTCTTTCTGTTGGCTGAAGTCCAGCACCAGGTTATTTTTGGAAAATCAAGAGGAGTGACGTGTTTCCAGAACTGCACCAGTGAGTCAGCCTCCACCTAATAGTGGATGGGTGAACAGAGTGCAATGAAAAGGAAAATGCCTTTGTTCATAAGTTTTCTGCCACTTATCAGTTGAATAAAAGGAAAAAGAAAATGGATTGATAGATGGATGGAGGGAGTACCACAATGTTTTACACAAGACAACACCAAATCTTTATTATTAAATAGGTCTACAGTTTGTACTTCTACACTCAGTCAAGACTTCAGAGTTTACTTGTGGGAATTCCCTTTTCCCCACTGAGCATCCCAACAGGTTGGAGCAGAAAGAAAGAAACAGTAAGACATCGATCGAGTCTGTTGAAGAATTTGAATAAAAGGTTCTCTAGGGTGCACAAGCAGCCAAGACCACTAAAAAGTGTTGCTGGACTCAAGGTTGGTGAAGATAAATGAAGGAAGTCTTTGTGGCTTTGAATGAACACTTCAGTTGCACAGTAAAAATGTGATTCTATACCTTCTTTGCTTTGATGCCTTCATTATTTTTTGCACTATGATTAGTAAAGTAGTCATCAGGGATGAAAACTGGCAATACAAGCAGTAGGTTGTGTTATTGAGGCGTTTAGATGTCTTGCTCAGAATTTAGCCATATTAGTTAGATAGTTAAATCTCTCCACTGGCAGCACTGACAGCCGTAGACTGAAACTGAACCCAATGGACTAACACCTTGTGGAAGAGTTGGTCTATAATCAAAAATTCTGTTTGAATGCTTTCCCTGTAAATATTTTCTTTTCCCTCTAATGCTGATGCTAGCAGACATCCTATTTCCTTCGCTTTGGGAGTTGAGGCTGATGGTTTGCAGCATCTGCAGTAGGCTCCTGTGGGTTTTAACCTGACAGCTTGTCTCCATGAAGGCTTGGTAATGAGAAAGAATGTGTTCATCCTGTCTACATGTGTCAGAACGACACATACACAAGTGTTTTAGGAGCTTGTGTACTGTGGTTTCCTTGAACGCTGCTTGGCAAGTAAAACAACCAAACGCCAATGACAACGCTCAAAACATTTATCTACGCCATCTCCTTGTTGAAGTTTAAAGTTATAATCAGCTGCTTTTTAGATTTCATGTCTCTGTCCCAAACCACAAGGAAAAGAAATGTTGCTAAATCAGTAAAGTTGCAGGATGTAACACCAAAAACAATGAGTTCAAAGAACCTGAAAAGCTTAGTAAAGCTGCACAGCACTTGAGATTGGTGATAATCCTCTATGAGCTCGTCTCCAGTGATCTCTTTTAGATTGCATGTTGTCATGTGACCCGTCGTTAATATAAACGCGTTAATAAAGCTTGGTAAAAAATAAATCCCACGGTTTTTAACACGTGTCTGCTGTCTTCATGGACTAGCAGGACACTATACATTCATAAGATTTTGAAGTTTGTAAGCAGTCTTTGCCACAATTAATTTAAATCTGTTTTTTTCTGGCAAGACCCAAAAATCAACTGGTTAAATGTGATTGAAGGTGGCAGAGGCAAGGCATGCAGAAGTGGCACAAATGGTTTGTGGTTGCATGTCAGAAATTTCTGCTAAGTGTTTTTTTTTTTTTTCTTCTTCCATAATTACATTTTGAATAAAACCCCAAAAGACACACAAAAAAACAAAAACAAAACAACTTAGAGTTTATTGTGTGTGCCAAACGTGTTTCCGATAAAAATGTTCTATTGACGTCATTGACACTTACACAGGTTAAACAGGATGTTAGACAGTCGGGAATCTTTTGCAAAACTTATGTTGAATATAAGTTTAAAACCTGCAGCACAGTTTACATAAGGACAGTGAAAACCAAGTCTAAGAAATCCCAAGCAGTCCTCATTTGCGTTTCTTTCATTCTCTACATGACGTAACCTCCATCTAACTATTATTAATACTTTGTTTAAAGTTCTGCTAAAAGCTGTAAAGTGCATTTTCTTTTATTTTCTTTGTACTTCAACTTGGACTCTAAAATGTGAATGGCCTTGAGGCCATCTCACAATAAAGGCTGATGATCTGCAGCAGGATTCACTTAGTGGCTGCGCTGTGTCCTAAGTTGAACTAACATACAAAAAGCATTTTAATTAGTCAGAATAGTTCACATCTGAATATTAGCTCTAAATCTCCTTGACCCTGTTTGACATACCAGTGGCTCCATTGCATGAAAAACGAAGGCGACCGAAGACAAATAAAGAGAAAAAAAATAAAAGCACACACTCTGAAGCTCGGGGTATTTTATTTTGAAGCATCATTACAAGCTAACACAGATCCTAATAGAGAGAGTCACACTGACATCCAAAAAACGAGGAACTAACAGAGGCAAAACACAGCAGAGTCACAGTGATACATCCATAACTCCAGTAACTACATTCATTGATCATCTCTCTGTTAGGCTCCCTGTCAAAATCCATTAATGAAAAAGTCCAGGCAGTCAGCTGATCTCATTGTGTTGCCAGCTGAATCATATTAATCACTGCAGTAATTAGCCAGTGGAAGGCTGTTACATGTTTGCTCAGTGAAATCCAGGTAAATCCCTAAATTCAGCTACTACTGTATTACTAACTACTTTTTTACCGTTTCTTTTTGCACCTCCCATGATGTCATTTTAAACTCCCCATGTGAGTTTCCTTTTTCATAAAGAGTGACTATAAAAAAACAAAGACGTTAAGTCATCCAGGTCCTGAAAGTGCTGCTCGGTGGCAGCTGAACTTATATTATATGTAGCACTATGTTTGTGCTATTAGCTTCATTATTAAAACTTTTTAAGTAGTTGAAAAGCTGAGTGACATATGTTTGTTCACTTATAATGGTGCATTTATATTGTTATTTTAGTACTTTTACATAAGTGAAGGATGTGATTACTTCTTCTACTGCTTCACAGTTATTGTACAGACCATTAAGATTTCACAGGATGCTGTTGAAAACTGTCTCTGCATTTTGAAAATCTGTGTTTATTCACACTACCTCTCTAATGTGCTCGTCCTCCATTGAAATCAAAAGGAGAAAGACATAAACAGAAATCACTCCACTTAGCTGCTGTGAAAGCAAGATATTTATCATCTTTGAATACTCTGTCATAGATCACACATTGATCTTGAGACAACAGGGACGTGTTTGGTGAGGCTAGTTCTTTCTAGGCAGAGCATGGGGCCAAATGGTGTTCTCAGTTCACAAGTGGAGCGGAACAAAGACATGACATGCTGAGATACACACGTCACCCTTAAGTTTAAAGTGATGGCACAGTGCATGAACGTCTCACAGGGTTTGAAAAACTTTGAACACCCCTGTGCATGTTTGTCACATCTTGTGAAATGTGCAACAGAGGGGTGAAGCTCAGTGTGAAGGTGTTTGTACTGGAAGTTACAGAGAGAATTGGTTTCCCTGACATTGTCACAAGTGTTATGTCAAGCACAGGCAAGGATGACTCAAACACAGACACACTCAGGAAGGTGCAGTGAAGTGGCTTTACTAGAAATAGTACAATATAATATACAACAGGGCTTACAGGCAGACCGGTTGACAGCGAGACTGTCATACAGTAGGTAAAATGCAGATTGGCAAGAATGGAAGAGCAGAACATGAACACAATAATCATTGAGTAACTCACTGTGGGAAATGACTGGTATGTGCAGTATATGCAGGGAGGTAATGGGGTAAATGGCAACAGGTGTGAATGTAGGCCGGAAAGGTCCAGGGACTGATAAACAAGGTGGCAGAAGGCTCAAACTTGGAGTCAGCTGACTGGGAAAAGGAGGAATGGGACTTAGCCATTTTCCAAATAAGCGATCATGCTGAAATGTTGCTGATACTTTTACACATATCTGGACCCTCCTATGTTTTTTTCCCCTTACTCTGTAAATGTGGAGGAAACTGTGTTATCACCCAACTGAATCTCTTTGAAGTGAAAAATTGAGTCAGCTGGAATGTGAAACACAAAGATATAAATGGTTTTAAAACTAAATCCCCAGCAGGTGATTACAACTGGTGCTGATGGCTTATACTGAAGATGATGCGATTTTCCCGTAAAGGCCCCTCATGACATGAGGTAGCCTACAATCATATGACATAAGAGTGTGGAGAATTATCTAGGCCAAGTAATATAGTGTGTCAGATATAAATAAATAAATTAACCTAAATTTATACTTACACAGCTAAAGTTAACCTGGTCTGTGCAAACATGTAACTTCTACTCCAGCAATGATTGCGTTTGTTAGTCGGAGTAATAAATATTCATCCCTCTGGATGATTGAATAGAAGTAATGAAGCTTACATGGAATGTGACCTCTCACCACAGCAGAAAACACTGGGATCTCGTCAAGTTGTTTTTGTCCGACAGCACTGTAATCTCAAAGTCCATGTGCTTCTGAGAGACAAAACGAAACAGAGAGAGAGGAGGAGAATAAAGTGTGAGTGTGTGTATCAAGCTGCAGGATTTAGGAACATTACGAACTCACATTTGGTCGACTGACACACAGGAAAAAGTTTGAAATGTTAAAACTGAGTAGAAGTAATTAGTGCTCAGCATTTAGGGTCTGACATCATCACCCGCCGCTGCATCCCTCCTTTTGAGCCCGCAGTGGTTTTGGAAGTGACTATAAGAAAATCTTCGCCCACAGGCACACTAGAATGAGAGCCTAGAGCTGGAGTTGATTAAATACTAGGGAGCTGCAGTGATGCTTGCAGCGCACAGCGTAGCTGTAGCAGAATAGGCAGAGCAAACGTGTGCAGAGCCTTGACAGATTAAATGGACCTTGCTTTTAAAGGGTACACTGAGTGAGTCGAGTCTTTTTGTGTTGATTAGAGGAAGAAACAAACAACAACAACAACAAAACAGAAACAAAATAGATGAAATATATCCATTTCTAAATGTATTAAATGTTTTTTAGATTTTTTTTTGCAACTTATTTTACTGATGTTACTGTAAACAACACACAATTAAAAGAATGATTATGTGATAATACCAATAAATCTTACTTGACACTATAAGTGTTTTACTATTAATTTGCAGCTAAGTTAGGTTCATTGTCCACTGTAAAATCACTGGGTTGCATGCATGTCAGATGCATTCTGTCTGTGCCATCCTCATGCATGAATACATGATTACCAGATCCTACAGTTAGCAGCTTGTTTTTCTCTCAGTGCCAAAGGTCAAGCGAGCTTTCAAAGGCAAATTGTTCCCGTTTGCTTCATTTACTTCAATAAAAATCAACCCCTGAACAAGTGCTGTCTTTCAAGAAGAGGCCACTGATTTGGCTTCCTTTCAAGCCTATAGATTATGTAACAATGTTGGGATTCTCTTCACTGTGGCACGTAGGAAAACACTTGGCATGGTGCAGCACTGACAAAGGCGGTAGCTTGTGTCTAATGAACCATGGCAGTATTACTCAGTAATGAAAACATGTTTGTTACCAGAGACAGTCTGCTTAAGCTGCCTTTGGTAAATCCTGAGGGTTACAGCTGGGATTGAATGTAAAAAAAAATAAATAAATAAGATCATGGACAATCTGGGTTTGGATTACCACTGTGCTGTTTGAACATTTGTTTGATTTCGTCTTTGCATTTTTTAAATTAGTGAAAACCACCTACACACTGGAGTCACGTGCAACATCAACCTTGCTGTTTGCTGCTGTTGTCAGTGTTTTTAATAAAATAATTTTAATCCACTAGTTTGAGCCAATAATTACTTTTCTGTGCACATTTAGAATAAAAGTGCAAACAAACCAATCAGTAGGGCAGTCTAACCAAAATATCACATGTATCATATTGTACGAGTAAATATTAATTGACTAAACTGTAAATTAACCATGGCAGTATTACACACAAGTCTGTAGAGTTATGGCAAGCTTTTAATTAGTAAAGAAAGGACTCCTCTGATGTGTGTGGTGCCTAGAGGAACTATACAAACAGGATCCAGGAAAAGAAATCCACATAATATTAAGTAACTGTTTTTCAGCAATTCATGTAGCTCATTAATGTTCCAGTTTGTATAGTGTGCAGATTTAAATTTCAGTGTATAAACACAGCTTGTGGCCATATTTACTATTGTAAATAAAAATGTACTGTATACATAAATGTCAAATCATGTATGTGGTGCATCATGTAACTAATTATATGGTGGTAATTATATGGCAACTCTATGCTCTTCTCTTCAACTAGACATGTAAGATGATACAAACACACACAGGTGAAGAGTGATGAATGAAGACAGTACAGTAAATCCCATGACGTTTGATTCAAAGTGTTGCTTCAGTATAGTACTTTGAAAAATTCACCATCATATTGAGTTTAAAAATATACTTGTGATGTGTGAACATGTGTGCTGTTGGAATATGTTTGTGCTCATGTGGAGGAGAAATGTAGGTCATCGCATTCAACTACTCAGTCAAATTAACACAGATAAGAAAAAAAAAATTAAACCAACAAAAGTAGGCAGGATATAAAAGGGAAAGAAAGTCAGTGCACAGTGGTGCCATGGCTATAACAAGTTATTAAACATATGTGTTGCTTAATTGTTTTGTATTAAAGTGGGTACAGTATGACACAATAGCAATTTTTCAAAGGAACCTGCACCAGGCTACCCAAATGACTGCTGGCTACAATATACAACTTTTAGCCATCAACCTGGCAAAAACCTGTGGCATCTCATAGATTCAGACATGGACGAAATTATTGGTTCCCAAAAGCTTTGTGGTTTGTCAATATGCATTTTCTAACAGTGGAGTTCTCTCCAGTCGTCTTCCATTAAGTCCACTTTGGCTCAAACTGTGACTGATAGTGTCATCTGATTCTGATCTACCTTTAAATTGGAAATCTTTTTTTCTAGGGGTATCATCATTTTTGTCCAGGCCTGTTTCATTAGTTTGTTTTTTATAAAAACGTCTGTTGAACCTCAACTCAAAAGCAATGTCTGATTTTCACAAGTTATTTTTTAGTAAATTTTTATTTACTTTTGTCAGTTTCAAGTTATTTCAGTGTCTGTTTTTCTTTTTAAGGGAATGGTGCCAGTCATTTTGTCCACATCTGTAAGCACAAAGTATCCTTTTGCATCAATGTGTGACACATAGTTTGACCTTTTGTGATTGGTTCGGAGGGGGAGCTTACTCGATAACCTTCTCAAGCCAGTACCTCTGTGAGTCTGACTTCCAAACACAAAATAAGTATTTGTCCATGTTGTAGGAAACTTTTCCATCAAAACTTCAAAAAAGTTCAACAAGTTCAACCACTGACCCCTTGCATCACCTGAGTTTGGTAGTGGATAGATAGTGATTTGTATTCTTCATCGCAGCCAACCGCACTACATTTCTTTTGTTTCTTTTCCTCCAGTAATTTTATCCACCAAATTGCTGTGGTGCAGTGCTAGCTTACAGAGCTTTCTCCAACTAGCTCCTGCAAGGCAGATGGAGCTTGGGGGAAAAGGTTCACAGAGGGGATCAGGGTTATGTCAATGAGCCTCCAACCTATGTCACTCTGGGTCATAATAAAAAAAACAAAAAATTTTTTTAAAATGTATTTAAAAATAAAAGTGTAATTTAATTTAATCCAGTCTTTTAGTCTGCAATTGCAATAAAAGACCTTAAATTATTCATGTTATTTCATGTTAAGATGTTTATTTTATTTATCTATTTACATAATCACTCAACACTGTAGCAATGATTTTCAAAAAAAGGTTAAAGTAATGTCAAAAGAAATGAACCAAAAGTGTGACACAGTCGAAGCGAGGGTTTACTCACAGTGACTTTTATATTTGTCCTACAAGGAATGTGACGTTTGATCCTGATAAAGATAACGTGTTTTTCTTTCCATTCATACTGAACAGTCCATGTTTCTTTCCGGAAGCTTATCGTGGAAAAGATAATGAAAACAAGTACTTCAGCACTTGATCCAGATAATAAAGAAACAGACTTTTGTTTCCTTCTTCACCCGGGAACAGAAAGTTATGAATTAAATTGTTTTTAGATGTTGCACATCTTCTAAACCTGATAGCCTGTATATTTCAAAACTGACAGATTAAAAACAAGGCTTTTGCCGTGATGAATCCTGTTCACAACTGCACAGCCAACTATGACTGGGATTCAATTGTGATGACTAGTTTGAACCCATATACGTCTGGCTCAGTCTCTGTTGCCAGTCTGCAGAGAAAATCGTTAAACATGTGTAAAGATACCAGTCTGAAGTTTAAAAAACAGTTTCTGCCAATCATTCTCATAAAGGTTTTCATAAACACTTTTAATATTTTGTGTATTGGCAGTATTGTATACAGCCAGAAGTTAGCATAGAGTTAGAGCCCATAACTCTGATAAACACTAACATCACTTATTGGGTACCTTGTACCTCACTTGTAAGTTGCTTTGGCTAAAACGTCCATCAAATGACTAAATGCAAATTTAAAATAAGCACTTTCAGTACATGATCAGTATGTGCATTTGTTAGCATTACTTGCCTGTTCATGCTTATTACTGCATTGAGTAAGGCTAATTCAGGTACCCTTATTGTAAGGTGTTACCAAGCATTGCATCTCATCTTTACATTATAAAACATTAAACATCTTTGCACTGCAGTTGTTGCTCTAAACGTAGGTCTGCTGTCAGCTTGATATAACTAAGATGCTGAGATTAACCAAGTCACCGTACAGATGCACTTTGTGCAACAGTGCTACTCTTTGCACTGCAAGCAAATCTCATAACTCCTCCCCTGAGCAGGCTGTTTAATTCCCGTGAGGTTGTGCCCGGTTACTAACTTAATAAAGCTGCTGGATGCAATCCCAGGGCACAACGCATGGCTCTGGTTCGGATGACAGACCTGTTTTCTGCCACTCACACAGCCAGCTGCTCTTCTGTAAGTACTGCAGGTCACAGCCATTCCAGATTTCAGATGTGATGACGGGAGATATGACTCTACTGGTTGAATAACTCACAAGGATTAATGAATGAAGACACATTTAACACAACTGGGACAGAGAGAGGGAGAGCATGTCATCGCATTAGGTAAGTTTAATCTTTTAACAAAGGCAAAAAAAGACTTTTTTGTTGTTGTTTTTATTGTTTTTTATTATATGTATGAATATGAATACATGATTCCTGGCAGGTTTTATGAAGATAAATCATTTTTAATTTTTATAACTAATATGTGTTTACTTAATGACCATCTTCTTTGTGTGTTATTGGTCAAAAGACACATGCATTTTCCCTTCCTCTTGGTTAAAGTTCAATGAGTGACAGCAATTAAACTTGAGCTATGATAATTTGCCCCTTTACACAATGTTTAAAGAATGCTCTGTATGGTATTTTATGATGCAAAGTCACTGGCTTTAAATCCCTAGTGGAGTTATAAATGCTGTGCCCAGAGGCAGCCATCCTGATAGAGCTCACTGCATTTTCTACCACATGCACACACAAGGAATACGTAAGTAGGCTAATCATTTTACTCATTATTCTTTTTGCCAGGAGGTTCCTGTCCTGGTGTAACTGTCAAAGCATAATGGTGGCATTTAAAGGGATCTGGACCAAGGACTTCTGGAGGGCTGTATCTGGAGAATACCTGGCCACACTCATCTTTGTCCTTCTCGGTCTGGGCTCTACGATCAACTGGGCCGCAGAGCAGGAAAAGCCCCCCCCAGCTGACCTAGTCCTTATCTCACTCTGCTTCGGCCTCAGCATCGCAACTATGGTGCAGAGTTTTGGCCACATCAGCGGTGGACACATCAACCCGGCTGTCACTGCTGCGATGGTCGTAACCAGAAAGCTGAGCCTGGCAAAGGCGTTGTTCTATGTGGTGGCACAGTGTCTGGGAGCCATTACGGGAGCGGGGATCGTCTACCTCGTCACACCTGCTGCTGTTAGAGGGTCACTTGGTGTGACCATGGTAACAATCTGACCATATTAATTCTTATTTGTGTCCATTATGATTTTGCTATCCTTTCTAAGGATACTGTTGTTGTTTCCAACCAAGGTGAACTCCAACATCTCACTAGGACATGCACTTCTTGTGGAACTCCTCATCACATTTGAACTGGTCTTCACTATCTTCGCAACCTGTGATCCCAAACGCACAGATTTAAATGGCTCTGCCAGCTTGGCTATTGGTGTAGCTGTAGTGATTGGTCACTTATTTGCAGTAAGTACCTTCAAACAAAGTTAGATAAAAGATAGATGTGAAATGTCGGTTTGGGTGAGGGGGCTTCATCCTGTCATTTTCGTCATAATGTTGGTGGCAAACCAGATTAACAAAGATTCAATGACAGCAAATTCGCATTCAATCAGATACAAAAAGGATTAAAAAAACAACAGCCTTAGAAATATTCTGCAACCGTATCTGCTCTACATGTTAGTTGACTTTCCCAGTAGTGAAAGACTAGAATTTAAAGATTCATCTCGAAATCATATTCAACTCAAAGCAACACATGAGAGCATTGACAAGAGCAAGATCCAGCAGATGAAGCAGTGATGCTTCTTGAGAACGCGTGAGTGCATCAAAGAAGCTTTTCTTTAATGTGTGATAGCGTTCATTTTCTTTGTGATTCACATGCACATGCACATTTGTTTTTGAGGGCAACCACTGCATGGCAACCAGTCTCTGGAGTCTCTCCCCGAACGCACAGGGAAATAGATGTTATCTCTCACACTGCTTAAGTGATTTCTCCCGTGGTCTGTTTAATGATACATGCATACATACATTAAGATATACTCATCAGTATTACTCAGTGTCCAGTATTACATATTTCAGTATACTTCACTGTACAGTATACAGTATTATATTCTTCAGTTCATTCCCCTCACCTCCCTGATCATATTTATTATTTTATATATTACATTTTATCACTTATTCTGTCAGCTCTTTTGTCCTTTCGTACATGTTTTTACTACTGCTACTTCTTACCTTACCAGACATAATGAGTTAGTCACAAAAGACAGCAGTATGGAAAACATATATCTTGTGATAATGTTTCTCCAAATTATGTGTAATACTGTTTTTTCTAGATTCCTTATACGGGAGCCAGCATGAATCCAGCTCGTTCTTTTGGACCTGCGATGATCACACTTAACTTCGAGAACCACTGGGTAAAAGATACTTCCTTAAGAGTACAATCTTTCTTTCAGGAGTTTGCATGTGCCCCCTCTGTTTTTACAATTGATACAGGATAGATTAACATGACCTACGTGACAGTAGGGGGGTAGGGAATGCATTATGTCAATGAGTGTCTTCACACTGACTGCCATACAAAACACACATGCTGCATTAGGATATGTTACATCACTAAAGCGTCTTCCATGGACAGTAATTATCCTGCTTACTATTTGGTGTGTTTGTCTTGCCTCATGATAGGTGTACTGGGTGGGACCCATTCTTGGGGGCATTCTGGCTGCTGGCCTGTATGAATACCTGTACTGTCCTGACCCAGAGATAAAGAAGAGGCTGAAGCAGGTGTTTCAGAAGGACTCGTCAGGAAAATACAGGGAAGTGGAGACGGATGACGTTGCCATCAGGCCAGGCTCCATCCAAACCATTGATCTGGAAAAAACTGGGAAGAAAGGTCCTTTTCAGGACTCGACCGGAGAAGTGTTGTCCTCTGTATGACTATCACATGCACTGGAAATGGAGACCAATCTGTAAAACATAATGACAACGAAACTTTGGAGTTGGAGTTGAACTTTCCCCCCCCTCCAGAGCAGAATATAATTTCTCTCCATGAGGCGTTATAGCAAGGCTGAATTATTCTTATTGTCATAACGCTAATATGATTCTATGCCTCAGTCTCGCAATCGTCTACAGCCTGTTCAATACTACTCCTCAGGTCCTGAATGGTTTTGAAGCAGTGTTGGCATGCGGCGCACGTTGTATGCTGCAAAATGACAGCCCACCATACATTGTATTAAAGAAATATGTGTAGGGTCAACCAATTATGGAGGGTCATCATGCTGAATGGGAGAAGTGATGAAGTGAACTGCTGGCTTGTTATTTTTGGATTAGTGTCACATTTGGTCCATGTTCTCTATATGTAAGAAGAGATTTTCCTTGCAATCATTAACCACATTCCAGGTTGCAAGCAATGTAAGGCAGCTCTGACAAGCTCTATTATCAGAGTGATATTACACTGCTCTCTATTTTCAGTGCATTTGACAGGGAAACAATCAGTTCATCATTATGAATACACTGGCTTATCACCACATTTTGATGTTTATCATGTTTTCAATTTTGATAAAATTGTAATACGTCATCATTCTATGTTGTATATCAACAGTAGATTTGGTTCTTGCACCATATGTTTTATTTATCTGTACGATTCGGTTTATTTCCCATAAAGGTATTTAATTTATTGATATGCTACTCGGGTAATCTTTGTTATTTAGTGTTGAACTTTGCACAGTTCATGTTTTATACTCAGAAGCTAAGGGCTAAAAAGCTAAAAATACATTTGGTAATATTAAAATTGTACTAAAAATGGTCTTTCTGATTTATTTTATTTATTTATTAGTCTGTTAACATAATAGCTACACACATCCACTGCAACACACACATATTTACAAGGAATCTAGAGACCACACCAGGAGTTTTTTCACTTGAGCCACTTGGTTCTGTTATTAGGATGTGAACACTGGGGAGAGGAGAGCATTAGTGACAGATTGGTTCATCTACCTTTAGATTATGTCTCACTATGTCTAGATAAATGTCTGTGGTATGTGTTTCTTCTGAGCTTGATCTCTTAGAATAGCTTCATGTAATCTCATTCCATCAGTAGAGAGCATGGGGAATGATACCACTTTGTGATAGGAAATAGAGGTGATTTGTTATGGCTACACTTTATTTCCTTTGCTAAAAGAACAGGTGCAATTCAATCTTTTGCTCTGTAATATGGAGGATATTACCAGCTCCACTGATCCTGCTGCACCAAATGTAGCTGTCTACATGCAGCACATGATGCACGATATTGTGCTTGCAAATCTAGAAGGCCTGCGATCTTCAGATACTACATCAAACTTGGTTTCACTCCTGCATGAACCCACTCTTCCCTTTCACCTTCTTCCTCAGAACGAGTAGTTTTAGCATGTGACAACAGTAACCCCTACTGGCAACAGTGTGAATAACCTACTGTGATACAATGCTCCCTCTTGGATTTCTCCAGGGGAGGGCAGCCATGAGCCTTGGATGTACAGGTAGACCTCTGTTGACTCAAGTCAGTTTTATTCACAAATCTGAGTCATATTTTATTTGAAATTGGTCCAGGCCATTAATTAAGAACTACACAGGATTATTAATAATTCCCTAGTCCTCTACCAAAGGCTCAGTATTGAGTAAAAGCCTAGAGAAAGAAATACTTCCTTGTGAATCTTAGTGTTTCTGTGAGAGTAGGAGAAATATTGGTGCGTTTATTTTCACTCAAACTGTCTAAATCCAACTATATTCCACTATTTAAATTAAATTACATTTCTACAAACCAGCACAGCGAGTTTGTTATGATCTTAACGAACATTGTTCTTCAAGGCCAACAGTGGCTGAACAGCGCTGAATGACTCTGCAGCACTATTCTTTACCTGCAGGCAATGCCACCTCTGTCCCTTTAGGCTTCTGTGGCCCGAGGCCAGCACACTCTCAGCTGCCTTTAATCATCTTTATGGCCCAAATCAATGAGTACATAAATCTGATATTTCATGCACTGACTATTCCCTCTTGGGACAGATTACGGGAAAACTGGCTTACTCAGGTTAGATTTATCGGCCCTTGCTCGTCTGAAGATTAAACAGGGGAAGACAGGTGAGGATAGAAGTCCCTGTTGGATTGGAAATTTGGTTTTGTTATGAATTTCATTCTGGTGATGGAGTGTAAAATGTAGTTTGTAAAAAAGTATTATGTCTGACCTGGAATACAGAGCAAAACCCTGTTAAAATTTTTTGTAATACATTTTCGAGCTGCTGTATGAGCCGTTGCTGCAAAGTGCCAATCAAATCCTGGGGTTTCATTGGAAAAATGTCCTCTCTGTCTTCCAAAAGATTCCTGCATACACCTCAGTTAGTGAAAAGCAAAAAGGAAGTGACAGTAAATAGTAACCCAGCACTTTTTCAGCTGTCTGTTTGTTAACATTTTGAGTGACTTGTAAGCAGGCTGATAATGCATGGTCATAGTGGCTGACACACCTTCAATGCAAATGAAATGAAACAATGCAACAAAGGCTGTATCACTGCAACACTGGTATTACCAGAACTTAATTTGCACATCATAGAGATGCCAGCAAATTATATCTCAAAGTGCATCTCGCGCTTATCTAGCTGAGAACAGATTTCTTGCAACTTCGAAATTCAGATTCTCAATTCCCAGCATACAACACAAGGGGCAAAAGATAAAACACACACCTTAAAGATCATTAGCAATTAATATTTGGGGGATTCATGAAGAAAAACAGCGTTAAACACTTGTTTAATAATTCATACTATAAACAAGAAAGTCTCCCACTTCCTTAATAATTTAGACGTAAGCTAATGTTGATTTATTCAGGAAGGTCTCTGCCACCAGCACTGCCTGGAGTGCCCAAATTTGAATTAAAGTAGGACAGTAGCAGGCGAGTCTGTAATAACATTTGTATAATTTTATTATTGCTCTGGGCTCAGTTCATTTCCTCCTCCAGTAGCTGCGTGAAATTGTTTGATTCTGGAAACTGCCTTGAGTCTGCGGCTCTGGGGTTGGAGGGTGGTACAGGAACAGGAAGGCATGCGACACTCTCTCTCTGTCTGATGCTGTCAGACACATAAACACACACAACACACACACACACACACACACACATGCAGAAAGAGAGATAAATAACTTTGTTATTCTGGGTTTTGTAATACTGTTACACTGGATCACTTAATAACTCAAGCTGTCTTGAGAATATGATTGATATTTTCACTCACCTTGTCACGTATGATGAATGTTTTACTGCATTTGTGTGAGATAGCTAGGAAGTGGAAGGACTCATTCATTACTTTATCAAATCACATAAATATGAGAGTTTGTGTTTACGTCCTTTTCCAGTAGGAGGCTGCCATTTCTCGTTAATATTAGCTTGAGAAAGTCACTTTCACTTTTTCCGCGTTAGTTTGTAAAGTACCTCATCTGATGAAATTCCATCTTTTTGTAACTTCAAAAAAATATTTAATTTCATTTGGCCCACAAGGAAGAATTAAACTTCATAATCATTTGGAGGTTTACTAAGCTATCAATTCTTATCATGGGATTTCTAGTTTGTGGTGTTCCCCAACTATATTGTGATTTTGTTTATCAACGATAGGACTATCATTTCTAAAATGGTAATTTACAAAACTCTGATTACTCTAACACAAACAATCAAGTTTGGGAGGTATTAGCTCATGTAACACACACCTGAGACCCCGGTGGCTTTGACACAGGAAGGGAGGGTGGAGAAGTTCTGATTGGTTTCCTCGGGGCTCTGTTTCCAACTTCCCACCCGCACACATTCCCTCACTCTTCCTCCTCCTCGCTCTCCCCCCCCGCTTCAATTCCTTTATGCAGAGAAGCCCAAACTGCAGTTTGATGAAACACATTTGTTTGACTTAACTCTTGCTTCGCCATCACGGCTAAATCTCGAAGGCCTGTCGGTGTAATTTGGCCCAACAGCAATTGGGTTAATGAGAGGATATATGTACAAGTGTGGGACTTGACCGGAGGAGCTGTTTTCCATTTGGGTTTGGTCTGCTTGTGTTATTAGGGAAACCTTTATTATTGTTGCCCTCTAGTGGGAACCATATAATAGGATTACATTTTATTAGAGCCTCCCAGCATTACCCAAGCAGCCCCCCCCCTCCCTCCCTCACCCTTGTCTCTCTTCCCCTCATAGTAGTGTCACTGACTCCTCTGTCCACTGTGGGTGGGATGGGTGCATTTGGGGCTGAAAGGGAAGCCAGTGAGTGGGGCAGCAAGTGATAACACACAACAAGGATTCCTCATCTCTTAGTTAAGAAAATAAAAAAATGACGTCACCTAAGTCTTGATGTTCAAACAGTTTTGTCATTTTCATGTGCAGATTAGACTCGTGTGCCATGTTTACTTTGTAAAGTATAATAACTCTATTGTTACAATGAGGCGTACATGAAAACTCTGCAGAGTCTGCGTACTGCACGTTTCTGGGGAAAGGAACAATGAAACAACTGTACTACACAGGTGTCCGTACTGTTGTATTTACCGTTTGTTGGAAGTGACTGAACAAAAGCGCTCCTCTGTCATGTAATTACCATTATTAATATTGCACAATGGTTAAATGTTTTTAATATTTAACAATGGTAATTATATATAACTCCAAGGGCCATACCTGATGATATGACTTGGACTGCACTGTAGCAGTGGAGATATTCTCCAAATGTAAATTTCTTTGTGCCAAACACAATATTTGATGAACAGTTCTGGCCTAAAACTGAGCAAACCTGCAGGGCAGATTGAGTCAGGCTCTGGAGCAGCTTCAGCACTTTCCCTTATCCATCCCACTCCCTTACATAACCATGGGCCATTAGAGGGGTGTGGTGAGTATAGCAGTAGTTATTAATATAGTCTGAGGCTAAACCAACAGCTCTCTCAGTCCATAATGATTTGCAAGGTCTGAGTAGCCCAGTGTCTTTTGGTAGGGGCAGGAGTTATTCACCTGGTACTTAAATATTGCACAGGAATAATACAAACCACTAAAAATGAGGGTTATACAGGTGTTTTGAACAAAACTGTATTTCTGGTTGATATTAAAATATGCTTTCAGATGCCAAAAGTGTATAGACAAATAATGTAAGTTTTGATAAACAGTGAATCATTTAAATGCTGGACAATGCTAACAGTAGTACCAGTAAAAAAAAAACTCGAGCTACTGGTCACACTAAATCATGTTATGTTAGTTATGAATTGTTATTTCCAATGGAAAAAAATATAGCATTTAAAATGTAAATAGCTTTGCTTTAAAAGTTAAGTTGTCACAGCAATGATTGATGACCAAATTAATGACTACGTCTTTGATTAGTGCTGTAAGCCTCAAAAAACTCGAGCCAAATACATTTTCCAGGGTTCCTCTCTCCTTTCTGGTGTGCATGCTTTCATAACCCTATGATGTCATTCAGGCTCAGCAGTTTGTGTTTGGGGCAAACTCACATCTGTAACCAATCTGTATAATTTGTCCACCAAACTACGGTGCAGTCAAGCCAGTGTTTGCCTGCTGTTGCTGCTGTAGCAGCCATATCCAAGGAAAATACTTCTCTTTCCACCACAGCATAGAACAATGAAGCATATTTTAAATACTGAAGCAAGAAGATCCCATGATGAATGGGAATAGATAATGAATGGGATTTAAAGGCCCCGTTCACCAAAGATTGTGAACTTAAGTTATGTGTGGGTCTGTGTACTGTAGTTATGGGGATTCTTGGTAGGTGAAGCTTGATATATTGTGAGCCAGACAGCCGATCTCTTGGGTGGATAACTGTTTGTTTTCCTGTGGGACGTGCTAGTCAAAAGGTGGAAAGTTTGACGGACCCTGGATCGGATTAGCGAGGGACAGCTGGCCCTTTCCTCCAAAGCAATTCTGTTCATCATCTACAAAAAGATGCTCTGAGCAGGGAGAACTGAAAAATGGTTGTGCTCTTAAGCTTGCATATTCTCATGCCACCGGTGCGTGAACTTGAAAGCCAACTTAGATTCAGATGAACGTTGACATACAACGTTCATCTAAGATGTTCGTACTGTTACAAGCGTGTGATGTGTCAGTTGTTGAGCTCTCCTATTTCTAACGTTGATTTATGTTAAACAGCATAAACTTCAGCTGCAGTTTAAAAAATAATTTAAAAAAAAAAGTTGTCGCTCTCACCAGTAGGGGGCGGGTATTGCAGTCTAATTCTAACATGGCCGGGGATATAAGAATGTAAAGAAATAACTATTTCAATACTGTGTCCAGATGTGCACAGAGTAGTGCTCCTTACAGACACAGAGCAATTATTACTATTCACATGAAGGGATTTTACAAAAGGAATTACTTTAAACATGTAATTCCTTTACTGTCTACATTCCCCAAGTACTTCTAAAAGCCTCAGAAGTGCCTCAATCTTCCTGAAATCATGCATGGCTGAACATTTGAAATGAGCTCGCACATCACCCTGAGGCATTGATTCAGACTTGATTGGGGCAAGGCAAGCTGCAAGTGCTTATTTATACAACTACGTCATTTGGAGGTTGTCCAAAGGGGAGGAAAGATACTGAAAAGATTACAAAGGAGAAAACCAAAGAGTCAGAATTTCATTAACCATTTAATTAATAAGTTGATTCCGAGCTAATCAACAAGTTGCCTGATGCACATGCAGAGAGTGAGGCATGTGTAGGAGAAGCAGACTAGATAGGTTAGATGTTTGAGAGGTAGTGGAGGGGGGGGGGGGGGGAATCAAAGGACTCAACCAACAATCTATATAATTATCATCATCTGCTGCTTTTCCTCTCTGGCAAAGAAACACTCCATCCATTTGTAGAAATCGCCCGGGGCAACGTTACATCAAAACTAATCATAACGATTAAAATCAGCTTCTCTGCGAGAGGGAGGCATAGGCAAGTTGGAAGCAGGAGGAGTGAGAGTGTTGTAAATGCAGAAAAAAAAAAATGATTTCTTTATTTGATTTTATAAAAACATAAACTCAACAAAGACTGAGGCACTGCTGCTGTGATCTCTCTTCCTTTGCTCGCCGTTTTATTCTGCAGATTGGTTTAGACTGGGGCAGAGACATGAGCTAATTGTATCCTGATCTTTGCCTTGAGGGGTTTCGGAGCCCTGGAGCAAGTATTCTCTGTATTTTGTTCTGTCTACCTTAGCCAAGCTATTGCATTTCTCACTGGTGTGGGAAGAGAAGCAGATCGTGAGCCAAATCGGAGGGAAAAGGTGCACAAAAAGATACTTTATGCCGCTCTGTGTTTCAGGTAAGCGGAGATTTATTTGGTTTGCTGTTATTTCCTTGGCTGGATGGACTGGGACATTGAGGCGCAGCAGCTTTTACGCATGTGCCAAGCGATTCGAGTGGTACAGTTCTTAAAAATATTTAACCACTTCCTGGCTATTGTTCATTAGTTACTGTACTAAGGTATGCGCGGGGCTAAAATGTGCGAGGCTTCGACGCATCTGATCTCACCGAACAGCGGATCAGGCTAAGATCTTGTCGAGCAAACACTCTTCTTATCCACCGTGTGAATTCGCTCCTGGTGCGTTACAGCTCTGAACACGTCGCCGTCTCCGTGTGTGTCGGCTGTGTAACTTGGCCATAACTTAGTCAAGCCTGCTTTTCGCCGTTTCCCCCAAGAATTTTTGAAGTCGGTTTTGTCGTGAAACTGTTCTATTTCCTGGCTGCCCCAGATCTTCTAATGAAAGACGCCATTGTGGAGTAATTTTGCCGCAGGCGTTTTTTTCTTATTCTGTAAGACAGGATGTACCGTTTACACACGTCAATGCAGAATATGTAAATCATCCTTTAATACGAGCCTCGGCGGTGTTAAGAAAATCCTATTTATGTAAACGAGCACAAAAATAGCAGTGACTTTTATCCTGTTCTTTCCTCTCTTTGCTCCGTGGCCGCGCCGTGCGTAATCAACTCCAAGGTCCGGATTGCGAATGGGCAAATATAGTTCACTAATTAGGAATAAGGACTTATTTCATCTATAGCATCATATATTGTGTAAATAAACATGTACTTATCTTCCTAATGTTTAGACTTTACAATCTTCCACCAATAAAGAGATACTGTGTCTTTGGTTATTTTTCTCGTTGCACTGTCGATAAGGTGAGATTTGTATTAAATGACATATATCACATGTAAAAACTGGACGAATACCTCTAAGTTTAGGTCACCTGAAACGAAAGCCAGTGGTCGGTTTCACCAGCTTCATGGAGCGCTTGAATAAACAGAGGGCTGTTGGGCTGTCAGCTCTGATCACTTGATGGCGCTGTAATAACAAAAGCATACCACTTAACAGAATGTAAAGCATCTGTACATTTGTCTCCCAGTTAAATTACAGCCTACTTAACAAACTTAATCTGATCTGGCAGAAGGCAAATATTTCCAAGACAAATCCCTAACTCCACATTACATTTGTCAGACTCCACCCTTTTGGTCTGAGTTAGAGGTTCTTGATGCATTGCAACTCCTGGGAGAGAAATACTATTATTATAATTCATATTATAGCTCTGCCACTCCTGCGCCTTGGGACAGTTCGATCCGTGCCAGTGAACATGCACCACTGTCTCCAACAGCCCGCGGCAACGCAGCACTGATCACACTTCCTTATGTGTGATGTCATGCTGATGTACTGCTGCAGTAACTCCACAAAGAAGTCGCTCTATTTGCAATAAAGCTCAAAGGACAATAATGTGTTTCTATTTGATTTATATTGGAGATATAACATCTAGATGTGAAATCTGAAACTTTGCATTATTTACATTTAGTCATTTGGCAGATACTTTTATCCAAAGCCACCCAAAGGACCCCTGGGGCCACATCCGGAATTCGAACCCCAGTCTTCTGGCGATGTTACCACTACACTGTCCAGCCACACTGAGTGAAAACACTAGTTCAGATTGCCTTCTGTTCTTTATTGACCGAGTGGCTCATGTTCTGCAACACTATTGATTCTGTGTATTCTCAAACACTGACTGATCACCATAATCCAGAGACACTGCTAATTATCAATTACCTTAAAATGCCTCCTCAACTCCCCAGATGTTTGCAAACTACAGATGTGAAATTGAAAGCGATAAATACCTGACCTGACACTAATCTTAAAATGTTTACGCAGGTCATGCTTTTGCAACAGCCTCGCTACCTGGTATTCTTTTTGCCCCTAACAGCTGCGAATGACTGAAGTTAACCCAAAGTCTGTAGTTTTCTGTGTGTGGACATCTGAAACAAATGGCCGTGGGCACCAAAGCAGAGACAACCCATCGAGATTATGTAAATACCAGTCTCCCTGCCTCGAACTGAATGTTAATGCTCTGATCTGAAATGCTAATTGTGTCTTGTGCGTTATGTCGAAACACTGAGGAGCTGTTTTGTGGGATGGAAAATTGAAAGCTAGTTTGTTGTTTCTGCTCATTCCAATAGGCCCTTTGATTATTGCAGTAGCAGACAGACACTCGCTTCCTATGTTTTTTAGGAGCATTAGTGGGTAATAGCCAGCGCCATTGTACCAGGAAATGAACATGAGCTATAGTTTGTGTTTCTACAGATACAAGTCAAGATGTTCCATAAAAGCCGTGTCCCTGAAAACCCACTTTTAGTGAAAAGCAACAGCAGTAAATGGAGCAGCTCAGGCACTTCAGGCTTTGATACACACTTCCTGTTTTACATTAATTTAAGAAAAACGTGCAACAAAATGACACAAGATGGGTAAAGGAGCGAATCCCCTGAATGCAAACGGCCCATCTGGTTTCAGAAAGGCTGGAGATGTTGGACACGTCTACAAATGTCGCACGTGAGACTTTCATAGCACCGTACCCAATTCAAAACGGCAACAGGTAGAGACCCTTTATCCCATGCTTACTGATGCAATCACGTTGCGGTGACCTTCAAACTGTCCCTGAACTACAGTAAAAGTGCAAAACACAGGGACGCGATGTGGATATCAGTCCACGAAAGGGTCTGCAGCATATCTTTACTTCCACCAACTCAGTATGATTTTGTGATACAAGAGCACATTCTGACAACCACCCACCCAAGCACCCGTTCTCTTTCACTCTCTCTTCTCTCTCCCCTGCAATTTTCCATAATGCCTTACAGATTTTACACTCAATCCACCTTTGCGATGACAAGGCTTTGAGGAAATCCAATTCCACCAAGCTGTTTTCAGAACTTACTCTCCACAGGCACACGCTCACTTCTTACAGTCACTCACACATACACACACACACACACACCATCATCTCCACAAATTAGTCAGGGAACAAATTACCTGCATTCTGAGTGTGATCCCACGCACTTTGCCGGCTGCCTTACACAGGTCCCCTTTTGAAGAGCAGCCATGTGATTTCTCTCTCTTTTGCCCTGCAGGCCCCTTTGCCTTCTGCGAGGGATTCTGGAGTTGAATTTTAAAACTATGTATGGCTGCTGCCTGCGCTTATCAGCGCGTGCACAAGCGGCATGCAAATCAGACCAGGATCACACACCGCATTGGAGGCCTACACTCAAAGGCAAGCTTAATTGCTAATTGGGTATCTAGGTGTGAAACTCGCACTGCCAATGAGAATCAGGAATGTGGATGTTTTAAGGCCAGTGGTTGAACTAATTAATTTTAATCTGAATGTTATTAAAAATTGTGGATTCCCTGCATTTTCTATTGAAAAACAGCCCAGGAGAGTGCTGTGGTAGTACTTTTAACTGCATTTGGGCATGTTGTGGTCTGGTTTGTACTCCTCATGTCATTAGTGTGGTGGTTTTGCAAAACCTGATATGGTCATCAGAGGTGGTGTTTACACACTGCAGTTATTGTACAATGCTGATATTTGTTAGGCATAAAGCCAACCAGTACGGGTCAATAAGAAGTTTTAAGTGTGTCTGCGGTCTCTGATTGACAGCTGCTTTGGAGGGATGTGATAGTTCTTTAGGCTCTTAAAGGGCATTAAGTCATTCAAATGAATGAGAAGAGTGTTTGTCCTTTCATACTTTTATAAACAGGGCATCTGAACCACTGGAAATGCTTTTACTCACTGCTTATCATTCTCTGCAGAAGATCATGATCAGCCAGGTGCTTGTGAATGACGTGTTTTTATAGGTAGAGGGAGTAAAGGGGCACACTGTCCAGGTGCTTGAGTGGGTTTTGGTGACTGGTCTGTGGACATTTGGTCTGTTGTGTTGATGGAGAGTTTGACCTGGTGAACGAATGCTGTTGAGCAACGGGCAGCCAAATAAGGAGGAGAGCATCCGCGCGCAGAACCACTGCTCCAAAGGGCAAAGGCCAGCTGTGGCAGGTCCAAATGTTGCGCGTTGACCCGACTCGCAAACCAGACGACAACATTTTCGTAGGCAGGATTTTGTTTAATTCTGCAAAATGCGACACACATAGGCCTACCTGCCGCTCAAACAGCGACAGCCCAAAAGAGCCCCAGGCACTACAATGCTAATGTTGTCGGGGGCTTTGACTTCTTCCAGCCATTGCAAAGCAGCTGCTCCGCGTGACAACCACGGCGCCGCTCTCTTCCCCCGGTGCTCTCCATTCCGCCTCTCACGCCTCTCCACGTTTGGCAGGTGTGCGTTTTGGCAAAAAAAAAAAAAGCCGACCGCGTCCTATCTGTTCACCTTAGAAACTCCGAGCTGTAATGGACGAAACGGATATCATGGACTTAACGCATCAGAAAGCGAGAAAGCGACCGCGTCCAATCCAATCCGTGGATGAGTCGGTGCACGCTTCCCTCAAACGGCTCCCGATCCGAGCGGCGGAGTGCAGGGAGCCCTCGCTGATGTTCGCAGTCAGAGGAGAGCCGGTCCCCGCAGCATCACTCAAGCAAAATGACCATTCGGTGACTTCCTCTCCAACCACAGTGATGCCGGCGCAGGTAAACGCGTAAAAATCTGATACTGTGGCGGGAAAGAGAGACGTTGCTGACATGCTGGGGAAGTTATTTCTGCACAATTGCGTTTTACTGAGTGCACGGTTGCAATATTCTGTATTCCTGATGTCCTTAAATGTACAGTGCGCACTCATTGTCACGTTATTCCAACATCACGCACGCACAGACTGTCGTTGCGCGTGATGTGTCCTTTCAGCTTTAATTTACAGTTGCATCTTTTTAATCCTTTCTCCAGAAAATACCCATAGTATCTTCATCTAGCAACCTCCGTTGATTGAGATGTTACAGTGTCGTGTATTTTCTCTCATCTTCGCGGTCGGAAACTTTTTGGGGTGAAGTTTTTTTTTTTTTTTTTTTTAAGAGCTTAACAGAAATTGTCTCCTAATGGTGTTTGTAGGTTAAGAGGAGACGATTTCTCCAAATCCTATTACAGTATTCAAATCAAGTGCCATTATTATTACTCATTTCCAAGACTGCGAGATTGATGCTCCAAATTAATTTGGTTTTGGAGATTATGGCCCACAGGAGTGGATGCTTGTGCTTTGTGGCAACATTCAGGTCAAGGTCAGGCTGCTCTAACTTGCAATGGAAAATCTTCCTTTGCACTCCTGAGTGTGGAGTGTGTTACCCTACAGAAATAGATTTTGGATTGTTTAGTGTAATTATTGTCTCTGATATTATTATAATAATAAATCCCCGTGTAATTGTTCTAATGGTGCCTTTTTTTTTCTATCTTGCCTTATGTTGTTTGAAACAGGATAATCGCTCCAGCATGTCCAGGCCCATGATCACTCGGTCACCAGTGTCCCCCTTGAGCAACCAGGGCATCCCCACACCTGCACAGCTCACCAAGTCCAATGCTCCCGTGCACATTGATGTTGGGGGACACATGTATACCAGCAGTCTGGCCACCTTAACAAAATTCCCAGAATCCCGGTGAGTCTGCGCTAACATGTATCTGTAAATGTGTGATGGAGCTAAAGTTTTTGTTGTTGGGCTGTACTGAATATTAGTGTCAAGTATGTAGCCTTCTTGTATCAGAGGCATGTCTTCTCTGTCATCCTGTGACATTAAAGCCTCACATCTTGAAATCACAAAAAAAAAATAATCTCAGACATGCAGATGATAGAAATTTGTTTAAAGTTGACTCGACATATCAGCTGTGTTTTATCAAGTAGTATAACAATGTGTCTCCCTGTCGAGTAAAGCCCACTGTTATTTTGAGAGGTAAACAATTTGTAGGCGCTTGGATTGCAGAATGCAGTACACAGACAAAAGCAACTTGGTTATTCTGACAGCTGTCACAGCAGCAGTAAAGGGCCAAAGGGCATGGGGCCATCTGGAGGCTGGGAGGCTGCACTGTCGCTTCGAGCCCAAGCCTGAGGGTGACTGGCACCCAGCCTTAGGCAACCAACTACCAGCTGGCCCTGACCTCTCAAGACCCGCTCTGTTTTTAATCTATTCCATTTTTTCCCTTTCTGCCTGACTGTCTGTCTTTCTTTGTATATTTTCTTTGTGACTCGTTCCTTTATTGAGCGCAGTGATGTGCACGTGTCTGTTTAAAGGTGTGACAAACTTTTCAGAGCTTGAGAAAATTGAGTCAGTAACATCCTTTTGCACATGCTCTTAGTTGACTGTATCATTTTAGCCTCTCTTTTTTATCCCATCCTCTTCCACTATACAAGATTCAGGAGGAGTAGTAGTGCTATAGAGGTTTTCAACATCTATAGAAGCAAAATTAAGAAACATAAATGCCAATGTTGACGTGTTGTCTCCTTCTCCCACCATCCTCTGTCTCTTTCTGCCTAACCTTCCACCCATCCCTTCTCTGTGGCTAGAATTGGTCGTCTCTTTGATGGCACAGAGCCTATAGTCCTGGACAGCCTGAAGCAGCACTACTTCATTGACAGGGATGGACACATGTTCCGCTACATCCTCAACTTCCTCAGGACGTCCAAGCTCCTCATCCCAGACGACTTCAAAGTGAGTAGATGTCCATCCTTGAAACTGTAAAGTCCCATCAGCCAGTCAGCAGTCCTACAACTTAGCACACACAATGAATGCTAAGGCTGTGGCATGCCCTTGGTCACTAGTCTCTCTTGAATTATTGAAAATGGTTCCCATGCTGGAAAGAAAATATGAGAAGTCAGCCTAATGTATTTACTGATGATGAGATACAATTTGGTCCCCTCAGACTATTAGCAGCCAAAGATTCATTGAGATACAATATGTGAAAAAACAAACTCCTTTCAAGACCAATAAATAAGTGATCTGGCGCCCCAGACCGTGTAATGTAGCTAGATTTTCCTTTGCTCTATGTTGCCATGCCAAGTGTCCATTCAGAGTCCCACTGTATGTGACATATTAACATTCCTCCTTTTTTAGTCTTATATGTCGTTTAGTCAGTAATTACTTAACTTGCCTGGGAGAAAACAAATAACCACATTATCTGATGGACTGTCCACAGTATGACTCAGTCTATGGAAAGTATGTCAGCTAAAATAAGCAAAGACAAAAGACAGGATCAAGTTCAGGCTAAGGCCACATTCACATTGAGTAGATTTTGAGAAGAGCATGAGAAAACTAGAATGTGGTGCAATATATGTCCTGAAGCCCTGTGGGTACAGAATCCGCTCCTCTACCCCCCCCCCACCCACACACACACACACACACACAACCGTGTGTTACATGTCGCACTACGTCTCATCTGCTCAGTATCTTCTGGAATTGTGTTGAATTGTGTCGTGATGAGAGTTTATTACTTGCTCTTGCAGAGCAGTGGTTTTCAGACTTCATTGTTGTTTCTCTTTGGTTTGGAAAGAAAATCACAATCTAATTAGCTTGGTCTGTTTTTGGTTATTGTGCTCTCCCGTATAACAAGATAAATTGTTTGCTGAATTTAGGCTACCAGGTTCCTCCAGTCCAGCTCAGTCTACCTTCATCCAGGGTGGTCATTTCATTTTTATAGTAATGTTTAGCACCGTGGTCTCACAGCTAGGAGGACCCAGGTTTGAATCAATGGGTTACCTGGGTCATCCGGCTTCCTACTACTGTCTAGAACCATTCAGTAAGGTTAGGGGTCAGGGAGCCCTCACTGATGTTTGCAGTCAGAGGAGAGCGTGTCCCCACAGCATCACTCAAGAAAAATGACCATTCACAATCAGTAAGGTTAGGGGTTAGGGTTAATTGGTGACTCTAAATTGTCCATAGGTGTGAATGTGACTGTGATTGTATGTCTGTCTCTGTGTGTGTGTGCCTCTTGCCCAATGACAGCTGGTACTGGCTCCAGATCTCCTGCAACTCTTAACAGGAAAAAGATAATGGATGGATATTAATGTTGCTTGAATGAATTCCCGAGCTTGATGTCAACAAATCTTTGATTGGAGGGACTATTGGCGTAGCATTTAAGCATCTGTAATTAAAAGCATTCAAACTAAAATGAATATTGTAGAATAATGATATTGGCACAGTTCAAAGTGTGGACCTCATGACCCAGATTGAGTAACATGTTTTCCCACTGTTACTTTGTGAAGCTACAGTATACAATACGCAACACCTTTAAACTCTATAGACAGTGTCTGTGTGGTAAATAAAGTATTTTTCTGCAAACGGATAAATTCCTTCATTTCCTGTTTATGTGTTTGCTTCACAAACTTGTTAAGATATCAAAAGTTCTACAGAATAAATATTAATGTACACTACATTTAAATGTGGTCCTGTTTGGTGGCTTTATTAGATAAGAGACAGCTTCGCAGCTGGCAGGAAATAGGAGAGAGACAGAGGCTCATCTCTTACCAGGGGATGTTTCAATTACATGGTCAGCGCCTTAGAGCTTTGTAGGCCACTAGAAAGCCCAAAGCGTGTTCTTTAAAAACAATTGGTAGTAATGATAAGACTTGTTACTAACTGAACTAGTACAGCACAAAATAGGCATAAATGGAACGACAGATCCAGCCACACCTTCAAGATAAGAAACAATATTTGCCTTTTTCTTTTAGGTGAAGTTCTTTTTATTGTTTTCTAAGATGTCAATCTTTTTTGTCTCCCACAGGACTACAGTCTGCTGTATGAAGAAGCACGATACTTCCAACTGCAGCCCATGCTTGCAGAGCTGGAGCGCTGGCGCCAGGACCAGGAGCTAGGCAGGGTGTCACGCCCCTGCGAGTGCTTGGTGGTGCGTGTCGCACCTGACCTAGGTGAGAGGATCACGCTGAGCGGTGATAAGGCCCTGATTGAAGACGTGTTTCCGGAGATCGGCGACGTCATGTGCAATTCTGTCAATGCTGGCTGGAACCATGATTCCACACATGTCATCCGCTTCCCACTTAATGGGTACTGCCATCTCAACTCTGTCCAGGTAATTGTCATTTCTATTGAGCATTTCAGTATTCCTGAGCATGTCTAAATGTACAGAAGGTTAGAATGACTGTTTTCAATATTTCTCCATTCCATCGGATGCCCAAGTAAGAGACGTCTGATCTGATGTCTTATCTTTTTTAATCTAATCGAATCACAAGAACAGCCTCGCAGAAAAAGAAGCTCTTTGATGACTTAATCAAAGCATCAATTTAGCAAGCAATCATTATACAAGCCTACCACTATCCTTACTTTTCTGGGATCTGATTGGAATAATGATTTGGACTTTAAATCTGGAAGCGGTCAGCTTCAGTAATTTTTCTCTCATATATCCAATAATCTGCAGGTGTCAATCTGCTTCTGTTCTTCAGTTCCAATCTCCTACTATGCTCTATTCCAATGGAAAATGTTTACAATAAAATGCTTCAATCCTTAAGTATTTTAAACTTTCAATATTAAGTGGGCACCAATGACCAAAAAAAAAAACAACTTGGCCTTGAATCAGGTTAGAGAGTTACCTGATTATGCAAACTTGCTGATGGCAAGAGTACGTGGGCAATTCAGGATGCATGTAAACTCTTAAGCTGACAAAATGTATGATGAGATGATAACCCATGAGCTGAAGGAACACTAGTCAATTTAAAACAGAAATAATATCTAGGAACTCCTCATATTTTAATTTGTAACATCTGACAAACATATTTTCAGTAAGATTTCTTACTGAATAGTAAGATCAGCACCTATTTGAGGCTCTGCAGGCTATAGGAAGTTTAACACCATTTAAAGCAAAGTTGGAAAAGAAGTCTTGCCACATGCAATTAACTTTACTGTTGTCCTAATTAACACTTTTTATATTGGTGGGAAGGTTAAGTTGTGATTGAAGTATTTAATTATTCATATATAAAGAACTAAAAAGAAGTTCCTTTAAGTACTAAAGGTCAGTGTGCGATTGATGCTTGCTGTCACAATTACACTGTAGATAAATTATTTATGTTATCTTTTTGTAGGTTCTAGCCAAAACCAAAGACTAACACTAAACAAGACTTTAAAAATAAAACTTCTAGTTGTGGAAAAATATGTGTTAAATGCATCTTTTATACTCAGCATGTATTTGGCAATATTTTATTTCCCTAATTATATATTGATATTCCACTAATTCATTGATGGTAAAATCCTCAGATATGCGTTAATAAATGATGGCGGAGAGGCATATTTGAAAAGATTTCACAATGATTTGGACTGTGTCTCCATGTGAGGAAGTCAAATCTCCATCTCTTTCCCAAAAACACACAAACAAACCCGTCTCTGAAGTGTGTTAGTCGTGGAGAGCGAGCAAGAGAGTGAGCATGCTCCCTGGCAGGTTGTCCCCAGGCAGGGCCCATAATCCTGTTTGGTTATTAAAGTACGCCGGCGGTGGATGCTGTATCTGCGGCTAATGGAGGCAGGGCGGGGGTTTTGAGAGAAGAAAGGGGGGCAGAGAGAGCTGCCAGCAGTAGGGGGACCTTTGTAGTTTTGGCGGAGGCTTGAGCCTGGGGGCTGGGGGAGAAATGGAGAGAGGGGGTTTTGCTAAGCAACCCGTACTGAGCCAAGTGGCAGAGAGAAAGCCTCAGTGCTCCCTGGGGCCTCTTCGATGGAATGTGATCCTACAGCCCCCCTGGACACGTCTGTAGATGTCTGCAAGGCTGCAAGATCAGGAACAGTTACACACACAGGCAAACACACATGTGCACCAGAAAACAATGAAAATAAAGCATGAGGCAAAACGAGAGGCTCTTGGTTTCATGAAAGTCTCGTGAATGTCTCATGCAAATTTCCATCACAGGCCGTATGTTGCTGCAGCTTATTCCCAAAGCTGTTCCCAATGCTAGACGTCTAGTTTCTGGTGATTCTACACAATTCATTTATGCAGTAATAAACAAAAGGTTAGAGGTTAATGCTTCAACATCAAAGTTTATTGTGTCTGTCAGACTCTAACAATTAAGCATCCAGATCTGGCACTAACAACTTCTTCTGTATTTCTTTTTCTATCTTTTCCAGGTTCTAGAGCGTCTCCAACAACGTGGCTTCGAGATTGCCGGCTCCTGCGGCGGAGGCGTGGACTCCTCCCAATTTAGCGAGTACGTCCTGAGGAGGGAACTGAGGAGGACAGGTCAGCGAGGACCCAATTCAAACAGGATAAAGCAGGAGCAGCTGGACTAGAAACCTCCTGAGCAGTAGGAGGTGCTAGACTTTTTTTCTGTGGCAGCCAAAAACGCTCGATGCTGCAGAGCTCTGTGGACTCTGTTTTTCTTCGTTTCCTTGTTGATGTTTTTGTTTTCTGAAACTCGAGAACCATCTAGAGAATAAAAAAGAGGTGCAACAGGAGATTTTTGCCATAAGAAGATACAAGACATTTAATAAGTTTGAGATTGCAAAGACATTTGTGATTGTCTAGCCCTGATAAACCAATTTAAAAAGGATTTATATATGCTGGATCCCCAAACAAAGTTGGTTTTAAAACTTGGAGCCTACATTAGGTTGAATATGATTTCTATTATACCCATATAAATTTAAAAAAAGGCTTTTATCATTGATGTAGTATGTTGCATAGCTTGTCAGTGACTTGATTTTGTTGTCTCACTGGCAAATTGGCTAAGTCTGTTTTTATTCCTCACTGTAAAAAGGTCACTAATGTGTTGCTTACAGTACAGAATGTCTCAGTTGTCATAAACCGTTTGAAAAAGCATCTTTTTTACAATTCATGTTGAATATTGTGATACCAATGAAGTGTTTTTGTTTTGTTTTTTTTTTGTTTGCTTTCTTTTTGGAGGTAGCTTTATTGGAGTATGACATAAAACATAGTTGATAGTATCATCCAAATTTAACGTCAAAGACCATTTTCTACAAATACTTTAGTAAATTATTATCACTGGGGAGTATGAACCACTAACCCCCCCCGTGTGAAACGTTTAATTATTTAATTGGATCATAATTTTCCTCTGAGTCATGACCTGTAAATTTTCCCATTGTATACGTGTTTGTGTTTTTTTTACATTGAATATTTTTAAAGCAAAGTTGTTGCCTCAGACATGACTGAACAGATTAAAAGCATATTGTACAACCCACTCCACCATCGTCTTTACTTGTAGCACATATTGACATGAAGCTGAATATAAGGTATTTCTAAGAAGGCTGACCCACCTATGCTCCCTAGATTTGAGTTAAGAGGAATGTAGCAAAAAAATGTGAAATAAATCTCAACTGAAGTTGTCCTGGTGTCTGTTCACTGTTTTTACCTTGATGGAGAGATTGTGCACTTTTCCTACTCTATTCTTTCCAGTTTTCCCAGTTTGGTTCCTTATATTTAAATTGACTGCATCAATCCTACATTTTAAGACTCTTCTATCATTCTCCAAGTGTTTAGTGGCAAAAAGAAGAAAAACCTCCCCACAACCAGAGAGGTGAAGCTAATGTTACCAAGGCAAAATTGTACCTTGGAGCATTTATGCTGGTGCATCAGTGACTACATGGGGCATTCTTTACTTAGTTATATTGAATAGAGCCGACTTCTCTACGCAAGTCCTGTCAGTTGTGCTTCCACACATCCCTGCAGGGCCAAAATCCAAAGTGAAATCCCACACGGAGCCCTGTCGTCTTGTCTTCATCTCTTTTGGCAGAATCTCCACTTTCTTTGGCTATCTGCGGTTTATGCTATATGTCTCCCTTTCAGGCCTCTTTGCCCTAGATTCCCTTTTGACTGACTTGACTGTTATTCTCATAGGCTAGAGGTGCAGCTGTGTTGTGAGTGGTACAAAGTGATGCTTTGCTCTCAATCATAAAATCAAACTTTACTGTGTGTGCGTGAAATGAACAAGTGTTAATGAAGCAAGTTCTTCCGAGCATTAGAGCTGGAAAAAGTTATGTGTTTAGGGCAAAATGTCACTGATGGAGCAAATGTTTTTAGGTTAAATTCTAATGATCAATACTCAACCTACATCGCAAACATCTTATACTCTACCAACTGAAAAAAAGAATAATTCTCAGACATTTTTGTAGTAACACTTGATAATTCGATTATTTAATTTCTTGCTGAGAGTAAAATGAGAAGTCGCTACCGCTCTCACATCTCTATCATGAATCTGATGCTACAGCCAGCGACTGGTTAGCCTAGTTCATAAAAAAACTCTTCAAAACAGGAGCAAATAGCTAGCCTGGCTCTGTCCCAAAGTAACAAAATCCACCTACCCGCACCCCCGAAGCTCACAAATTAACATGCTATATCTTGTTTGCTTAATCCATACAAAATCCAAATAGTTTCCGAGCCGGACACAGTCAGTTACATTGCTTTCTTGAGTAATGTAACTTGGTTGTAGCCAAATGCTGTATTCATTGTACAGAGAGTAAACTAGAAAGCCAACAAGCCTATTTCCTAAAACATCAAACTATTTCTTAAATATATTATAGCAAAGATCTTGGTATGCTTTCAAGAATTGAAAGCTACAGGAAGGGTTTTAAAGAATTATTGATCATTTTCTAAGATGTAATATTGTCCAGAAAGGTGTAAGAGAGAGTGAACATATGTGTAGTTTCAAATTCAGCAGTACTTTTTCTGCATCCTATGTGAATTTTTAAGTTTGTTAGCCTGAGTATAATGAGACCCTGTCCAGCCCTATCTCCACTCACTTCCTGGATTCAGACTAACTTGAAAAGGAATTAGAGATATCCTTTTCTCAGGACGCAGGCTGTCGGAGAAAAGATGAATGGTATTAAGGAACTGACTTCCAGTGCTTTAGAGGAAAGGGGTTTTGAGGAGAATAAAGTAATTTGAGACCCTCCTCTCTTCTGTAGTCTGTCTGTGATCATGTCTCTTTCACTCGCTTTCTCTCTAGTGATTATTTCCAGTCATCAAAAGGCAGAGTGGGGCCTGGAGAAAGTGACTGTGGCCATCTTTCCCTCATTCCCCGGGCTCTGCTTACTCACCACCAGTGAAGGTCAGTGGATGGACTCATTCACCTCATCTTCAAATCATCAGCCCTCACATTCAGTCCCACAGCCCAGTGTAAGCAGTGGCTACTATTTCTAATGAATGCCCTGACTAAAAACACTTATTAGATGATATACTTTGTACTCTGGATTTAGCCTTATTCTCTCTGCACTCCTCTCTCTTTCTCTAAGTTGATCTGTAGGCACTATTCTGTACTGTAGGTGCCTCCTACCTTTATTGAAAAAGCCTCGTGGCCATTTTATGCCAGCAAGATAATTATAAATGTTACCTTTGGCAAAAAAGCAAAACACAACTCCCACATCTCTCCCTTGCCATTTCTCTGTGTGTGCATGTGTGTGTCTCTCTCTCTCTCTCTCTCTCTCTCTCTCTCTCTCTCTCTCTCTCTCTCTCTCTCTCACACACACACACACCACCCCCCCACCATCCCCCACCTTCAGCCTCAGGAGCTTATTTCAAATTTTCAAAGATATCTCATAGTGAGGATGTGAGATTGAAGGCTCATAAATACCTTTATTATAATATAATGGCCACATATTTCTAGCCATTATTTCTAGTGGAAAAATTAGTTCATCTGTGTGATGAATGCCTCCACAGTCTTTGGGGCTTTAAATGTTCTTAGGTGGACAATTCATGGTGGTAGAATATCTCAAATGGACCTTCACTAGTAGAATAATATGTCGCAGTGGCTTTGCTTTAGTTTTAGAAATTCAAGTCTTGTATAACATGTGGTCAGTCTAAATTCAAAATGCAACTCAGAGCCTGTACTGACAGGTTACTGAGCTTAGACTTGTTTGAGAAGCATTTTGCATGCAAAGGAGAAAACCTTGTTGTTTTTTTTCTTTCAGCAGTACTACATTAACACATAATCCTTAATGTCCCCCAAGTTTTCTATTTAGCAGGAGCCCAGGGCAACTTGTAATAATCCACTTTTAATGTATAACAGATTTTAACCCAGTAAGCTTTGATAACCTCCATGGTGGTTTTGTCAGCTCAGTAATACAAGATATTTTGGCAGCAGCACAGTTTCTTGGAAAGTGGATCAACAATGGTGATAGATAGTTACAAAACCTAATGACAGCCATGTTTTATTCACAAAACGGTGTGTCTTCTAATACAGGATTGTTTCTTTGACTCCCAGTAATTGAATAAGCATCCAAAAAGTTGGGGTGGATATATGAGAATGAGAAAACTTTTTAAAAAAGGTCAAAATTTCTGCAAGAGAACCCAAACTTGATTTTCTTTGACTAGATCCAGCAACACCATCCCACACATAGCATCTTAGATTCTCCCTGACCATGTCTTTCTAACCCCACACCTCATGTTTGCAGCAGTAGCTTTGTGTTAACAAGATTAAGAGTTTTGAATGACACCAGCAGCTCTGTAGGGTTGTAGTTAGCACAGTGGTGCTTTGACTCAAATGCTATTGTCAACATGTTAACAATGAAAATGCTAACATGATGTTAAGTGTGTCTGATGTTAACCATAATAATAATGACACAATTTACTGATCCCCTTGGGGAAATGGGTGTTGGTCAGCTGCCAGACAGTACATGCTGGAACTCCTGCGGGGTTCGAGTTTCTTGTCCAAGGACTCGGAATAGGAATAGGATTCGAACCACTGACCCCAGGGTGCACAGACGATTGCTCTACCAGCCTAGATTACTGTGTTGGTCTGCTTTACTAAATAAACATAGTGAAATCTTAGGAAGGAGTTTAAAAGTTGCTTAGGTTACAAGTCATCCCATTGGTAACATACATATCTGCATTGTATATCATGGAAATCCACACAATGGTTCATGCTATTAAATTTTTCCTATGCTGTCTGGACTATGTTAAATTGGTGTGAGTGAGTGCCCTTGAATCAAAAAGAAAGGGTCTTACTCTAGTTATATGAAATATCATTCTATCCTAACCCTACACTGGTAAGTGCTTATTTTATTCTTAATTATAAGTAACTATTAAGAGTAACATCCTAGCCCTGTGTAGGACTACTGCTTTGCCTTTTTTTACTGTAGGACATTAGACTTAACACTCACCTCATGGTGATTGGGTTGTAATATGTGACAGTGCCCCAAGTGGAGGATTTGAGGAAGTGCTCTACAACATGCTGTGCTTTCCATTGTTTATTTATCAGTCAGGCCTTGAGTTATGGTGCGCTTGCAGTGAGGAATTTTAGACCGGACTATGGTCGCTGCAGGCCCCTTGGCATACACTGTACACTGAGAGGGAATCATTTATATTCTACTCCAGAGGTAACAGAAGAACATGAGATTGGGAAACAGCTCAAACACCACTCTGCTTGTGAGGCTTAAGGCACAGAAAAGTCAAGCTGTTATTTGGGGCTGCAGAGTATTCAAGCAAGTTCTGTTTTTCCTTTCTATTTTTTTAAATAGTTTCTCCTAAAATCTCCTAATATATAGGGATGTGCTGTGCTCAGTTATACCTCCATGGTCACACATTTTACACTGAAGCTATATGGCTCAGGGGAGGTGTGATGGAATGCTGGCTTTGGTGAAATTTTCAGCGGCAATGAAATCTGACCAGTCAAGCTGCCTGTAAATGCTATAGGTGCCACATTCGAACCTGCACTGAAAAAGCCTGGAGGGCGTTTTAACCCACTGAGATAATTGCAAATGTATCCTGTGGCAAAAACATCAGCAAACTTCCCCCCCTACCTCACTGCTTTTCTTTTTCTCTCTCCCTCTCTCTCTCTCTCTCTTTCTTGGTTGAGAATTAATAAGGGCTAGCTAGCCTTGATTATAAGGTCTCAACTGTACGGTATTGCTCACCGGTAGCACCCCTCCCTGCACCAGCCTTTCACATGGGTAGACCTTCATGTTAGGAGTGCTCTAATGATTCTGGAGCTTGCCATTCGAGGGCCACCCATCCATCATAGTGGTAAGGCCAGCGGCTTTATTATAATACAGAGGACAGATGTGCTCTGAGGCTATGTGGGACACAATAGAGGTCTTTCAACAGACCTATAAATACATGATCTGTCAGAGTTGCTGTCCTGAGGGCGCTCTCAGCCAGGCTCTAGCCCTCTGGTTGGCCATCACTTATGCTAAGATATGCACCAGCCCCGGGGCTAAGGCTAAGGCTCAGTTCATTTCAGCCCCTCATCAACCACCTCATTCTACCTCCAGCCATGAGAATAAATAAGAACAAGATGAAAAAAGTGATTCATTATGATGGAAAGCAAAACCTTAACAAAACAAACAAGTGGAGGGAGTGAAAACAAACAGTGATAGCCTACTATTGACTCTTTGGCAGCAGCATCTGAAAAGCTGTTGCTGAAATAACACAGGGGGATTTGGATTCAACAACACACATGAATATGAGGGAAAAGTCGACCATACGGGGTTACATGCTTTGATATTTGTTTTGTTATGTCACTAGCATGGACACCTATTTTCAAACAAACTACTCTGCACTTTAAGCGTTTTCACTAAATAAAATGTCTGGGTATCAGTTTAAAAGGAAGAAGTAGAACATCACTGTCTCCCATCACCCTTTTTCCCCAATATTATATTTTTGTAAGTATATTTTAAGTGACATATGCAGCTCCTCCTGCTCCTCTCTTCACCTTATCTCAGGTGAGAATCTCCTTTCACTTTTGCCTCCGAGCCGAGATCAGCAATCTGGGAGTTGGGTGTGTTCTTTTGGAGATTAGTGTGGATGGAGGCTGTTGCATGTTAGAATAATAAACAGGTGAACACTTTAACTCTGCATAATTCTCTATCTCTGCACTACCTTAATGTATTAAAATCATATTCTTCCTCAGGGCAGAAAACCAGCAGCAGATTATGTCCAGGGCACGATGAGTGGAAACCCAGTGACAAATCCCAGCACTCGCACAACAATGATCACCAGGGCAGGAGCTTGCTATTTATCACGCTTTTCACTAAATCCTGACATTTAAGGGTGCGATTCTGGCTGTTTGAATAGTAAGTATTGCTAATGTGACCGGTGATGTGGTAATGCCACGTTTACACTGGGACACACTTCGCTGTATCTGTAAACAACACCTCACTCCAAACACATGTTCGCATACGCACCCTCCCAAGTTTCTTCCTGTTCCCATGCAGAGCATACCCACTCCACGAGCCCCCTCTCTGAGCACTCCAAGGGTTATTCCGTTCCCCTTGACAGCTAAGCCAGGTTCATAATGGCTGGTGTGCTCAGCTTTAGATTTTAGTGCCCCCCCACCACCCCGTTCCACTCTTCACACACATGCATACAAAAACGCCCCCTGCACCAATCTTATTCCCCCCCCCGAGCACTCCCTCCCCAACTACTACTACTTCTTCTTCTTCTTCTCCTTCCTCTTCTTCTTCTTCTTCCCTTTCATTGTCTTCTTCGTCTTCTTTCTCTCCTACCCCAGATCTCTCTTTGCCACAGCTGCTGCCTGCTGGCCTTGCCCAAAGACTTCAGGAGGCTTCCCAGTTCCCTCTCTTTTTCCTTGCAGCCTAGAAGGAAAAACCGGCAAAGGAGGAAAATAAAACTTCAGGCACATCACGCAAGGCCATCTGGGTAATCTTGTTCAAAAGGCTTGAGGTGATAGCTGCAATTTACACAGGCAAAAAAAGAAAAAAAAAAGAACAGACCTCATTTCCATACCTACCAGCCTCAAGGAGATGAAATTGAATAAACTAAGAATTAGAAAAGAATTACAGTAAAACCAATACAGAATATTCAACATTAGTTCATTTTGTCCTTGCAACAACCCCCTCCTCTTTCACACATCTTCTTATTTCCTAAGAAAGAGAACAGTTGGGTTGACATTAAGGTGCCATGGACAACTAACAGAAGCATACAGCCATACACACTCACACGCACTCACTTACACCAACACAGCTTCACTCAAATACACGTGCAGACACACACAGCCAAAGGGGGAAACAATATTTGCGATGAAAGCAAATCAAACTGAAATCCAACATGTTAAAGTCAAGTTGATTAGTGTGGAAATGTAAACGCATCTTCAACTGGCATATCCCACAGTCATAAAGATATGTTAATTTGCAACTTAATGGCTGAAAGCATAATTTTGCTTATATAAACCTTGAAACATGCTGCATTTCTGAAATGTGCCTTAATTTAATGAAGTAAACACCACCACAAAACAATAAATGCCCCAATTAAAGAACAGGCATGAAGAGAAGTGTCTATTTCCCATTTTGCCCCTGCGGACATATGTACCCAAGCGTGTCTGTGCATTTACCCACACGCACAAGCATATGCATCGTGTGCAGCTTATAAACATCATGCCTTCATGTTTCCCATTAGCATATGTGCCATGTTGTTTAAGCTGTAGGTTATCTGGTGCGAGATCCGTGCGGCTACATCTTTATGGCGACACCACCGCACACGTGAGTGTCTGTGTCACATAGAGGTCTATGTGTTTGTGTGTGATTTCATTGAATTGTATGTCTGTGGTGGCATGATGTCACTGTATAATCAGTGCATAATGCAGTCAGGGTTACTATTCATAAATGCATGTTATTGGAGCATATTGTGCATTAAAGGAAAGATGTGCCATCCTCTATTCTTCTTTCCTTCTTTGCCTGCCCCTGTGTCTGTATGTCATCTGGCCTGCTTCGCACCCCTGGGGGGCATATCCCATCAGGCTCGCTGTGCTCCAATGTGTCCCGACAGACCTGATGTGATCTGAGTGGCTGACGGGTTTGTCCCTGCTGCCCGCTGTCTTTTCTCTTCCCTGCTTTACTCACACATGTGCCTAAGAAACACTCAACCTGATGCAGGATGATTGAAGTTTGCGCCTCCTGCGGAAAGCCTCCAATAAGTACATGCGTAATTATTTTTTTTGCATGCGCGCCCGGGATGTAGAAGTCATGCACGATACCTCGTAACAGTAATCTTTTGAGTTTAATCTTGAGTTTCAGCTTTATCATGTATTCAAGTGTGGAACATGTTTACGCGCTTCACTTCTACTTTTAGTATCCATTTGAATGAGTGCATAAATGTGAACGTTCAATTATGAAGCCCCGCTGGAGAGAAACAATGCCCTCTTGGTTCAGTAGCCATCTCTCTCTCTCACACACACACACACACACATACACACAGGAGCCTGGGGGGATGCAGAAAGAGTGGGGGTTGGATACCATGAGACTAGGGCATCACACTGGGGCTTAGAAACAGAGATATACCAACTGGAACCTTCTACCTACAGGGTGTGTGTGTGTGTATCTATGTGTGTGTCTGCTCATGCCCTTGTGTTAACACAAACTCACACATATGGAGGAAGCAAGTGTCACACTGAGGAAGGGAGAATGCTGCATAGGGGGAATACAGTTTGTGGAGACTCTATCTGTGTGTATGTGTGTCTGAATATAATCTAATTGCTTACTAGTGAAGGACAAAATTGTTTCGCCTGCAGGTATAAGTATGGGTGGTGCTGATGAGAACTGGTCTGATATCTCAATCCACCAATCAGCTATGCAGGGCCACCCTACAGCCTATCCGTGTACTTCATGTTTGTGAGCAGAAGAGGTTTTTGTTAAAGTCTCCACTGAACTATAACAGCAAGAGGGAGAGTCAGGCTTTTAGCCTTTAATTAAAAAAAAGATCAGGGTTTTTTTTATTGATATTTTCTGCACACTTCAGGCACAAAACAATAATGCCTGAAGTCCACAGTAATGTTTTCTTTTTTTTTTTTTTTTTTTTTTTTGATCAATGATTAACTACCTTAGTTGGGATCTTAAATCACCTTGAGGTGCTCCTCACAAGCTAGTTTGTCTTGTGGCAAAAATGAGCCACAACATGGAGGAAATGGCTTCAGAAATGGCTTAGGGAGGACGGTGACGAAGCAATGTTATTATCCTGCTTGTGTCCATTCGGGCAGCACAACTCTAGTATTTTCTTGAACTCACGGCAAAGGTCCCACAAGACAGGTGCTTTCTATCACTAATTTGCTCTCAGTGACTATTGCAGGAATGATGGATGGCTTGTTTAGTTTTACTGTAGTGCTCTAACTTTTTTCCACATGAATAATATTGCAGCTGTACTGCTTTAAGATGACACATAAGGTTGGCCGTTTCTGACATGATGTTGTGACACTGTCAACTCAGAACAGTCTTCCTTCAAAAGCCAAAGGACATAGCCGCCATTTTGGGGGGGCACATGTGACCCTTGTGCTGTCTGTGATCATTCTTACCGACTCGCCAACAGGAGGGGAGGAAAGATTGGTTGTAGGAAAGCCAGGCTGGTCAGGAGTCACTCAAGTCATGTGACAACCCCAGGGCATTGTTGGGAGTAACAGGGAGACCAAGGAGCAGAGATGTGGTGTAGCTGCAAGCCCACGGGTGAAAAGGAGGTCAGTGGCCACAGGAAGCAGTGCAAAAGTGCCCAGAGCTGCTGTCCTTAATGAGAGCACATCCCCTGGGGAGTATATCCCAGCAACTGCCACATGAAAAACTCCAATCTATACAGAACGCTGCAGGCACAAGAGAGCAGCCATTTTCATGGTCCATTCCCTAAGCCAGAAGCCATCTTGTGAGGTAAACAAATCCATGTACAAAGATGTGCACCTTGGTACAGGGCCAGGGCTGTTCCATCATTCACACTGTGCTAAGTCATTGTCTCATCATGTGTTTGGCTTGGAAGATCTTGACTGCTGGAATCTCAGTAGAGGCCTCCTCCAAAGCATTGTGAATTAATTTATTAATAAGGTATGTGCTGCTGAGAAACAGAAGGTAATAAAACAGGAGCCCTATAGGGTGAGTGGGAGAAATACATTTGAAAATAAACTTTGAGTAACTCATTAGATTAAGAAAATTATAAGAATAATAACCCTGAGCACTGCCTGGGGAGGGAAATCTCATTAACAGGTTTTTCGATTCCTCCCTTCAATACATTTGTTAAAGGTGCCAGGGAGTGTTCAATTATCACCCGCCCTCTCACCTCCAAGACGTAGGGTGACAAGAAACCCCAGAGAAACCTGCAGGGCCAGGGAGGGCCATGCACACAAGAGCGTACACATTTACTGTAGACACACATGCACACATGGTTTCACTTTATTCCCCCATGAGTAATGGGTTTTCTGACCATTTGTTTAATACTGTAAACAAACAAGAGAGCTGGAGGGCTACTTAGACAATGCCATTCCACTCTTGAATGAGCAAGAGCACATAATAGGCACACACATGTTTACTGTCGGGTCTATACATGTCCAAATGTTCATAGTCCCCAAAAAGCAGGCTTTTTGCCTATTGAGTCTTTTAACAAAAAAAAAAAAAACCCTACGTTGTAAAGAAACTCTTTCATCCAGCTGTGTTTCATAAGAGCAACCGAGAGCCCCACCTAAGTTTCTTTCTTTCATCTGTTTCCAATCTTCATTGGCCTCTGGGCTACGTCCTTGAGGCAGAAGGTTTTGAAGGCTATGTTTGCTCTGGAACCATTTACTGTGCCGTCCTCCTTCTGGAGACATGGCAGAACGCCTGAGGGTAGTGCAACTCGGCACACCTGGAGAGCTGTGTCTCCACCCCACCCAACCCCCCTCTGGTGGTAGTCACCAACAGTGTGCAACACTGATTTGTGCCTCGCAGGCCTCCAACTACAGCAACTGCTTGAAAGGCTTCACAATCTGGAGATCAAGATTGAATAATGGCGGCTTCCAAACACCACTCGCAGTACAGTGCAAAGCCGAAAAATGGATTTGAAGCGTATGTGGCCAATTAAAAGATTGACCACAGCTATGCTATGACAATGCTCATCATCATTTACAAGCAGGGATTTTTTTTTTTTTAAACCAGAGACAACATGCTGGATGAAAACAAAGTTGAACAGTATGCTTTAAGTGCACACGGTACTATTTCCATGTTTATTTCTGGTACCAACTGGCTAACAGTTAGCTTCACTGCAGCAACACCTGGAGCTAACACCTCTTGCCAGCTAATATTCCTTAAAATAAGCTTTAAGAGCCATGCAAAGAAGGTGTAAAATGGACTAATGTTACTGACTAAGATAGCTAATTAAAAAGTCTTAAGTTGCACCATCTGTGGTTAGTCTGCTTATAAGTGCCAAATTCTGAATAATTTGCACAGGCTATAAACTATTTCTGCTGTACCAGGGAAATAGAGGATTTTATAACTGTTTTTAATGATGTTTAAAAAATAAATTGTTTAAATATATGAATTGTATTAATAAAATAACGAGTGTATTTGTGGTTATACCACTTTTGTCAGTTTGACTGATGTGCTTCATTTGTGTGATTTACTGATAAAAACGTAGGCTGCTGGGGAGTCGTATGTGGTTAATCTTGAAGCTGTGTGCTTCTAAAAAAGGACAGATCAACCATGTTGTCCCCAGGTGAGACTTGAATTGTGACATATGAATGCAAACTAAATTAAACCTCTAGGAAAAAAAAAGATATGAATGTTCTTATGTAATAGAGTATAGTGACTATTTGCAGACATGCGTCTGTTCTTATGTAAAATGGCAAAATGATTTGCAGATAGGTAAAATATAGTCATTTCTCTCTTAACCCTCTAGCATCAAACTTGGCATCATTCATTTCTATTTCTCTGTTGCCGGTACAAGTGTTAAAACCGCAACATGCACTTGTTTTGTTTTATTTTATATCCAGTGGATATAAAAATGCCATTTAGTGTGACAGAGAAAAAGGGGAATAAGTGAAAAAGTCAGTTCTTTACAAGTAGGTTTTGACTTAAGGAACAAGGGCACTGAGGGCTATAGCTACATTTCTAACAGAGGCATTGTGGCAAAGTGGCAAAACCAAGGGCTGGAAATGTTATAAAATTATAAAACAATAGTCACAACAGTTTTAGGCCGGCAGCCTAAAGTCCAACATCTTCCACCTATCAACAAGAAAAGTCGTTTTAGACCTGTAGATTGTCATTCTCTCATGGCAGAACAATAATGCACATTCATATCTATATTATGTTCAGAGCACTTCCACATGTCCATAATATTGCCTATATTGTACATACTGGAGAAACTGTATATTCACTTGCACTTTCCTGCTTATTGCACTTCTGATTAGATACTAAACTGCATTTCGTTGCCAAGTACTTGCAAATGTGTCATGAAGTTTAATGTAATTGAATTTAAATATACCAGCAAGAATAAAAAACAGGAAGTAGAAAGTGAAATGACATGAATCTGAATTATATTAACCTTTCATTTTCTTTTTGTGACATGTTAAAATTCTTTCCGTTAAAAAACACAACAACAACCAAAACAGAAAATAACGTGATACATTCTTGTCATAACTGCCACCTATAGGCAAAGCACGCTACAGCACTTCTATTTTCTTTTTTTTTATAGCTGCAGTTTATGTGACAGTTCATTATATGTCAGCATTTGATGTTAATACTTTCTGTTGTGACATCACTGTGTCTAGGTGTGAGTCCAGCTATATGCTGGTGGTAAACAGAGTGTAAAAGTGACCTGACAGTGATTGAACAGCGTTCACTAATAGAAAATGTACAACATGCTGTGGTAGAAGAAGTACTTTGATTATTTAAAAGTAGAAAGTAAAAACGTTACTTAAAGAAAAGTACAAAAGTATTTGCGTAAACTACTCTTTAGGCAGTGTTTCACTTCATAACAGTGAATATGACATTGTTGGATTATGCTTGTTGATGCATGAATGTGCTCATCAATAGAGCTCATTTTAACAACCTTAAATATACTTTGTTTTTTTCCACCATTGACAACATTTGAAACATGAATGGTGAGTTTTTGTGTTTGTAAATGACAAACTAGTGTTGCTTACAAATATGTATTCCCTTACTGCCTAAAAGTAAGGATTTATGAGTATTACAAGGTAAAAATGAAAGAGAAAACCAGAATGAGTAATGGTGCATTCATGACAGAATGTGGAGCAAAAGATGCAGACATACACATACACACACACACACACACACACACACACACACACATGCACAGTCAAAGTTTTAGTGCTTAGTTTTGATTTAGCTCTTCATTAGCCACAGGGCCCAACTCCGGTTAGCTCCAGTATTAGGCTCAATTAGAACAAGATCCAATTAGAGGGCTCCTTTCCCCTGGGGCAAGGAGAGGCAGGAAATGGAGACTGAGAAATGTATAAGTCGACAACATGCGGACACAGCCAACATAAACAAACTTACTTTGTTGATCTCTGCTGTTGCTATGCAGGAGTCCTCTGGGAGTTAAAGCCCTGCTAGTCTAAGCTATGAGATAAAACAAAATAAAAAAAAAAAAAAAGCCCTGCAGCAAAACATGAACTCTGTGAACACAAGGGCTCCGACACCATGAAGGGAACGTCTGGGCCCAGAAAATGAAAAGCCCACAGGCGTTTTCCATTTACAGCTAAAAATCCAGCACTAGCTCCTAGCCAGGGTTAGTATCAGACTCTCAAAATGAACACTTACACTACGGGGGGAACAAATGAGTAGCTTTCTATTGTCGCTCTATTAAATCTGTCGGTTAATAGACATATACCTTACTACTGACAGAAATCAATAATGTACAATAAGATAAAGAAGGAGAGGAGGGGAGGTGTTAGTGGTGAAAGAAAGAAAGGAAAGAAAGAAAGAAAGAAAGAAAGAAAGAAAGAAAGAAAGAAAGAAAGAAAGAAAGAAAGAAAGAAAGAAAGAAAGAAAGACAAAGATCCAGCTGTGCAATTCGAAGCTGAGCCTGTCTGTCCTATTTGTATGGTTAGAGGTGGTGATGGCGGCAATGTTGTGTGAGCTGTTTGGGCTTGCCCTTGCCTCAGGCCTATAGTGTTCCTCCCCCAGGCGGCATGCGAGGGAAATGGTGTGTGGTGCGAGGGTAAACCTTGACCTGGCTGCCAGGAGGCTGCACACGGAATAAAATGAGCACAAACAAAGCAAGAGAGAGAGAGAGAGAGAGAGAGAGAGAGAGAAAGGAAAAGGAAGAGGAGGGGGTGTCAGATAGCAGTGGAGGAGGTATATGCCATTTACTTGTAGTACTTGTACACCTGTTTTTGCTGCTGTCTGATCTCACTCTGAGTGGCAGGGTGCACATTGTACATCCACAGCAGGACACATGCATCTCACTGATTGGGAGCGCTCAGGTGTTGTGGGTGGCATCCTGGTACGTGGCAAAGATGGAAATGTGAAATGTTGCATTTTCCTTCATGCTCTGCCAAGCTGTGTTGCAGGCAAATATGGAAATCCCATTATGTCATGCCTAACTTGGCCCTACAAACTCAGAAACTCATTTGTGAAATTGGGTTCAGATCATAAAGAGTTGCAAAGTGGTTTTTGGTCTCGTAAATCTGCAGAGGATATATTTGTTGAGACGTCAGTGAAAGTGTGGCTACAGACTACGCATCCGCTCTGATTTAAAGTTTACTTGCAACCTACTCACAACCTGGCAACCTGAAGTTACAGATCTATTCCATCCGAAGTCATCTGATGATTCTGCTTGCAGTAGATGTTTGAAGACAATTTGCTTTCTGTATCCACTGAGGATTAAATAAATGTGAAAGGTATAATCTCTGTAAACGAGCGTGTTGACAGGAGTGTGTACACCATATCACCCTTCTTACCTGTGAAAAGCACAGTGAAATCCATTACATACTTTGGAGACGACTCATGAATGGAATAATTAGCACAGCATGCTTTCCGCCCGGCTGGAAGTCTCTCTCGATAATGAACAAAGGAAAGGAAATTAGCTTTTGTCTCATAAAGTCACAACTTCAAAGATCCCTGCCATTGCATTAATACAGCCATAGCCTGCAGCAGCATGGAAGAGAATAAAATAAGCACTCTCACTCAGACCCCATTCCCATCAAGGTCTTTCTCAGGACAAATACCAGGAGCTTGGCTCTTACAGACCACACACACTGGACTGTATCAGTAAGAGAAATGAGTAGAGAAAGGGGGATGCAAATTCACCCAAGCCATCTCTCATAAAAAAGTTAAATAGCTTAATTTCCTTGTGGATTCTGACACACAACACGACTTAAATTTGTTACAGTTGGTGACGAATTTCCAGGTGTAGCACTATGCCTCTGTATTATCCCTCTGTGCAGCTGGATGTACACTTAATCACATCGGGTCAGCATTTTGGCCTAGGGGTTCCCAGCTGTGGCCTGGGCGACCTGCGATGGCTCGTCTTGCCTAACTGCTGTTCCAGTCAACTGCCCCGAGGAGCGTGAGTGGTACACTGATCTGGTGCTGGGTCATCCGGCCTGGCACTGCTGCATTACAGCACATTAAAAAGACTTTAAAAAGCCCAGTGTTTGCGGTGGCGCTGACGCGATGGATGGTGACGGATACAGTTTAGATCAGAAATTGAAACAATATGCAGGGGTTTCCCCTTCTTTATATCTACACACACACACACACATATATATATATATATATATATATATACACTTTCTTAGTATGCCTAATCCAGTCATCATCAGCACCATTTCGTCCTAACAGTTGTTATCATCATTGTCTCAGAGCTGAAGGAGGCAGTGCTGAAGACCGGGGAGAGTATTGTCCAAGGCACTCTCTGTTCGCCTATCTGCTCCTTTATCTGCCAGGATCAGTTGTTAGTGCTGGCAGTTTTCCTCTCCTGTCCTCTGGAGAGAGGTGGCTCTCAGCTGGAGAGAGGCGCCACAGGCTACGCACTGTCTCCATTGTGTGGAGAGACACACGGAGGACTTGAGAGACTCAGTGCAGGTGCAGAGAGGAAGAGTGAGAGGGAACACACCTGAGGGGGTTGTTTTTTTTTTTTTTCTCACAAAAAGTCAGGCTTGTTTTTTTTGTTTTGTTTTTTTGAGGGGCCTTTTTAGTGTAAGGACATTTGTTGTTCGGGAGGACAGACTTACTGGAGGTACACTACACTGGAGAGAAGGAAAGGGCCCTCAGTTAGAATCCTTCCTCTCTAACTGCTGGAGACATTTGGTTAGAAAAATAACATAATAATACATTACTATCATTGCCAAGCTACCAAAAAATTCACATAAAGCAATGATTCAAAGCAGCATTTAGCTAGACTGTATAATACAAGTACAGTATAGTATAATACAATAAGGCGTGGGACTCGTCACACCTCCATGAGTGAGGTCATGTTCCTCACTTCTGTCACAGGTGGGGTTGGAGAGGACACAACAATCCAGAGCTTATAACCTCTCCCTGGACCGGGAGGTTTCCTGTGAAAGTGATCCTTTAGCTAACTTGTTTGTTTAGAAGCTGACAGGCTACAAGAGTCTCGGTGACAGCATCTATTCTTCTCGGGGTATGGAGGGGAAGATGGAGATGAAGAGGGAACGAGGGAGGGATCGCGAAACAGGGAGGGAGAGGAGCTGGATGTAGAGAGGTGGTGAGAGAAAGTGCAGTAAAGGGTGAATGGGAGGTTTGCGCACTTTTAACAATAGGCTACTTTTACCTTTAGCTTTGAAACATCTTCAGATCATCCTGGTAGCAATTTCAGAAATCCATCTGGAGAGTGACTGGATGAGTGCTGATGTTTTCATCACTTTGGTTTTAATTATATGTCTCACTCAGCACAGTCTTCCTTCTACTCGGCTAATTTAGATTGAGATCCTTCCAGGCTTTCCCCTATCTTTCATTTCCCTCCCCTCACTCTCTCCTCTCTGCATCCCATCAGCCCCTTTGTAGAAAAAAAGAGGAAGGAAAAAAACCTTCATGTCTGTGACTTTCTTGCCCTCCAGCATATGAAGCCCTCTTTTATTTTGATCATCGCAGCACAATGGATTCATGCCATTCTGGCAACTTTATTCAGTATCAGCCCAAATTTACATACTGCTTAACAAGTTTGTGCGTGACTGTTGATGCCTCTGATCAAAGTGCTTTTGGAAATCTTTCTCATCTGATTTTTTTTTTTTTTCCGTCCTTCATTTCAAATGCATGCTGCAGACAGGCATCTTTAACTCAGAGGCAAAGAAAGGTAACCTTAGTGCTGCACAAGCCCAAATGTCATCCAACAAGGAGGGCTCATGTCCTGGGGATAAAGATAATGTAATCTAAGCAGTATACAGTGTGACTGTGTGTCTCTGAGTGTGTGTATCTATGCTAGCCTCAGTGTTTGTTGGAGGCTTGGGTTTGGGGGCGGAGGGAGACAGGGGATGACAAAAGTCAAAGCAGTCATGTGTCATTTTCGGTGCTGAGGGGCTGGGACCTGCCTCCAGGGCTGTCCTCTCTGTCAGACGCACTCAGATATCTGCGCTGAACTCTCTCGCTGTCTCTTTTTCTTTTGCTCTCCCTCTCTCTCTCTCTCCATCCTTTCTCTCTCTTGTCTCTATCTAATCCACGTGCATGTATGCAGCTGCATGTTCGCCCAGTGACACATGCAACAATTACATGCTTTAAGGTGGCGCACAGCAACAATGTTTGAACGACATTTGCGTGATACACGTACAGTGAAAACAGGAGATTAAACCATGGACAGCTGCTTTAGGTATACAGCATGCATTGGCTCACCTCATGTTTCTAAATAACTGTATGTTGGCCGCCTCTGCCACAGCCACAAGACTGACAATACAATATGAATCCCACTAGACAATGTGAGGGCGCATTAGGGCGAGTGGGGAGACATTTTTTTACAATGATCAGGTTGTAAATCAAGATATCACAGGCCACACCACAAACCAATGGCCCATAAAATCCCCATGGCGACTGGAGAGGAGGCTGAACGCTGTTGTGGCAACCCACTGCAGGAGCACAGTAGCTCCCACAATAACACAGTGGATGCGTAAAAAGACGTAGCTACCAGAGCAAACAACAGAATTGAAAACATTAAATAACGGCGAAAGAAAAATGGTTTCAAAAATACAATAAAAACAGGGTGTGGGTGGAAAGAGAGGAATCGTGGGAATGCAAGATTGCACCTCCCTCAGGCAATCGAATTATCCTATGGGCCGATGGTTCCTCCTTATGCGTCGGCTGACATTTTCCTGTAACCCCATCCCCAGTAATGCTATGTGATGTGTGTGACTGGCTTCTGCCATGGCCCTGAGAGGCCTTGAAGCCCCAGGGCCATTTGCTGTTGGCCCGCAGCATCCTGGGAATTGTTTATATTAACTCTATCCGCTCACTTTTTGTTCCTCTCTGTCATTTTTCTCTATCTTCCCTTGTCTCTCCATTCCCCCTCACTGTATCAGGCCCAGTGGTATCTACTTTCAATTACAGGAGGATGCACTTGTATTCTTCTATGAGACAAAACCCTGACAGCTGACTCCTGAAGGGTAACTCAACACCATGTCTTTTAGTCTCTTCCCACAAACTGTTAGCAAGCCAGCACCTTTCAGAGTACACAAAGGTAAATGACAACTAAATCTGATAGCGGTATCTGTTCCTCTACTGTATATGTTGCTCTGTTTGATGATGATAAGAGTGGAGGGTGTGTTCAAGAAGAAAACAGTTGAAAATCAAGAAGTGCTGCGTGTTATGCATGTGTGCAAGAGAGAGAGAGAGAGAGAGAGAGAGAGAGAGAGGGGAAAGAGATTTAAGGACACCAAAGATGAGATGTGTGATATGAGATAATAGAATGATATTTAAAATGTATCCCTGGAGCTATAAGTTAAAAGAGAACATTAAAAGAGAACATATTTTGATTGCTTATGGATATGTAAGCCAGCATACCAATATGCCCAAACTTTACTTCGTACTGCGGATGCCTAAAGGGCATAAGAAGCAGGCAGACCAATCCGATATACTCAAAGAGTGTATGTGTGCAACTGTTGACATGTGACAAGCAGAAAAGGGACAGTGTTGAGAGCGTAGCCTTTTATGACCCAACACACTTTGACAGCTTAGCCATGGCTTGAGGACACGAGCAATGTTGCTTTTTCATCTGACAATTTAAGCAAAACAACTCTCCCTTGATGGAATCAATTGTTCAGAGGGAATTTGTGGCCGTGTGTTAAAGCACAGAGACAAAAAACATGTCAGCAGCGCGTAGATTGTGCTCACTGTTAGCTGCTGGAGTCATACTGTCAATCTGTACCACAAGGAAAGTGAGATGAAAGTGTAAGCAACATGATGGCAGCACTCCTTTTATGCAACACTGCCCTCTGCTGGTAGAAGGTAATAACACCTTGAGTCTTTCACTGAAGTACTGAGACAGTGTTAACAGAGGACCAGTGTAACCTTAGTTCTCCAGAGATGCAAGTATGTGTGTGTGTGTGTGTGTGCGCTTCTACCCTTGAAGTTGTTGCCTTATTTGGACCTAAGGACATTCTGCACTGACAAATCTCAAACATCCCAAGAGAGGCATAATTTGAAATATGGCCACGGGGGTGGCACGTTAGAATGACAAAAATGTAGATCCTCAAAGTAAAATCTGCCTGCGACTTGGAAATCAGCTAGAGACGAGGGCACTGGATAACGTTAGAGAAAGGTTCAACTATTGATGTGAGATACAACCAAATACTTAAATCAGATGTGAACATGTGGAATGTTTTTTCCCACTATTTGTTCTATATTCACAACAACATGAGAACACAATTTGCCTGAAGTGTAAGTGCATGACAGATCAAGAGAAAAAAAAAAGAGATGGAGGCACTGTTTAAAAATCTGTTGTGTGTTCACATTAATAGTGTTCGCCATGTCTGTGTGCAATTGGGCTGTATATGTGTGTGTGTGTGTGTGCATACAAACAGTGCACTCAGTCGACAGCCCGCAGCAGTGTGCATACTTGCTTGGAGAGTACATGTCCTCGGGCCTCGTTCTTCCGTCGATGACCTCTGGTGAAGCCATTATTTTCTGCATTAATGATGAGCAGCAGCCAGCGATGAGAGAGATGGACTTTGTCCTGAGGCACTGTAGCACTGATTATGGGCAACAATGCCGGAAAAAAAAAGAATAATAAAAAAAAAAAGAAAGAAAAACTCTTCCCACAAGCATTTCAAAAGTCTAGGAGTCTAGCGGCAGCACAGAATAAGCTGCTCTTGCTCTATTGACAAGATGGATCAGATAACCTCTGCAGCTGGAGGATTACCCAGAATAAACTTTATTAAAGTTTACCTATAGCTTGTTTTGTCCTCCAGTAGATTCGACGCCTGACCAACAAACCAGTGACCGTAACATCATAATCTCATCAAATACTGACCCGAAAAACATTAGCAGGTGGCAATTAGTGTATGGATGAAACGGCCGAGAGTGAGTCATACTAACGACTTTTATTGTTCTCCTATAATTAATGGCTTAATGTATGATAAGTGATGTCAGAGGCTTAATTGATCCTTTGACATCAGTCTAACAACCAACCTATAAGACTCACAAACAAGACAAATTGCAGACAAAGTGAAATTGCTCTAGTCGACAGCCAGGGCACCCACTCAGGAAATCCTGGCTTGGGGAGATGACTCTAAATGAAGGACTTTACCATTCACCATTATGTCTTTGGTGAGAGTCAGAGGGAACCCCCGGGGCTCTTCAGCACAGCACGGCACAACTTTTCAAAGGGCTCCAGATTAAAGTCACTGAAAGTTCCCACTGGGGTCTTGGGGCCAGGATCCCATTAAGCAGCCCTACCACACCGCCGGCCATAATTGTGTCGTTGAGAATTCAGAGCAGCGGTTGCTTGATAAGCGAATTTAGGGTGAAATAAAAAAGGAGAGGCAAAAAGGGGTCTTGTTGGGCCACCATTAGACACTTCGTTCACTCATCGCTAATTTGTTTTAAATGACTAAGGGAGAGGTGAGTACTTTATAAAGCAATTCCAGATACCTTTTTCCTCCCATTTCCAGGTCTGTGTGACAGTATGCTGATAAATTAAAAACACTGCAGTTTCTAGCCTCACACTGTAATACCACTAGTGGTGTTTTAAACTGTAGTTATCCTACATTTACTAATTTTGCAGATGCTTTTATCCAAAGCGACTTACAAGTGATGTCCAAGACGATCTTACCACTGCACTATCCAGTCACTACATCTTTATTGCAGTACTTGTTACTGCACCATTAAAATGATTATTCAGTACTGGCAGATACTATCTAGTAAAGTCATTTAGTGAACTATTTAAAATCACTTTCACAAATACCACAAAGAAATTACAAACAAGTCATCTTTTATTGAGCATTTAGTCTCCTTATCGTTATGAATGTTTACGTTTCTATTCGATTTTGAGAGTAATCACCATTGTTTGGTCATTTGGTGAATGATATAAAAACATCCTGTAAGTTTAGTTAAGATTTAAACCATAACTTGAGATCTAGGCATGTGCTAGTTAGCGCAAAAGCTGGAAGTTGTTATTTGCAAGTGGTGCACCATTCCTTGTAAATGTGTGCAAAACATTTAAGCGACATCAGCAGATCTCAAGTGATGACTTGGCTCTTTACAATGAAATAAATGAGTAAGTAAACCCTCTGAAACGTACTAATATTTACTATTGTCATCCAAGTGCAATAAAGAAAAACTCTTAGTTAACTGCTTTAAGTTGATTTTTTCTGCTTCTTCTTTTCTGCCTCTTCCTCTTTTTCCTTTTCAATCTCAGCCACAAAGCTCTCAATTTCCTTGGATTCCAAAATCTGCAAACAGGGAAGTAAAAATAATTACTCTATATATAAAAAAAGGTACAAAATAAAGAAATCAAAATTGCAGTAAATCACCTTCAGTGGCTGATTCCGTCTGATAACAGCAAGTTCAATATTCTTTCCTCCTGACTGGACAACCTGTGACAAATCAAATACAAAATCCAGTGACTTAGCGTGTATTAAATAATACACACTCCAACTCAGAGCCATGTTGGGAGGTTGTTTAAATATCAAAAAAAAAAAACTACTGCTTGTTTTAATAGCTGATCAAAAGTTCAAAGACTTTAAAACTTCTCTAAAAACATAGCTTCATTTTATTTTAATTGCCTGAGCTGTCAGGTTCAGCTTATCACAATAGGCCAAGTGACACAAATGTAATGATTGTACTTAGCATCTTACAGCAGTTGGGGCTCTCTGATAATATCTGTACGTTACTGAACTATTAAATTCACTTTATTAGAAGAAATATCTGCATGTCAGTATGGTAATCTTATGGTAAAGCAGTTTAGAAATAATTCAGTTTCAATATATGTTATCATGCAAATGCAAAGACCCACATGACCTGTGACCTTACCTCAAGCAAAGCCTTGATAGCCAACTTGATTGCCTCATTGTCTCCAGCAATGGCCTCATCTGTGTAATTCTTCTCCAAGAACTCCCTCACAGTTTTTGCGCTACGGCCAATTGCATTTGCCTATTTTTTTTCCAAGAGGTAACAGCCAAATGATTATTAAACAATTTCATATTGATAAGGTATTTGTTGCACAAGTGTAACAAGACAATAAAGTAATGTACTAAGAGAAAAGTCACTGACCTTCCAGGCATGATAGGTCCCCGATGGGTCTGTCTGATACAGTCTGGGAGTCCCATCGTAGTCAAAGCCAACAATTAATGCGGAGATGCCGAATGGTCTACGACCATTGCTTTGAGTGTAGCGCTGTAAATATAACCGTTAAACAAACGGATGTAACTGGTCATTCTTATAAATCTTTTTATTAGAAATAAATTATCCAACAACTAGGTAGGAGAGGACAAAAGCTGAAAGTGATGTCCTTGCCTACTGGATGTGAAAGCCATTCTTAGTAAATCAAAAGTAAGGTACCTGCTTGAGCGTAGCAATGTAGCGAGTTATGTATTCCACTGTGACTGGGTCCTCAACAGTTAGTCTGTGGCTCTGGCACTCAACCCGAGCTCTGTTTATTACAATACGGGCATCTGCTGTCAGACCTGAAGAATATTGAAAAGGGTTACAGCTATACAACATAAAATCTTGGTACCGATATCTGCAGATGTAGTGTGTATAACAACTGGTCATCAGAGTGGCTTGTCACAAAAAGAACTGTGACAACAAAAAGAATACAGGTATCGCATCTTTAACGAGTTATTGAAAAGGATTGTGTTGTTTGAGGTACCTGCAAATGCCATGCAGACATGTTCATCCAGGGCACATATCTTGCGGACAGTCCTTTCCTCCTGCAACTTTGCCACCGATTTCTTTTCAACACCAAGGACAACAATGTCCTTACCTCTGATTCCAACCTATGTAAGAGAAGGAAGAATAACATCATTAAATGTCTGATGCCTGGTAATACAGACAATTTCGCACAAAAATAAAGAAATCTGACTTTTCACTTGCTTTGATAAATATTTCAATGTCAATATAAAAGCACGTCAGCCTAAGCAGTTATAACAGAGTTTAATTAACAAAAATGTCAGTCATTATGACATTACCCACAAAAATACATTCATAGTTGAAACTTGTATCATGTTCTCAGGAGTCTGGGGGGTAACTAATGTTTTCATTGACTTTGATGTGATCTGAGAGTAAAATGTGATTAGTCTACACTTTGCACTACTAACTAAAATAAACATGCTACAGAAGAAGTTATCTGTAACTGTGAGTTATCTGCAACTACACAGGCCTATTGACCCTACGGCTGAATTTTGTGTTTCTGTTCCGCAGAGTACATGGGGAAAATCCCACGACTCTACTACAGTTTAATTGTTGATATGGTTTGTTGTGTATGTGCGATGTATTATTGAATTTATGTAATATAAAGAGCCAGCAACAAAGAAATATTGTTTCTATTTCCTAGTGCTAGCGATACTTAACGCTAGTTGACATATTACTGAAACTGAAAGTACTGAGAGTGACACAGCGACAATACGCTCGTTCATTTTACCGTTACATTTACACTAACTTCTAATATTTTCTTATATGTGAAAGTAATACACAGAGCAGTCCAATAATGGCATACAAAAATCATAACACCTGAGTGGAACTGACTGTTTTAAACAGCAAAATGAGCTAAACACATGAGTTAGCTAGAAGAATGCTTGCTAGTCGTTTAGCTTAGCAGGATAGCTAATACCATTAGTTTCATTTATGACTTACCGCTGTGGAACCTTTCTTTACAGCTTCTTGTGCGTACTCCACTTGAAAAAGATGACCATCGGGAGAAAACACCGTAATAGCTCTGTCATATCTTGCCGCCATTGCACTGCAAGAAGGGTACAGTCACAAGAAAAAAGGACACTTCTACTAAATGATTCAGCTAGTTAGCAACAAGCTACTCAGTCTGTGAAGCTGCAGTGTATTGAAAACAGCGCCTGCGCACGACCTCTGAACTGGGGTGATACCAAAACTCGGCTCCAGTGCAAAACAGTTGCGATAAATACCAAATAAAATTGATATATATTTATCTGTGTGCGTTGCAATGAGGGTAAACTATAACTAATACATTTTGTTTTTAGGGTACTGTGCCGAAAACTATACACACATATATCAAACAACACCACATATTTCTCTCAGTTACCCCTTTTAGTTGAGCAGTCCATTTCCCGTGGCCTTTTGGATTCGATCTAGACGGTTCCACTGGATGAAAATGGGTTACATTTAATTCAATATAGCTACAATGCTAAAGTCTTCAATTAAATACATAAATGTGTTGAGCTATTTAAGTAAATCTTAAATAAACGCGATCTTCATGTAACTGAGCGTGTTTAAAATAAACAGTGTGGATCAACTATGTTTTTAAACGTGCTGCGCGCCCCCCAAAACGGACCGTTGCATTACAACATTGCATCCTGAACTGTTTGATCCGAGTTGTACCGATTTGTTAGGAGTGTTGGCTACTTTTCACTTTTATGCTCTTGTTCAGTTTAATCTCATAGAGTATCACCATGTCGGTGGCATTTGCACCTCACAGACAGCGTGGGAAAGGTGATATAACACCCGCTGGAATACAAAAGGTAATTCATCTTTTTTTTTTTTTTTAGCGCGTCGCAGAATGGAGGCTGTGGTAGCAGGCGCTACTAGCCGTTGGGCTAATCAATGTAGCAGAGCCCATCCAGGTCGTACTGTGAGCAGATCAGGAACAATATTACAGAGCCACAGCGCGGTGAATATGAACATCTCCGGAGTCTACACGCCATGTGAACACGATTGGTCTTAGGCCGATTCGCCAGACTAACGTACAGTTTTATTTCAAATGAATGGAGGCCTACGGTTTTGTTAGCTTAGGACAGCTAGCTGGCAAGTCTCGTCTTTTGTTAGCTAGTAACGCTCGTTCACATTTCACCAAACGCCCCACAACCTCCTCATTGTTTTCAAATTAATGTTATGTTAGAATGACCATCAACGAGCGATGGAAATAAATATACTAAATATACCATATTGAGTGATTGCACAACAGAAATATATTGTATAAATCTCGTTTCAGTTACTCGATGAAAACAACCAGCTGATCCAGTGTATAATGGACTTTCAGAGTAAAGGCAAAACAGCAGAGTGTTCACAGTAAGTATTGATATTTTCTTTGGTTTTACACGTTGAAGTATTTTTAAGGTCACGTTGGTTGAAAATCCGTGTCGATTACCCTCTACCTGCACAGGTATCAACAGATGCTGCACAGAAATTTAGTGTACCTGGCTACGATAGCAGACTCCAATCAAAACATGCAGTCTCTTCTCCCTGCTGTGAGTATTGGCCTTTGCTGATTGTTTTTAACTTAACCTTAACTAACATTAATTCTTAATCTGTTGTGTATTACTTTAGGTGTATGACCTAAAGTGATATTCAGTAAACACAGATGACAAGTAATAATACTGAATTAAGAAATCAGCACAGTATTGTTTAGGTTCAGTACTTAATGTAATACACTGTATTTGTTCCTGGAATCTGAAAGATGTTAATATAAACGAATGATAATGCAGAGATGAATGACTACTAAATCTAAATCTTATCTTCAACCTAATATTAAATGAGCCCTTTTGCTCCAAAATTGTATGTAATTTAATTGAATGCTTTCTAAGGTAGATGTGCATTTTAGTTCTTGAAAAGTTCATATTTTGGTTTGAGGAGATGTTTATTTGCCATCCCATCATAACATTAAATATAAAGACAGAGCAGCTCAAATTGGGGATTAAATAATAATGGCATGTGTTAGTTTGGTTTATACTTTTTTCTTGGCTTTAAAGGGCAAGTATGTGAGCATGTATACATGGCTTATTTTGTCTTTTAACAATGCATTGTCTTCAAACATCTGTGCCTTTCTTGAGTGATTTAGACACATCACAGCTATAATTAGTTATATTTTGTACACAGATGTAGCCTTCTACCTGCCTTCGCTATTGATTAGTTCAGGCTCAGATGTTTTTCTAACCAGCTGATGTGTGTTTTTTTTTTTTTTTTTTTTTTTTTGTCTGTGTTGTGTGCCTGCAGCCGCCCACTCAAAATATGCCCATGGGCCCTGGTGGGATGAGTCAAAGTGGACCTTCCTCTCAGCCTCCTCATGGTCACAACATGCCCTCCGAGGGTATGGTCAGTGGTGGCCCTCCAGCCCCACACATGCAGAATCAGATGAATGGACAGATGCCTGGTAAGTGACCCACCCCCTCTGCTCTCAACTTCCCTTCCTTATCTTTTTCTCTTCTTCTCCCTCAGTCCCTGACTCACTTGGGTTGCCTAGCAACACCACAGAGCTGTGAGGGAGGTTGCTCTGCTGAAGGATGATGTCACCCATTTGCCAGCTATGGGTGTCTTGGACTTGTACACTGTTTGGTTATGGTTATCCTCTTCTCCTTTGGTTTCATGATTTGTTTTAATGTGGGCCTTGGTTTTTGTTTGCAAATGTATATATTATATATTCATTATATAGATATATAAGTCTTTTTTAAGGCACTGATAGCTTCGCCACATGATGATTTCTATTGTCAAATTACAGTTGTCCACAGAATCTATCACTTCGTTATGGAAATGTAACATTTTAAGTGTGAACATGAAAATGTGTTGGTTTGTTGTTTTTTTTTTCTTTTTATCTTAAAGAGAGTCATGATTGTCTCTGCTATTATTTTCCAGGGCCTAATCACATGCCCATGCAAGGTCCTGGTCCAGGCCCCAACCAGCCACCAAACATGCCCAGTGGTTCTATGAATATGCCCCCCAGCAGCCATGGCTCAATGGGTGGTTACAATCACACCGTCCCTTCCTCCCAGGGCATTCCAGCTCAGAGCCAAATGAACATGACCCAGGGCCAGCCCATGGGTAACTACGGGCCACGGCCAAATATGAACATGCAGCCCAGTCAAGGTAAAACGTTTAATTTGTTAGTTGCATTTATTTCCAATCAATGGTTTTATTATGACTCAAGTTTACTTAAGTCACCAGGTTACTTGGTTATTTGACTGCACTTAAGGAACCTAGTTACTGGAAATATCAGTGTTCATACAGCAGAAGTGTAATCTGATTTCTCCTCTACCTCTGACAGTGAAATGATAGAAGACACCTCTTCCTGACTTGTTTCTTTTGTGACTATGAGTGAGAGACAGAGGTGTGCTTTTTCACAGCACAGGCTGTCTGAATAAAAAAAAAATTTGAGAAGGAAAGTGATTTATTTAGACATCTTGGCAGCTAAACACTACTAATCCAGCACATGCTCTGGTTGTTGTGATCACTGTGTAAAGCGATTACAATACGATTTCAGTATATTTTGCTACATTTTGATCATTGTTATCTCTCTAATACATTTTAACAATCACACTGCAGTTAAACACATTTAATAAATAATACACAGATTTTTATCTTTACAACAAAGATTTAGTTGAGCTTGTTGGTCACGATAGTCCAGCCCCCAGCTCCTGACACAATCAATTCATAGTTCTCGACCAGCAAAGAACTGCTGCCAGCCTAAAACTAACCGACTATTTGGCTGTCAAAACACAAAGAAATGATTCAACACTAAGCGCCAGCCCTGAAACTGGCTTGGTGGAAAAGCTTTGAGGGTATGGGTATGACCTGACACTAGGGTAGGTTGATATAGCCTCAAAATGATATTTTGATATTTCAAGGATATTAGCAATAATGATATTTATGAAAGTTATAGGGAAAAAAAGAACAACATATAATATGGCACAGCCCTACCTGGCACCTGTCTTACTGTGCACTATTCACTTGTACCTCCAAATATATAAAACCTGTATTGCTTGTATGTGTTTTTTATCGGTACAGTTTGAGAGTTAACTCTTTGTTGGTGTACCACAGGCCCCATGATGCACCAGCAGCCTCCCTCTCAGCAGTATAATATGCCTCCTGGTGGGGGTGGACAGCACTATCAAGGACAGCAGAACCCAATGAGCATGATGGGACAGGTCAACCAAGGGAACCATGTCATGGGGCAGAGACCAATGCCACCGTACAGACCCCCACAGCAAGGTATACCCCTCAAAGTGTCTCTGTTAAGTGTGCAAGCCGAGAGTGTTGGTATTTCTTCTCCCTAACACACCCTCCTGCTTTTCTTACTCTGACCCTCCCGAAATCCGCTATTTCTAGTTCTGTGGCTCACATACTTCATAACTAAAGGTGTGATATAAAGCCTCCAAATATAAAATTAGTCAAGTCACCAAAAGGAGCTAGCAGCAAGGAATCCATCCCCTATTCCTCCCCTCACACAACCAATTCAACAACACCTTGAATATACTTGTGTGTATGTTGTGTATGTGTATATAGGGCCCCCACAGCAGTACCCAGGGCAGGAAGACTACTATGGGGACCAGTACAGTCACGCAGGACAGGGAGCCTCAGAAGGTAGGCGATTTCTCCAGTCATTTGGAGAATACCAACAAACAGTGAACCCAGGAGTTTTGTGATGATGCAAATGAGACTAAGATGGCAAACAAGTCTGTGACAAAGCCAGAATTTTAGTTTTCTTCAAGCTGGGAAATGAATGTTTTTGGGCTCCAACTACAAAAATGGTACCATCCACATTCATATGCCAGAGTGCACTCTTTTTTCCACAATAGATTAGTTAGCATCCAGCATTATAATGACAATCCCCTTCCTAATAACGAGCCAATATAGTGTGCATCACTTAACAATCTATTTAATCTTCTTCAGTAAATGTACTGTTTTAAATGCCAAATAATAACCAAATGTACTTTGTCTCTATTGAGTTGATGTAGGCCATAATCACTGCTGCCATATCCTGTTCGAGGCATTTGTAGGCAGACCATGGATTTGTTTAAATACATTCTTAAATATAATTACTTTGGATACCTGGTTTGTTTTTTTCAATGTATCAAATACTCCCAATACTAACCTAACCAGTTTAGACTTACAGTACACACAACCTAGTTACATTAGTTATTGTAAACATGAGTAGTGATGATGAGCACTCACTTGAAGTTGCAGTTTGAAGCTTTGTTTTTACTTGACTGTTAACCATTCCAGCATGTATTATGGTACATGCTAAACAATTGTTATTCAGCCCCTCTCTGCCTTATTGTTGTGTTGTGCTTGCAAACATGTTGCTAATGTTGCCTGCTGTTGCCCCCTAAAGGTAATGCTCAGTATGGCCAGCAGCAGGAAGCATACCAGCAAGGACCTCCTCAGCAGCAGGGCTACCCTCCTCAACAGCAGTACCCAGGTCAGCAGGGCTACCCGCCACAGCAGCAGGGCTACGGTGAGTTGCTTTTTCCCAAAAACTGACACATATTTGTCCTGCAGGAGGCACTCTCAGCTCTCTTTGGCTACCGTATTTTTTTTAGCTGTTAATAATTCTTCCTGAGTGAGCTGATGGTTACTGCCCCTTGGAAATGTAACTGTGCCAGATGCATGTCAAGACATCATTAAGAGCATGGAATTAAGGACCACCTTAATGAATGGTTAGGGGATTGGAGCTTGGTAGAAGAGAAATTTAATCAGTGGTAGTGACTGGCACCACATTAGCATTTCTCCTGGTGCTTCAGTTTGATATGACACAGTGTTCAAAGGGAAGTGGGGAAAGAGCTTTGGCTGCTGGATGCAGATATTGGGCAAACTTTCATCAAAACCTTTTTGAACTTGGCTTTTAGCATTTTGGATAAATTGTTAAGGAATGTGTTAATAAATTACTTTTTTTTTTTTTTTCAACATTTTAAGACTCTAAACCATCACTGCACTTTGGGTTTTATGGCGGAAAAGGCAAGCAACAAATTATAATAACTGACTATTCATGACCTGTATTTATGCTGAGGTCATGCCTTTAAAATTTAACCAAAATATAATAAAATGTAAAATGTCTGAAACGTGTTTGACTTGCAGTGTTAGTATTGGAGTTCTTACAGCTCTTTAGGCTTTTTCCTCATCCCATTTTTTTTAACTGGAACTTTCCATCACTCACCCTCTGTCTGAGCCAGAGCTGATGTTAGTAATGAGCCAGCAGAGAGGCAGAGGCTGTGAGGTGAGATCCATCTGGCACACACAAATGCTTTCTCTCACAGGCCCCCACAAGGTTATGCTCAACAGCATAAGGCATTATGAGCGCCTAATGATGCTGCGTGGGCCTCATTTGACTTCAGCCCCAGTCAAGCTTTGCTCGGTCCTTCACAGCGCCTGCATAGATAGCTACACTGTACGGGGGCTGATGAAGTGATTTTTTTTTTTCTTCTTCTTTCTTTTCTTTCTTTCTTTCTTTCTTTCTTTCTTTCTTTTTTTTTTTAATGAAGCCTGTTCGTCTAATGAAGACCAACAGAATCTCCTTGATGCCTTCTTCCATTAGGGAAGCACCGCCTGGCTTCAACCTGACTCACTCATTCTCATTCATTACTGAGTCAGGCATTGTGGAGGCAGCCTAAACAAATGGGTCTGACATACCCACCATCCTCTCCGTGTCATCCGTGAGCTTTTTTTTTTATTTTTTTTATTGCAGCCCATTAGTGATCGTGAACTAACAGGGATTCCCTCGAGTTCTCAGAGTAACAAGTAGGAAACTGAAATGGTTAATGAGCAAAAGTTGGGCCATTTTCACACCAGGTTACATTGTTTGTCAAAACCTGAGTTAGATTGTCACACCTCTTTCCAGACAGAATAAGACCTGTGCTAAAAGGAAAAAAAAGCCCAAGGGGCAACTGAAGTTGGCCTTGAATGTTATTCACTGCTCATAAATCACGGAGGTCCTATATCCACACACATCAGTAATCCCCTTGCTAGAGTATGAACTGTTATGTGAATACATACAAAACACCATATTTCAACTGGCACCGAGCATTTGTGTGGGCTGAGCTATGTCTTCTTTGGTCCACGTTACCGGTTTTGTGCACAAACCGCTCCTAGAGTCAAAATAAACTGCCCAGTGTGAACTCAACTTGTGTGGTGCCAGGATCAAAACATGCTGATGATGACAGATAAGCAGCTTAATTCAGAGTTTGTGTTGATTGTGTTCAGCAGCATTTTCAAATGTTTTATTTTTTCCTCAAGGCTGCCAGCATGCAGCATTTCACAGAGTTTTCAATGTTTCAAACGTCATAGGTCCATCCCAAAGTGCCCCGGGACAGTATCCTAACTATCCCCAAGGGCAGGGACAACAATATGGGGGCTATCGTCCTCCTCAGCCTGGTCCCCCACAGGGACAACAGCAGCGCCCTTACGGTTATGACCAGGTGAGTATACCCTCAACAATAGATAGTTACAGACACATGTGTGTTTATATATATATATCTGTGCATCTTAGTTTGTCCCTTATTCAATGTATTGCTAGATTTACCTGTATATTTGATGTAGTTCTCAGTGGGGCCAGGTATCAATGTCAGTGAAGCTAGAAGGTTAACACTATAAGGTAGATGCATGCTGTCATCACATTGGGGTTAATTTTGTTCTTCCCAAAAATAGTGAATGTGTTAAAATTGTCTTTGGCTTATGTGGTATGCCATTCCAGTGAAATATGAGGGCTATAAGAGGATTCTTCTTTAAACGTAATGCAGACTGGTCTAGTGTTTAAAGGGAGATCAATTTGTTGCCCTATATTTCCTGTGGTCTTATGTGGGAACCACACCTACACTTTGATATCTTTATCTTTGAATATTCAGGGGCACATGAAGAAATAAAGACCCAGGGATTTGAACCCCTGACTAGTTCTGTAAGAAGCAAAGGTAATGGTTGCTGTGAAGACCTCAACGTCCAATCTAGACGTTTGACCACCTAGCCTTAATTTGCATTTGTTATGTTTCTTCTTTCTCTTTTTACTATCTATCTCACATCTTTCTCTTCTTCCTTATTATTTCATTCCTCTTCTGTTTACCCCCTTTTTTGTTGTTGTTAATCAGGGGTCGAATTGTAAGTCAAGAGGTCCAGAAACACAGCATGCTTAGTCTTCAGCAAGACGGCCAGATGCCTACCTGCTTTGGCTGTGTCCTTATTCTTTTTCATTTTATAACACTGATTTTGATTACTGTTGCTCTTATGATGAAACTCTATAAATATATTTGGTAAATGCTATGTATATTTTTTATTTCTAAATTTATTTTTGCTGTATTTTCTGTTAATGTCAAACCCATACTTCGACCCCTGTTTAGAAATGCATCAACTGCTGCTGTTTTCACGTAAAATTTGCCTCACTTGAAACTAGTGTCCACTGTTTATTAAACTATATTGTCCTTAGCCATGCTGCTGCTGAAACCTGAGGTGTCTAGTTAGAACTTAGAGCTCACAAGTAGTGAGGCCTTGCTGCCACCTGCTGGTCAATACCAGCCAATGCAGCCATAAATTATGGTTTGCAGTATGATATGGTTGAAACCACAAATGCTTGTGATATTATTGTCCCTATTGAAACTTGGATATTAATAAAAGCTTTTACTATGGTTTTGAGAAGGTCAGTAACATGAGTGTGTCACATGTTTCTCCACAGGGCCAGTATGGAAATTACCAGCAATGAGAGATGGTCACAGCAACCCACACAGCTCTGCTCTGATCTCTGTCTGAGCTTTGACCTCGTCTGCTAAGCAGACTTTAATGATGGTTGCAGCTCACTGAAGTTCTCTAAGACACGAATATACAACACTCAAAAAAACAAAAAAAACAAAACAACAACAACAAAAAACAAATACAAGATACAATTTTCCCTCTGTTTGGGCTCTTGTCTTTTGCCTCTAAAAAGTATTCTGTTTATCATCTACATTGACTTTATAATGTCAAAGTACATGATTTGCTCTCTGGTCCAGTATGTCTCAAAGCAGCAATGCCTTAAAAAATGTAACTGCCTTATCCTTTAGCATTGCAGATTGTGAAACGGGCTAACAAAATTTTGGATATCAGCAATGATTTAAATGTACAGTTTCAAACTACAGTGGTGCATTGTTTCACTATCACTCAGCTCCCTGTTCATAAGAAGCAATAACGCCAGCAGTAGGGAAATGTGTGGGGACTTAGAGATGGAAATAATGCACCAGATGAACTTCCCGCTAGGCCATGGTACATGTATTGATGTATGTGATAATGTAAAAATATACTTTATGCTTTTTAGATTCAGCTCTAACTTTGTATAAGACATTGGAAACTAGTACTACCGTTGTATTATTTCATGAAGTGTATGTGTCAGTGTTTTTTAAGATCTTTAATGATGATCCCATCCAGCGTGTCTGTTTTGTTTTTATTTTTTGTTTATTTTTAATGCTCAATTGTGTAACTATCCAATTGGATCTGCTGCTTCAGTGACATGGATACTGTATCAGTTTTGTGTGTGTGTATGTATGTGTGTGTGTGTGTGTGTGTGTGTGTGTGTGTGTGTGTGTGTAAAAATGAGAACTCAACTGACATGCACAAAAATGGAAGGACACATACCAACAGCATACCAGGAATAATGTCAGAAAATATGTAAGAATTGTTATAGTTTGTGGTGAGCCGTGTTTTTAAGTCAGTAAATCACGAAAGACTTCTTTTTTTCAAAACCACATTACCTGACAGGATAAGGACCATTGACCTTTATTTGAAATATGTGCCCAAAGAGGTGATGCCATGGTAACAGATGCCACTGCAAATGTTGAATAGATGCTATTTGGAGCATTTTCTCTACAGAAGCAGCTCAGTCTTGTCCATTGACTGCAAATTGATGAAGAAGAAACCTCAAACTCGGTGTAATATTTCTGACTAGTATTCTGTTTTGTTAGTCATGACAATGCTGGAATCCTCCCCTTTTTGAATAAACGTCTAAGTTGATGTCATTCGAATAGTGTTGTGTGTGAATAATACAGATTGTTACTGTCAAATATGTAACATAAGATGTGAAAATAATGTTCGGAAATGGATTCCTTAACTTCACAGTAAAAAGGCTGGTTGTGCAGTTTTATATCACTGGCTTGATATCTGTTTTATGGTTCATACTTTATTGATCCCATATGTACAGTGGCATAAAGAAGAGGAATACAGTGTCCTCTGGTATTGTTTATATGGCTGTTATAATATTTTGCATTCTGCACCTCATCCAAGTGGTGGTCACATTTGTGTCATGGCGATGTATAACTGTACATTATAATAAATTGGAAGAATCTTTAATATATTTGGACTTGTGTTATTTATAGCTTGTTATTGAGACGCAGTTAATTAATACAAAAGTGCAAAATCATTCATCCTGATGGCAACATAAACAAGACTTGCACGATTGGTGCTGTCATAATGTGACAGTATGATATAATTGTTTTGTCTTCATCTGCTATCTGGTAGTTAGTTTCCAACTGATAATGACCCTGCCCCACTCAGCAGCGTGTCTGCTTTGTCCAGATGCATCCAGAGAGGTCCAGAGCACATTTACACCCAAAATTATCTTCTGTGTCCCTCTTTTCCCCTTCTGCTTCCTCCAGAGAGGGAGAGGGACTACCTGTCACATTGGGGGGAGTGATACAGATGGTACACCAGATGTGTGGCTGAAGCACGTGATGGGTGGGTGGTGCTGGTGTTAAGAGGGGCCACAGACTGCTTGGGGCCGGACGATCAGTGTTTATGTGTGTGTGAGTGCAGCTTAAAGTGCTTTAAGACAAAATAGGAAGCGTGAACTTTTTCGAGTGTATCTATGTATAAACTATGTGTGTGCTTACATGTGCATTTGTGTACAATGCCTAAATGTGTATCTCTGCTCAGGTTTAGTGGCATCTCCTAGTCGCCCCACCATCCTGCTGCTCCACAGCTGGCTGCCCCACCCTTCCCAGCTGCCACTGGGGCTCCCCCCGGCCCCTCTGCTTGGCAGGGCTGGCGTTTTGGGCGCTCCCCCACCAGTCCTCCCTGGCAGCTGCTGCCCTCAGCTGCGCTCTTGCAGACGGGATTGGGGTCGGACAAAGTCACTCCTCCTGTGACTGTGTCTGGGGCCGTTGGGGGAGAATGAAGAGGTGGCAAGGAGACTCTCACAAAGTGTACTCTTGCAAAAAAAAAAAAAAAAAAAAAGATGTCTTTGATTGTGTCGCTCTGACTGAGTTATCAAGAAAGCTTACAGGACAGAATTATTCCATACATGTTCTGCGATGGCGAGGCGAACAGTGAAGTGGCAGCATCATTTAAGAGGATGATTATCTTGTTCAATATTTTGATAATTATAATTCAGGGCATCTTTCAGAGGAGGCTTCTAACCACTGAGGGGAAAATGACATTGTGATCATAGCTGGCAGGCAAGATGTGATCTCTCTCTCTCTCTCTCTCTCTCTCTCTTTCTTTCTCTCTTTCCCCCACTAACTCCCTTTCACTCTCTCATACCCACACTCTCAGTGTGACAGAAAGTCTATGGGGAGGTATAAGAGGTAGTTATGGGGGGAATGCAGCAGCCTCCACAGTTTAATTGGAGATGTGTCACACTAAATAAATGGTGCAAAAACAAGCGCTGACTGGAGGCTTGAGGGAGGGGCCCTGGGGATGCAGCCTGTTTTATTGGGCAGGAGCTTTGCACCGCTCCAGGGTGAAACGGGGCTATGCACTGCTGAGATACCCTCCAACCACCAAACCACCATGCCTCCCAAAGACTACTGTGAAGGAAAAGACAAAGGCACTAATTTCACTCAGCAGAAAAAAGCATTTTAGTGGTGCCGAGGAGAAGGTGTGGGTGAACTTGGTGACCCGTTTGTTTCTCCTCCAATAAAAAGAGGGCATAACATCATCCTCATCTGCAATTTCAATTTCTCCACGCAGGCGAATAAATCCATAATTGTAAAATTTGGGCGAGCACAGTCTGCTTTGCTTGCTCCAAGATCTTATGTCTGTCAATTTATGTTTTGAGAAGATGGAAGCAAACAGCCTCCCGTTTCCCTGTGTGTAATCCATACGTGGCCTCCGAGTTACCAGGAGAATGTGTTTTCCAATATTTTATCACCGTCAGTAACTGTTATCTTGTTGCTTATGCAGAGTGTGTATGTATGTGTGTGTGTGTGTGTGTGTGTGTGTGTGTGTGTATGGACACCTTGGATTCCAGGGTTCATGGCATGAGTTTTGATTTACTTCTACAGTGTGCTGCAGTAATTGGATGTGACACCAGTCTCTCTGCTCTCCCTGGGGGATAGAACAGGAATCTGACTATTATGGCCCAAGTCATGAATATGTCGCGACAGCTGCAAACAATGGCCCACGATTTGGATAAAACTCATCTGTATGTTGTCTCTGTGCTGATACATGAGATAAATGCTGCAAGGGTAAATGAGTTTTCTGTAAAGCAATTTGCAGTGTTTACAAAGAATGATTAATTGCCATTGTTTGTGGGAAAAAAAACTATGGTAGAGCTGGTTTTCAATATTACATGTTGATCATTATGTCTGCCAGATACATACTTGCCTCGCAGATATTTGTGTAAGCTATTATATCAAGTTTCAAAACAACTGAAAAGATTTTTGGACCTAACATACACAAACAGGGTGATCCCCTAGAAAGACTGTGTTTTGCATTCATCTGATGTGCAGCGCTTTGTTTAAATCCCATCGTTTGTGGAGGGTTTAGCCATCAAATCAAATTGAGTGTGCTGTTTTGTATGTGTTCTAGCCTCATAAAAGCAGTCTCTAGGTGAAATAGCAGGTATGCTGATATCAGTATTCCCACAGCCTGCATAATTGCTGTAATTTGCTTTCCCTTTGGGTAATCTGTAAACATGGCTGTTTTGATGTTTTTGGCATCCTCCATTGGCTGAGCTTTCTACTCTTCCAGTGGAGCTCCCATCCCAGCCCAGGGTGACACAAATAGATCCTTCCCCAGAAGGCGCACGTAGTTCCACATGGGCACAATCAATACAGCCCAGTCGTCACTGGAACTGTGGCGGTATTAAAAGCACCCCGTGTGCTGGTTCTCACCTCGCCGGCGTTTTAGGGAAATAAAGCTATTGATCCTCCAGGGCCTCTGGCAGGGCATTAACCTGGGCCCACAAATTAGAACGTGCTCATCTGGACACATCTGCCTGCAATGTTCCCAAAAAGCCAGTCCCAGGGAGAGAAAAGGAGGGCTGCGAGCCCCGCTGCTTCCAGTGATGAGTAGAGCGCTACTTGACGTCCATGTTGGAGCGGGGGAGGCGTCTGGATGCCCGGGACTTCCATTAGAGGCCCAGGATGGTGGCATGGGTCGATGTGGTAAGGTTTGGTTGGGGGTACTCCATCTCAGATCAGTGTGATTCCTTCCCCCTGATGAAGAGAGAAAGGGGGCTGACCCACAGTAAACCTGAGCTCCTGACTGGAAGGACAATGAGGGGAAGGGCTGCTTGTTCCAGCAGAGTCAGTACACAGCCTCTTTTGTACCCTTTTATATCAAAAATCTGAAAACACTCTACATCATTTTATCCCGTTTTTCACAGAAATATCCAGAAGAAGCATACAAATGCAGTTTTACTCCAAAGCACACTAGAAACTACTAATATTGATTCATGTATTCTCTCTCAAATGTTAAGTTGCGACTCTTGGACTCAGTATAACTGATTAAATGTACCTTTTAATTGACTCTTAAATTACCTTTTCATAGAATTGCACTTGCCTATGGACACCGTGACACTACATGAGCCACTGGATGTCATACAATTCAGTATTTGGCTAGATGATCAGATATGGATACACATGGAAACAGAATTACGTGCACATGGTGTGCTACTTGTAACGGCGTATTGACAATTATTTCCTAATTCTACTGTGGTGTCATGAGAACTGATACATAGCGGTCATATGATCATGGACAAGTTAATATTAACATGATGTTTATGTGTTTTTGTAGCTATAATGTTACTTAATAATTAGGATTTCTCCATTTCTTTTCCCAGTGTAGCTGAGCACTTCAATTAAAATGCTTCACCACCATAAAGTAGCAGACTTCATCATCATCATTTTTGTTGCTTGAAGGCTCCATCCCACTCTCATTGCTGGAATTGTAGTAGCTACAAGAGTTCATGCTGAATAGCGTTCATTCCTCTTTGAATTTTTTTGCTATTGACAATCGTAGAATTTTAGCGGCATCAGTGCCAACTAGTACATTTCTGGTATTGTGACGCCCACCCCAGTAAGTCCTTCACATTTTCTTTTGACACAAAATGTGATAACTGTGTACATTGTACTGTTTCATTTCACCTCTAAAACAACAACATTCAAGATTCATTCAGTTAAGAAACATTTGCATAAGTAGTGCACGCTGATCAAGAGAATGCAAGTGTGTCTCGCATTCACCAGATATGCTCACACAGACAGAGACACTTTGGAAACTTTCCCTCTTTCTCTCAGCCTGCCCTGACAGTGGGAAGCCTGGAAGTTCTCTGCCCTAGTTCTCCATGTCCTTGAGAGTTGTGCCTTCGGGCCGGGGCTGGTGGGGTCCCGTGGTGCACAATGTGTGCTTCTCACTCAGGCTCCCGCTGTACTCCGCCACCCCTGCATGGCTCTGGAGAGTTGCCAAGCTCTGAGGGGTTGTCCGTGCGAGTGGGGAAGTGTGCATGTTAGCACAGAACTGCTCCAACCATCTTCCTTCCTTCCTGTATGTCAGTCGTCCAGACAGGCCTAGAAATGACTTTCTTTGACTATGTTGTGATGCATGGAAAGGTGTTGCTATGAATAATCAGACTAATTGCAATAAACAATGTTAAGTGAGGTGCAAATGACTGAGGATCTTGTTTTCCTGCATTCTGCTTTTGCAAAGGTTAAACTATAGGGTAGAGTGTGTGATGCCAAGTTGGCGAAGTCGAACCAAAGCCAGCGAGGAGAAAATAATTCCAGTTGGTATTTTCCTTCTTATTATTCAACATTATTTTACTTTTGTGTGATGATTGAACTAACATCATAGGAAAATAGCAATTATAGAAGGTGGTCATAATTTGTAGCTGTATGCGTTTGACAAATCTCTTTCTATTTTACTAATGCGTGTTTTTTTTTTTTTTTCTTTTCTTTTTTTGTAATTAATATGGATATTGGCCGAGAGCAAAGATAAAGATCCATTTTCTAATATTTTGTCCTTGGATTCAGCACTCAGGGAATTCACTCCCCTTTTTCTCTTTCGCTTCCCTGGCAAAGGCATGGGGAATTGGTGGGATGAGAGGCTATTCCCTAAATAGCCCATGGCAAGAGGTATCCTGATTAGCATGCTGCCTGCTCTCTGGCAGCAGTCCTCCAGGCCACCAGCGCTATCACTTACATGCTGTTTGTATTTGTAGTTGATAGTGTGTGCTGTTATAATTGGAATGAGCTCAGGAACCTCGTTTGCTTTTGATCTGCTGCCAGCCACTCAGAGTGCTACTGGGCCACAGCTCTCACCTCAACACTCCCAGTGGATTATGGGAAACTGCAATGCTTATGTTCTAAAAAGCGCCTGACAGCATCTCACTCAAGGTCGAACAATACAATGGTTAGTGTGGGGAGTAGAACAAAAAAAAAAAAAAAAAAAAGATGGAGGAAAAAGTTGAAATGATATTTAATGCATTGGGTATTGAGTCAGGAACTGGGAAAAGGGTTTTTCAAACTTGTGAAACTTAGAGGCCAACATAATGGGACCTGTATGATTGTTTTGGGTAGTTTCAATAACACATTACCACATAGGGCTTTCTGCAATTACAACTCTGCATGTACTAGCAAATCTGCCGTTTAGTGAGCAAAGAGAGATGTACAGGATGACTCTGTACTATTAAACATGTAAACACAGCATAGCAGACCCTTTGACTTGTCAAAGCAGGAGAAGCACCAGCATCACAGACAGTTTTAGCATCCTTAAGATTACTGATATCATGGATTTGGCGACACCGGTGGTTACTAGCAGTAACAGCAAGTGTATTTGAATACAACAAACCGTTCTTGAGGAGTAACATGTTCATAAATACAAGCAACAGGCCTACCTGTTTATTGTACAACTAAACAAATTCGCATTGTCAGTCAATAATCATCTTCGTTTTTAATATGCCAAGTGCAACTAAAATCTTATTCCATGCATCACACAGCATGAGTAGATTTCCATACATAAACGGAGCACAGCTACAGCTGTTAGTGGCCTTGCTGTGGAGCAGGAGGTGTGCATCCTGTCACTGACACAGACTACTAATGCTGTGTCACTGTTCATTCACTTGCAGTGTCACTCATTTTTTAAGTTGCATACATGTATATCCAGTTGACTTTCTGTATCCTTGGCTTTTGTCTTCTTATTGTACTGTTATTTCTACTTTGTACACCAACTCAACAAGACAATTACCTGCAGAGAAATGGCACCATTTGTGCAGCAATATATTAAGAAAATTAGCTTGATATCATTAAAACTTATATTTGCTTCAACTTAACGACACAAAAAAACATGACAGTGGAACAATGAACTAGTTTTTAAGGACCCAAGGATCCAACATTAAGAAGTCCTTATTTCTAGAAGTTCTTTTCTTACTGTCAAATGTAGTGAAAGTGTGTCATCAGTGAAAGTGCCAGTTACAACAAATTCTAGGTAAATTCTGAGTAACACACCATATTTCTATAATTCACTGGGCATGAGTTTTGATCCAAGCTAACTTTTCACAGCATCATCTTATCTGGACCTCATCAGGAGCTAAAATGTCAGAAGACGAGGACTCTTTAAGTGAAAACCATTCTCTGGTGATGTATGCTTGTGGTTCATTTCCTTCACTCAGTGACACTTCTGCAGCTTGACCTGCTGGCTCAGCACTTTTCCAGAATGGACCAGCTCCACAGACTTATGGGAGTTTGATGCTCCCTTGCTGCCAAATGCCAGCAGGCCAATGAAAAAAGATATCTGAAACTACTAAGCTCAATATTTAATCAAGCGCTGGGTTACATTTTCTGTTTGATTAGGTAAGAGAATTCCACCTCCCAGAGTCTGTGATTGCTTTGAAAATATTTGGCCAAAAAATTAATACTCCTCTTTGAACTGTGTGCTCTCAGCACTAATAGCTAAGCACTAGTAACAGTTTATAATTGTCAGAGTCACGTTTGATGTACTCTTCTTTTTTATTTTTTAAATTAATTTTTATTATTATTATTATTATTATTATCATTATTATTATTATGTTCCTATTATAATAGTAACATTACTATCAGTGTTTGTGTTTCAGTAGCCTTATTATTAGCCATGTTTTTTGACCATAAGTCCATCTTGTCACATCATAATCACCCAGGACTACAGAGATACACCTGAGAATAACCCTGATGAGCTTGTTTCAGGAGAGCATTACCAGTGGTTAAGTACAAACACCTGCTAAAATATTGGCAATTAGGACATAATTAGCTGCTAATGTATTTCTAATCCGAAGCGGGCCATAGATTTGTCTTTTTTTGCGTAGACTCCCTTTTTTAATGTTCGCTGTTGTTATTGTTTTCCTCAGGTATTTGTATCCCGAGAACATTGACTAAGTGCCCTAGTTCATCATATGCAAATGGCTTATTAATTACACATGCATTATACCCGTATTCAGAAGACATCAAAGGGCCTGCGAGTCTTCAGATGGTCCCCCTCTGTACCACACTCAGGTTACAAATGCCTGCGTGTGCACTTTCCTGCAAGCCTTTTCAGGCAGAATAACTACATCCTCAATTAAAAATTTTCACAGGAACCTCTCCTTTCTTGCCTTCTAATACTTATAAAATACCTCTGGTAGTCTGCAGTTGTTCGGTAAGAGCGAATTGCAAATAATCATTTGATCCTAGATTTCATAGCATTACTAGAAAGCAGCAATGTCACAAAATATTTGCTAAGTGAATGAGAAATGCCAGTAGCAGCTTAGTGTATGACCTATCTAACACTTTTGTTAGATCAACTCCACGATCACCATAATAGTGTTTTGGTGTCAGCCTGAGCTTCAGACATTTTTGTTCTGCATGTCTGCGTGTTTGTTCTGTCTATTCCTCCCTGGTGATTTCTCTGTTAATGACCCATACAGCAGGTGTCAGAGTGTGATTTATACAACCTATAATGCCTTACATTGATTAGCAATAGAGCTCTAATGGGATTCCAGCCCAGGTTAGAAAGAAAGTAAAAAAAAAAAAAAACATTGCATGGCTTCTTGGTGCTCTATATCATTATGCATCCTATCTTTGCACGAGCATCAGCAAGTCAACCTGTCCAATGATATGGCAAAGAGGGAGCTGGTGTGTGCAATCACTGCAACCCTGGGCAGTCCTCTGTTATCAGTCTCTGGAGGGCTGCTCTAACTGGGTGCTGCAAGCATAATTAACACAGCACTCACTTTGATGATAAAATGGGTAATAGAGCATTCCTTCCCTCCCCTGCCTACCTGATTTCACCATCATTTATTGGTCTAATTAACATAATTCAGCTGTTAATGGTGCATTTTTGTTATGAAGAGGAAGTTTTGATTAAAGATACTTAAAAGGATGATATGAGTACCAGCGGATACACTCAAAAAACATCTAATTTAAAGGTAGACTTCTTGTGTCTGTTGAATTACTTGTGCAGTCCAGTGCAGGACAGTTTTTCCTCCTCACATATAGGAGTGTATGGTGTACATCAAAGCCACCAGGTGGGGCTGATTCTTTCACAAATGAATCCCACTTTTGGTATATTTGTTGAGAACCACAGTAGAAAATGTTTAAGTGGTGTTGTTCTGTGGCATTTTTGTATGGCACCTCCAAAACTATCATTTCTCATTAGGAGACCAAACTGTTTGTGGTTGTCCTCATTACTAAAAAGGTAGAGCTCTACCCCCAAAGGTAACTTCATCAACACCAGAGACAAATCTATCTTAGGTGCTCTATTTATATTTCTGACTCACTGCCACAAAGATTTATTCTGCTCTTCTGTCAATCCATCTCTCTAATGGGCAATGGCATCCTTTTTAGTTTAGATGGCTGGTGTGTGTGTGTGTGTGTGTGTGTGTGTGTGTGTGTGTGTGTGTGTGTGTGTGTGTGTGTGTGTGTGTGTGTGTGTGTGTGTGTGTGTGTGTGTGTGTGTGTACACACATACGTGCAGATTCTTTAGCACCAGGATTTTTTTTGTCAGATGTGAACACAAAAACAAGTACCTCGAAGTCACAGAGCCCGTCTCATCTCTAAAGAGAGTCATCTTTAGATAGAGAGCTCAGATGTCATGTAATTAAGATGATAAAAAAAAAAGCCCATTTGCACTTCCATGGGTTATTAATGTGGACTAATGATGCTCAGATCAACTATAAGATGTCTGCTAGTTATGGGGTTAATCTCCTCATTCTTGCAAAAGCCATAAAGATAAATAGCTTTACACAGAAATGGGCTCATGAAAATCCCCCAGAGAACCGCATCCCAACTTCATAAGAAAGTTTTGAAGGACCAAAAATAAAACTGCTGCGCACACTAACACGGTCATTTTCGCAAAATCTTGAAACAAAACCAAGCAGTCCAAGCACTGTTAGTAAAAATAAATGACTGAATCTCAGCGTCCATGATTCATCCTTCCATGGATTACCACAAAAAACACTTTTGCAGAATGTGCATTTTTATCACAAATTAAACATTGAAAGCAGATTTACTAATTGTGCTTTAACTTAATGCATATTTTTGAGTTTCTAGCACAGTTAATACATTATTACTATTTACTATCTTTTGGGGCGCCGTCCAGATTTTTACCTAAGAAGTGACAACATGGTGAGTTATTGGTTATCACTGAGGGTCACTGCTATGAACTATGCGCTAAAATCTTTAATCACTTCAGAGTTTTTCAAATGAATAAATTCATGAGAAGGAGCCTGGGCTTCACCTGAGTGTATGGGTGGTAGAGACCACTGAATGTGTAAATGTCATGCCTTCTGATGGCTTGATCATGAATGCACTGATCATTACATTGTCATTAGTTAGCAGACATGGTTGCACCTCGTTAATGCACACAAACAATCTGAGGAGCAGCAGATAATGTGTGGTGGTGGTGTTTAATGAGGGTCCGCATTTGCATACTGGCCTCCACCCCCACTTGCATTCTCACCCAACACTCATTTATAAAAATAAATCACATTAGAACATCACCAGCTAATAAAGTCAACTCAGGCCCACATCCCACATCCCACTGATAGCCAAGTCTCAGTGCAGGAAATACACAAAGCAGTCTCTCAGGATTAGAGAAAACCTATTATAGAAAATTCTCACATGGCACTGGAACATTCTTCATATTAACACTGTGCTGCTGAAGTAAATTATGCCAGTTGTTGTGCATGCTACAATCAAATAATTTATCAAGGAATCTCCTCTGGAAGTCGCAAATGTTGAAAGTCAGCCTATCGAATAATGCAACCACTTAGAGAAGTCAGCTTTAATTACAGATCCCATCACTGAAAACAGAAGTAAAATAGGAGTGTGTGCCGTTTTGAAGTTGTTTGTAATCTTGATTGCACATAATTGTACAGGATACCACCTGAGGCGAGGCAGTTTCACCGCCATTTCTGCATTATTGAAAAGCTTTGATTTGGTGAAGAAAAGATTGCGCTTTGATTATGAAACAAATGCAATTAATAACAAAGCTTACATTTTGAAATCAAATAGCTACGCCTGCTTATTATGCTTCCCTGATACCATGTAGTGCTGATTATAAACATCGCTGCCCAAACTAGAGAGGTCAAGAGCTGCAGCCTTGTAAGAGTGGTTTGTCTTGCGTCGGTGTGTCTGTCCACATGTGCGCACATTGTGCCCCCAGGTCAAAGCACACTAAATAAACAGTGTGTTTCCTGATGCCTAACGGTGTGCACGGCCCATGCACCGTTGATGTCAATCCACCCAGGACTAGCAGTGGCCCCACTTCGCTCACTTACTTACTCTTTGGCTCACTCCATCCTTCCTTCATGCTCAAATTGACACTTGGTGCAGAGGCAGGCAGACAGGGGGCCTCACTGCCCTGCGCCTCCAGAGATGTGGCCCAGCTGTCAGCCGTCTAATCCAGTCCAACCTCCCTCTGAGCCAGGCAGAAACTCCAGGCTGCTCCCCCTCATCCTCACGCCTAGAGGCACAGCAAACAGCCCTCGTCAACACTACACACAGCGGGCTAGGAGGGGAGCACTTTGCTAGTCAAATCAGTCTTGACCATTCTTCATAAATCAAGCACAACTGTGTGACAGCACACTCCAAAAGCCTCTCACTGGGTAGTACAGACAACAGGTTATTGACGTTATGTGGATATTACAGCCACTGCATCGTATATCAGTTATGAGTCTGACAGAAACCCTTATGAGAAATTAGTTATTTGTGTGTAGTTCAACTGCTAAAGAGCTGCAGACAGTTTAACCAGTTTTCCAATCAGCTTGCCAAACCAGAACAAAGAATATCCCGGCTATATCATCTCCTTTTACATCATAGGTGTCACTGTTGCTGTTGTTACTATGGAAACAACTGTACTAAGAAAAAGGCATATTGGCAAATTTAGATACAGTGGCTCAGGCATGAATGAGATCATCCCTTACTACTTCACTTTACTCCTACATTGATTTGACCTGACTTTACAATCACATAGCTGTGTAAATATACACTCACTGGCCACCACCGCACTTTTACAGCCTAATGCAATCCCACACAGCAGCTCTGCCAAAAACAGAGAAATTACAACCTTGCAAAAGTTAAATTCATGGCAGAGCTGCTCTGCTGGATTGCATTAGATTGTATAGCTGTACTTAATAAAGTGGCCAATGAGGGCAGGTATTACTATCATAGACCTGCTGATTCAATAACACATAGCAAACAGCATTTTTCTAATGACTTATTTTTCCCTGGTTTGCAAGTGTTCGTGGCACAGTCGTGGGCATGTGTGTTTTCAGGAGTCTATCTGTACCTTTTGTGCGATTCCCCATGGCATTGCCAATATCAGTATTCTTGTAGATGTGTTTGATGTGTTTGAAGCCACATAGCATACCTTGGAACATGACAGTAAACATGGCAGAGGCTCTCCCTCAGTGGAGCAGTGATGCACGTCACCCCTCAGAAGTGTGTGACGGGTGTACAAACCAAACCCACTGGGCCACATCGTCCCCTGGGATTCGCTTTTACTATGCTGCTCTGTCTGGCTGCATGTTGCTCTTTGCTACAGTGTTAATAATAGAATAATTCCGCCCTCAACCTGGAAAACAAAAGAGCAAACTAAAAACGGGAGACAAACAGGAGAAATGCAAACCGTGGACTTGTGTGAAGAACCTACAGAACCCACTTAACTGGTTATCTGACCCTGCAGCTGTAGATGCCATGATATATCCTGTTCTAATGTTTTCCCAGTGTTTCATCCCTGGAAAATCACTAGTGTATGTTTCCTGCATGTATCCCGAGGGAAATTAAGAGGCACACTATGTATCTCAGGAGGATTTCCCCCAAGAATGAGAATAAAGCAGGCAGCATGAAAGAGTAGTGTTGGTGTGAGGGAGTTATTGGTCTGGCAAAGGGACTGCCAACACATCAAAATAACATGGGTGTTGAACAAGACAGAAACTTGCACCATTTACACCTGCCAGAGAGAAAGAGAGGGAGCCATCCTGACACTGAACATTTCCATAGCCACATGCACAGCACATGATGTGAAGTGCAAAGGGTTGACACTTCATGTCAGGCAGAATTCCATGAAGTGCCACGAACAACATGTTCATGTGACAGAGGTGCTTTGAGTGCTGTTGTTGGGGTTGGAAAGATAAGTCATTTGTATACAGCAGCGGTTTTTTATAATATCACACGAGCGAAGCTTTGAAAAGAAGAGCCTGTGATCTGTGACAGGAACAAAATGTAGTGCGTCAATAATTTGACAAAATACTCAGTGATGCAAGATGGTATAGAGCTTTCCTCAGCGTGTCTTACATTGAGTAGCAACAGTGCCAAGAGTGATGTTACACTATAATGAGACTTTATTACTCACAATTGTGGATTTGGAATAGGTCTCATCTGGGAAGAACTGTAACAGCACACATGTGGCACTGATTACTAAACATCAGATGATGTTAATATCTTCTAAAATGTGGAGCCAGAATGTCAGTTTAAGAAAACTTTCATTATTAAGGAACTGTGACACGTGGTTGAAGTCTCTGTTGGAGTTGAAGTGAATACAATTTGATGTTGTTTTCTGCTACAGTATATTGTATATTTACCCCATGCTTGTCAGTTTAGATGGAGGGCTTCCTTCACTTTAACTAACATTTGCTTTAAGCAGCGACCTCACTGCTTAAGGTGTTTTACGCACCTTCCGAACATCAGCCCACGTGTTGACCAGCACTTTAGCTTGTTGAATGACTTATCAGCACATTAAATAGCATGTAAACTCACCTGCAAATGTCACTTTGGTAATTTGGATGCCCACCTGGTCCTCGTCAGTTCTACTGCCAACCACATGCTGTGTGCCCATGGCTCATAAGCTGCAGTGCTCTTTTGTTTACTTTGACATTGTGTTCTCTCTGCCGCGCAGGGCCAGCACATCAGAACAAAAGCAGTATTTCTACTATTTAACCAAAACACCACTATTCTTCCTTTTAATAATAGTAAATGAATAATGACAGTAATTACATTTTATTAAAAGACTAAATGTATTTGATGTATGTCTAAAGATGACTAAATGTGTTTTTAGTAGAATTATTTTTATCAAATAGGTCATGGATAACCCTTTATATTCATAAATTCTGGAAATGCGGTATGTATCAGATAAACCATCTTAATGGTAAACAATATTTTGATAAGATGTACAAGGCTTTTTATCTGAAGTGTTAATCTGTTTGAGCACCCTATTGCGTATACTATATAGTATCTTTGTCGTAGATTGTTTTTCAAGTCAAGTTCTTCATTTTCCTTTCGCACAAACACAGATGCACACATACATGACAATGTTTGAACAGTTCCTTCACTGTGTTTTTTTGTAAACAAGACTATCATAACTCAAAAACAGTACAAAAAACAAAAAGGCCACCAAAGAGTTGTGGACAGTTGCCATTCAAGGTGCTACGACTTAGTGGCGTCCTGTTGAAGAATATGTGGGCAAGAGGATCCAGGGACTGAACCACTGGTCCTGCAGTTTGTGGACAGCCTGGCTCACAAATACTGACTGTGCACAGAGAGAGCGAGAGAAAGAGGTTGTTATTGTAACATAAATAATACAATATTGCACCAAATAATAGCCAAATAAGGCCGCTGCTCTCCATACAAGCACTGCTGTAAGAAAAAGATGTGCATGTTGCTTAGAAAAGCACATTGCTTGGTTTATAATAAGTAAACCTTTAACTGTTTTAATGCACACAATTATTTAATGTGTTAATCATATCGTGCCTTAACACAGAGTTAGCAGGATGTTTTCCCAGAAGGTGATTGAATTGTATTTAGTCGTTTTTCTAGTACAACCCCTGTGCAACAACAAACAGCATGCTAGTGCTCGGTATGGATTGGGTTTGGGATACAGCAACAGTGTTTCTGTCTTTATTTTTATAGTTTTATTTCTGTTTACAAGATAACTTTTTTTTCCATATGTTAATATTTCCAATATTAACAGAATTGCCAAGAAAGAGACAGCTAGTAAAGGGCAAAAAGAAGGGATGGAGAGGTGGTGTTGGCGGAGGAGGAGAGCGGTTCATTGAGGTCAGGATGACAGTAAAGAACAGATGAGATAGGGCGGCTGAGGAGTGTTTTGTAGGTGGGATGTTGTAGCAAAAGGGGGGTGGGTGGAGGAGGCTGAGGGGGGAAACTAGGCCAGTGTCCAGACTCAGAGCACCAAAGGCCCAGCATCCCTGGATGCCCCGTGTCAGCCCTCTGACAGGAGAGATGGGACTTTAACACAGAGTTTTTCACCTCTGAAGAATACCCCTCCTCCTCGACGCGCTCACCAGTCAGAGTTTGAGGAGAGAAATGCACTCGTTACAATAAGGAGGGCACATGGCATGGGACCTGAGGCTTTGAGTGCCGCCTCCTCCACAATCTCAGTAGAATTAGAGTCTTTCCTGCCAGTACTGTGAATTTCCAACGCTGACGTGCAGTAAATAGAATTTCTGAGACTACTGAGGTGCATGGACCATACAATATATTTCTCTGCTTGTTGTCCACATAAACATACCAACCATCTTGCACATGACTACACGCGCTCGCTGATAGCTGAATTGGACTACTCCTCCTTGTAACTGCAGTCTGCACCATTCATCTCACTCATAGCCCACAGATAAAACAGACTTATTGTCAGGTTTAATCAGGTGGTCTGTTACCTTGGCAATTAAAGCCTTGTTAGAGATATAAAACCTTGAGAGTCAAATGGAGAGTCCCTGGCGAGTCAAACCACTGAGCAAATCCTTAAACCAAACAACCTTCCAGTGGGAACACTTCTTCTCTGAGGATAGATGTTTAATTATCTCTGCTTGTTTGGGGCGGAAAAGAAGGAAAAACAGTTTCACTCCCTCTTGTTTGTCTTAAAAGCTCATGGGTATTTATTTGAATTAATTTAAGTGGCAATCAGTGTACTACGTTTGATTGTCACAAATTATTGACCTAAGGATGTTGTGAATAGTTTGCGAAAGGATGCGAGCGGGATAGCCGAGCGCATCGTCGTGTTCGCCCAACAAAGCACACAGTGAAAGTGAGGAACCAAAATACAGACTAATTTGTGGTTTTGTTATTAAAAGGTAAGGTATTTAGGCTAATTTTAGGGATGTTAAACAGATTTAGTGTTCTTAATTTATTTTATCTAATTACTCTTTTAAGTATTGCTACTAAATATGATCCATTTATCATTTATTCCCAATTGATGCAAAACACCTATTTCAACATAAGCTCTCCTAAACTAGGCCAACTATTTCCCCAAATGAATATTCTTTTTTTTTTTTTTTTTTGAAAATATAATGCTACATATTTGAGCAACGAGAAGTGATAATTCATCATTATTTAATGATCTCCCACAGACAGTACATCACACATGGTGCAGTCAGCGACAACAGCTGTGCAGGATCTTGATGGGCTAATTCTCAGAGACTCAACTTCTCTGTGTGCTCAGTCCCCACGTAACCCTTCGACCCCTTCTTTATTGGCCAACATGACTTTTTTTTTTCTGTAAAAAGCTATTTCTCTTACCTCCTCTTTCCTCTCATGCCACCTTTTTTCCTGTTTCTTCTTACCTTTCTGACACACTCCTCTAAATGGGCCTGGCATGCATCCCACTGTCTCTAACGAAGGTATGTTTGTGTGTGTGTGTGTGTGTGTGTGTGTGTGTGTGTGTGTGTGTGTGTGGGCGTTGCTTAGGGAGGTGAGACCTTCTCTGGGACACACTAATCAGCTCCAAACCTAGGCGCCAGTGGGAAGGCACTGGACAGGTGAGTGGAACCACTCGCTACACCTCCTGGCTGATCTTTAGTGTGAGGGTCAGATCAGCTCCATTCTTTATGCCCGAGTCACTCCTTCATCCCGGGGTCCCCAGTCACCTGGCTTCCATCCCTGGTTGCTGGGCCCTTCCTGGGAGCCTCCAAGGGAGGAAACAGTAGAGCAGCTGCTCTACCAAGGGAGGCCCCTGACTGCGCCTTCTGCCAGGCCCTGTGTGTGTTAACCTTTTCTTTTAATTAACACTGTCCCAGCTCCCAGATCACCGTGGTCTGAAGAGACGTTCTCCGGACTTATGCAAGTGTCAAGAAAGTAGGGAAGTCATGCAGGATAAAAAAACAAAAAAAAAACAGGGGGTGGGTGGATGGAAGTGATGAAGGTGAGAGGGGTGAGGTGGGGGAGGTTAGATGAATAATGCGATGCTGGACTGGGAGTGCGGGTTCTTCTAATCCATCAGAGCCTTCTGTCTCCACATGCCTTCACGCAGCTACAACACACGAGTCGTTCCACACAGCTGTCTATTTTCCAGGGACAAACCTGAAGTAAATTGGACAGGTTGATGAGAAGATGGCTGCTCTTAATTTGCACCAAAGCTCATTATGCTGAATGAGAGTCAGAAGGCTTTCATTTGTGCTCTAGTTATTGACCACGCTGTGGTGGATATACTAGTGAAAACTCTTACAGAGACTTACAGAGAGTTACATTAAGAGCTGCGAATGTTTATCTAATTGATTCAAATCTGAATGTGAGACCCACTGAACCCGGTAATCGTACATTGGTACCACTCACTCCGCTCACCAGGTGAGTCTGTCTCGCCGTGTAAAGTCTTCTGTATGACACAGGCCTCTGTAGCACAGTAACATGTTGTAGCTTAGTTAACAACTAGCGTATAGAGGTGAGTAGGCTTGATCTCATCTTAAAATGAAGATCTCCTAATGAGAGTGTAGTAATGAGCAAGAAAAAAAAATCACTCTCATTTCACAAAAAAAAAAAAAAAAGTGTTGAAAGCTTCGCTATCTTTCCTTTTATCTTGTGCAGCAGTGCCAAGTGGAAAATGTCCATCTTTCTCTGAGAGATTTTTATGGTTGTCTTGGCTCATGGTAATGCCCCCAGGGGATCCTCTTTCTTGGCATGCTCACAGTGGTCACCATTTGCCGGAGACAGGGCTATGGAGGTCAAAGCCATTTGAGAAACACATAAAAACCTTAGAATGATTTTTGATCACACTATGAAACTGTCCCATTGTGGTTAAAAGGGGATTCTTCATGCCAGCAACACATCTTTGTGGAGGTTATTGTCATGACAAGTTGGTCTAAGGGAATAAATCTTTAGTCCACAGGCGATTATATTAATTCAGTCAACTCGTTATTGAGCGTAGATGTTTTATTTCTCCGAGGAATTTCATCATGCTACCAATCAGGCTAATGTAAAAATGGCTTTCAGCACTGGATCCGGTGGTGCAGATGATAATATTGTCACGAAAGCCGTGATTACAGCTCGGGTCGTAATGGTGCAAGTGAGCGCTACGTAAGTCTAACATCTTGTGACCTCAGTTTTATGATTGAGTAAGTAAGGGGAAAACTGCCAGGACCTTCTCCTCGCGAAGACCCAGAGCAAGGGCACTGTCTCCCCAGCCCCATAGATCAGCCAGCCCTGAATGTCAAACCACACAGCAGCGGCTACAGTGCCAGGAGTCCCCCTCTTGTTCCCTCTCTGGCCCATGATCTGCTGTCTGGTGACACCACTGCGCTAATGACCCGGTTTGGGAGTCGCTCCACGGGGCTCCTTGGCTTAGGAAGATGGAAGTTGTGGATATCCAGCTGGAAGGTCACTGTTGACATGGACCACTCTCTCCACATCCCCTCTACTTTGCTGACACCCTTCAGTTTGCAAGGATGTTGAGACAAAGAGCCTGTCGCTGGCCCTCGTCAGAAAAAGATATTTACTCACCGGCAACTCAGGGATGTTCATATGTGATTTCTATACAGTATTCCTGTAATTATATGCACTGTTTCTTCATAGAGACAAACACGATGTTTATGTGAGCTGCATGCATATGATAATTTTTTTTTTGCTCCAGTGTTTAATTGCTCAACAATTTGGATAACAGTGAAGTTGGAAAGCAGCACTCACGCTTTGCTTGCCAACTCTGAAGCCTTCTGATTGTTAGCTCTCCATGTTGTTTTTGTTCTTTTTTAATCAGTTTACTGTCAGAGTATGCCTCAGTGCTCAGAGAGGCCAATGTTTTCAGTCACTCGCTATCTTGACTTTTTTTTTTTTTCTCAGCCTCAGGAGTTTGGCTTGTTGGATCAGAGTGTAAAGTCCCCGGGGAGCGCTCCTCTGGTGATGAGGGCACTGCCTCGACCTCACTCATGCCGGGTGTGGGTGGCATCCAACTAGGGAGACACACAATGGAGAGCAAAAACTGAAGATGGTGATGCTTCTGGTGGGCTCTCCCAGGACTCAGCCTTATTCTCAGGGT